>NC_134012.1:36765269-37463446 GCF_047716275.1 Strix uralensis
GAAAGACAAAGGCAGAAAGACAGAGCTGTCAGGCTGCATCAGATAACAAATTGTAAGGTAGGAAAGCAGTTCTTGTACTGCTATGAGCATCAGATACCGATATCTGTCTGCCCAAGATGAAGTTGTCGGAAATGTAGACTGTTTAAGTCCTGGTAGAGATGAAAACTGCAGCAAGTAGTAAGATGGACACTTACAGAGATTTTTACTGGCTATTCAGCTGTTAATATTTAGTAGTGGAAAATAAGAACAAATTTCCATCTTTGCATCAAACACTGCTCATCCAAACCACTATAAAAAATATTAAACTGAATAAAAAAGGGAGAAGATTTTTAGAAGCATTACAGTCATGTTACAGGAAGGAAGTACTTTTGCTGCTTCCAATTGATAACACCCATTTCAAGCTCCATAAAGAGATTAGTTTTTAGCAATCTATGGCAATGTTAAGTAAACCATATGTTTATCAGAATTTGAAATCTGTACACCATGAAGAAATTTATTATAAAGGTGAGAAACTGTTGTGCTGAACAGACATGCTGTCTAAAGTGTGAGGTTTTTCTGGAGGTTGACGTGGAAGGATAGCTTTCTCAGCAGTCCTTTGCATTTTTAGGTAGGTTATTTAAGTATCCACTGACATTCCATTTTAAAAAAATTTAGGTAGGGGACACTGACTTTTACCAATTTGTAAAGTACTAACACTATATAAATACAAAATACATGGTAGTTCTTCAAGTTCCACACTGAGTGTAATGTGATAAGATAATCACAATACTATCTATATCTCAGGATTAAGCATGGTGGTCCAGAAACCAGAAATGTAGCTCATACTGGTGGTATAGTTGATAATTATGATACTCGCCTCCTGCAAAAGTATGGCATTCAAAAGCCAGTGCTGCCTGTACCTGTGGTGTTACTGTAGATGTCATCTAGCTCAGTTCTGAATGGAAATAGTGATAGTTTTACAGAGTAACACATGGGAAACATTAACAGATACCATCTATTTGAGGGCCTCAATACCTGTTTCTTGGTGCAGAAAGCATTCTTGTAGCACAAAGTGGTAATGTTACTCTTCACAGAGCACTGCAAAGGGAGGGTGTAGTATCACACACCACCTTACTGTCAGGATTTGTAGTGTTAAACTGGAGTCTTTTTCACAAGGCTCTCATCCGTCCAGTGATAATCATGACTCTCAGGGACATGCTGGCTTAGATGCTAAACTCTTGTCTTTTGTGATGAACTTTTTCAGGTCTTCCAAGTGTTTCCTTTCACTTAATCAGCTAGCTGCTTCAACTTTTTATTATAATTTGTCAATTGTTATTAATATCTTAGACATACTTTGGACCATTGCTTAGATGCCATGGTCCCTGCCATGCAGATCGTTTACTCTCTAGTCTGACAGATTTCAGTGAAGGACTAAATCTTCTCTGTGCGAGTCCCCATCACAAAAGAGGTGTAACAGCTCCAGCCACCCAGGAGTGTGGGCAGCCCTGCAGCTACAGCACTGCAGGTAGGAAATCCCCAAGGAAACAGAGCCCACAGCAAAAGCAAAGGCTGTGAGCCAGAGGTGTGCAAGTGTCCTGCAGAGACTGGGCACTGGCACAGCAGGGTTGCGGAAGCACCAGCACAGGAGTGGCAGGCACCCCTACCTGCTCCCAGCCTTGGCACATCAGCCCAATGCATGGTCACACCACACTGAGACATCTCAGGGGAAGTTGCCCTGTCTCTCTGCTGGCTCTTCTCCCAGCAGTAGCCCCTGTGCCCCTGCCCAGCTCAGAAGGTGGCCAGCCAGAGAGCTGTGAGCATGCAGGAGAGGGAGGCAGGAAGGCCTGGCACCTTGCAGGAGAGGGAGTCATCAGGGAGCTACAGCAGAAAGGCATTCGTGCCCATCATTTGTGCTAAGGAGGTAGCTTAAGGAGGAAAAGGAGCTACCACAAAGATGATGCCAAACATGGTTTTAAAGGAACGCAGCTGTGGACACCCATCCCAGCGGGAAGCCGAATGTTGGCAGAGATGGCAGACCTACGTGCAGCACACCCAAAACTGGCAAGTGCAGCTCCTGCTCCAGGTGGACATGTGCCTTGGAAGAGCAACTGTGCTGAAGCTGCCAGCATGCAGGAGGAAAGCCAACCCATCTGCAGAGTATATGACACAACTTGTTGGTCTGAAAGGCATGGGAGATTTTAGACATATGAGACACAATGGCTCTTCAAAGTAATTTGCTTTGTGCTCCTGTTCCTGCCAAAGCAGGTATTGCTCTAGGTGTTGCATGAATAGTCGTATTAGCTACTCCCACATCAGCCAGAAATCTCAGTGTAGTGGAGGAATTATTATGATTTTCTCTGTTCATTTAGCACACCATCCCCTTTGCATTGTCTGAGTAATGTACAGTGAACAAAGCTAGATCTATGTCAACTTCTTATAGGAGTATGATGCAGTGATAGATTCATGGAATTTAAACCACTTTGTCCAGTCAAAAACTAGGATTCACGAAAGAATCTCTAAGATGTTTTTTAAATAGTTCACTTAGGCTTGGTTTTTTTTTTTTTTTTTTCATAACACACAAAAAAACCCCACAAGACTATCTAGGAAAGATGCATTTGCTCTTAACGGTACAATGACCACCTGCTGTTCTGTTGTATCTTCAAGCCAATTTTAAAGTCATAAATTAAGCCATTGTATTATTGTGAGGGTCTTTTTCCTCACTGTGACCATGGGACTTACATTGCTGGGGGTCACTCTCTTGCAGTAACAGAATGAGAGCCTTTGGCAGCCCTTCACATAGTCACAAGAACAGTGTCAGTAATTCGGTGGAGCTCTATACCATTTACAGAAATACAATTTATGTATGCAAAATTCTTTAAGGCCCAAACCTTTCCAATGACAATATTAATCTAGTGCTTTGTAAATGTTATTTAATCTTCATAAGAGTGTTTGGATGTGGTATGGTTATTTCCATTGGAATGGCCTGGGATTTTATGCATTCTAATGCATGTAGACCTGGATTATGCATACAGATCATGTTTATTAGAAAGAAAACATTTCTCACTGCAATGAGTGAGAAACGTTTTGAAATCTGTTTCTTTCTTAGGCAGTTGATGCTTTTATAGTATAATTATTTCATTTCTGAACTTGGTATATTAATCTTTTTTCCAACTGCTCTTCAGCAAGCTGATGAGCTGGAAAGTGCAAAAGGCTTCCGAGTGGAACTTCAGCAGCAGCAGTAGAATAGACAGGAAAACAGCAGAGATTCCCAAAAACATGAGCAAAAAAAGCTCAGAAAAAGTCCCTTTTAATCTTCCTAAAATTATAGTACACAGTTTCTCAAACTTCTCCAGGCATTTACCCATCAAGCAAAGTCTGAAAAGACTTGTTCATTTGCCATACTCTAAATGACCCATTTGTCTTTTCCAGAGTTTCCCAGTACCAGATCTGCCTCTCCTACATTTTTAGATTTTTGTGGAGACAGGCAGCTTTCTGAAGATGCAAATATGCACACTTATGCAGAGGGCTCCTTTGACTGCAGAGGCTGCTAATCTTAGAGGGAGTTGTCAAGACCCCATCACACACTCCCAGGGCTCCAGTGTCTTCCTGTGCTTTAGTCGGAAAATTCCAGCATGCTGACCTGGCACTGACTCCCCGCTGTGAAAACACAATGGGATCCATTCTCCTATCCTGGACGAGTTATGCACAAAAAAATCCTGTTGACTGAAAGGAGAATAGACCCCTTTAGCCTTAGCATGACAAGACTCCTTTGAATGTTTTCAGCATTTTTCAGTGAACTCGGTTGAGGATGGAGAGTACTTTCTCCCTTCCCCCTCTTTTGCTCCTTCTTCCTTGCAGAAACCCATAGCAGCGTAACTAGCACCTCTCATCTGTGTAAGGCTCTCAAAAACCACCTTCATTCTTTTCACACTTTTTATTTTAATGCAATGGGCATTCACTCTTTGATGGTCCTGCCCACCTGACCTATCCAAGTCCCCTGTTGCACAGTGGCTTTGATGAAACTGATAGATTAGGTGATCTGGGATCATCTATTTGACATTAATAGATATGCCTGACAATTGGGAGACAACATGGGTAGAGTTACTTTGAGTCAGAATCTATAAAAAGTGCAGACAATAGATGAAACTCCAGACTAGCCATTCAGTGAGACCCTGTAGTTGCCAACAAGTCAAGTGACATCCATCTCACACATAACTGACATGATAATGCTTCAGATAATTACTAATTTTGATCTACTCTGTTGCCTTCTATAACCTTTAGATGTTATATTATTTAGGTATTATAGCAATAACAGTACAGCAGACCAAGCCAACCAGTCACAACACTATCAAAAATTAACAAACAAGCAAACAGACGCACAACCTGACATATTACTCCTCTCCAGCTCTTCCTTTTTTCCAGAAAAACCAAAATAAAGAGGCAGGTTCTGAAGATTCATGAAATTGGACATGAAAGTGGAGAGGCAAGAATTGCAGATTTGAATTCTTGCACCGGGATTCCCCGAATTTCTAATCCCAGCCCTTGTGAAAGCAGACATTTTATCCGAAGGGCAGAAACAACCATATAATAGTTTCAAAAAGGAGTTGAGCTCTCTGAAGAAGATAGAAGTTCCCCTATTGCCTGCAGTGCCTTTGGATGGAAGCTCCAAGAAAGTATTGTGCAGAATTTTTTTTTTTTTTAATGGCAGAGAGTAACCTCATAAATTTAAATAATACTTGGACAGCTCATTTGGATCACTTGTGGTAATGGATTGCTTCTTGGTCAAACAGTAATATATTCATAAGAGTAAAGTAGTAATTGATGGTTTATTCTCTGAATGACTCGGAATAGGATGGGAGCGTAAGTTTTGTTTTAAATGTGATAGTAACTTAGGTAAAATATCTTGTTTGTTTGGGATTTTTTTTGTAATATTGTGTAAAAAAGTTATATAATGTAATCATTTAGTGTTTATTTTATTATGTGTACCTTCTACTCAGAGGGTTGGCATTATTGTTCCTAACAGTGATGGATACAAGCAGATCATGCCCTATGACCTCTACCACCCCCTTCCTCGGTATGTAAAACAGTCAACCAGATGCTAGAATTAACAAATATATTTACTTCCTTTTTCTTCTCTGCATTTCTGCTTTGCTCTCAAACTAAGTTAACAGATGCTGCTTTTCTCTTGCTCTGAGCTCCTGTGGATTAACCTAGAGATGTTCAAGTGCTAACCTGTTGTTATAAATTCTGATGATGCAGAACTGAAACAATATTCTAGCTGAAGCAACAATACAGACTTCTTAGGTGTGTGGTCCCTTTCTTTCCCTCTTTCCTCACCCCACACCTCCTCTTTTCTTTCACACCTTTCCATTTTCTTCCCTTTATTAATCTCTGAACAGGACTGTAACCTGTAGCTTTGTGGTGAACCATCAGACTTTCTCTCTGGCAGTGCTGCTTCTTGCATGCTTAGAAATTGTGAGAGTTTGGGTTTAGGCAGTATCAGGAATATGATCAAGGCCTGATCTGTATTATTAATTATCTCACAATTAAAATGCTTTTAATGTAAGTCTTGAAACTGTCATGGAAATAATCACATGAGTAATTACTCTTAAAGCAGAGAATAAGAACGGTGTTGATAAAAATGTTTGGTAGCTGAAGGACCTTTTGGCTTTGAAATACTGCCTGGACATGCAATAATATTGTGCTGTGTTTTCGTTTTCATTAATTTATTGCATCATGGAGTATGAAATCACAGAAAGAACCCCCTAGGCAACTTGTTAGTCTCATCCTGGTGAGGAAAAGACCTCCCTCAAACCATGATGAGGTCTGTTGCAGAGACCTTTCAGCATCAGTGTGCAAGCACAGTGCATTCATGTTCAACAGTCTCCAGTCAAATCATGAACCCACCCCAAAGCATGAGTGACAAGACAAGGAGGAGAGCAGTTTACTTGCCAAACATTGTGGCTGTCATTCATGTTGACACCCTTTATCAATGATCTGTGTCATTTGGATTACGCTTTTTTCTTCCTAGCTGAGTGTTTATGATCATATACACACAGTCACTATCAACAAATGTTCATAAGATACACATAAAATATATCCCTGTGTCTAATTCCTTTTTTCTGGAAAACATGTTTCTCAGTGCTTTATTTAAAGAAAACCCACATACATACCTCCTAACCTCAAAAAAATAAACTTCTGTTAGTAAGGAATATAGAAGCTAGAATATTAATACAAGGTTTAACACTCTAGCTTGTGCATTGACAAAAGACAGAGAACAATTTTATATCAGTGGATGATTCAGCAGTACTTAACAGTGGAGGGACTGTATTTAAGGAAAAAGCATCCTGAGCTGGCAGCTAGACAGAGGCTTTTTAACTGCTGAAGAAAATCCAAAATAAAGGATCAAAATGCCCTGAGGTATTTGACTTTCAGTAACACTGAAAGAAAAAAAAAATTCTCTGAAAATGATCAAAAGGCTGAGACTGTTTCTCAAGCTGTTCTGGATTATGGTCTCACCCCCTAACAGTCCATTTACATCCACTCTCCCAGCTGCACTATTCTTTAACCCTCCCCATTGATTGCTCAGTCTGCAACTGCTGGCTGGAACCTCTCCCCACCTTTTTCCCTTTGCTGTTCTCCTCTTCTCCCTCTCTCCCACTCCCACATGTGCTCCTATGAACCCACAAACAGGGCTCAGGTCTTCCTCCCTTGCCTCAAGAGAGAAGACTTAGCCACATGTCTCTTCTCCAAACCTCAAAGGCACGCAGCAGAAACTGAACAGACTACAAGGCTGGCATGAGAAAGGGACAAGTCAGGGGGGTACAAAATGTCTTTCTGAACCTGCAGAGTTCAGGAAAAAAAAAGCAAAACAAAAAAACCCCAACCAAAGCAGAGAGGCCCTGGTTACATTACCTGTCTGAGACTGGCACCTAATACCAGGGACAGAGGAGAGCAACAAACACTCCAGGAGAAGTGGAGAGCAAATCTGGGAAGGCATTTTTGTAAGATTTCCCTACTGAAATCCCTCAGCCTTGAATTTTATCATGAAGAGGGAAAGGTATGTTCCAGCAGATATAGTACTTACTTTTAATGCACCAATTCCTTTCATAACTCAAAAGGAGCTGTGACACCTGCTTTAAGAGCTGTGCAACAGAGAAACTTCACCTTTCTATCTTACACTCATGCAAAACCTGAAGACCAAACTGCTTGCCTAGATTTAAGCTGCTTGGTAATGCTGAGGTTGCCTAAGGCATCTGGAAACTTGTCCCAAAGACTCCACTGAATTCCTGGTACCATGCTTTTTATGCCTGAGAAAAGCTGGGTCAGGCTGACTGCAAAAGTTTCTGCTGTTCATGAGTTTCAGTTTGAGGCCTCTTCATTTAGATTTGTGGTAGTGAGAAACCTTAGCTGTATACTGGGAAACTTGTTCAGCAGAACCACAGGTAGCACATTTTAACTGAAAACATTGCTCAAATTACCCATTCATGACATATGTGGCTTATGTTGAGCACATGATGATGGTAGGGCATGGTGTAAACATGGTTTCACCACTCCGTAGTGATAAGTCATAGAATTAATCAGTAGCTTTACCATTCATAAACAGCTGTTAACATAAGCCATTTCACATTGAGTTTTATGGCATTTTCAGCCAGTAGCCAAGTGTGGGTAGTGCTTACGAGTACTGGAGCTGATGAGAAAAAGATGGGCTGATATGATGAAAAATAAGAGAGAAAGATAAGCATTTTTCATATTGCTTAATCTTGGTGTTCCGGTAATTCTTACTTAAGAATAATTTCTTTGTTTTAAGACGGAGAAAAAAATTGTGACCTTTCACTTTTTTTTCTTCTTGCTTGAAAGAGGAAATAGGTGGGTTTTTTTCCACAAAAACAATTTTTTAAAGTCAAAACATGAAAACTTATGACCAAAATCATTGTTTCAAACATTATATCTAATATCCTTATCAAAAAGACATTTGCCTTTGAAAAAAAATAAAAAAACTTGTGAAATTTTGTGATTTTGTGAAATGTTTCCAGGTAGATAGAACATGCATGCTTTTATCAGGCATGCACAGGATTACACAGGAATAGCCACGCTTGATCATGACAATGGCCCTGGATCCTGTCTGTGACAGTGGCTTGAACGTAAGAGAGGAGATACCAGACTATTTTATGTGGACAGACATGTACACATATAAAACAATACATACATTGTTGTATATGCATCACTGTAAAAAAAGGATTATTCTCATAAGTATGCATAGCTTTTCAGAACATACACATTGTTCTGTGGATTTGTCTTTACATTCTCAAATGGCACCTGTAGAGAAAAGATGGTTTCCCAGTTCGTCTCACTGCCTCAACTGTAAGGAAACAAAGCCCATGTGGTTTATCAATCAGAGGCCACATATTCTATCAGTATAATCACATCTTCTTTTTGGTAATTTCCTCCCATCTTCTTTTTTTTTCTTGAACTCAGTTGTTTCCCTGGAAAGAAACACTGCTCTTTCCCTGTGTGTTCTTACAAAAGGAGCATCAGCTTCAGAGCACACTGAGCTTCCAGTGATTTGTGAAAAAAATTCCTCAGAACATGACAAATTGTGAAGATACGATAATCCCATCAATTAAATAAAAAGAATTAAGTTAAAAGTATTTAGAGTTTCTGTGGTAGTCACTGGCTTAGTGGGAGAGTGGAGATTTCATATTACTAACCTGTGATTTAAAGACAGCAGCCATAAGAGTTCTTTACTGTTATGGCCATTTATGAAAATATATTTATGATTAATGTTTACTGACATTAATCAGAAAAATAACCCTCCTGCAGATAGCAGTTTATGTATTTGGGGGATGCAGGTGGAGGTGGGGGCAAGAGGGGTTCCTTTTCCTGATGCCTCTCTGTTTTGGGCTTTTTTTTCCCCAGATGGGAAAGTACACCCTGGACTGCCTGTTCCTCGTCCTGTGGAGGGGGCATTCAAAGCCGCAGCGTCTCATGTGTGGAAGAAGACATTCAGGGACATATCAGCCCTGTGGAAGAATGGAAATGCATGTATACTCCAAAGATGCCTGTTGTCCAGCCTTGCAATATATTTGACTGCCCAAAGTGGCTTGCTCAGGAATGGTCTCCGGTAATCAGTTTAGCTTTGTTGGTTTTGTATTTACTGCACTAGGAATAGATCTTAAATTACAGTTTAGTGAGCTTGTGGAAGTAGGAACATTCACTGTTTTCTTTCCTTATTACTATGATCTCTGTCTGTGCTATTTGTCTAACTGAAATGTAAATACTCAGGAATAATGTATTAATAAGATTAACATGATTAAGGAGAATGATGGAAAAATAAATCAGATCTGTAATGTTAATTAGTGACTTTCTACTAATAGTAAACTGGGAACATAAATGAAATGCACAGAACAAAACCAGTATGCATGTAATAGTGTATCTTTATCACAACTTTTCAGCCATCATTTGAATAACATGAATTGCTGAGAAATTTCCAGAAATATGTAAAGCCATAAATTACTCTGCTCTTTGATGCTTGTAGTTGTCTGTACCTGACTCACCTTTCCTTTCATATGAAAGTAAATGTTTTTGAAATGTCTTTCTACAAAAGTAGAAATGTACCTTGATTTTGTACATAAAGACTTAATCTTGAATGTAGTTTCTCACCACCCATTTTTCAACAAGTAAAATGGGTTTTAGAAGCTAAGATAGCTCACCCACAGGTGAGGTGTTCTTAACTGGTTGAAAAGTGGTTACTGATTTCCAGATGAAAGCTACTATCCAAGAGCAAAATGATATTGGTAGTATCCATAGTCCTCCCCACTGGTTAGTAGTTTTGATCCTCTCCTGTGCAACCACTTCTGAAACAAGCTGTACAGCGGGAAAAGTTGATGTACCTTACCAACAATACATGAAAAAAACTTAAGAAAGTGTCTGAGGGAAGAAAGCCCAAATAGTTTCCCATTCTGTTTGGTGCCATGTTCCAAAATAGCTGAGTGTCACCCCTGTTAACCCATAAGCCCCAGTACTTTGTCCAAGCAAAGCAGAGTGATTTCAGATGAAACTGACAGAGTGCCAATATGGGACAGATGGCCACAAGCCAAGTAGCCAACACTGAGAGAGTGACACTGAAAGAGAAATCCAGCAGAAGAATGTCCAAACCAAGTAGATGTGTGGAGCAAAAAGGCAAAAATTTCTGTCAATTTTATACATTATCCATAACTAACAAATGTTATGAATAACTTATGTTCAGGGTTGGGTGTTTCTGCATCATGTTTTTCTCTCCGATGTACACATATTTCTATTGCATATTCCCCTTTTATTTATCACTCCTGTGACATATCACCCACACCTTTTTTTTTTTCCTTTTTTTTCCCCAGTGCACTGTGACCTGTGGACAAGGACTCAGATACCGTGTGGTCCTTTGCATTGATCACAGGGGTATGCATACAGGAGGCTGTAGTCCTAAAACAAAGCCACACATAAAAGAAGAATGCATCGTACCCACTCCTTGCTACAAACCCAAAGGTAATGAGGCAGAAAGGTTCTCATAAATTTTTCAGAGCTCTTCCATGTTGAGCAGTTTTGTTTTGTTACTGGTAGCATTGTTTTCACCTGCACTGAGTAGTGAATTTGCACCTTTAAGGCTTGCCATTCCTATTCCAGGCTGCCTGCTAGAAACTTGGAGTGAGTGAATGGCCCCTTCCTCATTCCTACAAGCTCTGGGGTTTTCACTGTTAATTTGTGGTCCAGCAGACCAAGCAATATAAATGTAAATTTGGCCACAGTGTAAGCAGGTTTGATCTCACTGATTATGTCTGGGCTAAATTTGCCATATATTTTAAAGGGAATTAAATATATAAATAACATTTATAGTAGATAAATTTACCCATAGTTTTAAAGTGCCTGTTCATATCTTGGAGCTTGAAATAGGCCAGAAGCAAGCATTATGTATTCCAACATGAAGTTCGTCTTACTAGCAAGGCTGTCAGCTTTGGCACACTGTTAGACTTGAAGCAAATTATAACAAGGAGTAGTCACAATTTGTGTACAAATGTTTCTTGACTTGGGCCTCAGACAGAGCGTAATTACTGGGGTAAGTCTCCCACATTTTGTTAAGAGAATGAATCACAGAATCACAGAATCATTCAGGTTGGAAAAGACCTTGAAGATAACCTAGTCCAACCATTAACCTAACCCTGACAGTTCCCAACTACACCATATCCCTCAGCGCTATGTCAACCCGACTCTTAAACACCTCCAGAGATGGGGACTCCACCACTTCCTGGGCAGCCCATTCCAACACCTAACAACCCATTCTGTAAAGAAATACTTCCTAATATCCAGTCTAAACCTTCCCTGGAGCAGCTTGAGGCCATTCCCTCTTGTCCTATCGCTTGTTACTTGGTTAAAGAGACTCATCCCCAGCTCTCTGCAACCTCCTTTCAGGTAGCTGTAGAGGGCGATGAGGTCTCCCCTCAGCCTCCTTGTCTCCAGACTAAACAACCCCAGTTCCCTCAGCCGCTCCTCATACGACATGTGCTCCAGACCCTGCACCAGCTTCGTTGCCCTTCTCTGGACACGCTCGAGTCATTCAATGTCCTTTTTGTAGTGAGGGGCCCAAAACTGAACACAGGAATCGAGGTGCGGCCTCACCAGTGCCGAGTACAGGGGTAAGATCCCTTCCCTGTCCCTGCTGGCCACGCTATTGCTGATACAAGCCAGGATGCCATTGGCCTTCTTGGCCACCTGGTCACACTGCTGGCTCCTGTTCAGCCGGCTGTCAATCAACACCCCCAGGTCCCTCTCTGACTGGCAGCTCTCCAGCCACTCCTCCCCAAGCCTGTAGCGCTGCTGGGGGTTGTTGTGGCCCAAGTGAAATGAGAAAATATTTCTGCAGCTGTTTGGAAGTTCTACATGTGGGAATGTTAGAAAAAGTCCTGGAGACAGAATTGGATTAATGGGCAGTAGCTGGGTGCAGCAGATACAGGTGTTTGACCATTTTCACAGGTATATGAGTATGCATGTGTTTGTGCATTTATACAGTTCTGTCGATACAATCTCCGTGTCTGTATGCTGACATAAATTTATTGAAGCTTCTGGGCTACAGCAATACAGGTGAATTTAATTTTCCTAAACTGGAGACTTAAACCCCACCATAAGAAGAAGTCAACTTCTTTCGAGAAATAAACTGCTATCCTGATACATATTAAGAGCACTTATGAAGCCCTGTGAAATAAGAGTGACCTGTGACCTCATGCTGGTCCAAGATGGAACAGTGAAATTTGGAATTTTGATTTCTGCACTCAGTGTCAATGATGGGTATACTTGCTGTGGTGGTTTAGTCCCTGCCGGGGTCTGAGACCACGTGGCTGCTGCCCCTCCCCCACAAAGGGAGTGAAATACAAACCCCAGGGCTGGGATAAGGAGAGGTTTAATACAACAGAGCAACAGCAACAAAACAAACAACAACAATAACAATAGCAATAACAGTAATAACAATGAACAGAGCAAGGTATCTACTGATACAGCAGTGAGAGGAGCGGCTGCACAAACGCACGCTCACCGATTCTGCCGCGCTTGGGCACCTGGAGGTGACATCAGCATGGTATATGAATAACCCGGCTAGAGCTTCCCCCCAACTGGTGGGGAAACTTAACCCTATCCTAGCTGAACCAGGACACTTGCAAAGTTTCAAGATTTTCAGTTTATCTGGATCATGAGAATTCACTGTGCCTGGCAGCCACCAAAGTGACAAAACCCGGACACAGGGCCTCTGGGGAGCAATGGTTATGTTTGCACTGTGTTTTGCTGTATGTCATGAGCTCACTCCATCCACCTTCCAAGATGAAAAAAAAAGGCCCTCTGACTCTGTTAGCATGACTCTGAGCCTCATATAGAGGTTCAGTGGGTGTGGGCTTGATCAGTCAGCTGCTTTTATGGGTCGTACTGTTTATGGTGTTCAAAGCACAGGTAAAGCAAAATCTTGTCTGTCTGCAGCATACAGTGTAAACAAAATGCAGTAAGACACCAAAAAATCAGGTGTTGCAAACCACCCACAACTGGCTTCTGCCTAGGGAACCTCAGAAGGGGGAAAGACCATCTAGGAAAGCTTTGCCTATCTGCGTCTGTCAAGAAGTCTCTTCCAATGGGACTTGTCTGGGAACAAAGTAAATTACTTGTTGCTGGAAAGACATTATTGCAACAGAGTGGCACCTTTACCCTGGATAAACTCTTACACTGCTCTTCGCAGTACATATATGATTAATTTCTGACTGTAGGCAGTTACTTCTTTCTTCCATTTTTCTCCATGGGATGGGAAATCCTGCACAAAGCATACTGCTTTGCTTGGGTTTAATTTTACTACTCATGTTTATTCTGCAACGCCCTCACAGTTCTCCCTCCATAATGCAAATGGTAATGTTTGAAGACCCATGTACCTGAAGACTGAACCATGCTTTCAGAAGAGATTTGGACCAGATGATATCCAGAGGTCTCATCCAATCCAAGTTATTCTATTTATGTGCTGGAAGTTTGTCCTTTTTATTTCACAAATCTAGAGTTAGAAATCTAGTGCAGTAGGGGTAGCAAAGTACCTCTTCTCTATTGAACGTTTTAATCTTAGCCTGCTTTTTCCTTCCAGAGCTGGATTAACATCAAGCAGAAGAGAAATCTTCCTAGCTGACTGAAGCAGCAAGACAAAAAATGTGGAATTCCCTCTTCCTTTAACACACTGTGCTAAACAGAAATAGAATGCAAATAGTTCATGTAATACATTTCATTTTAGTTTATTCAAGCAGTGAGGCACTTTATCTCATACAAGTAATAGGAAAAAATAGGATATCCCTGGATTAAGTAATGATTTTCAGTTTTAATAGAGAAGATGTATTCATCTAATACCACTTTCTCTATAATATAGGATTTAAGTGGTTTTACTGGAACTGTATTCAAAGCACACTATACATCAAAGCACACTCTACATCAACATTTCTAATCCTCTAACAAATTTTACAGTGTAGATGATAACTAACTACATCTCTAAAGAATAATAGTTATTTTAAAAGTCACATAACAGGCAAAGGTACATAAGAGCTTTTGCTTTTTACAAGCACTTGCATCCAAGCAAAAAAGCACAGAAGTAAGATCTGGCTTTCCAAAATGCATAAAACAAGATGGAGAACATATAAATAGAAATATCTCCTACATATTTTGGATTACAAATGCAGTAAAATATAGACTAAACTAAGAACTGTGTTGGCAAATATTCATCCTTAAATGACACTAATAAGTATGTTAAGAGCAAGAGCGTGGCAAGCTGTTTCTAAGAGAGAGGCACAGAAACTCTATCACTGTCCCTTTTTTCCTCAGTTGATAACTTGTTCCAAGAAAATTTGGTTGACTAAAGTTGCAGTAGCTGTGAAATCAAGTTGTAAGTTGTTGTTCCTCTATGATACAACTGACAGATAGAAAATTTCATATGTTTATGTGAAAGGTTCACTGTTGTGCACAACAGCGTCACAGAAAATTCCTGACTATTCTGAATGACATTAATCTGCTCCTGTTGGCAAGTACAAATCTATGCATTATATAAATCTAAAAGGCTTAGGTGATTTGTGAGTGGCAAATAGGGCTGGCTGTGGTTCTCCTCAGTGGTCTGAGTCTCACTCACTTTTATTTCTGTTTTTTTCCCCCGATCCTAGCCCAGACATTTTGTTGAAATGCAGAGCTCCTTCTCAAATTATAGTGCCAGATTTGCTCTTGCTTTATACCCTTGTAGAGCTAAAACAGCTCCACAGCCTTCAGCTCAAATACTCCACTTCAACACTGCATGAAAGGGGAGTTTGGCTCCTGAAGCGGCATGGCCCTGCACTCCCCAGAGCAGAGCAGCTCATTATGCTGCGCACACATCCTGGAGAGGAAGAAAAGCAGCTCTACTGTTTTCCATCAGAAATGACAGAAAAAGTATCAAGCTCGTTTTTTTAAATCCACATAGCTGATGAACTGATAAACTTAAAGTTGAAAAGTATAGCTGGGCCATTTTATTGCGATTTCTCTGTTTTTCTGTGGTATCACTCATCAAATCAAGGTTTTCTTCCTTTTTGTTATCTATCAAAACCAAGCTTAATGTGTCTTCTGAAGTCCTACAATTTAAGGATGAAACAGGGAATTTATATTTTGCCTTTGCACTGTCAATGGAGACTGGTTAGACTTGCAACACTCCCTCCAAAAACTATTTTCCGAAATGCCTACTTTTAAAGCCAGTTGTGTAGTCTGAAAAGTGGTTTAATTTGCCTTTGTGGCTTTAGAACACCATAGCCCTTCTAGCTGCAACAGTGAACTATCTGGCCGTATAACCTTGTAAGCATTATGGTCCAAGTGACAGAGAAGTTTTTCTCTCTCTCTCTCCTGCTCTCCTTTCTCTCTCTTTTTTCTTTGTGCTCACCCTCCATGTGGATGAAGACACATGTGCATCACAGGCATGCTCATCGAGAGAGGGGAGGCTGGCACATGTAGCAAGATTACTGCATGCTTCCTGTTTTCACATGCTTGTGTTTGTTCCATAGAGAAACTTCCCGTGGAAGCAAAGTTGCCATGGTATAAGCAGGCTCAAGAGCTGGAGGAAGGAGCAGTGGTGTCTGAAGAACCATCGTAAGTCTTAAAAATTTGCTTGCAACAGGTTCTCATGATGTCAGGATCTGGGGCTTGCACTGAACTAACAGTCTCTTGAAATTGTATTTGGCTTTCATTAGAGTGTGAAGGCTACACCCAACCCTGTGGAAATCAATGGACTTAAGGCTGTGTCACATTTAGTTATGAAGAGACAGAATTCAAGAGGGCAAATGCAGATTTAATTTGAGCAAATATATACATGTTTTATTTAATGCCATTTACAATTATATTATAGTGAGAGTCTGTCTATCTACATAGTAATATGTTCCCCACTATCACTGTATCTCTGCAGCTCAGCACATTTATTTAGTCTCACAATACCTGTGTGAAGTAAGAGGTAAAATACAGGGCAGCCAGTCATGATTGTCCCTTGCCTCTCCCCCCAGGAAGTGTGTCGTAGCAGAAAATAAAATGAATTAACTTTAGCAGAAAATAAACTAGAAACCTCAGCCCTGTGGTTTGGATTGCCTTATCATCACTTACCTCATCATTTCAGGGATTTTCCCCTCCCTGCTTTGCTAGCCACTTCCTGGTCTTTGTCCATCCATCTTTGCAAGATGGATCTCATTCAGCACCTTGTTCCCCATTAGTAGCTCCTCCTCCTGCTGCAGACCCTCTTAGATTGCAGGTTGGCCTACACACATACATTGACATGTATGAAATGGTGGCAACTGTATATTTTCCTTCTAAATACACAGATTTAACTCATTATATCCCTTAACTGTAACTTTCTGTTTTTTCTTTTCCTATACATTTGTCTTCTGTTTTGTGAAAAAAATTACCAGTGAGTTAGAAAAAGGTGGAGGGTATAAAATAGTTACACATAATGTTGAAGGAAAAAATATTACAATAAAAAGTTGGAAAAGAACACTTCTACTTAGGATTGATACCTGCCTTTTTAATACATCAATAAGAAAATCTGACTGTATGAATCTGACCTGTTGCAGCCAGGTTCTTCACATAGTGCTATTGAAAACACAGTTTAGCAGTTTCTGCATTTCATTAATAGCAGGACTATAGAAGAAGTTAGAAAAATTAAGTGGTTTAAAAAAACCCTCAGAATTTCATTCAGAATTGAATTTTATTGTCATTTTTGGATAATTAATCTTCCTTAGCCCTATAAAATTGCAATGAAAAGGAAGCTGCAGTAAAACTGGTGTGCCATATAAACCTATAAACTGAAGCTGAGAAATTTAAAATCCTGTTAGACTATGTTTTGGATTTGTTGTTCTGGAACTGTGATAAATGCGTGCTATAATTGTAACGTCTGTACACAGCTTTAGTCAGTATCCACTTCCTTATGGCTGAGCACATGGCATTTTTTATTGCAACTGCAGCTGTGTATTAGACTAAAAACCATTGTTCGTTATGCAATATAGTTGTAGATTTGATGTGGTTAATCTGAATTGAAGTAATTTGAAACTGAAACATTGAAATAGAGCTAGAGACATAGATAGTAAAGTCCTCAAAATAAAAATTATTTTAATCCAACTGCCATATGCGTACATAAATAAATACATATACACACACGTATACATACGTTTATACACACATACACACACACACGTATTCATATGTGTATGTATATATTTGTAGCAGCTATGGCATGTAATATAATGAGATGTTTCCAGAGTTTGTAGGTTGATTCATTCAGGGTCAAAGTCTAGAAAATTCAATATTTGTGAACATACTAATGTTTCATTTGCAAGTGCAGTTTATTTTCTTGTGACTTTTCCTGTGACTAGACTAAACCACTTAGCTAAATGCGCATTTATCAAACAGTAAATAACCCCTGGAAGCATACATAAAAAAAGATGTATTATTAGGAAGTTTATCTAAAGGAATTGTACTGACATGTGATCATATCTGGAACAATTTATTATACTAAGAAATATTTGGATTTATTTTGTGAACAATGTTGACAGTACTGTAGAAAGAGTATAATAATATACATATGAGTATATGTAGCTTTAAATATTAACAAGAAGGGATTTGTAGATAAGTATAACCTGTAGGGAAAGATGAAGAGGCTTTTCATGATGTGTATTTTAATAAAATATTCTGGAAAACCTTATGGGTGTATTACTTTTGATATTAAAACAGACCTTTGACATATAAATGGAAAGGGATTTAAGAACTTTAAAATGTTTTAAGTGCAGCTGTGACACCTCCTTACTTTATAGTGCACTGCTCTGCTGCAGTAAAGGCCCTGTTCTGCAAAGACATCGTAATCTTTTTACCCCATCTCATGCAACACTTCAATGATAGCAGTGAGATACTAGCATACCAGTACAGTGGGGCACAGTCCAGACGAGGTTCATTCTGCCCTGGGGTCACATTTTGTACATTTTTTTCTCCCCACAAGGCACAATTCTGGGACCATGTATGATCTTTATTTTAGGCTGATGAGAAATCAACATGACACTAATTTAAATTAAAGCACAGATTTTTATATGCATTAACTAACAGCTCAAATAAAGGGCACAAAGTCAGGATCTTTACACAAACCCTCCCAAAGCTCAGAGATACCCATACTTTGTGTGTAGATTGGAATGATTTTTAGTGATAAGGCATGAAACAGAAAGACCAAATAAAAACTTAGAAAACTTGTGCTGAAAGGGCCATCCATGCAATCCCTGTCTGTAAACTCTTTAACAGCTGTCTGCATATTGTTCCAGAATATCTAATCTGTTGACAGTGACCTTGAGTGGTGAACTTCCACATAAAACTGATTTCGGTGCTGCCTCATTATTAATAATGTTTTTCGTTAATGTCTAACTTTAAACAGTTATTTGCTTTATGTCCTGGTTATTAGTTTGAAAAAATGTATGTGACAACATAAAAAAGGAGACAAAACATTCTGAACTCACCAAGATACAATCAACAATCAACTTTGATGCCAGTTTTATAGCATCACTTGTCCTCATTCAGCTTTGTAGGAATTTCTAATACACCAACTAGTAGAAAAGCAAGGTGTATTACATGATAATGCACCCTTTGGCCTGTGTTTCTGCAGCTATGCAGAGGCACAATGTAATACTCCATGGCCTACCATGCTGACAGATGTCAGGCTATCATCCACATATTTTGGCTGATGAATGATCAGTCTGGAGCGTAGGTGTGCATGCTAATTTGAGGGTTGGAACAGTCAAGAGTTTTTAAATGTTGGATCAAGCACTAGCTGGTGTAAGACAGCATATGATGTGGACAGCTATTTTGCTGACTGAATTTGAGTAACCAGAACATGTCCATCAGTTTCTTACTGTCTTATGTGTGTGTTGTACTGTGTTATTTTGCTGTAATTTTTTTCAGAAAACATAACAGGGGTTATAAAAAACAATTGCTTGCTTCCCCTCCTCTGAGGAAGCCATTTCTTTTCTCTTGATTCAGTAGAGCAGAACTGGCTGAGCAGGGTTTGAGGGTGGGAGTTGAGCTGGGCAGCCAGGATGGGTGTTCTTTGAGACCCCACTCCTTTGTGGGGGGGGGAACAGTGGGCAGAAGAGGGGCAGCATGGAGGGGAGGGGGAGCAGTTGTAGAGCAGGAGGAACAGCAGAAGGTCTCCAGTGGCACGGTAAGCCAGGTGCTGAAAAGGCAACATTGTGTGTTCATGAGTACGTTTTCTTGAAGTTGGGGTACTGGAATTTTCTTCAGACAAGCTATGCTTATGTGATTTTCCAATTTGCTCAGTATTGGTGCAATCATTACCAATTTCATGACTACACTTGGGCAGATGTCAGCAAGGACTCATTCTTTTCCTACACTACATCTGAGTATCTTCCTGATCTTTCTTATGCCAAGTCACTGCCCCCATTCTCCTCTACAGAGAGGGTCATTCTTTGTAGCGAGCAGACCATTCATTCTTCCCTACCACTGTCACCCTTTCTTCTGCTCTTCAGGCTGAGAAAGCAAACCCCATCTATAAGCAATTCTATTGTACCTGTCAAAGTTTATTTTTTAGTGGAAGTTTAAAAGCTAAAGCAGAAAACTTGCAGCAGATTTCTTCTACGCATTGAGTTCTCATATTTGTGAATCCCTGTATTGCTCTTTTGTGACTTTTGTGACTTTCTATTGAATACAGTTTTTGTTATGAAATTGCATACTATGAGTTATAAAGTTGCACATTTTTTTTACATTGTCCTTCCACCTGTAATTTGTGATCATTCTCAAACATGTGCTGCTAGGGCAGTAGATGCCTCAGTTTTATTCCATGTGTGTGTAGTGCCTTCCATTATTTAATTCTTCAGGAATTTCTAAAGGAAGCAAGTCTTACAGTTTAATTTTGTCTGTATATGTCTATCTGTCAGTTGCCTTCCTCTCCTCTCAGTAATGTCTGAATTTATTCCTATTAGCTGAATTTGACAGAGGTATAAAGTTATCACAGAGAATTTTACCCCTCTGTCAAATATGGTTGATAGTAACCAGGAAATTCAGTTTTAGTATTTTCCACACATTTCACTGAACTAAATGACTTGGTAGAAAACTGACACCTTATCATTCCCCAGTTGAAGCAAAAGTTTCTAAAGGAGTTCAGTCCTTAAGAGATACCAGAGAAACCACTTGGGCTCTCAGCCTTCAAATATAAATCCATGTTAAAGTGGTCTTCATCATCTCTGCTTCAGAGAATTAATCATAATCAGTTCAGCCATTTGAAGGCTAAAGGGGATAGTTATGTTTGTGTTGTCTGACCTGCTGCACCCCTAGATGTGGTCAATTAAAATATTAATTGCTGACAGAACTACTATGAAAAACTCTAGGCTGGTAAGAAAGTATTCTAATCTTTTGGACAAAAGTTAAAGGTAAGAAGTCCTTGCTGTCCTCTGTTGTCATACATACTGTTTTCTTATTGCTGTCCATCTCTGAAGTAACCTTAGAAATATGTTATCTGAGGGAGAAGTCGCAGTATCTTTCTGTCTGACCTGGACACTGGAGCTCATTACACCAGCACAGCATGACAGCCAGAGTCAGAAAGAGCAGCAGTCATGATTAAAAAAGCATGGTTTTTTTCTGTGTATAATGAGATTGGTTTTATGGGCGGTGCAGGGTTGTTTAAAAGATTTCTGTCTCTAACTCTTGAAAAATGCTTTCGTATGTTAACACCATACCCAGCTTTTAACATACTGCCATAAATAATCCTGGTGCTAGCCATAAAAAGAAGATGGAGGGGGGGGAAAGAGGGCAAACAATAATATCTGGATGCCAGATGGCACCATCGTAGTGATGGGGCTGGTTCAGTAAAAAACAAAAGGAAATTCCTGACATGCATCAGTGAGGGGGACAAAGCCCTCAGGGTACTCTATATGGACAGAGAGGCCAGTGTGGCAGAGTCACCCAATATCTCTTTCTTACTAAGTATTTATGTTTCCAAATACACATAAGCTATTTTATTTTGGTTTTCCCTGTTAAATAGTTTCCATCATGATATTTGTACCTGATTCACAGTTAATAAGTAATTTTAAAATTTCCTGCAAATGTTTTACTTTAAAAATAAAGCATGTTATGATTATTGCATTGCCAAAAAGGTAGTGAGGACATACACAGATACTGTCAACTGCTAGGCTGTTGCTTGACCACTTCAGAGACATGCAGTGAAGAGGAAGAAGAAAGTTTAGGGAAACTTCTCCATATTAAGATCTAATGGCAAGAAAGTTAAACTATATATGTGGTCAGCAATAGGGAAGATCAGCAGTGCAGCAGTCCACCATTAGGTAGTGATTTCTGTCTGTTCATTCAAGGATCCCCTTTAGACAGGCACCACTACTTAGGATTTATGTGTAATATCTATCCAGGGCAGAGGCAGTTATCTTTCCCTGGGGAGAAGGGCAGCAGTGAATTTATGGAGAGCACCAAGAGTACAGAATGATTTAACATAAGCTGAAGAAAAAGATCATATTCAGACTAAACTGAAGACTATAGAGGGACAGACTGTAATCACTCAGATTGGAATTGGACCTATGCAGAGGGCTTTGGTGCCATTACTCTTACAGATGAAGCCCTAAGACTTTATTGACAAGTAGCTGTGATGTCTGTTGCACTTCTCTGAACAATAGCATCAGCAGCTCCACAGTGCTGTGTGTGAGCATCCTTAAAACCTATAGAAAGGTGGCCTCTCCTGGAGATAAATGACAGGTTTGCATTTCAGCTCAAGACAAGGAGTCTGGAATTCTGCGCTCAGTTCCCGGTTCTATCACAGAAAATTTCTAAGCCTTTGAACAAGCCACCGAGCATTTTTTTTCACCAGTACTATCTGATTTTAGATGCCTTAATACATGGGTGTCCGTGCCTTCAAACACTCAGTCTTACTGGTATGTGCAGTTCTCAAAACCTCAGACTTTGTCTAAATCATGGATTTACCTAACAATGGATGAAAAAAAAAGCATTAAAGAATAAAAATTAAGTGCCATATGTAATTAAGTAGCACTGAAGAAAGGAAGCTATTTTTCTCCATAACTCAACATCAGTCTGTATACACACTTTTTTTTTTTCCTTCATAACTCATATTGTAGGAACCCAAGTCCTAGACAGAAGAGGCTGTGGCTATGTACACCAAGTGTTCTGGAGATCTTCACAAAACTTGACAGAGGTCTCCATGAGTCTCACCCTGAACCCGCTATGACCTGCTGTGGAAGGTCTCCCATTATTGAGCATTGACTCTCTCTTTGTAGTTCTCTTCTTCTGGCTTCCCTAGTTACATGTATGTTGCTGTATGGAGGGGAATATACAACAGTCCTTAGCTGTGCCCAGGTTTTGAAGGAAAAAATGTCATTATCCCAACTACTCCCATTGTCATCGTTGTTCTCAGCTTAAATTTTGACATCACTTTTGCTACCTTTATACGCAAGTGATCATTGCATAGCACATTTTAGTCTACAAAAGCTGGATATTTAAATACATTCCTTTTATATAATTTAAAGAGAGAAAGGTTTTAAAAAACACTAGACACACTGCTGTCTGAAAGGGGCATTCTCAAGTGTGAACATGAATAATAATATATACAAATACAAATAGTCCGTGCAAAATTGGTCTGGGCAAGTGGTATCTACCCAGTGTTAATGTATGGATGAAATTCTGTGGACAACTGAAATTCGCTTGTACTTGCAGGTCCATTGGATGTGCAGCCTGAAGGCTGACTGCTCTGCATTTCACAGTTTGACCAATATTTTGTATTAAGTGCTTTACATACAAACATGGTAAGCTGGTTTTGCTGTCATATTAAAATTTCCTTAAAATATATTTCAGTGATTGTAGTACACCACAAAAGCAATGAGCCAAAACCAGCTCAGTATTACACCTGAGTGACTCCTGCAGAAATTCATCAATGTCAATATCATTACATTTCTTTTCTCCCATTTTTAGAACACATTATGCAGCCCAGCATAAGCTAAGCTGCATATGACAAATGGTGCAACAACAGTCCCTTCAACTGAACACAATCATCGTGTGCAAACTGTGAAACCTCAACAGCTAACAAAAAACACTGAAAAATACAATGCCTCTTTTAAATCCAGAACTCACTATTTTGCAAGCATGTTCATATAATGGGAGAAGGTTACTGGTCCATCACCATAAAAGTGCCCACAGGTCAAGGAAACAAGTATAGGCATTTGTATACAAGCACCATCCATTTTAACCCCCAGTTCTCTTCAGAGAGTTTTCCACCTTTCATTCCAACCTTTTTCCTTTTCCAGCTTGAGAGCACTGCTGTCCACAAAGATGCCCATTCTGGGGGGGTGACAGGAAGAGGTACACTTCAGCCATCCCAGAGCTGGGTGATGTAATGTACTCAGCACTCCAGCAGTTGAGAGGAGCAGACACAGTTAAGTCAGTCATCACAAAGTAAGGTCATGATTTTCCCTCCTTCCAGCTTTCATTTCTCCACCTTATAGTGATGTCTCTAAAATAGGAGCAGAAGACTCCTCTTTAAAATTCACATCAGAGCTCTCAGAACACACTAACTGCTCTTTTTCCTTTGGGTAAGAAGCATTGTCATGTCTGGTGTGCAGAGCAATAGTAGAAGATGATCTTTGGTGCAATGGCAACATGCTAATCACGGAGAAGTATGCTAAGAGCTATGAAATACTCAGTGTAATCTCTCTGAGGCAAGAGGCACCTTTTGTTCATATGTACAGCTATTAGCACAGTTGGTTTCTGGCTGACAGCTACTACTGCCACGTTACTAGAACTAGTTTATTGCCTTTGTCTTATTAGTGTTGTTATTATAGGGACTATTATTACAGTGGGATTTAATTAAAAAACATAAAATGACAACTGAAACACCTACATCATTTCCTGTTTCCAGAAATCTACTTCTCAGTAAATCTATTCCACTACTTCCACAGAATCACAGAATCACAGAATCACCTAGGTTGGAAAGGACCTTGAAGATCATCTAGTCCAACCGTTAACCTAGCACTGACAGTTCCCACCTACACCACATCCGTAAGCGTTATGTCGACCCTACTCTTAAACACCTCCAGGGATGGGGACTCCACCACCTCTCTGGGCAGCCCATTCCAACGCCTAAGTTTCAAAGAAGACTCAGATGTAAGCATGCAGAAAAGCACAATGCTGTGCAGTGGATGGTACACTATATGCAGAACAAATAACTTTAAACCCATGGAACTGACTACTTATTATTCACATATTTTTTGTGTTTTGTGCTCACCATTTGGCAACATTTATCCTTAGTGACCACTCAAAGATAGTTGAATGCCTTTGTAATTTTCTGGGTTTAGGATGAGGGAAAATTGTATATTTATATTATACATTTACATTACATAAATGTTCAGTATCTAATAATAAGTCCTATATCAAGATTCTGTTTGCAGGATCTTCTTGAGTTCCCCCCCTTTCTTTTCTGCTTTCAACTTTCTTGATTCTACCAAATCTATCTTTAGCAGCCAACAGTTATATTAGAATTAAATTACACTTCCAAATTTAACACTTAAAATGTAGAAATTAGGCCTAGAAGGCTGACTAAAATATAACTTCCTGAAGGAATTCCAGTGTTTTCTTTATGAGTTGCTGACTAGTGTAAAATAATATATTATATTATGTGTCATTTATAGATCAAGCCTCATTTCAAAAAGGATCCAGTCTGCTTTAATAATGTTCTTCCCTTTTGTGTCCTCTCTCTTTTGTTCCTGTGTTTGTATGTGTGATATACATCGTGTGTAAACATTCTGAGTATATGAAGTATCTCTGTTTTTCTAAATGAGTAATTTTAATACCTGCCAAAATATCACCCGTTTTGGTTTGGAATGCAGCAGCTCTTCAATAAAACAAAGTTACACAACAATTTACAATGTTAAAAAATAGAAGAAAGACAACTTCTGATTAAGACCAATTCCTTTATTTTGTAACCTGATTAGGATTTCTACCTCTTAGTTTTTCAGGTCAAGAAGCTATACATTTAAACTAATCAAAATATCTACGTCCCAGTGGCTGATGTGGTCTGTTTAATCTGTGACAGGACATTTTCCGCATCAAACAGTTGTGCAGTCTTAGAGAAAACAAGATGAGTGGCCCACCTGTACTGTTAAAAACTATAATCCTTTCAAAATGAAAGATACCATCTTTGAAACAAGACCGATCTTTTAAGATAAAATGTATCAGAGCAGGGAAATGGAATCACTTTGCATCATTAGTTTCTCAAAGGCTTTGCTCCAGAAAGAAATCTTTGAAGTAGCCATTATAAACAGTTTCAAATGTTCCAAAAATGTATACAATCTATTTCTTTCCTTTCTCTTTCATCCTGTATATAGAGCTAGCGGTGCATATCAGGTTTATAACAAGATGTTATAAATGCCCACAAAAAGTAAAGAAAGAGATGCACACTCTCTGCTCTAGAAGGCAATGCTGTTATAGTCAGGGATCCTGGTACATACATGCTGATGGGGCAGCAGGTTCCTTTCTTGGTTTTGGATTCCTTTTCTAACCCCAGAGTGAAGGGAAAGTCCTTTTGTCAACTAGAGAAAGGCGGTGGATGAAAAAGAGAAATGTGTAAAAATACTTTCAAAGATGCTGATCACAAAACTAAATTTCCTTTTTCTTCCTATCAGACTGTTCATGGGATTCTCAAGGTGAGAAATGAGTTTCCTATAGCCCTAGACCATAGAAGAGACAGATATGTTTATTGCCTTCAGCCCTATGCAAAGCTGTCCAAGTCTGATGTGGCCTATCTAAAGACCAAAAGGAGATGAATACTGTCAGTGACAGCCATGTTTTAATTAAAAATACATCCCATAAACTCTGATTTATTGATAAATTTAGCTAATGCATATGATTAGGTGCTGAAAGACCTAAATTTCTGTCAGGCAGTTGACCCTGTCTCAAAAAAGGTTTCAGTTCATTAGATTAGCACTCAAAGGTATCAGTTAAAACAAACAAACAAACAAACAAACAAAAAAACACCAAAAAACCAAAACCAACTTGCTGAGTTTGAAGGAGCTGGCAGATCCCAAGCACTTACTGTTAATGGAAGAGCATTATCATAGGGATTGTTTCTGTGAGGATCTTATGGGATAGGTGCCAGATTCCACTACATGCTCATCTGTTTTTGAAGTATATCTACAACCACTGTCCTAGAATTTGCCCATGGCAGAAAGTTTGGCAGAATGACAAATAGAGAAGACAAGACAGTCAGACAAAGCTATCTGAATCACCCTGTAACCTGGATTCATTACTGCAGTGCTTTAATACCACCATCAGATATCTAAGCATAAGTAACGCAGGTCACAGAATACCCTGGAAACATTGTTTCCAGAAATATTTAGGAGTCACCATAGATCAACATGATCTCAGCAAGACAAGGCGTGTTACACTTAAACAAGGTAGTAATGATGTCATATGGAGTTGAATGTGACCCTTCTGCTTGATGATGAGTAAAATGCTAGGCCAATTTCAGCACTGCGTTGTTTTGGTTTTTTAGATGTTGAAAAGTGGTGACAACACAGAAAAATTGAGAAATTATTCCATTGTTGAGGAAAACAGACAAAAAAAAAAAAAAAAAGGAATTCAGTCTGGTTTTCTTATTCTAATGATGGCTGCAAGGTGCTTTTATTAAAGTATGTGTGGATTTTCAGCTGCAAAAATTTGGAGCATGTAAGGGTTCCTAATCACTGAAACAAACAACAGCCAAAGAAATCCAGAATAGAAATGGAACACTGTTTTTTAATGAGTAGGGAAATTCAATGTGCTAAGGGGAAAAAAAAGCAGGTAAAGAAATGGTGGGTTCTTTATCTCTTTTATGGCTTCAAATTAAGCCTTAAAAATGGTTACTGCAATACAGGAACACTGACTGAAATTATTTTCCCTGTGATACTGCAACTAACTGGTAACAGTAGCCTGTTCAATACTTATTAGTGACATAACTGTGGTATGAACAAAGGCAAAGGTGATCTAGGTTGAACACTAGCAAAAAGTACCTAGTGGGATCATGATGCATATTGGGATGCCTTGCACTGAGACATTTTAGGATCAAGGCAGGTACTCTAAGCATGTGTCTTTCTTCCTGCATATAAGGAGAAACTCCACATGAGTACTTCACAGAATCACAGAATCATCTCAGTTGGAAAAGACCTTGAAGATCACCTAGTCCAACCATTAACCTAACCCTGACAGTTCCCAACTACACCATATCCCTCAGCGCTATGTCAACCTGACTCTTAAACACCTCCAGGGATGGGGACTCCACCACTGCCCTGGGCAGCCCATTCCAACGCCTAACAACCCGTTCTGTAAAGAAATGCTTCCGAATATCTAGTCTAAACATTCCCTGGCGCAACTTGAGGCCATTCCCTCTTGTCCTATCACTTATTACTTGGTTAAAGAGACTCATCCCCATCTCTCTGCAACCTCCTTTCAGGCAGTTGTAGAGGGCGAGGAGGTCTCCCCTCAGCCTCCTCTTCTCCAGACTAAACAACCCCGGTTTCCTCAGCTGCTCCTCGTACGACATGTGCTCCAGACCCTGCACCAGCTTCGCTGCCCTTCTCTGGACACGCTCGAGTCATTCAATGTCCTTTTTGTAGTGAGGGGCCCAAAACTGAACACAGGAATCGAGGTGCGGCCTCACCAGTGCCGAGTACAGGGGTAAAATCACTTCCCTGTCCCTGCTGGCCACGCTATTGCTGATGTAAGCCAGGATGCCATTGGCCTTCTTGGCCACCTGGGCACACTGCTGGCTCATGTTCAGCCGGCTGTCAATCAACACCCCCAGGTCCCTCTCTGACTGGCAGCTCTCCAGCCACTCCTCCCCAAGCCTGTAGTGTTGCTGGGGGTTGTTGTGGCCCAAGTGCAGCACCCGGCATTTGGCCTTATTGAAACTCCTCCAGGTGGCCTTAGCCCATCACTCCAGCCTGTCCAGGTCTCTCTGCAGAGCCTCCCTACCCTCAAGCAGATCAACACTCCCACCCAACTTGGTGTCATCTGCAAACTTACTGAGGCTGCACTCGATCCCCTCGTCTAGATCATCAATAAAGATGTTAAACAGGAGTGGTCCCAAAACTGAGCCCTGGGGGACACCACTCGTGACCGGCCACCGACTGGATTTAACTCCATTCACCACAACTCTTTGGGCCCGGCCATCCAGCCAGTTTTTTACCCAACAAAGCGTGTGCCCATCCAAGCCTCGAGCAGCCAGTTTCACCAGGAGAATGCTGTGGGAAACGGTGTCAAAGGCCTTACTGAAGTCAAGGTAGACAACATCCACAGCCTTTCCCTCATCCAGTGAGCAGGTCACCCTGTCATAGAAGGAGATCAGGTTTGTCAAGCAGGACCTGCCTTTCATAAACCCCTGCTGACTGGGCCTGATCATCTGGTTGTCCCACATCTGTTTTATGATGGTACTCAGGATGAGCTGCTCCATCAGCTTCCCAGGCACCGAAGTCTAGCTGACAGGCTTGTAATTTTCCGGATCATCCTTCTGACCCTTCTTATATATGGGTGTCACATTGGCTCACTTGAGAGCCCTTCCACTGTTGCCATTGAGTTGTCGACAATATGTCAACGCTCTTACATGTATTTCATAATAGCCCTGTGATGAGGTGAAACATTTGTTTCTTATTAAACAGAATTTGGCCTGGACATGACTATACTGCCTTTGCTTGCCTGGCTGTTTGTGGACATAACTTGCCTTGCTCTTTTCCTCTCACAGGTTTATTCCTGAGGCTTGGTCAACCTGTAGTGTCACCTGTGGAGTGGGCAGCCAGGTGCGGCTTGTGAAATGTCAAGTGCTCCTCTCTTTCTCTCAGTCTGTGGCTGATCTGCCCATTGATGAATGTGAAGGTCCCAAACCTGTATCTCAGAGAACCTGTTACAGCGGTCCCTGCAGTGGGGAGGCAACCGAATATACGCTGGAGGAAACTGAGCTGCTGTATGGCAGCTTGCAGGAGTTTGATGAGCTCTATGACTGGGAATATGAGGGCTTTACTGAGTGTTCAGAGTCCTGTGGAGGAGGTAAGTACAAGATGTTTCTGTGCTGGATTTGCTTTGCCTCCTCAAGTGTGTACTTTGCAGTTAATGCCCACGGACATGTGCCTTTGCTACAGCTATTTGGGATCATACAACCATTTAGGCTGGAAAAGATCTTTAAGATCATTAAGTCTAACCGTAAGATCATCAAGTCCAACTCTATTTCAAAAGGCATGGATGGAAACTGTGAAAAAACACATGGGCACAGCATATTTTAGCCCAGGACTTTCAGGCTCCATGCTCAGGCTGTCACCAAGAGTATGTATACACCAATGTATCACTTATTTCTGCTTCCTTGTATCAGCTGATCACTCAAAAGGCAAAAAAAGCTGAATGTTAAAGTGGTCTGGTGATACAAGCTAAGAATCATGTGCTACTCTTAGTTTTTATCTCTTGATTTGTACTGTGCAAGTATATACATGTGGGAGATACAAACATCGCAGATATATTAAATTATTTATATTGTAAGGGCTCAGCTGGTTCCCTAACGCCTATCACTAAATGACATTAGCTCCAATCCCAGTGCAAAAGAAAACATATGGTAAAAGAGCACTAATAGTGTGATTCTCTGAAGCTAGCAGGCTTGACACTTGGAATCTCTCAAAGTTAATCGAAGTCTCAGTTTCCACATGTTACAAACTACTAATGCACAGTTCCCTGATACCTGTTTTTTCCCATCATTTTGTTTAGCTAGTTCTGAGAAATATGTCTGCTGCAGTATTTTTTAAATTAAACCTAGACTTCTTCAGCTGCTGTCTTTTTGCATGTCATGTTTCAGTCTATTAAAAAAAGGATTACTGTAGATTAATACAGAATACATACTGTAGAACTGGAAACACTCAGCACTTTATGAATGGTTAATAGTGTAATCTGTACAGATTCACCAGTAATCAGTTACAAACTTAAAAAAAACAGTAGTAGAAAATAGTGCAAAGGTTTTCTGTGCTTACTTCTAGCTTGCTGATGGTACTCAGTGTTTAGAGCGGTTCACAGCGAGTTCTCAGACTGTTGATGCTATTGCTTTGTTTCCTACATATATCACACTAGTATATGCTAAGTGGTGATGAACACTGACTTTACAGGAGTAGCTGTCATATATTGTGGCTACTAATGAGCAGTAACAATTCGTGACACACTGTGAATACTGAAATCTGAATAGCTTCTAGAAATCCTCTAGAAAGGAAGCCTCTTCTTTGAATACAGTGACTACGTGTGTATTTTTCAAATATAACTCACAGATACTGATATACTAGAGACATTTTGCTTTATGAATTTAATTTCTTTCAATTGTCAGCAAAAATTGTTAGCCAAGATTTCTTTTTGTCTAACATCAACTCCAAATTTTTCAGATTAGCAGATGCTAAATCAGATATTTTTGTAACCATAGGTGCAAGACTGCTCAAACTAATTTTATTGTTTTTGGAGTCTCAAGAGAAGAAATTGGATAGATGCAGAAGTAACCTTTCACCTCCCAGAAGTAGCAACCAGAAGGAATTAGTCATTTTGTCTGCTGTTAGTGGCTTCATTTCCCAGAGCTGTCATCAAATATCATGTAACAATTACTCTATTCTGGTAGATATAAACATAGGAAATCTCATTTGGTGGTATTTTGAAAGTGAATTTAAACTGCCTAGGTTCATCTCCCACCCTTATACCCTTTTATACTGTGATTTCCTATTGAGAACTGATTTCTTTTTTCGGGGAAGGCAATTTTAAAGAAGACAGCTTTTTGTTCTGGTAATATTGTGCAGTTTAGAATTCAGTTACTTGGCAAATAAACTTTGTGAAGTTCATATACATTTTTTAATTATCTCTGTACTGTGGAACTTCTCATGGATAACCAAAGGTCTTTATATTCTCTAAAACATTCAATGATCCATCCTTGATCTAAAGTTTATAACCATTTGCTGCATTGACCTATCAAAAACAGAGGGACAGATGTTACCAGTATGCTGAGATATACTCAGTGCAAGGTTCAAGGACAAGCTGAAGAAAATGATTCTGAGCACATTTGTTTGCTGCTGGAGCAAGCCAGATTTTTTTTTTTTTTTCAGTCACTGGCACAAGCTATTAGAGCCAGAAACTTCTGTCAACACATAGTCTAGCACCACAGACTGGTTAAATTCAGGCAGGAGCCTTTTTCAATACCCATGCTGTCAGGTAAGATTACTAGTACCTTTAAAAGGTAAAAAGTTGTAAGAATCTCTGAAAGCAAATTACAATAAGCGAGTAGAATGCTGGTAGAATAGACTAAAATTGCTGCAAATACAATGAGAGATGACTTAGGTGACAGGAATAAGCATGTGGAATGAACCCACTGGAAGGTTTGGAGCAGGTTGAATGCTGAAAATTGAAGAGCAGTAGTAACAGAACTTGGCTATGTGAATTTGGTAAAACAAAACCATCTATCTGAGAAACAGAGAAAAGGCTGAATTCAAGACCTCGCAGTCAATTGGTTTTGGATAGTCAACACTGAAACAGGCAATGCAAAAGTGTTAAGGTAATTGAGTCATTGGTCATGAGCTCATTAGTGACACACTTCAGAGAGAAAAAATTGAAGCTGTGAAAGTATGATCAGTTTACTAAATTTTGATCTGAAAAGAAAAACATACAGCACATACAGATGGTGAGTGAGCTGTATCCCTAGCAAACAGAATGATGTCACCAGCATGTGGTAGGACTTGGGTGGTTTCTTTCCACAGTGTTAAGAAGAGCACTTTTCTGGTTTCCATACCTCTGGATTAGCAGTCCTTCTCTCCTGGCTTCATCAGATTGGTTTTACTGTCAGGCCTGCCCTAGTGATCAATGCAAAGTAGAGATCAGTAACTTGAACACAGTGTCATTTCCCATCAGGTAGAGAAACACCTGTGTTCTGCAGCCAGAAGCAGTCTGTCCTGGGGAATCCATATGCCTCTGTTTGCTGTACACAATATGATAACATGCTCAACAGAAAAATGATTGAGCTGGAAAGAACATTACAAGGTAGAGAACATTATGTATAGAAGTTTCATTGGTTTGTTTTCCTAGAAATAAATCACTACCATTTGTTTTATTTTTTCAATGGGCTATCCTTTTTAGAATTTTTTTAAGTCTTTTGGGAAATTACTTGAATAGCAAACCAGCTTGAAAATATGGGGCCACCTTGTAAAGAAGGAAACCCACAACAATGTTGGCTGCCTTCAGGGACTTTGGTAATTTCGATGTTTATGTCCACATTCAAAAATGTCAAATTTCTTTCTTCTCTTCAGCACCTTGAGTACAGTGGAGACACTACCTATCCTTGAGTCATAGGCGTGCCCTGAATAGGCTTGCACACACAGCAGCCAATAAATTGCTCAACATGTCACTTTGCTCTGAGCCTCTCCTCAGCCTGTGCTGAGAATAAGGGGAATGAATCCATGAATTTCAGGAGTACAGGAACTGCAATGAGTTGCAGCACTTTGGTGCTGTTGAATAATATGCTATCATTGTTTGCTAACAACATGTGCTGTGGCATTAGAAACAACAAAAGGTATTACCAGTATTGTTATACTGCTTTTGGAGCTGTTCAAGCTCTTCCAACACACTTTTTTTAAAAAACATTAGTGTCTTCAAAAGATTGTGAGATATTTTTTGAAAACTAATTCTTGGTTTTGAGAAGATGATGCAATTTTTATGAGTTCAGCTAATCTTTTTCCTAACTCAAGAAGTAGGGTTGTATGTAAAAATCATACTTCCACTTTGCTTGAACAACTGTTGAATAGATTTTTAGGAAGTTCGTATGAATTATTATCCTCAGACCCCCTGGGGAAGAAGTAGATAATCACTCGCTAAATACTCTTTCCTATGGTATGTAGTGTTTCAATCCCTGATTTTCTAGCTTTCTAACCTTGTGATCCAAAAAAAACTGTAATACTCCTACCTTATTTATAGGAAAAGTGAGACAGAATAACTGGTATGCTGAAGAGTACATAAGGAATTTGGTATCACCAAGGATTTCCTGATTTAAAACATAATTGCCGTATCTTCCACCTTCTCTCTTAGTCCCAACAGCTACCCTTGTTCTGTCCCAGCTCTCAGATAAAACCCTGCAGATTTGTATCTTCAGTGTAGATACAGGTCTGTGGATGCAGAATAATGACTGAGAGCAGCTGAATTGTCTGACCTTGTTTTACTTTACTTTTGCACATATAGCAATCATACTGCTGCTTATAATATAACATGCTGTTCATGACATAATATAACAGGCCAAAGCCATCTTCACACCTTAGCCTGCTTGACTGACAAATAAACAGCCTCATTGTGCTTACAGTGAAAGGATGAGACACTAGAGAGCACTGGACAATTTTTTGTCCAGGGAAGGTAAGTGGTGAATGAACCCAGGGACTTTTCACTGCAATGAAGATGACTAGTGAGACTGAAAGCAAGAGCAAGTAAAAGCCCAGCATCCCATGCACTGTTTTGATCAGGCCGTTTCCCAACTGGCTGGGGAACAGGACACAAAAGGTGCTGTAAACAATGTATGACTCTGGAAAACTGCAAGAGTTACAAGTGAAAACTTTTCCCAATAGAAGAGAGAAAAGGAACTGCAATTTTCACTACTCAGTCAGGTATGCTGTGTCAAGAAACATACTCCTTTAGTAGGCATTCATACCATACTCATCAGAGACCATCAGGCAGAATGCTTGGATGTGGACAACAAACACCCTACTGCTGTGCAGGAGGAAGCCTACTCCCTCTCTGCAGCCAGGGCTGCAGCCCCTGAGCTGGCAGCCCTGGACATGAGGCTGTGCCCCACACACATGCAGCAGCCCCAGCACAGCCCTGTTGGCTCTGCAGGGCCCATCTCTGCCCTTGGCTGCCCCTCCAGGTATGGCAAGCTAGGTGTGACCATGCGTTGTTGTGTGCAGGTGTCCAGGAGGCTGTGGTGACCTGTCTCAACAGACAAACCCGGGAGACTGCAGATGAGACACTCTGCGTAACCAGCCGCCGTCCTCCACAGCTGCTGAAAGCCTGTAGCCTGGACCCCTGCCCCGCAAGGTAGGCTTCTTATATCTTATCACCAGGCATATATTTTTTTTCCAGATTTAAGAGAGATGTGATCACTGATGAAGTTGAGAAACTGATCTTCAAGCTCCCTGTGAATCTGGGACGTTCAGGACCAGGGATGCTTGGATCTGGGTGTTACTGAAATGACCGCTGAAGTACAGGAGTAAACCACGCAGACAAGAGCCTGAGGTGGCTCCCCAGGTTGCAGTACCCACAGACTCAGCTGTCTGGGCTCAGAAAATCTGTGCCACTCCCCCTGGGACTCCATGTAACTGACATGAAGTGAGTAGAGGTGATGCGAGTGAGTAAAACTCTGCTGCTGTCTGAGTAAGGTAGCAGATCGATGCAGCTGAGTTGGTGTTATTGCATGTGAGGATACCCAGGCCAGAGCTCTTTGGTCTTGTCCAGACATCATTTAATAGATTTTGAGGAATCCATGACAAAAGCAAAACAAATGCACAAGTGTAGGTGGTGGTAGTCCAGTATGTTGCCCAGAGCATTTAAAATTATAAAAATAATTTAAAATAAGTTGTGACCCCAGACCCAATGGCCTTTCAGGCTGGAGGCACATGCTGCCTCACGCATGCTCTTTCTCAGACTGCAGATGCTTACAGCCTCAGAATCAGAATCACAGAATCATTCAGGTTGGAAAAGACCCTTGGGATCATTGAGTCCAACCATCAGCCCTACTTTACAAAGTTCTCCCCTACACCATATCCCCCAACATCTCATCTAAACGACCCTTAAACACATCCAGGGATGGTGACTCCACCACCTCCCTGGGCAGCCTATTCCACTGTCTGACCACTCTTTCTGTGAAAATTTTTTTTCCTAATGTCCAGTCTGAACCTCCCCTGTTGCAGTTTAAAGCCATTCTCTCTTGTTCTGTCACTAATTACCACTAATTACTCACTAATGTGAGAAGAGACCAGCACCAACCTCTCCTCAATGTCCTTTCAGGTAGTTGTGGAGAGTGATGAGGTCTCCCCTCAGCCTTCTTCTCCTCAAACTAAACAGTCCCAGCTCCTTCAATCGCTCCTCATAGGATTTGTTCTCCAGGCCCTTCACCAGCTTTGTTCCAGCACCTCGATATCTCTCTCGTATTGAGGTGCCCAAAACTGGACACAATACTCCAGGTGTGGCCTCACCAGTGCAGAGTACAGGGGGACTATCACCTCCCTACTTCTGCTGGTCACGCTATTTCTAATACAAGCCAGGATGCCATTGGCTTTCTTGGCCACCTGGGCACACCGCTGGCTCATGTTCAGCTGCTTGTCAATTAGAACCCCCAGATCCTTTTCTTCCAGACAGCTCTCCAGCCACACCTCCCCGATGCATGGGGTTGTTGTGGCCCAAGTGCAGGACCTGGCACTTGGCCTTGTTGAAGCTCATGAAGCCTCGTGAAGCTCGTCACGCCTGTCATGAAGCCTCTTCACGCCTGTTGTGATTTGAACTTGTCCATGCAGCCAAACACCGTGCAGCTGGTTGCTCAACCCCTCCCTGCCCAGGGAATGGGTAAGAGAACTGGAGGGACAAGAGGAGACTTGTAGGTTGAGATAAAAAACAGTTTAGTGATTGTAACAAAACAAAACAATATTAGAAAGTACAAACAGATAATGCACTATGTGCTTGCTCACCACCCGCCAACTAATACCCAGCCCTCTCCCAGCCAACAATCTCAACAGAATGAAGATCCAGGTGTCACAAACATGGAAACGAGTGAGAACCCACCTCCTTTATATACTGAGCATAATGCCACATGATATGGAATATTCCAGTGGCCAATCTGAATCTGGCACTCCAGCTGTGCCCCCTTCCAGCTCAAGAAAAGTTAACTCTATCCCAACTGAAATCTGGGTCTGGCACTCCAGCTATGCCCCCTCACAGCTTAAGAAAAATTTACCTTTAGCCCAGCTGAAACCAGGACAACACCACAGTCGTATTGACCGGGAGGTGCAAAGCCAAAGGGCAAACTTCAGACCGCTTACCTATTCAGGTCCTGCAGGCAGACAGTTTATGGATTGGCTTAACTTTACCCAGAGTTGTCTCAAGTTTAAGGAGACCTGCAACCTCCCCTCTCACAAAAGATTTTGCAGAATCTGTTCCTCCCTGGCTTCAGGCAGCTTCCACAATCCTGATCCTAAAAATAGCAGATCTTTGTCTGTAGAGATTCACATCGGTACCCTCTATGACAGAAAATAGCTGTCATGATGTTCCTGTGGTTTATTTAAATAGACCTGGGCCTGTCAAGTCTTCAAGATATACTGTATACATAATGCCTATATTTACAGCTGTACACAGGTGCATTTGCTCTCTTCTGGTAGTGTGACAGATTTGAAATACATTGATTTATAACTTTGGACTATTTGAAACTCTCAGTCCTGTCCAGGCGGTAGATATTCCTTAGAGCATATATGTATGCTTTATGTGACAGTAGCATATACAGAGGTATATCATTATGAATATTAGTAGATTTGGGGTACACAGAGAAAGTTCACATTAAAAATCAAAAATGGCATCAAATATGGCCAGCATTCAAGAATAATAAGGACAAAAATAATGGTTTGATTGGATGATCAGGGTTTTGAGTCTGTGACAAGCAAAGCCAAATAGGCTGACATGTTTCACCAAAGCATTATAAGAATTGCTTATGAGGATATTGCAACCCTGACTTTGTTAAATTGTCTGTGTTGCTGGCATTAACACACAAATATATTAATGCTTGAAAAGAACTTTGGAGATGGAAATCTCATTGTAATTGATAGGTAGCAGCCTCACTGGAGCTGAGAGTGCATGGTAGGAGATTGATCACCTATCAGTTCTGACACAGAAAATAAATAAATAACCATCTTAAATATGGTTAAGAAAAAAAATTACAGTCATGTAGGCCAGTATTTATGTGAGTTCTGTTATAAAAGTAGTCTAAGAAATTGAGTGAATACTTTTTTAATTAGTCTGTGTGATAATCCGTACCACTGTGGTAACCTTCCTACCATCGTGGAACTCGTTTAAACAACCTTGGGTGTGTAGTTCACTCCATGGATTACAAGATGATCATACTGTAGGTGAGAATCAGACTGTGAAGCAGAGGTGAAGGGGAATTGAGACTGTGCAGGAGACTAAGAAGTTTTCATGTACCCCTAGGGCTGCAATTGAGAAAAGAGGAAATGACTCCCTTCCCTGTATATATATCTCCTCTACCTCCAGCCCCGCCCCCCCCCCCCCCCCTAGTCTGGAAGAAATTGCCTATCTGCAGAGATTTAAGTGGCATAAGATGAAGAACAGCACACGTTCTGCAAAATGGCTCCTCTGGTAAGAGCAAGGAGGCCTAAAACTCAAGGCTGCAGCCATCAGGCAGCATGGCTAATGGAAAGAGCAGCAAGAAGGAAAGTTGATGTCTCTCCTAGACAGGCTGTGACAGGATAACTTCCTTATTTCCTGCAAGCTTCTGAAGTGCTACATCTACTACTGTCACTGTATTAAATACAATGTTATATTAATTAAACGGACAGTATTTAGTGTATAAAGATAATTGATTTATAATCATTAATTACAACAGTCTTAAGACTTGAAACACATGAAAAAAAGGGAAAAAAAGGCTTTAGAGTATTCTCTTTGTTTTAATCATAAGATGCTTCAGAATTCTACTTCAAGAAATGTTGATCCAGGAATCTGATGGAAATTTAGGTTGAAATCCTGTGTTTATGAATGCTGATAAAGGCATTACTATTGACTGACAAGTCCAAAACTTGTAATACCACTATGGCTGTGAACTTAGATCCCTGTTGCAGAAGTTCCCAAAATGTGATCTGTGAACCATTGATAGTTCCCAGAGCTTTCTCTGATGGTTTATAGAGCTGGCTGGTCTCATAGTGCTGGCTCTTCTCTCTGTTTTCCAGCTGCTAAAGTGCATTAACTGAAGCTAAAAATATGAAAAACACTTTCCTAAAATGTCCTTGATATTTAAGTGATTGTTGGAGCATGCAGTTGTGGTGGGTAGAGGAGGCAGTCTGCTGAAAAGGTAACTGAGACTGTGACAGGTGTCTCAGTAGACAAGGGAATGTTGTCCATAGCATGAAGAAAAAGCTGAGAAGTCTTGCCCAAAAGAACAAAAATTCCCTCCTAATATATTTAGAGAAATTATTCCAGTGACGTTTCTTGAACTAAAACAGCTTGTTTAGAATTTAATGCATGTGTCTAGACTTTAATACAGCTCAAGATCTTGTTGAGCTTAAGAGGGAGAACATTTAAAATTTAGAACTTCTAAGCTTAGTGTTGCTTCTGCTGCAGGCACTGTTGGTAACACATGACAGTCTCAGTAGCCTCTCCTGGTCAACAATTGGTTTAGCTGGTTTAATACAGATAAACAAAAGCATTGAACCACAGAATCTAGTCAGCCTTTCTGGAGCATCAGAAGGCATACACCTCGAGACAGGTACTATAGGAGCAGTCAGTGAAGAGTAATTTCATTCTGGTTTTGTTTCATCATTCTTTTTGGACACGTAAGAAGAATGATGCTGAAGGCATCTTCACTGTTGCTGTTCTTTTTGCTCCCTACAGAGAATAAATGTGCATAGACTGGAAGACTTCATTACTCAGTTAATACTTCACCTTGAAAATAGTCTGTGGTATCATCATCCTCTTCAATTCCTAATTGCTCTTGTCTCTCCTGGAACAAAATATGGTAAAAACTAGAATATACTGGCAATACTTCAGATTTATGAAAACACTGAAGGGTGATGGCGCTTGTATAGCAGCTGAGAGAATTTTGTGATTTCCATTGAAATGCTGGCTTAATATCTTAGCATATTACTATTCTGAGTCCAATGAAGAGAGACAGAAAAACTAAACCACAGAAATCTGTCTTCAGATATTCACAGCTGTATGGAGTCAGCAAAATCTCATACTTAAGATTCTTACAGAAGAAAGAACAACCAGGAAGAGTTGCACACAAAAATTGGAATATTTCGTCCATATTCAAATCCCAGAGCAGCTGAGTTTCTTGTGGTTTCAGACTTTGTAGAGAGTTTTTTTGCTTATTCAAGAACAATAGCAGAAAAAGAGCCCAGTCCCATTTCTCCTGGATAACAGTATAACAAAAATTCCCATTTTGCACTAAACTAAGAAATAGCGAAACACTATGGAGCTGATTGCTAAATTGGGAGCTAATAACTGATTTTCAGCACAGTAGGTACAGAGCAAAATTTTGTATCATTAACTTGGTATGCTCATGTTTGATATTTCTATAGAAAGGATATAGTTTGTTTTGATGTACGAGGAGACCCAGCATGCTTTCTCCAGCAAAGAGAGGAATGTAGACTATGACCATTTTAATTCAGTCATTCAGTTACTTCATTTGTGTCAAACAACCTATAGCATTTCCAGAATTTCATAGCAGTACTTGAGCAGAGCACAGTCTTCCCAGAAGTAAATGCAGAGTAGCTGTTCAATGTCTAGAAATTTCTTCTCTAAGCTCAAAAAATGAAAGGGCAGATCACTCAGTTTTGCTAATTGCTATTTTTGTATTCTAAATTACTCCAAAAGCAATCAGAAAAACCCTGTTTCAATGTTGTCTTATGGTTTTCAACAATAAAATGACTTACATCCAAAATGTGTCTTTTCCTTAGCCACCACAACCCAAAATACAGAGGCAGTCATCATCTCGTCAGATATATTTGCTCTTGTTTATAACAGCAACAGCATAAGCACCTCTTGGTGACCCAACAAACTCTACCAAAGGGGTGAAAGAGAGTGTTGTAACTGTGCTATTAATTATAATTGCTCAATAGTTTGATCAATGCGTGTTGAAAAGTTTTGGTAAACATGTATAGAGAAGTGGAGAGAGAAGCAAAGCAATGAAAGCCAGATGGCTGAAAATGGAAGAAATTCCGGGCAATCTCTACAGCTTTGTTCTTGTGTATTTTCAAAACAATTTTTATTCCTACACGACAAGGAACGGCTGAATGCTACAAAACCAAAAAGAAACAGTGAAGAAAAAGAAGGCGGTTCTAGGAATAGCACATGATTTCACCTCAACATTTCCCTTTACTCCTTCAAGCCTCTGTTGTTAGCAAGAAAAGATAGGAAGCCATCTAGGCAGTACTGATACCTGACTGAAGGGTCAAGATAGCCCTGAATTAGGCTGAGATCTAGCTCATTGCAGAGTATCTTCTTTTTCTCTTCCTTTTCTTCTTTTTTTCCCCTGCAGCTGCTTGTTTTGTGTTGTGCAATAATTATTATTTTAATGTTTATTTGGTGAATGCAGTATTATCCATCTGTTTTGCTCTATTTCATTTCCCAGATGAAGTCAAACTATAAAAGAGAAAAAAAATCAACATGTTTTTTGATGTATTTGTAGACATGAGGCATTAGGTTGCTGGTAGGTGTAAGATGTGCTCCTTTCGACAATCTGAAATTAATTCAATATGTGTGGAAGGGCCAGAACTTTCTGTAATCCATTACAGGTGACCTCTGTGTGTGGGAGGGTGTGGGAGGGTTTTGTGAGGACAAACCCCTGACATTTTTTTTTAAATGGGATGTATTTAAGTCTGTTTTGAACTGCAGTGCATTGAGAATGTCTTTGACAGCTTCTTAAGATGTAGCCCACAGAGCCTCCTGGGATCACAGGCCACAGCTTGAACCATTGGTGGAATAGATTGGAGACTCAAACATTAGAAGGAATATGCTGTTAGACACCGTAGATTGACCCTTATTTGAAGCCTTTAGGTTGAGAAACAGCTTAAACAGGAGTCATGGGCTCAGTGGGAGAACCATAATCCCATTTTTTGTCTAGGCTTACTTTGCTAAAGACAGGACTGTACAAAGATGACTAAACAGGCTGTTGTCTCTAGGTGGCTCTGTTATGCTGTACCTGCATTACCTGTATGCCTACCCTTCACTACTGCATACCACCCTGGCCTTAAAATGTATTAATCTGTGACCTAAAAACATTTATCTTTCTCTCCCGTTTTTTACAATACAGTCTCCCCCTTTCTACTCTCTCCAGTTCTTAAGAGCTTACCCAAGATACGCCTGACAGCCCACGCTTCCCCTTTCTCACTGTATGGGTTGCCTGTGGTGGAAGAGTAATTGCATGCTTCTTTGTATCTCTTACTCAACAGCAGTTGCAGTGAAGTTGCCAAGGGGACCTGTAGGGAGTGGTCCTTTTCAGCCACGTGTGTCACATCTAAATGTGATGCAAAACAACTTGAAAGTTGCCAGGGTCAGTGGAGCAGCTCAGGAGTCTCCATCACAGTCTGCCTCCAGCTCTTCTAGTTTAAAATTTCAGACCTCATCCCCAGCCATTTTGCTTTTTTAAATAATATGATGGTTCCTTCATTAGATAGGATTTCATTCATAGACATTTTCCTCCGTTTCAGTTTCCATTCGGACTACTATGTTCATAAAATATTAAAGTGCGATTGTAAATAATTTTTTTAATGTTATACCATATTTCCTTTTTACTTCAAAGAATGGTAGATTACACTTCTTTTTCAGAATCCTATATACCTAGATTATTTTCCTCTACACAAATCTCCAGGTCACAAGTTTCGCCAAGTCAGTACACCCTTGTGTTGAAACAATCTCACCATGTCCTACCACAGGTTTTTTATAGCTTGGTTTGTGATGAGTATGAGCTTAAAGTCATGGTAGGGACTTAGTGAGTCGCTCTGCAGAGGATAATTTCTTTTTTTCCTGGCACTGTTAATTTCCCAGTTTGAGTCACCTCAATACAGTCCATATCTCTCCACGCTTCTCCTGTTTAACACCTGTGCTAAGCAGAACTTAATATTCACTGCCAGTTTATATTTGTCAATATTTTGAACAAATATGCTCTCACTTCAGCATTTCATATGTTAACTTCTACTTCTTAGTTTTTTCTCTAAATTTATTCTTAGTTTTCTTGAGTATTAATTTACTGCCTCAACAGCTGGATTTCACTCCCAAAAGAAAGTTTTCCCAACAGTGATAATAAAGAGCCTGCCTTTGCTCTTGTGCCAAATATAAAACTAAGTCAAGAGTTTTGTAGCATAATGGCCAGGATGAACTTTTTCACTGCAGCATTAACCTGTGAAATAAGCTGTAGGGTCTTATAAATGTTTGATTTACAAAGCATCATCACTTCCTTTAAAAAGTGGGGTGAAATGAAGAGCACCATTATATCTTCTATATACAGTACTGCTGAAGTAACTTATTATAGCAGTAGTCTGAGGAACACTCAGTGCTTTCAAACCAATAAACCTTTGTGGATGAAAAGATAATTTATGTAAAAGGAGAATAAAAATATGGCCCTGAAGTGCTGAAAATGTACTGTACAGTTCTGTACCATACTTACACATCAGAAAGATTCACACATGAAATAAATGAAGGAGGAGCCTTCATTTCCATTCAGTTTGAGTGAGTGAAGTACCTGTAGAAGGAGCCAGACTGATTAAACAAAGAGTGCTGTATCTGCCAAGTAGGTCTGTCATATCTGCAGAAGCACAGCAAGCCCTGCTATTTATGTCCATGAAAATTTCCATCTTCAGTTATGTGATCTCCATTCCTCTGGCGTCTCTTCTAATGCTGTTAAACATTGATGGTCTCACTGATGGAGTAGAGTTTGTGGTGTACAGTCACCCATTAGAAATGTAACTAAGCTGATGTAGTCGACACTGCAACCAGGTGTTAGTAGATCTTGGTCGTTCACAGGCTTGGGAAAGACTTGAACCACTCACACAGAGGTGAACAGCAATGCATTTAATTACTACCCAATGGATCCACAGATTCGTATTGTTATAACTAAACTGGATGGAAGTTTGGGATTTGGAGATTTTTAAAAATCATTATAGTTATACTGTCATGGTTCCTGATCTGAACAAAGGTGTTTGGGTATGTCAGACAAATTCATTCCCCTTCCCATGAAGAAGCAAACTGTACTGTCTAAAGTCATTATTTTCTCCAAGATTTAAAAAGCCAGTTTCTCACTCAGGAAAAGTTAGGGGAGAAGTGTATTAAGTCGCCATTCTGTAGTCTGTGGATTCTGCACAGATACCTATATTGGTATAATTATTAGGATGGAGATATGAAGTGTTTTAGTACAAGTTTGTCTATATACATAGTAACTTTTCTGACATCATCATTTTGAATATAATAACATTTCCTTCCATGCATTTCAGACTCAGATCTTGCTTGATACTTCAATGAATCTGAATACTTTACCGTGGTTGTTTTGGTTATTTATGGGTGTAACACAAGTTTAGAGCCTGCTCACTCTGTGAAAAGCTCCTGCATATTTGGATATCTGCATGTCAATGTGAGGAAAAACACCTTTTATTGCAGAAGAGTGAATGAGTTACTAAATAGATTATCAGTCATAGTTTCAGGATCTCAAAGGGGAAGTAAAAAGGAAATATTGGATCTGGATGTGCTCTTCGAACAAAATTCTTGCACTGCCTTACTAACAGTATGTTGCAAGAAGGGCATTGAAGGGAACTCAAACATAAGCAGGCATTGGGAGTTTCCTGAGTTCAGTCACAGTACCATATAGATATATATATACCTAAGTTCAACTGTTCTCCCCTCACCCTACTAAAAAACTAGAGAAAAACCTTGTGTGCTTGATTTTGAGACACAGTCTGTTTGCACATTCTGCACTGGCGAAATAGTTCAGGAATGGTTCATCCTAATGAAAATATTATCCCTGTAATGCTTCCAGCCAGGTCAGCAAGAAGCTTATGTTATCTGCTAGTTTTGTGGCAGACCTGCTCATAAAACTTGGATTTACTAGAGAACTATTTAAGCCCACTCACTGTTATCTGAACACTGTTTCATTCATGAATCTGCTTGCTTTGTCCATTCAATCCAGTGCCATCTCCTTGACTTCTTTCCTGCACTGATCATTTCAGCAAAGGCATGCTTAGATTTCAGAAGAGTCTTGTTACTCTGTGGGACAAAACCACATGTTCATGAATATTGATCTTACAGGTTGTGAAGTCAGGCTTCTTGTATGTTCTTTCCATGCCATCTACAGGCATTTTCAACTATCTCATTTGTAAAATGGTTCATTTTAGATGGTATTTCAGATTACAAATAATCAGTTCATTGCACATGTTTCTCACCTGCTGAGCTTTTTCTTTCTTTGTCATCTGGTGTCTGTAAGCTTCTTGATGTTTCCTTCAAGAACAGCTGATTTTAACATTTTTCATATGACATAAAGTTAGGCCTAGGAAAAGGTGTTGACTTATGAGACAGTCCAGCATGGAGAAGACCAGTGTGAAAAGAGCCAGGGAGACTTTGATATAAAGCAGCACTGTCATGGGCAGCAGGGTGTTAAACTGTCCCTGTGCTTCTTTTCAGAAGAACCATATGAGAGCACTTCATAGACTGATGTACACAATTTATTTCATGAATTAGTGGTTCTTGTGTTTTTGCATTACTTTGATGCAGGTTTAGGCCAAGGGTTATTATGCCACTCCTCTGTAGCTCCCAAACTGCATGTTCCTTCGTGCACTATTCATTCAGTATCTGCCATTGTAAGTGCAATTCATGCAATTTCTGTCTTATTCCTCAAACCTCCCTATATTACTTCTTAACCAGGTTTCCAACTTTACACTGATTTACTCTATTCCTCAGCTGTTTCCTATCTTCATTTTTGAAAGGAGCTACAACGGATCCATTTTCACTCTGTCTTATAAAATATTGAACAGCCTCCTTGTAGGAAGTTTGTGCTTTAAGCACGAACCCAAATCTAAACTTGAGACAAAAACTGGTACTCATTTGTCTGTCAAGCTTAATCTGATCTGTGTAGCTATAATAATAATTATATAATAGTAATAATATAATAAAGCTGTAATAGACAGCCATTGCTGTAATTTATCTCAATGCTGCAGCTATCATACAGAGTAAAAGTCTCTTGTGAGGTACTTTTCAGTAGCCAGTATATCTGCTAATCTCTCAAACCAATTCTCTGCCAAACCAGTTCACTTACCTGAAGTTGTCGTTCGTCTGTGGTTCATGCATTCTGCATCTGCAGTAGTCCCCCAAAAGACCCACTAGACAACCTCCCACTGTTCAAAGTATTCACAGAAAAACACAAACCCTCTTTTCTGACCTGCTGTAATGGTTGATGTTCTCTGCCTTCAACTCAAGGGACAGCAAGACCTTTTTACTGTAAGCAACCTTATATATATTGCTTGAAACGTGTCAGAAGGTTACTCCAGCAACCAAAATTGCCATTTGTAGAGTTCTTGCATACACCATTTACCCTCTGTTCTTCTCTGACTTTTGAGTTCTTCCTCTATTTTCCCCTATTTGACTCTGTTACATAAATATTGGCTCCCCACCACATTCAGTTATATTGATTTGCAATATTAATTGATACCGATAAGTCTACAGATTGAATGCAGGCCACTTCTGTCAGCTCCCAGAATCTTTGATCTGCTCAAGTGTGTTGACTGTATAGGCATTTTTTTAATGGATTCCCTTCACTTGCAAGGAAGATGCTTTCTGAAGAAAAGCACCTCAGTCTCTCTTGTGCACAATGATCCCCTGAAACCTTCCCTGTCTGTTCAGATCCCTTCATGTTGGTGATACTGAACAACAGATTTTGTCAGGCTGGCACTGAATAACTACTAAGAGTAAATTATTTTTGTGTTGCTGCTGCTATTAATTTAAAAGTACCTTGCCTTTTCATTTTTATTTCTTAATCAAGTATTAACTTTTTCAAAGCCTAGTTAAATTGCAGTTTTTCTCTGATGTGTGTGTATACTGTATGTATATTTGTAATGTTCTCTCTAACATGAACTGAACCATAGCAGTAGGGAGATCACTTCCTAGGGACTCAGATCCATGTTTAAACACCTGGATGGTGGTCTTAGCTCTCACACTTCATTTCAAAGGAGCAGTCTGATTTTACTGTGGGTGATTTCACAGCTGAATGAAAAATTAGTTGTAGTTAAATTCTTACCTTTTATGCCCCTTTCTTTGATATTAGTTTGATGATACAGCCAGGAACTGACCTGGGAGTCCTCATCTCAATCCTGTAGCTTCACTTCAGGAAAGTATGCTACTCAAACAGGATTGACAGTAACTCCCTCTGCTGTCCAGAGTTTCAGATTACATTCTGGATGATATTTTAAAACCTGACACTGAGGATACTGACTCAACCCAAGATAAATCTGCTAAAGGAGCCTCAAGAAAGCCTTTCACACCTATGAAACAGGAAGATTTGCTGCAAACACAGCTCCAGATCAGTAACAGAAAAGGGAGGGAGGAGATGTATGGGTTCTGATTAGTCTTCTCAGTCTGCAGGGTCCAATGAAGGACACACAGGTTAACAGAGGACAAGAGGAAGCCAGGATTGACATAGTATGTGATTTACTCAGTCTGTTGCATGTGCATATACATAGCTGCCACCCAGCCCTTGTGTACTGAGGAATGTCTCTATGCAGGCAGGTGTCAAATGTTAAGTAAGACACTTCTAGGCAAACCTCTCTCCACACTGATGAATGTTTATTTTAGAAACAAGAAGAGTTCTTTTGTATCACTTTCATATGGTTTAACCACATAAAAATGACAATAATTTCATTTTTTTAGAACTAGTCTGGGAGGTCTTTGTGTAGAAGTGTGTTTACTTTTCCTGTGCAGTGTTCAATTTTCTTGGCAGTGCTTGAAGGGATTCTGTCAGGATGAAATCATATATCTCTAGAAAATATTCTTTACTTAATAACACTTAACAGCTTAGAACACTTTGGTTTTTACTATAAATACTGTGTGTACAGAGGCTGATCCAAAGCTGTTGGCTCCATAGTGCTTTGACTCAAGACTATACATTTCCCAAGTTCTACCTACATCATTTACTTTTTGCAGACTGACTATGGAGGTGCAAGAGTGCTTTGTTCTGAAGGCTTATGGCTCCACTGGGGCAACAGCTCTAATTCTAGCAGATTCTCCTGCCATGAGAAGGTGCTTACTAGCTGGTGCCACTCTCTGGTCTACCTAGCTAGCAAAACTGAAGCAACAGTGCATTGTTGTCCCAGTTGTTATTTGTAACACACTAATGCCTGGAGGCTCCTGTCAAGCCAAGAGTCCCATTGTGCTAGGCCGTAGATAAAGACAGAGTAAGAGATCATCCTGCTGTAGGACCACAAACTAAACAGACGACATGGATGAAGTTCAAGAGAAAAAAAGAAGTATTGTTACGATTTTGCAAATCTGAAGTTGAGACACACATGGGAGAAGAGTGTGATCCAGCCCAGCACTTGAGTCTTCCCATTGGACTCAAAGGGTATATTTAGACACTCCCAGGCTAGCCCATGTTTCAGCAGTCTGGTCTCAGTCATCTCTGGAGTTCAGCAAAGAGTCAGGAACAGGGTCCTGCTCACTTGGTCCTTCAGTTCTTCACCTGAACTGCTTGGGCACAATATGACATTGATTTTATTTTTTTTTTTTTTCTGTCACAAGAAAGAAGGATAGTTCATTTCTAATTAAAATTAAATATATAGAACTATTTAGAAGTTCACGCTCATTACGTATTACCAGATTTTTTCTTTTCCTTTTAAACAACTTGAAGTTGATCACAAATATCCAGGCTATATTGTAGTTGAATATATGGGCCCTCACAAAACATGATGAAGTTTAATTCAGAGTTTGTAGGCAAGATTTTTGTTAACTATGTCAAGATAATTTCCCTTATTAGAAATAGCATGGTTAAGCTGGTTTTTGAGAGCATTTCTAATGTGTTTAGACTTATATTAATGATATAGAATAATTGTGCTCTGATAGGAATCAAGATTTTCAGATTATTGGACCTTTTTTTTGGCGACCTGAGCTCCACAATTGTTCTCTTTCTTTTTTTCAAAAGAGCTGCAAATATTCACATTTTAAAACATACTGACCATGATTATTTGTGGAAACTGCTTGTTTACCTGAAGTTAAGTGCATGCATAAGCACTGCTTTGTCAAGTCTAATTTATTTAATGAGAATGTTCCAGAAAATTACAGTTTCTTGTCAGCCCATTAGAAATCAAAATTTTAATTCCTAAACTTAATACTATATTACAGATTATTAGTCTAATTCATAATATGAACTGACTGTTAGATTTCCTGACATGTTTTTCTGCTCCTGAAATCTGTCCGTTACTAGTTTACTTTGCTAGTTTATAGTTCCTGGAAGTACAAGAAATTTAGTGCTCTGGTGATTTGGGCTTTTCATGAATTTATGTCCAGTTTTTAGACCACACCCTTAGCACTGTGTATAAGAAAACCTAAAGGAAAACCGTTGCTTTGAGCCATCAGATCAGGTTCACCACTCAGTTTGCGTATTTTCGTGTGCATTGTATGTCTCCGTATACTTCACCAGCTCTAATAAAACTACTAAGGCATCACAGCAGTCTGCTGGAAGCAGAATATTGTTCATTTGGAAAGTGAAAAGTTTCTGTAATCCATTTTGTATTTTGAACTTGTGATGATACTTGAAATAAGCTGTATTTTGGGACCATCCTCTGCTCCCTCTACATTTCCAGTGGAAACTTGTTTCCATTTATGTTCATTTGAAAAATGTGCATATATGTGTATTCTAATACACGTATCACTAACATACATGTAACCATTTCAACATATCCAGCCCTATAAATTGCCTTTTTCCTGTTACATTCCTCTCTGTTAGCCACCTCTAAATGTCTCTGTGGTTTTGTATTAATATAGTTTTCCTTCAGTCAGTTCAAATATTCAACGTATCATATGTATGTCAGTCTTTGCAGAGGATGAAAACCTTTTGAATTCTGTTTTTTTATGAAGTATAGTAGTTGAAATATTCTAAAAGTTTAGTTTGTGCCTAAATACATAACCACTACTTAGGTATTTAGGAGATGGAGACAGACAACTAATGAACTGATAGACCTAGAGTTAGGACAAGCCAGGTGTTTAGGGGTACAGATGTGCCAGCATCCTGATGTAAGAAAGGCTAAAAGGACATTTTTCTCTGTTGCTACATATTAGTATAAATTTGGGTGCTAGTGGAGGCCAAAGAAGGAGGGATAAAAAAAATGTTTCAGATGAAAACTATGTCATCTCTTCACTGGGCTCTGGGAAGTAATACAGGAAGTACCAAACTGATGACTTTCAGCTGGGCTATAAACTGGCAAGTATGCAGAGTTTTCCTGAAGTTTGTACCTTAACAAGCACTGTCAGCTCCAGTTCCACTTGCACAAGGTTTCCTTAGCTTGATTCTGTAACTACCATATTCACCTTTTTAAGTACAGGATTATTTCCTCCTTGATTTTTAATTCTGGTATTGTCAGGTGCATGCAGGACATGATGGCATTATTCTTTTTTTGTATGCCATACACATTGGAAGAGTCAGTTCAGTATGGCCAAAACACCCAAAAGAAAAAAAGAGACAGAGGAATGCACAGGTAAGTACCATATAAAATAAGACAAGAATTATTTCAGTTAGCATCACATAATGCTCTACAGTAAGGGTAAAACTATGTTACTACAGAAAAACAGTATTTAAAAAAAAAATTATTAGCTCCAAGAGTACAAGTAGTTTAAAAGCTAAATTGTAAATTTGGTAGGATAGTATTAGTTCAAAGTGTTGCAAGCACCTTTAGCTGTTATAAAATAATTCTACAGCTCTGTGATTCTATTCTGTAAGATTATCACTGATTTTCTCTGTGGTTTTTAGGACTTTGAAATTCTGTCAATCATATCTGTCTTTTATGGTTTTGGTTACTTGCACATCCCTACTCCACTTTGCACATCTCTGGTCTACCCTACATTCTTTACTTTGTATTTGTGAAAGCTCATAAAAGTCACTGGGGACTATGAAAGTACAAGGGTAAGAGAGAATTTGACCTCCTATTTCCTGAGCACCTCTAAGGAATCTCCTGTTTAAAGCAGCTGGAAAGAATTGTGAACAAACTGATGTTATGGGTGAGGCAACAGATGCAACCTGCAACAGACATTTCAAACACTGGAAAAACAAATCCTTTCTCTTCGCTGAAATACTGCGTTCTTTCTGGAAGAAGAAACAGACACTCTCTTCTGCAGAAGCCAAGATGTCCAGAGTTTTTGTGGCCTGCTAGCCCCTGAGATTTGAAGTGCCAACAGGAACATTGGGCATTTATACCCATAACAAACAAGGAGCTGCTGGAGGCAACAGCCATTACCATCACTTAAACAGAAACTCTGGCAACTAACCATGTATCAAAATAGATTCTGAAATAAGAAAATGCCTTCTTTTCAGCACTTACTCAAATATCTTATTTTAAATTGTGCCAAAACTGAAGGGTAGCTGATATCCACATTAATTCTGACTGATTTTATGGGAAAATCTGGGAAGACCTCTCCCCCAAGGTCATTCATATGGACAACATACTCCAGATTAGTTTAACCGGCTGCAGATGTCACTCCTTTTCCACTGCTAAATCCCAGTACGCGTATCAGGCTTAGTGGCCTTCAGCGTATTATGGCCTGGAAAGTGACCATGGCAACTTCTAACTCAGTATGCAAGATGTGTTCATTGTTAGGAAGGGTTAAACAGATTTTTGTCATTGCTACTAGCAGAACCAAGGCTGTTGTTTAAAAGCAAGCTGGAGTGTCATTTGCGTTTACAGTGATGCTCAGGACATATCCTGTCCTGTTATAAAATCAGAGAATGTCATCACCAGATGGAGCACATAAAGGGAGCAGTGTGGCTTTTTGGTCCATCAGCATTATCATCTAGGGAGAAAAAATATTTCTTACCTCTTAGGTGTTTCAATTTGTTATGGGTGCTACTGAGAGGGTAGGAACAAATGCTCAGAATAACTTTATAAAATAAATAGACAAGTTAGAACTGTTCTGTGACTGTAGGAGGACACAACCTTGAATGATTATTTCCATAATGTGTTTACCAACATGGTGCATTTTAAATGTGCTGAGCAGTTTCCATTGACTGCTGATCTCAGACTGTCAGAGTGTTTTTCCTCTGCTTCTTCCACAAAACCTGCTTGATGCTGCTGACGTGTTTCATAACTTCCCTTCATTGTCTGCCTCCTTCCTGCTTGGAGCCTGAGGGTGTCTTTCTTCATAATCAGTCTCTTTAGTTTCTGCCTGGCTTTGCTTTCTCATAGGGCAGGTTTTCTGAGCCTTCCTTGTCCTGAATGTTTAATTTACTCCCCCAGCAATCAGTTTCAATGACATCATGCAGGAAAGGAAGCTATTATTCAGGATTAGAAAAAGTGGCAGTATCTAGCTCTCATACTTTTATTTTGGGTGTGGAAGTATATCCAAGTCAGTGTAGTCTTTTGCGTAAAGTTGATGGGAAGACTATTTTCATATATTCTCATTCTGAATATAGGATTTTTCTGTGTACACATTTCTGCATATCTCTGACGTGCCTTCTAACGCAGTACAGGAGTGGAAGGCCTAATATTGTAAGCAATTTTCTATGTATGGCTGACAGAGTTAGAGGTTGTATTCAGTACAGTTCAAACAGCAGAAATCTGGTTTTAATGTGATAAACACTGAAATTCAGACATCAACAATCCTGTTGATGAAAGATTTACATAGCTAGTGCAGAGAAGGGCTGTCTCAGTGACAGGTGTTCACCCAGGGGTTGAAGAGAATCTCCCTGCTCTCCTTGTTGCATCTCTCAAGGCTTTAGCACTCTGTACCTCCACAACAAGGAAAAGTCAGTCAGGAGCACCTCAACTGGATCTTCTGAAAGAAATTCCTGGTCAGCAATTCACTGATACATTCCTTTGATGGACTTGGTTAATATCTTCTATTTTTTTGTTAAAGACAGTAAAAAACCCAGCTAATTAAATCCATTCAGTCTTGCAATACCTTGACCAGGCTCCTGCACACCAAAAACTTTTAATTTAGGACACAAAACTGTTTCTGAGATATTGCAGAAGTCCCAAAGACTTGAAGGCCAAGAGCTTTTGACAAGAACTGAAAATGCAGAGGAACAGTAAAAATTCTTCTTAGCCTCATCCTGCAGCTACAAGAAGGGTGGTGGTGATCAGAGAAGGAGAATTCCCTTTCATTTACTGCTTCTTCATTCCATCTGTCAGTATAAAAAGAGAAAACTTAAGGTGACTTTATTCTGTGCTTAAGGTTTTCTCTCCTTGACTTACCCCTTCACAGATGGGAGATTGGGAAATGGAGCGCCTGCAGTCTTACCTGTGGAGTTGGATTGCAGACACGAGATGTCTTCTGTTCTCATCTACTATCAAGAGAGACGAACGAGACCGTGATTTTGGCAGATGAATTGTGCTATAAACCTAAGCCATCCCTCGTGCGAGCCTGTAATCGCTTTGACTGCCCACCCTCCTGGTATCCTACAGAATGGCAAGAGGTAAGAATGTCTGTGTAATTTCATTTTATGCCTGCTAAGAGTAGTCATTACATGCATTATTGATGCATCTAGCCCATCAAGAGGATTCATTAATCATTTCAATGAGCGATTAAAAAACTGAAAAAGTGTTCATTTTTTTCTTAAAAAAAAATTCATCTACATTTTCAGAGGTAAATAATGACTATAGCTACTTCGAGTGCAAAGTTACTGGAAACTCTTTAACAGCTGGCTATAGATTCCAGACAAAAATATCTGGAATATGATGGTCAGCTGCAGTGAGTGGATTTGGGTTATCAATGCCAAGGTTTCTAGGAATACAAAGGATCAAGGAGAGAATCTCTAAAGCATGTTGGGTATTCTGTATATTCTCAAATAATGATTTAGTTTAGGACAAGAAACACTCATCCTTCAAAGTCACAAATGAGTGTTAGGCACTTTCCCTTGGGAGGTGGATGCCTTATTACGCTAATGCTGAATATTGCTGTCTATACAGCTGCCTATACAAGCCTTTCCGTCTTTGGAAAGCAACCTGAAATGAGTTTATTTGCTGCTGCCTGCTTGCAAATGAAAATGCTTGTGCAATTCAACAGACTTAAAGATGCTTCTGTTGGGTATATTACTTCACAGGAAGAAAGAGCCCTGCCTTCTTGTCAAGAGTAAAGGAAAAATTTGTTTGTGGTGGAGGTGCAGGCAAAAGGCCTGTTTAAATCTTCACTTCTGCTGGGTGCAAGGATTCATTCCATCCTATAAGAAAACTATGAGCCCTGACATGGTGCTTACATATGCCTACCCAAGCTTCATCTATAAAATCTTCTTTTTACTTAACCACCAGGGAGATTTAATATACTCACCTAATGAAGCTGCTAAATCTGTGAAGCTGTACTTCATGGGAGAGCTTTGGGTTTGGTCAGCCATTCCAGTAACAAAAATTTATGACAGCCTGATGTTCTGTTAAAGCTAGATAACTACCTATGGCATTAGACCTATGTTTAAAACAATTCACTTATATTTCATGCTTTAATTTGTTTACTGGTATTCACATACACATATTTGCTTAGTTGTACTTTTGAATATTTCAAGGTTATGGTCATACATAAATGCTATATTTGTAAATAGCAAAGAGTATTCTACTAGTACATAACATAATAAAGTCAAGTATTTCGAAGTTAGGATATGCTAGGAGTGCCTGTGCTTGTTAAAATCCTATAATTGGCCACAGATCTTACAGAAAGCAATTTTCTGTAAGTTTATTTATCTCAGAAGAGACATACATTACAGCATGCTGAAAAATTGACTTTCTGCTAACAATAAGCATTAGCTATAGGCCACCCTAGAATGGTACTGAAATAGCATCCACTAGAGCAATTTCCAAACAGATTTTTTTCAAGATTTGAACATCTTCCTCAACAGTGTAAACACGCATATTTCCACCTGTCTAAAGTAATGTTTTAGCCATTTTTGTATCTGCTCCAGGGCTCTCAAATATGCTGTCTTTTTGAAAGCTGTTAGGGAGGAGGGACCTCGATTAAGTATAAAGGCTTTAACAAGCATATTAATCAGGAGTTAAACTGCTCAGTTCACACTTCTTGTGTTAGCTGCTGGATTCTCTGGGCTGGGTGGAGAGAGAGAACCTGTGCTGCAATTCATTGTTGCAGCTTAACAAAGGTCACGTTACAGCTTTTCTGCATTTACTTCCACAGGCTTTGCAGGCCAGCCAGCTCTGTACGTAGCTCCCTCAGTACATGGGCACGGACTATTTCCTGTGCTTACCTTTCACTGGGAGAAAACAGCACAAAAAGTGTACTTCTCTACCTACTGTCTTCTGCCTTTGTTTAGATAAGTAAAGTGCAAGAAAAAAAGCTTAATCCATCAAAATAAATTTCCATTATCTCATTTTTAAAAGACATCTATCTTCCTCCTTTGCACCACCAATCTCTGTACAGTTATTTCCACCCTGTATGAAAGTCAGGCCTTGCAGTTCAGTCTCATGCAGGTTTCCCATGGATGACCTCCATGTGAAAACCTGCACCGTCAGGCCAGTGTGTTGCACTTAGGAATTATTACAGCTGTTGTTGGCTCCTAGGATATGTGAGTGAAAAGACCATTTGGACAGGATTTGGGTGTCTGGGACTTCTCCTGGAGGTGAGCTCCAACCAATCAGCAGAGCTACAATGGAGCCCTTCAGCAGAAGAAATCCTGCAGGAGGATTTCTTTCCTTTCATTAAGGGACCCACAACACTTCCCCCTCTCCCCAAATGCCTGGGAGGGTTCCCCACATATGGGGAGATGGAGTGCCTTCCTCACTCTAAGGAAGGTCCTTTAAAGCTTCACCAACACTAGAGAGTAACATCTGTTCTCCATACAGCCTGGTTTGAAGCCATTTCTTTGGTCTCATCTGTGCTGTTCATCGTGCTTTTCAGAGCACTCTCTCACAATAGTTTCAACCAAACAAGCAAACAAAAGATTTAAACTGCAATGAGCAATGTTTTCTTTTCTAATGCCTTTTATGCCTGTTAAGGAAGGGTTCTCCAGTTTAAATGTTGTTAGAAGCCCCAGTGTTCCTGACAGATAAACACACAATAATTATCAGTGTTGTAACATTTGAAGCAATTTTTTTAATATCTCTTTGCAGATTCAAGACTATTTATTTTTAAACGGTTCTGTTTCTTAGCTAAATCCACTAGGATGTTTATCTTCTTTTCAGTAGTGTGCTTCAGGAGGAAAGTGAATATAAGCTTTCATTTTTACAAGGCCCTATAATTATCTAGTCTGTAGACATCAAATGAGACATCCATTAGCAAATCTTCATCCTCCTTTGTTTTATTACTGAATAAGCACTACAGTCTCAGAGTCAGAATTCTTTTTTAGCTGCTCAGTGCTATCCTTGCTCCAAAGATAATTAGAACAATGGCTTGACAACAGTATGGGAAAACTGGTAACATTTTCAGATATTTTTGTAGCTCTTTTTTCTCCATATTATAAAAAGTCCTTTCTAAATCTTTAAGTGTCAGGCCTTAGAAGGCAGCTGAAAGGCCTGCTGAGAGAAAAATGTTTTCTCCCTTTGCAGATGTTTTATCTTACTGTAGAGTCATAGCAGAGAATTCATTTTTGAGAGTGAGGTCAAAACTTGTACTGCTGTAGTCTCACCACCTTGAGCAGAGGGCAATACAAAATTAAACCACCTGGGACAGCTGAGGGGTAGGACAACCCCTTATTCAACTGTCCCTGTAAGCAGGACTGACCGTCAAATGACATCTTTTCAAACATTCAGCTACTGCCCCAAATCAGTAGTAGTTATGATGCTGAGCAACAGTTGCCTGGCCCTTTACTTTTCATTAATAACTGCTTTTTTTTCCACAAAAATTTTTTTTTGAGAAGAGACCAGCTTCCCTGCCTCCCAAACAATGGAAATGGTGTGTTTGCCTGAATCCTGTGCATTGTATGCCTGTGCATAGAAGCTCATAAACATGTGTTGAGGCAGAGGGACAGCCCATTTCCATATCTGCTTTCAACAGTGACCATCAATTCTTTGTGTTAATTATCATTTACACATTGTTGTATGAGCAGAACAGATACTAAATTAATGATTGCTGTGAGAGAGGCCAAGGCCACAGTTTCACCAGCAGTTTAGGATGACATATGCCAGCACTTCTACGAAAAGAGAAAATAGCTGCTGTGAGGATCTCTTTCTTGCCCTTATAGCACCCACTCCCTTTTGTCTCCAGAAGTGCTGTGCAATCGTGCAGTGGTCCTGGTTAAAGCTAGCCAGAAACATAATTAGCTTTAGCCTAGATTAATTTTCCACTCTGTTTCACTATGCAGCCAGACAAATGCTTATGCCAGCATATGGGAAAAGGCAGCACAAAACCAGAAATGACTGGCTGGCAGAACTGGGTGTATAGGTTGTCTTATTTGGTGTCAGTGAGCCTTGCCTTATGTTTGCTTAAGCTAATTGTTGAAGTAGGCATAATCAGGCACTGAGCTGAGGAGATGCCACTCTGGAAGTTGGTACCCTGGCAAAGTCCCAGATCCCCTGTAAAGGAATGTCCGGGGATATCGGACTTGGCTCTGCTCAGAAGCTGTGGGGACCAGGAATATCAGGAGACATAGTTCAAACAGCCGTGCTTTATCTACTTGGGTGAGTGAGTTGGAAGCACCCTGTGATACAAGCACCCTTCTCTGTTGTAACGGTGCTGTGAGATCTTTCTGAACAGCAGAGAGAGATAGCAAGTTATTCAGATGGGATATGTCTGAATGAGGATCCTCTAAAACCTACTGTTTCGTATTGCCTGTAAATACAAGCAGATGTTGCTGTCACTGATTACCCGCTTTCTTGGAAAAATGTGAGGGCTGGAGGCTTCTACTAGAGAAAAACTAGCAAAGACCCCAGCATAGCAAAGGCTCCAGAGGTGAAATACAGGTACAGGCACAGCTCCAGTGCAATAATCCAGGACTGTGTTAGAAGAGCATTCCTGTGATCAAGGAGGAATCTCATTATTGTGTTTGGCTCTCTCTGGCACTTAGCAATAGAGTTTGGTGTTGAGTAGCAATTTATTCTTCACAGAACAAAGCTATGTAAATGACTGAAGGGCAAGAAGCCAGGAAAGATCTGTTTTGTTTTACTCTGTTTTCTGGTAGTGATGGAAGGGCAGGGAGACTTCCTGGGATTTGATTGATTGACAAAAGGAACATGCTTTTGTTGTATTCATACAGTGCCCAACCCATTTTGGCTCTGCTATATGATGACAGTCCTTAGGCAATCTTGAAATAATTCTTTTAATCATATTTTTCTTGATTTACTCTCTCCTCAGGAATGACTTGTCCTTGAATGAAACGTTGATAAATGTTTTCTTTTGTTGAAAACTAAAGTATTGATTTATTTGTTTAATTTTTTTGGAAGCCTTTGAGCTTTGTAGCATTCTAAGGAAGTAGGACAAAAATTATTTTTACTCATTAGAGAGCAAACCAAAATGAATATAAATATGTCTTTCTTCACCTCCTTTCTGTCTTTCAAGGAAAATGTATATCCTAAATGATCAGCCTAGCATTAAAGTTTATGCAGCTCTCTCTATCTAAGAGAGAGGGGCCTTTCACAACTGCAATATTTTCTAAGACAGTCCCTTTTTAACAGCTTGAGTATAAATTTTAATACTTCTTCATATGGTTTTCTGCTTCTCAGGCATAATTCCCATGTTGCAAGCTATAAGCAACTCCTGGTCATGTCAGTGTAGTGCAAGCTCCCCCTTTGCTAGGAGAAAGGAGAAAAGGAGTTGAGCTGGCTGGACTGAGAAGAAAAACTGGGAGCCTGTTACCAGCCTCAGGAGAAAGATCCTCAGGAAAAAGGGCTGAACAGCCAAGTTTACAAAAAAGATTCAGGAAAGCTGTTAAATCTGCTTGGTCAAAATTTCCTGCCCTGCTTGGGGAGAAAATGGATACAGAGAGGGATATTTACATTAAAGAGAGAGGGGAGGTGGGTTGTCTGAATATTAATCATCCCAATTTACTTTGACTCAAATAAACCTTCCTCCTTACCTTTTGGAAAGAGTACACACTGCTGTCATGACAGCCATAAATATAAAAAGGTTGCATAGATATTTAATGGTTTATTGTATTAACCTTATAAACCAATTACTGAGACTAACAGCAGATTGTGGCTGATACACAGCTTTTGCATGAATTAAAAATCAAAAAAATGCCATAATGCAAGAAGTCTTCAAGTACAGGAATTCTGGACTAGACAGTTAAGTTTTGAGCTGTACTAGCAATAGGCCTCATGCAGGTCAGAAACTAGAAATGAGAAAATTACAAGAGGAAGAAAAACCAAAGTGATAAACTGGTGAAATTTTTATTTCTCACACTCTCAAATTTCCATTCGTTTTTCTTGCTAATGCAAACCCCTTTTTAATAAGCTAAATTTGAATATTTAGTTCAAGCTAATTATTTAGTTCATACTACTGTTATCTAATATGTATAATCAAATCCTGGAAATGAAGGTCTTGAATCATCTACTGCTGGAGAAGACTTTTCCACTTTCTCTGGCACTGTCAGTAACATAGTCAGAGCTCAAACAGAGACATTAGGATGTAGGTGCTCCACATCATGTGCAAGTGTCTCATTTTCCAGTTGGTGGTTACAGGAAAAGACAATTTTTCCACCTTCATACTGTAATTCTGACCTATTGTTTCCATGTCTTTTGTACAAATGCCTGAAAATAGAACATGTCAGAAATACTGAAGCAGTTTTTCTAAACATGAGCAAAATGAGCTGCTTCCAATTTCCAAATTATTTTTGACATTTTTAAAAGAAGTCTGCTTTGATGTCTCTGATTTTTTTTCGTATTTTCTATTTGATCAAAACTGAGTGTTGATTTTTTCCCAAGTTCACAAGTAATTTTTTCTGCAAGTTGCGATGTTGCAAGTGTGGTGTAAGGTGACTGACTGTCATCTCCTACAGTGTTCACAGACATGTGGCAGTGGTGTCCAGAAGCGAGATGCACTTTGTAAGCAGCACCTGGCAGATGGAAGCTTGTTAGAGCTGCCAGAAACCTTCTGCTCCACGCCAAGACCAGTTACCCAACAAGCCTGCAAAATTGAGGATTGTCCCAATGAATGGCTTCTCTCTGACTGGACACAGGTATGTTATTTGTATTTGTGAGTATTGTGCTTTTCTTGGCAATGAAGTTCCTTGGTCACGTGGAATAGAGGAGTCAAATGAGCTCAGACTGCACAAAGCATGTTAGCTATTCTTGTAATCTAAACCTGTAATCTATTCTTATCACCCTGACAGGGCATGTGATCTCTAGCTCAATTTCCTCTTTGGAGATTGCCTCCACAAATGTGGTTTAGCCATCCAGCCAAACCATTATGACCTCCCTTCCGGTGTAAACACAAGCCGTGCTCAAAACAATAAGCCCTGCCTCTGTCCACGCCTATACATATGTTCATCCAAGGCATCAACGAAGAGTAATCTTTACTTCTCCAAGCTAAATGCTGTTTCTTCCCAGAGCCTGGCTGTTCTGATGTCAGTGGTCTTTTCCTCTTGGGGCCACTCCAACATTTCCCTACAATGCAGAGAAGAGAAAGGAGGGATTCCTGCAGTCTGCTATAGGCACATCATTACAGACACTAAGCCTCTCTCATTCTAGGACACTGCTTTTGAGATGTTAGCTAGTTACTTGCTTCCTTCAGTTTAGGGATGGCAGAACAAACTGACTCTACTGAAGTCTCTTGCACTTCCCCAGGCTCCCTTTCTGGCCCCATATAGCTTAAGAAAAATTCTCTTTACATTTATGACAGTATAACTGAAAATATAATTTGACCTTTTAATGCCAGTAAGCATGAAAATCATTCCCCAACTTGCAATCTCTGCCACCACTCTCTTTCATAGAAGGAGGTGGAAATTGTCTTAATTGTGAAAGAAACACCTCTCAGTTCATGGAGCTGTTGCACCTGCACCCTTCATATGTTCATCTATCTTGACATTTTACTCAAATAAGTGGATGTTCTCATGAAGTCTGCTGCCAGGAGACACATAGCCATTCCAACAGTGAAGATGGTAATTCTATTCCGGATCTGTCCTCTTTCACAAGAAGTTTATTCATTCATACAACTCACATTTCTGCATACTGGCACTTACTAAAATCAAATCTGACTTCACTCCTCCCCACTTCAGTTGAAGGCTGCCACGGTTTTGCTCTTCTTATCCTTTGTGTGTTTTCTCCCCCTCACTTCATCTCCAATTCCCATTACCACATGTGTACTCCTACATGTGTAACTTTGTGCTACCAACTTTACAGCGCTCAGCCCACTTTCCAGCACCTTTACAAGACTGCTGCCTGGGTTCAAGTGCAATGGAACTGCCTGTATTCTCACTTTCTGTGATGCTGTATACATAAATATGAAATAAAACAGGCATGCTGAATTCTATTGAACAATGCCGACCAGTGCCTCAAGCACCACAGTCTGGTATTAGAGGGTTCATACTCTTTTGTGTTAAGTCATGTGCGGTAACTACCAGGCTGAGGTAACTCACTGGTGTCTGAAATACTCGTCCACTTTTTATTTCTAACAGATCTGCAATGGTAAAGCTCAAAGATTAAGTTTAGGCCAAATTTTAGCAGAACAGGATGTATCTATGAAGTCCAACTCTATGTGGTCTGCTCTTGGCTATGAGCGGGAGTTTTTCCAGCCAGCAGACACAGACATACAGAAACAAAGTGTAAAGACGAGCTTTGTACTGTAGCACAGTACCATTAAAACCAGGGCCACCATCTGAGATAAAAAAGTGCTAAAAAGATTGTGGGAAGATTCAAAGCCTCAGAGGACATAATTTATTTCATCTCCCTATGGTGCCTGCTCTGTTTGTAGCTGAACGACCAGGTGCTGCTCAGCTTTATTCCACTGTGATATTTTGAAAGCTGTAACTGATCCGTACCAAGATATGAGTATGCAGTGTGGATATGGGAGCTGAGGGGGTGTGTGTCACAAGGAGCACACTTTTGCTTTTAATACACCTTGTTCCTAATGTTTCTTAATCCATTCCTAGTGTTCAGTGAGCTGTGGAGAGGGCATCCAGAGTCGAAATGCCATTTGCAGAAAAATGCTGAAAACCGGGAGTTTCATCATCATCAATTCCTCACTGTGCCCACCTTTGCCATTCTCATCCTTGATCAGGCCCTGTGCACTGGGCAGCTGTGCAAGTAAGTGGAAAAGATACTTGGGAATGTCTGGGGAAAGGAGGCTTGGATGACCATGACCAAGAAATACTTGCTGTCACCTGCTTCATAACCTTCTCTTGTGCTAGTGTTACTCGGTCTTGCAGAGTGGCCACTGCTGCTGAGTTCTTCTGTCTGAACAAGTATGCTTTGTTTAGCTATAAGGCAAGTCAGTGGATGCAAGCTATAAATTTTACTGTTGGAGCTGGGTCTGAGCCAATGTGTTGGAAGGGAGCTACTAGTTTCTGGAAGAACAAGCTCAAAAATCTGACCCAAATCTAGATCTGGATTTCACAACTGGAATGTAGATGCTCAGAGATACAGCACAGCATCCTGAGGGCAGCTGCAAATAAACTCTGCTAGAATGGCTGCAAAGAAAATTGTTGGTAAGGGATTTTGTTGAAGATCATTTAAGAAAACCCTCTCTGACCTGAGATTTCTAATGAACCATGTGGCATAAGTTAGATGTATTTTATGTTGGTATTTCATGCATTTGTTGTTGCCCTTCACAAAGAGCAGTAGTCTCCCTGTATGCCCTTCCCTGACTTGCAGTAAGCCAGCTGGATATGCAAAAGTTCGGAAGTCAGCCTAGTTTCAGCTTAGAGCTGACTGTGAACTCTGAAACTTCTAAATGTTGGGTATGTCAGGGAGAAAAGAAGATCTGACATTCAGAACCAAAGCTGGGACCAAATGTTGCATGGTATTTTCTAATAATATACCTATTATTACTATAATAATTAGTATAATAATAGGTATTGCTGCTTTATTTAGTGCTTCATACGAAGATCTCTGTCATAGAGATGTGGAAACTGGAAGGACACACTGAACTAGTGCACTTTAATAGGATGTACTGTGTTTTTAAGCCTAGTCCAGACAGTTTTGTTCTGTTCGACATTACTTCCTGCAGCATTTTCACTCTTCCTTACTGCTGTGAGCTTCAAGATCAGGTTGCCTTTGATGGTTTGGATGGTAAACACTTGTCTTTTCAATGTATTCATTAAGCAACAATCTTAATTTAAATACTTTAACAAGTTAAATTTCCGCTCAAGTTTTCTCCCTCCCATAAAGCTTTTGTCCCTGGCTCTTCGGTTTCTGCATGTACCCTGGGAGGGACTACTTTTGCATTCCTAAAGTGCGCCTCATTATTCCTCTTATTTTGAGTGCTCCAACTTATTGTTCAGCAGCTGGTGGCCAGTTTCTCCCATTACTGTCTAATGGGTCGAATGCTGCCAGCACCAAAGTAAACTGCTGGTTTTGTTTAATGGTATCACATACTAATAGTATTAATGATATTCCAGGACACAACAGGCCAGCTCATAAGGAAAGCCCACATATTATGGCCATAAAGAAAGTTTACATCCAGACAAGGAAGCAGAAGAAACTACATTTTATTGTGGGAGGTTATGCTTACCTGCTGCCCAAAACCTCCGTTATTCTCCGATGCCCCACAAGGAGGTTCCGGAAATCAATGATCACTTGGGAGAAGGATGACAAGAGGCTCATCAGCTCAGCTCACATCACCATTGCACCCTATGGGTACGTGAAAATCCATCGTTTGAAGCCTTCAGACACTGGGACATATACCTGCATAGCAGGGCCAGCCCAGGAGCATTTTGTAATTAAACTAATTGGAAGCAACAAGATCATTGCTGGGCAGCCAGCTGGTACTAGGGAGGAAGAAGCCATGAGAAAGGCCAGCTTAAATGAAGCCTTGCGAACAGAGGAGAAACATATCAACGGGATTCTCTTCAATGGGAGCAAGGCTGAAAAGCGAGGACACCTTGCTGACCCCAGCAGGTGGTATGACGATATTGTCTCAAGGCTTCTACAGCACAGGCACTGGCCAGGGGAAAATCTGGAGTCCTGGGAAGCCCAGGAGTCCACAGAGAGAAATGCATCCTCAGAGGAGGACCAGAGCCAAGAGTATAGCCTGCCATTCACTATGGTCACAGAGCAGAAACACTTGGATGATATCATAAGGAATTTGTCTCAACAGCCTGAGGAACTTAAAGATGTCTACACTGAGCAGTTTGTTGTGCAGCTGGCTCACAAGGTTTTCAAGAGCCACTTGGAGCACCAGGAATCTGTCCTCAAAGCGTCAAGGAGAAGAGTAGATTCTACCTCTGTGGAGTACCCTCTCCACAGACATGTTTCTGGATTTACCAGCTCTCTGAGGACATCATCTGCTGAAGCATTTCTTCCCACCTCTGTAGGCCTGGCAAATGGCTTGCGCAGACCTCATCAAAAGCCTGCCATTCTCCGAAAGATTTCAGCAGCACAACAGCTTTCTGCTTCAGAGGTTGTTACCCACTTGGGACAGACGGTGGTCCTAGCCAGTGGCACACTGAGCGTGCTGCTTCACTGTGAAGCAGTGGGAAACCCAAAGCCCACCATCAGCTGGGCTAAGAATGGAGAGGAGGTGAAATACAATGATAGGTAAAACATATTATTCAACTTTTAAGAAAATAATTGATATTTTGACTCTTCAGTTTCCATGTTTTAATGCCTGTCAGTCCCATGGACAAAACTGTGTTTTGCTGTAGTCTGATTTCTTAACAGAAAGAAGGGCTAAGACGTGGTAAACAGGGCACTGTAATTCTTCAGCAAGGTCTGGATGCTGGGTCAGTCTGTTGTGGCAAACAGGAACTTTATTCTGTTTCAGTAAGTAAAAAGAAGAGTTTGTAAAGTACTAAAGTGGGTAAGTGCCTAATGCAGTCAATGGAGCACTCCACATCTGGAGCCTGGGAGGCTTAGTGTAATTTCCCATCTGAAGGTGGAGGTTTCTGGTATGAAGACTAGTTTTGAGATACAAATTTGAGTATTGATTATTAATATTACTATTAGCATCTGTTGGAGATAATGAACTGCATTTCTCACAGTGCTCCAGCAGGGTCTGACACGGTTGTGGCAGCAGAAGATGGAGAAAGTGAAGCTTCTGCCTTCCACACATGTATCTGTGTGTAAAACTGCCCCAGGATAAACCTCGGGGCATTAACATCACCATTCCCCATGTAAGTTCTGATAAAAGGCTGTGGAATGAAGTATGCGGAACCATACTTCATGGCTATTTGCAGTTCTGCTGTTATCTCATCACACTGATCTCTAAGCATAGGTCTGCTGATGTGAGTTGTGCATCCTCATCTGTTCAAACTCCAGTGTGCTGGCCCCAGGTGCAGCCTGAGAACTTGAGTAATGCAGTGCTTTTATCAGTGTACCACAAAAATGATGTTGGTTTTCCTTCAGGTAGCCTTTACCTGACTGTCACTCCACCTTATTCATTTCTGTGTAAGAGCACACAAAAAAGACTCTTTTCAATGACAGCTATATGCTTAACTGTGTTGATGATATACATTTTTCTGATGTGTGTACTTGATATTTTATAGTTTGGTTCTGTTCTGTGAGAAAGTGGTATATAAGGATAGGCAGAGACTGTAAGAGGCAGTTACATTAACCAACATGGTACAACAAAGCAGTCCAGGGATCTGCTAGCAGCTCTTTCTACACAAGATACTGACCTCAGTTAAGACATCTGAATTTAGTCATAAGGTCAGCTTGAGAAGTGAGAAAAGATGGAGTCAAGGCAAAAATTAATTTCCAGTGTGGTGTCTGTGGATCATCTTGATTTAAGTATAATTGATCCTTCTGCATATTTATACAATTAGTTTATTAGCTCCTTTCGCACTTTGGCAACTGAATCACTCCAAAATCGTTGTTTTCTCTAATGTACTGAGTTTCCTGGTTCTTGTCTCTCTTTCTGTGTTTGAAGGCTAGTAGGTGTATTAGGTTTCACACAAAAAATGGTAACTTTTGCAGGGGGAGGGGACACTAAGAGCAAGAATGTATCTCGTGTGGAAATCACATGTAGTCTTAATCAAGACTCGAGCCTATAGTACCCCTTTATTTGGCCATATTCCTGTGAAAATATCTTTGTGGCCCCCCAAAAGTTTCATATAGAGATTTTCATTGCCAATGGTTACATCCTGTTGGAATTGTGTCATTAAGGGATTTTTTTTTTTTTTTATGACTGTGATTTCTGTGGTATACTTGAAAGGGAGTGGAGGTTTCAAGTCCATGTGTGGTTAATGCTGGACACTACACCCATGAGAAAATTACAAGTTTATCTCACAACATATAAACAGCCATGGTGTAGCAACAGGAAGAATCATTTAGCTGATAATAAAACAGTCTTACAGTTTCTGAAATTTTAGCTTGGATTTCATATTGTTTCATTTTACAGTGCCTTTCAACTTTTTTATTTTAAATTCAGTTTGGCTGAAATAGCATTAAATGCTGTGTTTATTTCTGAATTGCAGGCAACTATGTGTGCTCAAAATTTCTATCGGACTCAGGGAAGTACACTTTATTTGCCAGCTAGTAGCATTATTCATTGACAAAGGTTGAGGCAGTTTCCACTTTATGAACTTCCTTCTGTACTCATCACATATGGTTCCTCTAGGTTGGTGGGTGGGGAAGGAAATGAGCAGTGGTCTGGGCTTCAGCATCTGTAGCTTTGGGCTTAATGGAAGTTTAGAAATCACGGTGCATATAAAAATTGGGTTGTGGATGTTTTGCTGGGTTCTTAACAGCAGTATTCTGGTTTTGGCTCAGAATGCTCTTGCTGGCTGCCAATCAGCTGTGTAAATGAAAACCGCTGTTTAAGCAGTCTCACAGCGTACTGCTGTAAACTGCAAGGCCATCTGCATGCAGTGGTATTTGGTATGCTCAAGCTGTCTTTCAGCTCTGAGACTTGCCTTCTTCATACTTTACCAGCCACTGAATGGAGAAGAGAAACCAGTTTCCAGCCCACCTCTGTCATAATGGGAACAAGAAAACTAATATACATGGGCCTTCCTGTACTAGTATCAAAGGGAGACGTTTTTGGTGAGGCAGGTCAGAGAGTTGCACTGAAGTGCCTCAACTCATGCCCTACTGAGTATACCGAGATTCTGGTTGTATCTGGTTTGTACTGTGATTTTGAGAGTGTAGGCTGCTGATTTTAGGTTGGTTGATAGCTGTCTGTATTGTGTAGTACCAAATACTTAGACAAAGGCACTCACTTTCATGCATTGTGGCTGTGGATTTTGTCTGGACCAGTAATATAGCAATGAATGGCTCTTTTCCCATTGCCTCCTTCCATGAGCTGTTCAATCCACCTAAAAGCATGACTCCTACTACATAGCTTCACCTGCAAAAACTTAATTTCTTTAGCTTTAATCTAGGTACTGTCACAAAAAGATATAATACAGGCCCCAAAAACATGTGGGTTTTCAGTTACTCAATAGAATGAAAATATATGACACAAAACGCTGCAGCAGTTGAAAATATCGGTGTGGTTCCAGTAAAGGATCCTTGACTTGAGGCTGCATATTCAGCCTGAGTGAATATTTAACATGAGTGTCCATATTCTCTTCTAAGGTTAAAGTGTCAGCGTGGGTTCTGAGTGCAGTTTTAGAGCCTGCTAGTATCTGTACCAAAGTCTGGAGACTTCTGTAAATGATGGCAAATGTTTTATTTCAAAGAAAATTCAGATTAACTTTCTTATGAATCAATTTTAAAAGTGAAAAATCTTCGAGGGATTTATGCATTGTTTAGTAAGCTTTCCAAATATGCTGCAGTTTCCATCACTGGGAACATGTTGGTACTTGATAATTCAAGTTTCTAAAACAGAAATGTATTTTATAAATGGACATGAAACAGATTGTAAACAGTAAGTGATAGAGTTAGGTGTTTGCAAAGTGCTGTCTGAATTAATCACTGATATAGGTCCATTTTTGTCTTGGAGACGATGCAGTGTGTAACAACTGAGATGAGACTGATTAAACGTTAAGCTGTATTATTTCAAGTCCATAATCGAGATTCTGAAGACATGCTGCTGACAGAAAGAACTGCTACAGCTGATATTTTTTTCACCACTGACAAGCAACTCAGTACCTAACAAAAATAGCAATCTACGAGCAAATAGGGAATCCAGCCAAAACCATTCTATACAAAGAGGGATAATAAAATATCTGCTTTCATGAAAAGCAGCTATGCCAAACTGTGACACACAAATAACAGAAAGAATTATTGAAAAGAAGAAGACATTAACTTTGTTTCTTGAGAAGGACATTAAAACTTGGGTTGCAAAGATAGGATGATGGAGCTGCATTGGAGGGTTTTTTTGGGTTTTTTTAAAGACAGTTACCTACCTGTCCTATTTCTAAAAAATATTTGTGCTGGATCTTGAGATGACTTAAACTGACAAAGAGAGATTTACATCAGCGGAGTTGATTAACAACAAACAAATTATGATCCCTTGTGTTTTACAAGGTGCAATATTAAGCAAGCTCTTTCCTCAACATGAAGGTGACAGGAACATTTCTAAAAACTTTTTTAGGGCGTTGTAGGTGTTAGTTTGATGTAGGACTGACTGACCAGCCTACATACTGTATTTGCACACATGTGGACAGAACACACACAACTTTTAACTGTTACATGATGGTATAATTTGGGACAAATTCTGAAGCTCTAATGAATTCCATGTAGAGATTGAACAGTGTTAAACTAAAAAAATCTACGTGTGAGATACTGATGAATGCTAACACTAGTTTTGTAAGTAAATAATTTGTTAGATGCTAGCACTGTTAGCAGTGGCTAACTAGAAGTCTGCCCTGTTTATGACTAGGTGATAAGAAAGAAAAGATCCTTGAAAGCAGAAGTGGGGAGGGAATTCTTTCAACCATTGGGGGTTTTTTTGCTGTGCAAGCAAAGATGCAATTTAAAAATGACTAATGTTTGTTTTGCAAATGGGCATTTTTCTAAGCACTTGCAAAACTTGGTTGACAAAAAGCAGTTCTTTCCTTTTATTAATAACAATTATTACTCAGGAAAAGGTCAAAAAAGAATTTTAACTCTGGATTTTTTTCTATAATAGATTTTGATGGGTGGCCCTAATCTGGTTTGTTTTAGACATCTACCACCCACAGTGTTGTGCAAGATCAAGTATCTGCTGCCTTTTGGTTCATGAGACAACAGTTTTCATTGGTGGGGTGGGAGTGGAAAGAAACGCATCAATTCCAGGATCTGTGAGCAGACTTCAATCGCATGTGTTTTACAGGCATGTCCCTCCCCCACTTTCACCCTTGTCACTGTCAATCACAGCCTCAAATAAGAGTTTACATACAGCAACTGCTGAAAGTTGCTGACAAGAAAAGTAATTTATCATTAGGTTTTATCAGCAGTTTCAGTTAAAAAATTAAGAGAAAGGAACAATAGTAATTAAATACACTGTGCTGAAAATAAGGGTACATAAGTATTGGCAAGAGCCCATGGACTGAATTCTTGTTAAATGGGTATATGTCAGGACCTGATGGAGTTACACCACTGCAAAACCAGACCGTGAAAAGAAGCAGTTCATAAGAGCTCTAAGGCCATATTCATCCCATTTAACCATGGGCAGTACACTGAGATCACGGTAGGCTTGTCTTACTGTCAGAGGAAAGAAGCAGTTGGTTCAGCCCAAGGAGGAGCTGAGTATTCCTCTCTGTCTTCACTGACTATTAGGGGAGCAACAAGACTGCTGAATTTGTGCAAATTGCCCACCAATCAAATAATTTGGAGACTATTTCAGGCTTTGAGACTGAGCCTGTGGTTCACTTCTTTCTGCCTCGCTTCAGCAGGTTTTATGATTTTTCCCTTGCAATAATTTGGCTTTTTCTTTACTATTGCTACTCCTACTTTGCAGAACTGGGAGGCAGAGACACTAGGTAACTCATTCAGCATCATACAGGAAGTGATACAGCAGAGGAGGAGGTTTCACAAACCATGGGCAGATGTCCAAAGTACTCAGCAATCTTTCTCTTAATACACATATCAGCAGTAGAAGAACTGGGAATGAGACTAAAATTTAATTTAAGTAGTCACAGCTCACAGTCTCAATGTAAGACTTTAAATTTCTTAATAGATTTTAAAAATATAACCTAAAGGTCTGAACTGTAAAGAAATTACCTAAACCTGAAAAAATCCCAGTAAATGTATTCATGCTTACACAAACTGAGAGACTATTACATCTTTCTTTCTTCTTTACTCCAGAATGCTACTTCAGCCTGATGATTCCTTGCAGATTCTGGCACCCATAGAAGCTGATGTGGGTTTCTATGCTTGCAATGCATCCAATGCCCTGGGATCTGATTCTGTTTCCATTGCTGTCACTCTAGCAGGTAATAGTTCATGCTCTCTGATTGCAGGATGGTCCCTGCCACTTGTGTGATTCTGGACAGAAATTGTTTGCGGGGGAACAGATGGTTGTGGATGCTGGGTGGGCAAAGTGGGTAAAAGAGTGGTGATAACACGGGGTGTGAACTCTGGAAAATCCTGAGGCATAGTCCAGCTTTCACAGAGCTCATGAGATTTGTGGGATTCTGCAAAAGATCAATGTTTTTTCTCACTTGCTGCATCTGACGTGTTGTCAAGACAGTGCTCATCCTGGTTATTCACAGCCTGTATACACAGTGCAGTCCAAGATTCCCAATTTTTATGCTCCATTTTAAAGCTTATGGCTGATCTTTTCAAGTCTAACAGACTGATCAAAGGACTTATTCAGATGTACATTAGGCAAGCCTGAAAAATACCAGAGCTGAAGAGCTAGCCCCTTGCAGGATCAAGCCCCGTATCATATTTGATCCATTGTGGCACAAGCATGGCTAACACTGTTTCAATTGCTGGCAAATAGAGGTTCACAAAAAATTGACTTCTGTGTTTATATTTCTCTAGTAAAGGTTGAGTTCTAAAGCAGACTAAATATCCTTTGTTAGTTTAAATTTCAGTTCTAAAGAAAACTCACCCAAACAGAAGTCAAGGGAAATGGGAGGAAGTGCATGAATCCAGCTTCTTCAAGGTTCATTGATAGGCAGTGTCAGCAGGCTCACAACCACATCAGGAGTAGTAGAAGAACAGAGCAATAAACATGAATGAGGAGCTGTTGAGTAAGATGAAGGGACAGAAGAGACAGCTAAGGACTGTGATGAGGCAGAGAGGTCTTACAGAAGGAGGAACCTATTAATCACAAAGGCAAAAGGAAACACATGAGGAATGCTAGAAAGCTTATTGATTTCTTTATTGACCTCTCCTTCTCACTACTCCAGAATGTGGAAGCATTTGGAGGCCTCCAATGTACGGGCAGTGACCATCAGCTGTCAGTGTATCCATGTATGATTAGAGGAAGGAATAGCTGTTGATGAGCTTGAATTTTTTACTCTAAACACAGAGAAGATTTCAGGCAAGAGGAGCATAAAGAAAATCTAAGAACGCAGCAATGGCCAGCAGTGAAGCTCTGATGATCAGTAAACCAACTGGAAAGAGACCTTGTCTGTCCCTTAGGAGTAGAACAGCTGAATCCCCCAGAGTGGTAAAGGAAGATCTGCATTAGAGCTACGTATTACATGTAGGCAAAAACAAAGAGACTGATCCTTTTTACACTACTGCAGATCAGGAATCCTGGGCAGACAGTATCGGGTTTTATATGGAGCAACTCTATAATAAACCTCTTGTGTTGCACCAGCAAGAAGCTGAACATAAGGTTAAAAAAATAATCAGTCAAAGGTGCTATTCTGTCCGTATTGCTCCAGTGAGTTTAAAAGTGATACTCTTGTACAGTGTAATTTGTGGAGACAATTTTGTGTGAAGCTATAGAAAAATGAACTGAGCATTAGGTATACATGTGGCACAGGAAGTCTAATAGCTTTTTCATTATAATTAATTATCAAGGCTGTAGTTTAACCATTTTAGATTAATTAACATTCATGCATCCCAGACTCAAGTCGAACTCTACTTGGGAGCTGCTATACATTTCCATCTCAAATCCAAGGCAGAGAGCTGAACATCTTCTAAAATGAGGCCATAAATATCAAAATGAGATACTGAGCAGTTTTTGGAACAAAGCAACAATGTTTTTGGCACAATGGCAGTACTTTTTCAAAAAAAATTGAAAGCTTGAGGCCATCTTTAGAGGAATCAGGAGTGGGGCCGAAAGCTTATTTCATTGAAGAATTTTCCAGTTACTTTAAAACATGCATGGAAATAAAGACAGTGGAATATGCTTCCATATTTCTCAGTGGTTTGCTACTCATTTATGGGTTGAACAGTTAACAGATTTTTAATCTCTTGATGAGATTGTGGAAACCAATCAGGAAAACAAAAGCCTGATGGATAGCTGGAGGATTTTTCTTTCTTTTCTTCAGGCTTTGCTACAAAGCATCAAAACTTTTGGTGATATTTCAACACTAAAATGTAATGTTTTAATTTGCTATTCTTAGGCATTAAAAGCAAAAGAAAAATTTTTAAAACACCAAAAAAAACCCCAAACTGGTATGACAGGATGAAAGACATCTTTTAAAAGCCTGGGAAATATAGCTATATGGAACAATTTATAGTTAGGGCTGAATTAAATTTTCAGGACTCTATATGAGCTCAATGAAATCAAATTTTTTTTCTCACCACCATCTTTTCTTCCTTGGTCACCTCCAGATTAACACACAAAGCAAGCCAGTGGTAGACATTAGCCTAAAACTATAGCTTCTGGAGTCAGATAATGATATCTGAACCTGTTTTGTATCTGACCATTTATTTAGAGGAAAAAAAAATGTGTTTATAGATTTTTGAATAAGTTTCAAAATACAGCAATGAGTCAAAAACACCCAAGTACCATACCACTTAAAGCAATGTTGTGATGTTCTGCCCCTCCTGCCAACACCCTGACTGCATAGCATTTTGGCTGGGACAGGGGGCTGTCTTAACCCAGCTCTGTCAGTTCTGCTGCTTCACTCCCCTCTTTCACAGTATGTCTGAACTGTTGTTTCATGTAGGCATGCCTTTACAGTGCCCCTACAGAGGGAGCTGCAGAAAGGTCCTCAAGCCCCTAATGGTGGATAACTTCATAGCTAATCCCACATAGACAGGCACAACAGCAGTGGAACACCTTGACCCACTTGCTCACTGTCACTGATGTTAGAAGCACACTGAAAACACTTTGAAAAGTTCACTGCAGGCAAAGCAGATGTCTTTATTAAACAATGTTAATGCCTAACACTAGGGTTACTACAGGGTTTAAATAAAACAAAATGGGTTATCTGACAGAAAGGAGCTTGTTTATGTCTCTTATCTTCTTAACGCTAGACATTATGAGAAAACTTTCTGGTTATGGTCTGGTTTTCCCAATCCCAGTGTTTCCACTGTAGGTTAAAGAAAACATGATCGATGTGTAGAAACAACTTGCATGTTGCTCTAAACTTCTGTGCTATTAATATGTCTGTAACCATCATAAAGGCTTCTTTCTCCCATGTTTGGCCTTTGGCAAAGGGTGGTATTTTGGTTGCAGTACCAGGCAAACATCTTGCTGCAGCTCCAATTGTATGGGTGTTTATTCACCTGGTTCTCATGTGTGTCCGTATGGCTTTAACGCTATTCTCCCTCTGCTCTAAGTGTGCTTTTTCTTTTTCCAAGACAGTTTTTCCCATGGAATGTCTTGAAACTCTCATATTATAAAGAGCAGATGGCCTCACACGACAGCATTTTCCCATACTCACCTGTCCTGTGTAGGTACTTTCACACAGAATGTCCCAGGCCATGTGTCCCATGCAAGTCCAGTGTGCTTGGTCTGATAAACTGGTGCTTCTTTTATACAGGAAAGCCACTGATAAAGGCATCAAGAGCTACTGTGATCAACACTGAATTGCCTGCTGTCACTGCTGATATTGGAAGCACAGTGAAAACAATCCAGAGAGCAAATGTTACCATTAGCTGCCAGGTCGCAGGTGAGAAATTACCTGGTCTCCCATGCAGGGACCTCTGACTATACATTTCTGTGGGGTTCTTTGCTAAATTGGTGTCTCCAGGTGCAGCTGAAACTGAAAGGTTTGTGTAGAACTCAGGCAAACTTCATTGCTTCCATCAATTCTTGTCCTCCTTTTATCAATACCAACAGAAAAAGTGTAGCGGCTTAAAAATGTTGGTCTGGGACAATACAACATATTGTTAGGCATCTTTGTTAGAGATACACAGTATGATGTGAATACAACAAAACTGATATGCATTCCTACCTGTTGGGAATGTTTGGTAAGAATATACAAGCATGGACTGACTCATATCTTCCTTGATGGAGTTTTCAAAGTCTGCTCCAGTTAGTTCCTTCTTTTCCTGTCAAACTCTGTTTTTTTCAAATTAAGAGCATGTTAGCACACTCTTTTTCTGATTTTTCTTTTTTCGTCTTGGGAGTGCAGGTATCCAGAGGAATTCTGCTGAAACAGAGTTCTCCCTGAAACTGTTTTCCAGCCAGAGACTAAATGTCCCTCAGTCTTACAACAGCAGTTTGCCTCTTTCCAATGATGACCAAAAAATGTTGACCTTATCTGCGTGTTACAGTCCTACAGCTGTTGCTAGGAATGGTGTTGGTATGGAGAGGAGGGATGGGAAAAGAGAGAAGCCTTGGAAATCTCTAAAGACCCAGGGCCAGCCAGACCTTTGATTCATTATGCTTTCGTGCATAGTATGATGGGGAATGGGAGGGGAAGGGAGCTGCTTATAAAACAAAAAATGGGCCATGTTGAGTGTTACACAGGTATCTGTGGTGGAGGCTTGTATGAAGTCCCTTAGACCCTTGCTTTAGCTTCTTGTCACCTGAGGTAGCTGCTAGACACTCTAAAAAAGCATCTGCGCTGCAAATATACAAATGTCCTGCTTTTTTTACACTTCCTGCTCACTCTAAGCACTTAATGGTTGTCAGTTTTCCTTCTTCAAGTGCTACCAACCACACCCGTATGCAAATTCTGAAGTGAAAAGAGTATTTGGCTCAAGTTTCACTATTTGGTCGTCTGTCCTTTAGTCAAGCATGCAATAGCTGTGCAAACACTAGTCGGGGGTCACAATTTATTAACTACTGTCAGTGGGATTAATGAAAGAAAAATACAGTATCTTTTTTCCTAGTGGCTCATGAAGAAGTAAATTCAGTAATTCTGTTGCCCTCTCAACACAGACACTAGACACCCTCTTGCAGTTAGACTGATGTCCAGTGTCTTTCAAGGAAGAAGGAGATGAAAGCTGTACACTTTTTCTTCACGCCCCTCCATGGCCACCTGCACTGACAGTGTGTGAAAGGGAAGAGTTATTATACAAACATAACTTATTTTGTATTTCTCTCTCTGGGTTCTCTCAGCTGCACATGGGGAGGCCCCACAGATGTAGACAGTGGTTGCTGATTTAGGAAGTACAGCCAGTTCCCTTCAGTATAAAGACATAATGTACAGAGCAGGAAGTGGCTGTATATGGTCAGGGGCACAGATTCAGTGCCTTTTCTGAGAGGAGAATAATCTCTAGCAGTTTTATGAAGCGTGTCTACTAAGACAATGTACATCCATAATGGAAAATTTTAGCAGTGTCACAGTAGAACCACTCCTTCTCTCCCAAAAGAAGGCTTTTTGATACCTAGTAGCATTACTGTATATTGGATTCTTCTGTGATACAGAAGAAATTTGCTTAAATCATAATTTTCTTCATGGGTGTTTATCTTCTGCTACTGCCTCCACAGCAAATGTCAACTATATTTGACACTAGAGATTAAAATCATGTTGAAATTATGGTAAAGACATAAATCACAAGCTGTGATGTTACACAGGGAATAAGAGAGTAATGAGGGCAGAGATATTTTTATAAGTACTAGAAGCCTATTTTCATACAAATAGTGTTAATAATTGAACAGCAATTTTTTAAAAGCTACATATGGGAAGAGATCCAGGAACAGAATTATGCCTGGAAAATATACCATCTCATAAAACCTGTTAAAGTACATGACAGTAAATATAATTTTCCTTCTAATATAAGCACTTCTTTTTTTTTTTAGCATCAGAGTTGTGATTATCCAACCTTTTAATATATTTTTGATCATTCTACTTAGAATGATCTTAGGAGAAGAGTAACACGCACTATTGCTTCAGTCTGCAAACGTGTCATATCCTCGTGACTTCTTCAGAGTAGATGAACTTTACAGCTATGTAGGTTGCCAGAGTTTCCCAGAAGGCATTAACAATGAAATGGCCATCAAGTCATAGTAAGTTAATGTGCAATGGTTAATGCAATAACATCTGATAATAAAAAGAAATTAGAGTGTGAGAATTAAGTGAGCATAATTAGAAAGCAAACATATCCAGAAATTATGTGGAGACTTACCTAGATGCAAAAATTCTTCACACAGCTTTGTAAAGGTATGGTCTTTTTTCCTCTAGTACTTTCCCTCTAGTTATTTCAGGATGCCCTGTGCCAGCACTGCAACTGGTAGTTTTTCCAAATCAGAATTTGGTGTGTTAATCTCATCATAATAGACTCTGTTGATATCACTGTGCTTATAGTCTGTAGTATAGGACCATGCATGTATTGGATCTTGATGTCTTGACCCATGTAAGGACACATCTTCACTGAGAGTCAGCAGGACAGCAGAATAAATATTTATAAGAGAAAAATTAAGTATAAGGATCAGTTATGACATTTCCTAAAGCTGCTCTTGCTGCTGACAGGTGTTGATAAGCCTGGAGAAGTTTTCTTAAAAACAAGAGATAATGAAAGAGAACATTACCTAGGGAATAATTTTATATTGCTCTTTAACTTCTTAGGAAAGGCATAAGCACTGTCAAAATCTGTGTTCTGAGCTGAAATCTATAGATATTAGATGTAAGACAGGACAAGGTAAAACAAAATCGTTCTGGATGCATTAGAGTTTAATTGGCTCTGATATGAATTATGTCAGGATGAAACTCTCTATTTTGGTACCAGAAGGATGGTGGTGTGGTTTTGTTCAAGCTTGAAAATCAGCCTTATTTCACTTGACATAACATCACCACTTTGTCTATAGAGGTGAAAGATTTTTTTTTAAACATATTGTGGTCAGTCCTAGATTTCTTCAAAATTAATCATAAGGTAACTCCCACCCAAAGTCACTCAGGAGTCTTGCAGATGCCTCTGGCTTCCAGCTGGAGGATTTTCTTCAAACTTCAGAAAGCCAGCAGTATTTCTGGTGTGGGCAATTTGATTGCTGTGAGCAATTTCATTTCCAAATGGGATGTGGGAGCAATTTGGTTCACATCAGTATCACTAAGAAGCTTTCTGTTGACTTCAGCACTTTTCATTCGGATATCAGAGCCTCAAACAGTCTGGGCCAAGCTGTTACTGAAAATACAGTTGGACATGAAAGGAGGAATCAGTTTTAAAAATCTATTTCTTAGGGCATTTATCCATGGTTTTCTTCAGGCCATAAGACTTCTAACAGAGTCACCTGCCTGCAAAATGTCATGTGTCATTAATCACTGTTGAGTCAGAACAGGTTTGAAAGAGTGACTTAAAATATATTACCATCCTGCCCTGTATATCCTTCTCTTTCTGATGTTTCAGCTTGCAGCTTTTACAACTCTCCTAAACATTTGTTTCCTCTGTATTTCATCTATATGCTGGAGGTTATACTTTTCTAGTTCTTGACTTGTTTTATGACCCATAATCGTTCATCAGCTATACCAGATTCTGACATGCAAGTCACTATTTCAAGAATGTTGTGGCATTAGAAACAAGTCACCACTGCTAGATCCCTGTATTGCTATGCTTCTTTTTCCGAAAAGCTCCTGGTTTAGCAAAATTATCTTGATTGGCACGCACAGTTCTGCTTGCTGCCTACCCCAAGTAGCCTTTTTGTGCTGGATACATGCACCGCAATGGAGGGGAAAGCTGAAGAAGAATAGACTTGGGTAGCCATTCACTAACGTCCTGCAGGCTCAGTAAAGTGAGTTTTGTTTCCAGCTGGCACGTCTCAGACTTTCAGTCTCTCTGTTTCTGCAAGGCACACTCAGCCGTCTGTCCTCTATCATTCACCATTACCCAACACAAGTGATTGAAATGCTCTTGCTACCCCTTGTGGCAATGCTGCACAATGATGAACGTGCTCATCCCTGTGCTGTCTGCCTCCTGTCTTGAGGCTTAAGTCTTGAGGCTTATATGTGTCACTAAAGGTGGAAGCACAAAGGAAAATGAAGCTACACTTTGCAGAGTAGGGCATTTTGTAGGTATGGTGCACTTTTCCTAGACTCAACAGTAATGGGCCTTACCTTTAACCTCTTGTTGCTGCTTTTGCTAGTGAAGTGTATACAAGAGGAATCTGCCTTTCTGGACTAAGACTATCTGAGCAGCCATCTGCAAGAATTTTTATATTTATTTATATTTGAGGACTGAGGTCATATGAAACCCACATTGTCCCTTTCCTTTTTTCTTTACCCTTCCTTTTCTCCCACTATTTGCACTTAACTTCCTTTATTTTCAAGAAAAACTTGGAAAGTCTACCCAGTTTTAGTCTCCAAAACGGAGTTCTGGTTGGAATTAGACAAATCTTTGTAATTTTATAATCTTGCGATTGTTTATCTCTGAGGTGCATTTCTTGATACTTCCATGCCTAAGTTCAGCAATAGCTGTAATGTGAAAACCTGTGCACTGTAACTAGCAAGAAAGAATGGATCATCCCTTCACTAGGGTGGCATTGGGAGGACAAGTGCTGGGATGTGAATGTTTTTCCACCTCAGGGACTGCAGAACTGGAAGAGTCTCCATTTTCTCTCCTTTGCTCTCCAGAGCTCACCTCTCAAACTTCTTTTCCCCACAATAAACACACAAGCTTGAATAAGCTCAAGGTTTGGGGTTGTTTGCTATCCAGCAGTTGACTGAACTTCCCTTAGGACTCTGCCTGGATGCTCTGGAAAAAATCAGAGTGAGGTTTTAAGTGGTGGTCGGCCCACCCATGCCACATAGGTGAAAGAGTAGCAGCCAGATGCAGAGCTGTGCACTGGTCCTATCCCAGAGGGGATGGGCAGAAACAGACCAAGAGCCCATCCTTTTAAAAAAAGCTGAGTGGTAGCAACACAGGGGTAAGCCTTTGGAAAAGAACATCACAGACAAGAAAGATTAGTTCTCTGGATATGCCATGAAGGGTCCAGATCAGCATGTGTATGCTATTTACCCTCAGACAAAGGGTGAGAAAAAACCTGCAGTCTTTTAGAGCCTGCTTCCTGCTACTTTCTGAATGTGGACAAGACCCTTTGCCCTTACAGGGCTTCAGCTTTCCTTCCTGGCTGCCAAGCTCAGACATATACTCATTCTAGATGTCTTGGCAAAGTCACCAGGTGGCTCCAGGAGAGGTGGAAAAAAGGTCACAATGCTTTGATATGGAAGAACAGGGAAAATCTCCCTTTCCCACTTCCATCTGCACATGCTTAATGAGGCACCTGCAGTCAGACAGTCACTATGAATACAGACAAGTGGGTGTTCATGCTCAGTGAGCACAGCCCGAGTGAGGTACTTCTGATTCCAAGGCCACAGAATTGACAAACAGAGTGGGTTTTGGTTTTTGACATGGAGGCAGAACCAGAAAGGTACTGACAGTGGGCAGAGGAACATGTTGCTGTGACATAAGGCAAGGAAGGATTTAAGTGGACAGTAGATACTTAAGAATAACTGCCTGTACACATGACCTTAATCTACAGTAAACACAAGGAAACTGCATGTTCGTCTGAAAGAGATTAACTGCCTTCCACATACAGAGGGTACCACAGATGGGAGAGCATGCACTCCAGCAGTTACCAGGATTAGTTATGTGTTTAGTCCTTACAGCCATGTGTCCACACAGTATCATTTCCTTCCAGGCACAGCTCCATAGGTCTGTTCCATCTACTGAGACTTCCAATACTATTTCACATAAACCAATTGTTAAGTAGTCGGTGATGCTAAATACCTGATCTGGTATGCATTTAAATCAAGGTAGAAATCCCTATGCCAAGGAACTATTATCTACTGCAAGACTAGAGCTCTTGGCAGCTACACATCAAAACCCATTCCTACAACAGAGTACACAACAGAGATAATTGGACCTTAGATCCAAGCACATAAAAGGAAGAAATTCTTCCTATAGTGGGTTACGAATCTGTAACAATCTGTTGTCTGAAGACTCGTGGTGAGACCAGTGAAACTGCTTTTCTGAAGATGTAAATGCTAATTGTTTGCAAAATGTCAGAAGACTCCATGGAAGGCTCCTAAGTGCACAGAAACTACTTTTGTCTCAGAAAGTTCCTGAGCTGAAACTAGTGGGAGGCTGGGAGAGGCACCAGCTTATGACTTCTTCCAGAGACAGGATACTAGGCTACATTAACCTTTGTTCTGATCTAATAGAGGCTTGCTTTTAAAAGTGATGATGTCAGAATTCACTTATACAGTTCTGGGACACTTAAAGGGAAGACTTCAATTCAGTTCTAAATCTCCTGCTCCATCTCAGAGGGATCTAAGAAACATAAAGGCAGGCAATGCGAAAGACTTGACTAAACACTTCTGAACTGCAAAAAAAGTCACTTGGAAATCATATTACAAATCTTATTTGAATTGTTCTATCTTAACAGTTTTGCCTGTAGCAACCACAACGCTGTTTAACAACCACTATATCTTACTTGTGTTACGTTTTGTCAATGTTTTTCCAGGTGTTCCTGAAGCAGAAGTTACTTGGTTTAAGAACAAGGTCAAGCTGTCCTCTGCTCACCATCTTCATGATGGGTTGCTGTTAATTGCAAATGTTTCTCTGTCAGATCAGGGCTTGTACTCCTGCAAGGCAGCCAATCTTCGTGGGGAGGTAACTGAAAGCTCCCAGCTGTTGGTTCTTGGTAAGTCCAGGATATTTTGCACTTCCAGCAATAGCAGTGCAGCCGCTGGCACACCTAGCCTGCAGAATGAATCAGAGGACGTGGAGAGAGGGGATGGCATACAGGCAGCCCTGTTCTAAGAAAAGAATGAGTCTGAATTTGTTCTCTGGGCAGCATCACCTGAAACAAGGTGGTCGTAAAAAGAAGATGGATAAGGAGAACATGCCTAAGCATCTCCCAGTCCTGAGATACTCAGTTTTGCTCTTTCAGACTTACTAGCTAAGAAAAGCATTTATTAACCATTTCTTAAAGTGGGTCTCTTGAAATGAGAATGATGACACTTTCCCTGTGAAGTGCTCTGCCTCTAATGAGCAGCCTTTCCATACTTGGCTGTATGATACCCACCTGTTTCAGACCTAACAGGTGCATAAACCCATTGCACTTTTAAAAAGCACTTCCCAAGTTCAGTGAAGGGCAAAGTTTTCTTTTTCTTGGGTTTCTAAACAAGACTGAAAGCCCAGCTGGGTGATTTGAAGAGGCAATGTCATCTGTGAAGTACAGGTGGAAATATTACCTGATGGTAATTGGATGTGTGGCAAAGGGATTTCCTTTCCTAGTAACTCATCTTCTATCATTTCTCCATGCCGGGCAGATGAATGATCCAGTCATACTTTGTAAGTGCTTCCGTACATTTGATACTGAGGTGTCAGATTTTGAAACATAGTCCCTGTTACTGGTGCAACACCATTAAAGCATCAGTTACAGCTCTCATCTTTCATGACTAGAGTCAACACATGTCCCATGGATGATGCAGATTCCAGAAGTTTTAAAGCAACATTTCTTAGTTTCACAGACAACACTATAACCTCTTTATGAATGTTCACTTGATTTCCCTGTGAATCCAGACTGGCTCTAGAAACTCAGTCTAAAAAAATGAAAAAAAAAATCAGCTGTGTTTCAGCCTATAAATAAAAACTCCCACATGATCTTTAAATTCTTTTCTGATCTTTATAAACAGCTTAGTTTTTAAAGATGAAAAGTTACTGTGAGTTATGCAAGCTGCTTATGTTTGTAGGTAAATGACATTTTTAGTTTCTTGATGGAAAAAAAAAGTTCAAGCATCCATGACTCGTACTTCTGGTGCTGAATGTGATCAGCAGTAGAAAACTTGTTTAGTGAGTGCCATGATCTGATTGAAAGGGGATGAAACCACCTTTTAGTTACATATCCCGTCATTTCTATGCCAAACAGAATTGGGAATGAAAGGCAACACAATCGATTTTTAAAATACCATTATGGTCAGTAAAGAGCTAAACCTTGTAGTTCTCAGCATAGACTGATCCTCTTGAGCTCTGAACTCTTAGTCCTTTGGAACTCTGCCTAAGTATACCACTAGATTTGGCAGGGTTATAACCATATCTAGTCAGGGCTTGATCCAGGCTGAAGCAGGCATTCAAAAGTTTTCAACTGACTAGACATTTGATTTGGCTTCTATGCTGTATAAATTTGCTCTTTCATCCAAGCTGCTGTATCTCCTGATACCATGTACCTTTGTCACATATAAAGAAGGTCAACCAAAATGCCATGGTAGCCTTCAAAGAGAATTTATTTTGTTTTGTGGTCATACTGATACAGATGTTGTTTTAATAATTTCTCTAGTGCCTTAACTAATATGAAGCAAAGCACACATATAGTAGTTACCCAAAGTTGCTTAGACTACCCCTCTGGAATGGTAATGTTGCAGCATGGCAAATAATTGTGAACAGAGAAGGGCTGGTGGATGATGTGGTGGTTGGAGACTGACTAGGGCACAGTGATCATGAAATAATAGAGTTCTCTATTCTTAGAGAGGCCAGGAGAGGGGGCAGCAGAACTGATATCCTGGACTTCCAAAGGGCTGACTTTGACTTGTTTAGGCACCTGCTTGACAGGATCCCTTGGGAGACAATCCTGATGGGTATAGGGGTCCAGGAAGGCTGGGCGGTCTTCAAGAAGGAAGCCTTAATGGCTCAGGAGCAGGCTGTCCCCAGGTGCTGTAAGAGAAGCCGGCAGCAGAGAAGACCACCCTGGCTGAACAGGGAGCTTTGGCTACAACTCGGGGAGAAAAGGAGAGTTTACAGCCTTTGGAAGAAGGGGCCAGTGAGTCACAATGATTACAAAGATGCTGTGAGGCTATGCAGGGCGGAAATCAGGAGGTCTAAAGCCCAGCTAGGAATTAATCTGGTTTCAGCAATCAAGGATAACAAGAAATGTTTCTGTAAGTACATCAACAACAAAAGAAGACCAGGGAAGCCTCCATCCCCTGCTAGACACAGGAGGAAACATGGCAACAAGTGATGAGGAAAAGGCTGAGGTGCTTAATGCCTTCTTTGCCTCAGTTGTACTGAGGGAATCCAGCCTCCTCAGCCAGAAGACAGAGACTGGGAGAACGACCCCCCCGCAATCCAGGAGGAGATAGTGACCTACTGACATAGACACACACAAGTCTATGGGACCAGATGAGATACACCCGAGGGTGCTGAAGGAGCAGCTTTCCATAATTTACCAGCAGTCCTGGCTGACCAGGAGGTCCCAACTGATTGGAAATCAGCCAATGTGACACCCATATAAAAGAAGGACTGGAAGAATGGTCCGGGAAATTACAGGCCTGTCAGCTTGCCTTCAGTGCCCAGGAAGCTGATGGAGCAGCTCATCCTGAGTACCATCATACAACATGTATGGGACAACCAGATGATCAGGCCCAGTCAGCATGGGTTTATGAAAGGCAGGTCCTGCTTGACAAACCTGATCTCCTTCTACAACAGGGTGACCTGCTTATTGGATGAGGGAAAGGCTGTGGATGTTGTCTACCTTGACTTCAGTGAGGCCTTTGACACTGTTTCCCACAGCATTCTCCTGGCAAAACTGGCTGCTCATGGCTTGGATGGGCACACACTTTGCTGGATAAAAGACTGTCTGGATGGCCGGGCCCAAAGAGTTGTGGTGAACGGAGTTAAATCCAGTTGGCGGCTGGTCACGAGTGGTGTCCCCCAGGGCTCGGTTTTGGGACCACTCCTGTTTAACATCTTTATTGATGATCTAGACGAGGGGATCGAGTGCACCCTCAGTAAGTTTGCAGATGACACCAAGTTGGGTGGGAGTGTTGATCTGCTTGAGGGTAGGGAGGCTCTGCAGAGAGACCTGGACAGGCTGGAGTGATGGGCTAAGGCCAACTGGAGGAGTTTCAATAAGGCCAAATGCCGGGTGCTGCACTTGGGCCACAACAACCCCCAGCAGCGCTACAGGCTTGGGGAGGAGTGGCTGGAGAGCTGCCAGTCAGAGAGGGACCTGGGGGTGTTGACTGACAGCCAGCTGAACATGAGCCAGCAGTGTGCCCAGGTGGCCAAGAAGGCCAATGCCATCCTGGCTTGTATCAGCAATAGCGTGGCCAGCAGGGACAGGGAAGTGATCTTACCCCTGTACTCGGCACTGGTGAGGCTGCACCTTTAATGAAGTAACAAGTGGTAGAAGAGGGAGGAGAAGAGGAGAAGTTGCGCCAGGGAAGGTTTAGACTGGATATTAGGAAGTATTTCTTTACAGAATGGGTTGTTAGGTGTTGGAATGGGCTGCCCAGGGCAGTGGTGGAGTCCCCATCCCTGGAGGTGTTTAAGAGTAGGGTTGACATAGCGCTGAGGGATATGGTGTAGTTGAGAACGGTCAGTGTTAGGTTAATGGTTGGACTAGATGATCTTCAAGGTCTTTTCCAACCTAGATGATTCTGTAATGTAGCAATAGCTGCTGGTGGTTTTTTTGATGTGTCTGAGATATTTTCTGCTATAGTGTTGCTCATCACTTCAGTCTCCCTATCTGTTACCAGAGCCTCCACAACCTCTTCCTTACCTAGAAGACTTGACAGCAGTGCTTTCCAGTGCTGGGACCAGCACTCATTCAGTGCTGACCTCTCCTTCAGGAACAAAAATGACCGTCAGTCCAGGAAGCTCTGCTCTCATAGGTAAGTCAAGTGCTTTAAGATTTTTTTTACATCAAGAAGAGTTTAGAGTTTAGTTTACAGTTAAGCATCTTGTTATCCAGCCATGGAGCTCTGGGACCAAAGACATCAAACCAACAGCACACTGTCAGTCATAATCACTGCCAAATTGTTCTCACAACTCAGAAACTTATTTAAAAGAAGGAGGTCCTCTTATTAGTATAATGCCCCAAACTACATGCAGAATAAGGACTCCATTGTGCCACACTTTATAACACCCTGTAAGAAGCAGTCCCTGCTCTGAGAGGCTGGCAGTCTCATTCAGCATAAGACATGGCAAACTGGTGTACCAGTTGATGTAAAAAAAGAAATACTTGTGGTTCTGGTTTTCATTTGCATTTGGGTACTAGTCTTCCGATATGTTTGCTATTCATATTGTATATCCTTCAGAGCCTTTTCTACAGTTTTGCCTGTCCCTCTAGACATGTTTTTCTCTTGCAAGGTCTCTGTTTCATTCTGTTCATTTTTTTTCCTCTTTGTTATACCACACAAGCAATGCCTGTTCAAAGCCATATAAGGAAATAGTCCCCAGTGAAATGCTTTTCTTCTTTTCATCCTTTTCTGCCTTCCATAACAGCTTTTTCCTCTTTACACTGCAAGTTCTGTTATATGCTGTAAACTCCTTTCAGATCTGTGGGCATGATTTGTTTGCAAAGACAATCTCATCTTTTTCTAAAGTTCAGAGTATGTTTATTTTAAAATTTCAGTTCTCACACTGATCTTCAGCCTCTACTAACTGTCAGGTTCAGATAGGCAAACAGCTTCTCTAATGGCCTTGTTACTGCATACTTTGAAATCGTGTCACGTTCTGAAGTTTCGGAACAATCTTTTTCTTTATAGAGGTAGGGATATGAAACTTTTAGCAAAGGGTCTGTAGATGGCCTGAGTGTTTCTAGTTCTGGTTTCTGTACCTTCCAAAACATTCTTTGCTTACATTGAGTAAAAATTTTAAAATTTTATTTTCACAGTGAAGGCTTTGTGTTGATGTTTTCAGGTTTGTATGGTTTACTTTTCCCCACTGCTGACACCTGCATACATTTGCAGTGGCTTTTAGCGTGCAGATCTGGATTACATTTCTGCTTGCACAAAAACTGCACTGAAATAGTCCTTGGTAGGGGGACTACCTGAAGGTATTTATTAGCATTGAGTAGATAATTTTGAGTATGATTTTATTGTACTCACTGTTGTAAGACTGAGTCACACTGCTGTTTCATCCATTTCCTCTCATGTTTCCAAAAAGAGGTCTTTAGTAGTTGCAGGGATTTTTTATTGTTTGAAAGCAGTAATTGAACCACAAAAGGTGTTCTGCACTGCCTGTATATAACCACTTCTAAATGAATTTCATTTGGCCATGTTGCTCTGTACCCTACCATTCCACTTCAGGGGTGAGGAAACTCCATGAATTTTAATAGCAAAATAGCAAATGAGTTTTATTCTTGAGGCAATATCCTCAACTTTACTGGAGTTTTACTGACCTGAATTTGAGGCCTGTTATTATTGAAACCTAAGGAAACCTCCTGAGATATTTTGTCTAATGAAAAATCAGCATGGAAAGGGCTATCCAATCATTTGGAAAGCTACAGTCCAGTGTGCTGCATCATGTTGTATTACCAAAACAAATACACAAAACATTCAGCTTCCATGTATGTTACTTAAATACATTGTCTGTAGTTGTACCAAAGAATTTGAATTCATCAACAATGAGAATAGCCATTACTGAAAAAAAAACCAACTCATCTCTCAGGATATTTTTTTTAATCTATATCTAGTTTACTCTGTACACTAATATCAGTATGGATTACAATCAAAGACTCTGTATTTACTCTCAAACTTAGTCTCCCCACAGTCTTCCAATGCAGTAGGTAAGTTTATCATGGACTACTGTGATATGTTTGTTTGAAATATTGCTACACTGGAAAAAAAAAAAAAAGCATATGTTTCTAAGCACCAGCTGCAAACACCAATTTGGGAACCACCTGTGAACTTGTAAACCTGGACCCATGTCTGTGTCCCCTCTCCACAACATCCCCTACAAGCTGTGCTCTAAGTCTTTCTGTTCTGCTACCCAGTCAATTGACTTTAATCCTGTTAAATCTTCCGTCATTGATTATGTTGGGGTATTTGCTCTACATGTTCTGGATGCCCCATATAAGAACTTTAGGTATATGAATTACTATGTCTGGGGTCCCTTGTCTGTGCTACTGCTGACAGGCACCGACATCTCTTGGCATTCAGAAGGCATTAAATTAGACCTGATATTTGGAAATCTAAGGACATGAGGATTTGTTGAATAGAGAAAAAAAACAGAACATGTGCAAAGGAACAGAGTGAAGTGTGAAGAAAAGGAGTGATAAGTAAGATTTGGGAAAACTATATATTTTAAAGGAGTTAAAAGATACCAAAGGTGAACAATTGTGTTAGAAACCTGGATAAATTCAGGTATGGGTTTACCAGGGTTTAAGAAAAAAAGCAATCAAAACTTCATTAAACACAGTTCTTATGCCTTGGAAAAAAAACCAGAAAATATTAGCACAGCAACAGAAGATTAAAGTTGCAAATGAGAACTAAGAGGAAAAGATCTGTTAAAGACCCATGCCCTGCCCAAAGAAGTCAGCAACCTTCCCATGAAGATCTAATGTAAAATACCTTTTTGCATGAGCTTACAGGAACATTTTTGTCTTATTTACCTCTTACTTTTACTTCTGAAGGGTTGAGATTTCAGTTAACTTTCTAGGACCAACTCGTCATCCGGTTAGAGAGCATGATGTAGATAGTGGCTTACGCAGACTGATGCTTACCCTGCTCCTTCACAACTGTTGGAAGTACGTGTAGAGTACTGCAGTCCTCCCCAGCCCTCACATTCATTGGCAGGTTGTGTAGTAGACACTTCTGTGCTATCTGCAGACCACATATCTGAAGGACAGGACTTCCCTTGAAGCAGAAGCTAGAGCATGATGAGCTTGTAAATATTTCTGGGTTTTACAGTAGAACAAACTGACTATCAGTGATGGGCAACAGATTATCAAGCACTTTCTGATGTCCTTGCCTCATGGCAGGCACACAAGAAGTCTTTATATCACACTAACATAGAACACAGTAGATTTCCAAAGTATACCAATTTATGTTTCTTTGGAAAGCTTTCATGTTAGATCTTAGTCTTATTAAGGTTTATGTCTTTGAGACTTTTTAAATTTTGAAAACAGTTTTCCTGAATGTTGGTAATGAAAGTACTATAAGAAACTCTACTCTTTTCCTCAGAAAGAAATTCTTTTGTTTGTCCCCTGATAAGAACTTTTGTTTTTTAAAAATATTCATGACCATTTGACTTCTGTAAGTCCTGATTACTTTGTGCAATTGTCTTTTTGAATTAAAGGAACATCCTAAGTTCATGTATTTTCAGTAGAGTTTCTTTATCTATGCTTCAAATATCACTGAATTTTTTTACACACTCCTTGGACACATTTCCCTGGGTCTTGAGCTTTGTAAATGTTAATTTTACAGAAGTTGTAGGACCCAGTATTCCTGACTTCTAACACTCCTGCAGAAAAGACTTTGGGCCTGTCAAGAACACTTGTTTCCATTTGGGTTCAAGCTTGTTGTTTCCTGTGTTTGAAGACATTTCAGTGAGAAAATCCGAACATCTTACAAATTGCGCTGGGGATTCGCTACAATTTCTCAAATTTATTGTGACTTTATTGGAAACCTCAGCAGGCTTGTCAAAAGATACAAAATACTATATAAAAATATATCCTTATCTTAGCACATAAAAATACTACATTTATTGCAGTTATGTGGCATAGTGAAAGCTACAGCTTTAATGACTGACTTACATACATGAATTATATTTAAGTGAGGATTCTTGCGGAAACATTGCAAGAAAGGTCAGAACTGAATAATTCTAGGAATATAGAAATGTACGAGTACCCATAAAATGTCACAGTGAAGGAAAAAAGGTGGAAGGAGAATGTACTTTGACTGCTCGTAGCATCTCTTGCTTTATTGCAGATGAGCTGTGAACACATTTGATTAATTTTTCCCCAGAGCTTCAGGTTTATGTCCCACAGATTTTTTCAGAAATCTTCATCATGTGTGATGATTTCTGAAAACATAATGTGCACTTGAGCATACGCATATTGAAGGAAGGGGGATTGCTGCATTGCACATTGTATATAATTAAATAAAAGTTTTGGAGTGCATTTATGAAGCAGACAAGGGAAGGAATGCATCTTTATTTTGGAATGCAGCACAGGCTCATCAATTTAAAGAGAAATAGGAGCATAAAGAGTTAAGATAGCTAGGGTCTGAAATGAACAGAAAATCTAGCTCTTACTTGGCACGGTGCAAGACTTAAGCAATGTCTTTAAAAAGAGAAGACATCCAAGAAAAATTAAATATTGAGAAAATGGTAGCTGTTGTGTATAGCTGCAATGTATATTTTTAAGGCTTACTGTATTCTGATGAGATGTTCACATTCTGGAAAAAAAAAATAACAGCAATTTTTTTGATTGAAAGAGGAGATGCCATCATTATGTAAATTCTTGGCCTCTATGCTGTCTTTATTCTTTGAATTAAATGAACGCAATTCAAATCCTGGAGCATAATGGTTATTCTAGGGAATCTGAAGATATGAGTGAACCTACGGGGAAAAGCCTAGGCAATTATTTGGAATTTGTTTGCCATTCCTTTTGTCTCACAGACTACATGTTCTCCAGTTTGTTCACTGAGAACCTGCTGTCATCCCCAGCTTAGGACTCTGAATTTTCACTTTTCCAGGCTACGCTGCATCTATCCAATTTCGTGTATTTAGGAAAAAAAAAAAAAAAAAAAAGTCCCTATTTGTAGGAGATACTGAAAAGGATAAAGTTTACTTTTTTATGACCAGAAAACTACAGTCAATTGTAAAAAAAGGAAATACTGCTGCTCCATATTTATTGTGTTCTCCTTGATGACTTCCATATTAAATTTACTCACTTCACAAATCAGACTTGATTTTACTAACTGCCAGCACTGCAACACAGTCCTAGGTAGCAGATTTCTTTCTGGTTTTATACATTATCCACAATGTCCACAGAGTTAAAGCAGATGAGCTGCCAATTTCACTGCTGCTTCAGCAGATGAAGAGCTGGACTACAAACTTCTGTTCTGCGAACACCAATTTTATTTAGCAATTAAGCTGTTTTCAAAACAAAGAAATAACAAAAACCTTTCACTTAAAAGATGCAAAGAATTGCCCTTACCAAAACCAGCACTTCCCTCTCACTTTTCTTTTACTGGCAATAGTATATCCCCCTCATTTTCCAGTAGAGTCACTTAGATGCCCAGAAGAAGCCCGATAAAGCAGAATGGAAAAATACAATTATGGTAGCCAACTTACTTGCAATGGCCAGCCTTTTCATTATGAATAAATTACTTATTCTGAAAGGGCCAACTGCATTAGAGCCAATGCCTGAAGCTCGGGAGGGTTTTCAGTCTTTTGGGGTTTTTTTTTGGAGGGGACCACTACAAGTCTGTGGCTAGTATTTGCCTACCTGCAGATTTAAGGGTTATCTACATGTGGCACTGAACAGAAAAATTAACCTAGAACTTTTTGAATGTTCTGAGGTGCATTATAGTGAGTGAAATGTTGTGCCTCTGACTACTTTAGGAGAAGAAACATCGTATAGACAGACTGATGCCATGATCAGGACAAAACTCTTTCAGTCGAGCCAGAGGAGTTAGTGCTGCAATTGCTTGCTATGTATCTTGCTTCTGAACCATAACATCTGTAAACACAGGACTGAGACTTGTTCAAAATCAGTGTGAAAAGCAATAAATGATCCGGATGAACATAACTGATCTCGCCAGTACACGTTTCTTGCAATGTTTGATGATATACTCAAGAGCAAGAATATATCTTCTTGAAACATAAGAAGTTTGCCTTTACTCCCTGTTGCCCTTCCCCTCTCTACCATAAGCCTGCTTTAAATTTTCCTAGCTTTTGGGAATTACTTGGAAGCAGAAATGCAAAACACAAAATAATTTACAATCTGCACAGAGTCAGCAAAGAGAAGACTCATGAGTAATTACGATTAAACCAGTGTCTGTATTCCCTTAAGGAAAAAGACAGCTGCAGAAGCTGTGCAGTATGAGTCAGAAGTTATTTCACACAACATCATTTTTTCCTCCTTACTCTCTGTAATAAATTGGCTGTCATGTTTGAAAAGTAGTTTTAATGCTAAAGAATAATTTTAGCAACTTTATTTTACACTAATAATACTTCCACTGTAATGAGGATAAAGCACCAGGCACATTCATGGGATAATCTGTCCTGTTAATTGTGTTTTCCATTTCCTTCCATTTTTGTCTCGATAAAAATTCTGCCTCGTCACATTATTTACAAGAATTCCCAGGTAAGTGAAATTTCTATACAGATGAGAATTAAAATTAGTATCAACAGTACGCCATTATTGTTGCAGTTAATTCCCCAATCAGACTCTATCACATTGATTACATTTTAAATATTGTGTAAAGTTCATACAGTATTGCAGTATCTTCCTTCTACATCGGACTACACAGTATCATTTCACTGAAATGCATGACCTTTCATTTGCATATGTATACTGTGTACATTTCAGTGTATACAGTATATGATGATACCTCTGCTTGGTTGAACATTTTGACCACACTGATACAGTGTTTGTTTTTCAGGCAATCAGGCACTAGTCCTGCTGCTGCCAAGCTCTGAAAGCAGAGTCAAAAGAGCAAGGTCCTCTAGGCAGACTGCTGCCTTGGGTTTTTTTCCTTCTTGCTGTTCAGTGCCATCAATGAGCTAATCTGAGAACCACTGATCTATAGCAGTGGTCCAAAATGCTGCCACATAAAATAATATCCCTGGCCTCTGGGGCAACATCTGTTTAATTTTGGGTTTGTGGTAAGAGTTGCAGCCCTTGAACTTGTGTCTGTAAGCTTTTCCAGGATTACTGACCTACATTCTGTTCTAACATAGATATACACAATGCAGAGCTCCACTGAGGCAAGTTCTGGTGAAAACTAGGGGTGTCAGACTATGCCAGTCTGGAGACCTGTCATTTAGCCTCTTGCATAACTTAAGCTTTGCTCTAGAGTAAGTGTTAAGGGAGTTTTCCGACCCTGTGGGATTTCCGATCTGTTGACTAAATGACTTATCCATTCTAAGTTTTGAAGAACCCTCTCCCTCCATGTTGGGTTCTCAAAACCTCTCCCAAACAGCTAAAGCACTTTGTTAATAGGACAGAAGTTAATGTCTCTCTGGAGCAAAGTGCACTGGCTTTCCTGCACCTATCTGCCATCCACATCCTCTGGTCTGTATTTTTTATTTTCCTTGCATGACAGAAAGTTTCCCGAGCTGCTGATGTCTCAGGATGTAGCAAGTTTATGTCAGTTTAAGAAATACAGGAAGGCTTCAACAACAGCACTGACCTTCACAAGTTGGGCTGGTAATCACGTTATGCACTGACTCTTGCTCTGTCTTTTGTTGAACTCTTTGTGCTGTTGTTCAGTGCTTGCTCCACGTGCCTCTTTTGAGTGTTATTTTTCTCCTGTAAATGTAATTGTACAGTTAGCCTGTAATTGTAGCAATGGCAAGACAGAAGTTTATACTGAAGGGTAGTCAGATTCACAGAATCACAGGATCATCTAGGTTGGAAAAGACCTTGAAGATCATCCAGTCCAACCGATAACCTAACACTGACAGTTCCCAACTACACCATATCCCTCAGCGCTATGTCAGCCCGACTCTTAAACACCTCCAGGGATGGGGACTCCACCACCTCCCCGGGCAGCCCATTCCAACGCCTAACAACCTGTTCTGTAAAGAAATACTTCCTAATATCCAGTCTAAACCTTCCCTGGCGTAACTTCTCCTCTTCTCCTCCCTCATCTCCTATCACTTGTTACTTGGTTAAAGAGACTCATCCCCAGCTCTCTGCAACCTCCTTTCAGGCAGTTGTAGAGGGTGATGAGGTCTCCGCTCAGCCTCCTCTTCTCCAGACTAAACAACCCCAGTTCCCTCAGCCGCTCCTCGTACGACATGTGCTCCAGACCCTGCACCAGCTTCGTTGCCCTTCTCTGGACATGCTTGAGTCATTCAATGTCCTTTTTGTAGTGAGGGGCCCAAAACTGAACACAGGAATCGAGGTGCAGCCTCACCAGTGCCGAGTACAGGGGTAAGATCACTTCCCTGTCCCTGCTGGCCATGCTATTGCTGATGTAAGCCAGGATGCCATTGGCCTTCTTGGCCACCTGAGCACACTGCTGGCTCCTGTTCAGCCGGCTGTCAATCAACACCCCCAGGTCCCTCTCTGACTGGCAGCTCTCCAGCCACTCCTCCCCAAGCCTGTAGCGCTGCTGGGGGTTGTTGTGGCCCAAGTGCAGCACCCGGCATTTGGCCTCACTGAAACTCCTACAGTTGGCCTTAGCCCATCGCTCCAGCCTGTCCAGGTCTCTCTGCAGAGCCTCCCTACCCTTGAGCAGATCAACACTCCCACCCAACTTGGTGTCATCTGCAAACTTACTGAGGGTGCACTCGATCCCCTCGTCTAGATCATCAATAAAGATGTTAAACAGGAGTGGCCCCAAAACCAAGCCCTGGGGGACACCACTCGTGACCGGCCGCCAACTGGATTTATCTCCGTTCACCACAACTCTTTGGGCCCGGCCATCCAGCCAGTCTTTTACCCAGCAAAGCGTGTGATCATCCAAGCCACGAGCAGCCAGTTTCACCAGGAGAATGCTGTGGGAAACGGTGTCAAAGGCCTTACTGAAGTCAAGGCAGACAACATCCACAGCCTTTCCCTCGTCCAATAAGCAGGTCGCCCTGTCGTAGAAGGAGATCGGGTTTGTCAAGCAGGACCTGCCTTTCATAAACCCATGCTGACTGGGCCTGATCACCTGGTTGTCCCACACGTGTTGTATGATGGTACTCAGGATGAGCTGCTTCATCAGCTTCCTGGGCACTGAAGGCAAGCTGACAGGCCTGTAATTTCCCGGATCATTCTTCCAGTCCTTCTTTTATATGGGTGTCACATTGGCCGATTTCCAATCTGTCAGGACCTCCTGGTCAGCCAGGACTCCTTTTCCATTTTTATCATGCACTGAATAAACTTATCAGAGTTAGCTCTGGAGATCATTTCAGCATGCTGTATCCATTCATGTAGGCTTTGGTTTCATGATTTGCCACTGGCGATTGTTTTCAGCCCAATCCTTATTAATACAAGAATGTGTATTTCAGTGTGTAGGATTCCTGTTGTCAGAGTCATTTTAGAACACAGTATTACTACCACATCTTGAAAATTCCCTTGCTTTTTTAATGGGCCCACCACGTGGCTGTATATTTGGAAACAATTTTTATAGTCTCTGTGGGGCAGGGAATGGGCCTAGCCTAACTCAATTTTTGTTGAATACAGTGTAAATTTACAGTGCTATGTAAACGATATCTAATAACAACATGTGTGGCATTGGATAACCAGTTTAGGTGTCTGAGAACTGTTTAAAAACCATGTCGTATGTTTAGTGTAGTAAGTTTCTACTTCTCCTTTGGAGCCATAAATAGTTATTTAAAATATCTTCTTGTTTTAAAATGCTACTGTCATCAGCTCAATTGACCTATTTCGAGAATTTCTAAATACATAGCTTTTCTTGTCTAGTATAAATTCATGTGCATTTGACCTCTCTTAAACCATTAAAAATAAAGGTGATACTTACATTAATTCTTTCTTTTGGGGATTTTCAGGATCACATTGCCTTTTACAAGTTTTATTTCACTCAGTGTATGAAAGCACTGAGAAGTAATTTGCATAACACCCTAAAATAAGGCTCTGTTTAAACTTACACTTTGCATTATATTGAAAAATCTTTCCCCATAAGATAAACTATAAAGACTTGTCTCTTAGTTTTGCCACTTCAGCAAAATGGCTTTTACATACATATGACTTTCAGACATGATCTTACCTACCTTCATTTAGCTTTACAGCATTTTAAAAAGTTAAATACATCCTGTCAAATTTTCTTCCTTATGTTAGATACAGGATGGAGTTAAATTTAACTCCATTAGGTTTAATATGCATTTCTCATTTCAGTCACCTAAAGAGAAAATCAGATACGAGAGGAAATTGGGGAAGTGTTTCTCTGTGCCAGTCTGATCTCACCTACATAGTGTGAACACAGTAGTACAGTGTGAACTACAACAGTAGTTCAGCACCAAGCTTGTATCTATTCAGATTGATCTGTGGCTTCTCTACCTTTTGTTCCAAGCATTTTGTTCTTCATTTCATCCTTAATCTTGTTTCTATTTTGAAAGTATACTTTAACTCTTTTAATGTAGAGATTAGATTGGAAATACTGTCAGGTTTCAAATCCTGTAGCTGCATTATATTTATCACTTAACACAGTGTATTGTGGTCTACCCCACTTTTCTGTCAGAGTTCAGTAAAATCTATACAGAATCACAGAATTTTTTTTGCTGGCTTGCTTTATTTCAGTTTTAATATAATTAATAATTCTACTGCCAAATTCCTTCTTTCCTTCTCTGCCAGGCATTTCAGATAGTAGTCAGCAATCATCTTTCATCTCCCAGTTTTATGATTGAATAGGTACATGTCTGTGACTTGCAGTCAGGGACATAGGCCTTTTGGTTTGTAAGTCTAGCTGAAGTCTCCTGTGAACTTTCTGTACTAAATTTATTGTACTTTGTGATGCCCTGAAACATGCAGTCCCTAACCAATTAGGATGCTTACTTTATATCAAATTCAGCCCTTTTTTCTTGATTCAAAGTACTTTGAACTAATGCAGCAAACATTTGCCTATTTTGCAAGGAGTGATCGCTGATGAAAGCAAGGCTGTAAAAGTGAACTTTAAGGTACAAGCATGTAGTTGAACATTAATGCCAATGAATCCACACTGCATACAACAGTGTGTGTTTATATCCACGCTATGCTACGCAGACCTATCTCTTAAATAGGAAATAATTTCCAAAGATGGAAATGTTGGCCTAAGACTAAGAATGCAAGAGTTTCATTTCCAGCTCCACTGCTGGCACGTGGCTTGGCCTCAGGTAAGACAGCATGTACCTCCATGTGTCTTGGTTAGCTGCTGGGAGAATGGAAAAAGGTGAGCTTACCTTCCATGGCACAGCAACTTTAGGGCTCCAGTTGGAAAGCTAAGTAGTTTGTTGAGCTCAGACTGTAGGACTATTTTGTTTAAAGAAATATCAAAGAAACTGTCTCATATTGACCTGAAGTCTTCACTCAGATTCCATCTTTAATAAATATTAGAAATATTGCCTGGGATTAATCAGCAGGTCAATAGTAAATTAGAGAGCTGTTTGTTAGACAAATATGAATGCATGAAAATAATCTATATTATAAGAATATATATTTTTAAAGGCAATGCTGTATTTTTTTATTTGTATTACGAACTGTACTTAGTACTTGCAAAATTTATTTGACGTTTTCACCATTACTTGCCATACAGTTCTGCTGATTTAAAGCATCAGACTGCCAAAAAAATGAATCCTCAAATCAACAGCTTTTGCACTTGTTTTTTCTGTCGTTCAAGTCTGCAAGCAGAAAAGTGATGCATGGTTCCTATTTTGTCTCTTAAGATTAGCACAGAAGCCTAGAGTCTTTCTGCAGCAACAGTCATACAGAAAGTGTTGCAGAGATATAATGGGGAGATGAATTTGGCCTATACTGTGCATTTATTCTTTCCTCTCAAGGAATTATTAGCATTGTTGTGAAACATTGGTCTTCCCTCTCCAAATACACCCTTGTTACCCATGAAATATTAACATTTTCCCTACTGAAAGATGTAATTTGCATTCGAATTTTGTTTGTATTTCCAGCTTTTGCCCATCCATGACTCATCCTGACTTTGAATAAATTCAGAGTCACAGTAGACTTTGAAAGGGAGGCTGAAGGCAGTATTTTCTTTCTCTACTTAAGAAGGACTGAAGGAGAAGGGCCCTCTCATACCAGAGCTTTCACTGCTTAGAAACAGTCCCCAGAAGTGTTCCCTCCTTGCCTTCCCAAGGGTTCTGATGCACTAAAGCTCTGCAATAGCTGTGCTGTCTGGAAACAAAGCCAGTTTTCCCTTCTCAGGTATTAAAGGGACAGGTGTTGAGCTTTGGAAGGATAAAGCAGTCAATGTCCACAGGGATGCGAGGAAATAGACAATAGGTGTTGGTAATCTGCATTAAATTGTATTAAAATTATTCCTGGGAGATGAGAAGGGGTTATTAATGGAACATGGGGTCTTATTGTACTCTGGTTCTCACTTAATATGCATAAAACACAGCTTATGCATCCATACACGTGGGAAATGTATAGGAAATGTCACTTGTGAAATGTGACTGATGCTTGATCTACACACATGTTGCGGATGAAAGTATTGACACGGTAATGATTTAGTAAGAAATCTAGGTTTATTAATAACTAACAGCAATTTATTATTACAAAATAATTCAGAAATAAATAAAGAAAGAAAAGCAACTTATTCACAGATTCTAAAATGACACTATTCACACTAACTTACTTATCGGTACCTTTATATATACATGCGCATACACAAAATGGACAAACACAGAAACAAAGGTGTTTGGATTCAGTAGAATGAACACAGAACAGACATACACACACAGAAACAAGGGTACGTACCCACACACACACACACACACGCCAATAAACAGAGAAAGGGCGAAAGAGAAGCTAGCTCAAAGAAAATTTCCCTCTCGAGTTTAGAGTAAATACTCCCAATGCCTTGGCATTCCTCAACGGGCGATAATTGAGACTCGAGCGGGTGGACTTCGCCCTGGCCTTCCGTCTGGAGCAGACGACACCTTAAAGTTTTGGTACCTGAGAGGCGTCCCAGCTCAGGGGAGGTGCTGGTCACAGGCCCGCTTTGATCCAGGAGAGCTCAAAGGGTCTCCCTGGTGGTCGCAGTTTATAGGGTCCAAGATAATTGGCTTTTGTCAGATACCTTCTGGTGCCTTCCAGAAGTTGCAGAAGAACTTCATGAATGTGCAACTCTGTTACTGTTCCCATTTGACCACATCCCAGGCACAGGTGTGCCAGGCCCTTAGGAGTTGATGGGCCGTTATAGCTGTTTCCGAGCAATAGGGAGGGGGCATGAGCCAGGCTCGTTAATGTTATCAGTCCTTATCTCCACAGACTGGTGTATACCTCGGGGGATGTGGGTGGAATCACACCTAGCACCAAGCAGCCCAACAAAGGGGGGGGGGGGGGGGGGGGTGTAAGAATTGCACCACCACAATACACAAATGAGGAGTATCCATTTCATGTGAGTCTCATAGGTGTTAGTAAAGTTTTATTGTTAAATGTTAAAAAAACTAATCATTACTCACTGGTAGAATGTATCTAGGGAATAGTGTTTGGAGGTTTTCCCCCATATTATTGACTACTGGCTGTTCCTTTAGCTAATATTTTATTTTGGAAGAAGAAATATACAATGCAAGTAAAAGTCAGTACTAGGAAGACTGTATTGTTTGGCCTGACAGTAAAATTTTTAGAGAAAAACAGGCATGAATTAGGATCATTTTCACACTGAAGTGAATTTCAGTTCCTCTGTGTTTAACATCAAACTGACCTTTCTGCTTTCTTCATTTATCCTGTGTAGACTGCTTGCAAATGCAGACAGTAAAACTGAGTTCACAGCATGTCTTTGTCAATTGTCATGGCTATATGCTGACCTGTGGAAATCCCTGTAATTATCTTAAAATACAAACTATTAAAAATTAGAATACTGTAGTCAAAAGTCATACAGCCACTTATTGTTAAGTTTGTCCATTTCCTGTATACTCCTTTGTTTTCCATTGGTTTTAACTTAGGCAGCCTTAAACCTGTGAGGCTGAAATCTTTCATGTCACCCATTTACTTGAGAATGAGTATCCTGAAAATTGGAAGAGTTGTTTTTCAGCACAAAAGTAGGAGAAAACACATCAGTACTCCATACAAAAAGAATAACATAAAATGAAGCACAGCAGGAATAAATAGAGAGCATAAAGAAATAGGAAAAAGGACTGAGCAGCAAAGAAAGCCATGTCTTTGTGATCAGGAAGTGAGTGCTGGGGAGAGAACTGCCAAGGGTATAACTGCTTTAGACCTTGCTAAGGAAATCCAAACAAATAGCAAAGACTCTTTACCCTTAAGTAGAAGTGGAAAAAGGGAAGAGAGGAAACCACTGCAAGCAATGTGCACTCTCTCATTCTGCCTTTTTTCTTCCCTTTTTTCCTTCTTTTTAAATATTTAGTTGTATTAACTAGTTCTTTGCCAGTTAAACATTCTCATTGCAACTGCAGAATCTACTGTGTGTGGCACTTGCATTCTGCCAGGGAGCCCTTGCTGTCTGTAATACCCATTTCACACAGTGAACCAGCCCTGAAGGGCAGCTTTGTCGAGCCCACATCCTTCCCTGCTGTGTCAGCAACAGGGGACACAGCGAAGACCCCTGTATCCACTGCACCCGTGAGAGACCCAGTATTCATCCTTCCAAGCAGCAGATGGGGGTCTCCTCAGTGCCTGGATCTACCTCTTAGCATGAAAACAGCTGGGACATGCTGTGGGTCACCACTAGCTTTTTCCATCTTGTATGAGTTGTTCTGCTTTGTATAAGCAAGAAAGCTTCAATTCTCGTGGGCAAGGCAAGCACCTTCTCTTGTAGGAATATTGTAATTGGAGGTATGACTCTGTAAGTCATCTTACCTCACTCGTAGGAACAGTAGTTGCTCAGCATATATTTGTTGAGGCTCTCCTTGGATGGACAGACGAGAATGAAAGGAAGAACAGTAACAAAAATGTCACATTGCAGTGACTGTTCATTGTGTAATGCAGCTACAAAGGCATCATATTCACATTCTTATTTGACTCAGTGAATAATAAATAATAATCAAATTATATGAAGATAGCAATGCAGAAATATTAGCTCATGGAATTATTCCTTAATCTTAGAACAGTCTTTCATCTTTCAGTATTTTAAATTTGTACTCTTTTTTTTATCCCATTCCTCTTGAACAGTGCTAGTGTGACTGTTTATGTATATATGTTATGGTTGTTTATGTAGTACACTTCTTTCAGAAGGGATTTTTTATACAATAAAGTAATTCATTAGACTTACATACTAATATAAACAAAACAGTGTAAAGTTGCAGTATAACAAACTAACAATCAGCATTAGCCAGACCTTTCATCTATCAGTGAGATGCATGGAAGTGCAAGACCAGCCTAAGCCACAAGCAGTCCAAGTAATATATACCATCCCTTGCACATGGCTTTTTTGGCTCTCCACCCCTGCAATTGGTGTGGATGGGTTGCACCACAGAAATTGCTTCGTTTTTCTTTTTCCCCAGGAAATATGTAAGGCAATTTAGCTATCTTTCCCAGGATATGCAGGTCTCACAAATCTGCAATTTGTCACGAAACCGGCAAAGTGTGCAGCTGGTATGAGGACCAGAGGAAAAGGTGTCTTACAGGTACTCTCCTTCAGCTCAACAGGCAAAGAACTCTCTGTGAACCTAAACCTCATCAGATGTGCTGATAATCCACAAGCATACCCATACAATGCTTCAGAACAACAGGGTTTTTGCAGTGCTGATTTTGGTTGGTTGTTACTTGAGAACTGCCCATTGCTGGGACAAAAAGCCTCTAAAGGCTCGATTTTATCTCTTTGTTTTTTCAACAGTTGTTTGTGTAACAACAATTTTGCATAAACTTTTGCATAACCAAAAATTATGATTTTTAATATAAAAAAAAATAAGAAAAGGTGGACCTGTGGTTTAAATAAGGTTTGAAGGCCAAGTTCTGCTTGTACTGCTTGTTCAAACATGCTCCTTGAGCTACATGTATAACCTCCCTATCCCACTTTCCTCAATACTAAAATGAGGATGATCCAAACTAATGGAAACTTTTGGAGGCTTGATATAAATATTTCCAAACTGATCTGAGATTCTCATATGGTGGATTGACTGGCTTTTGGATAATTTTTTTTCAGCTGATAAGAATGTATTCATTACTACAATATCTTCCTGTTTTTCATGGAGAAAATGGGATGGAATTGACTTCTTCTCCTAATTTTCAACACTTAAAAGCATGCAATTTTGCAGCACTTCCGGTACTCAGAAGCATGCCCCTGTTTTTTAGGTTGTGCTGTGGACGGTCATCCAATCCCGAACATCACCTGGCTTTACTCTGGCGAGCCTCTCAGTCTGCAGCACCACCTCCTGGCAGCGGGCCGGATTCTTCAGATACTCAACGTCAGTGATGCTCCTGATGGTGAATTCAGTTGTCTTGCTCAGAATGAAGCTGGCTCACTCACACAAAAAACGTCCCTAGCTATACAAGGTAACTTTCCAGCTTCAGTCCAACTGCCCTGTGAAGCTCTTGCCATGACCTTCCCTGCTTTGAATTTTTCATCCTGGATTTTTTCTCCCTGAAGGCAGGACTGTCATGCATAGCAGGAAATAGATGTTTTGATGTTTTACTGGCATGGATATAGATTTGCAGGACTACCAGGTACCTTACAGTATCTTAGGTTTTACTTTACCAAAATGACACCTGACTTTTCTGGCCTGCTGAGCATAAAACACACCTTACTGATTCAAGCTATACTTATGCTTATTGAGTCTTGGCAATTTTCTTGTCCAGAAATTCAAGACACAGGTGTCATAGTTTGAACTCCTAAGATTAGAAGCCCCTCTGTTAATCTGCTAAAGTCAATAATGTTTCACAGTCTCTTCTTGCTTGAAAATCCTTCACTTGTAAAAATACTGCAACTGTTATATTTACCCTAGAAATACACTGAAGGTGATAAAGCCACCCAACAGAGCAGTGTGGATGGGTTGGAATGGAATATATATACAGCTTTCAATGCTCCAGTACTCAGGGATGGAGTGGAGAAGGATTTAACTTTTCCTTAAATTTTGCCATGAAATTTTAATTGTGTTGCAACTCTCCCATTCATCTTCAGGATGGATGATCTGTATGATCTACCTAGTGAGAAACATGCTGCTATAAGATCATAAAATTGTAGATGCTGCTGGTAACTGCAGTTAACCACATCTTCACTAAATCACACCCCTTTAAAAATACAGATGCAATTTCCTGCATCATTGGCATCTGGCTTCACTAAACTGCTCTACCATGTCATTCCATGCCTGATGCTTCTAAGCACCAAAAAATTGGGTTTGTTATGCCAAAGACGGTCACTGGATTACATCAAGTGAAATCACATTCCTTCTTTGTCCATTGCCTGGTGCCTTGTAGGTGTAGGTGGCTTCCCTTCACATGAGACACCAAGTCCAAATATTTTATCCTGGAGAATATCTCTGACTCTTTCTTTTCTAAGGGTCTCCTGCTGTCACTTTTTTAGTGTTAACTTGTCTCTTCCACAATTTTTGGCAGAATACCGGTGGTCAGCGGATAAGCTGATGGCTTGTTCAGCTTCCTGTGGCCACAAAGGGGTGCAGCTGCCCCAGCTGAGATGCTTACTGGATGGGGCCGAAGTCAACATATCCCACTGCAAAGAGAAGCCCAAGCCAGCCCTGCGGCCCATTGAATGCAACAGGAGAGACTGCCCTTCACGGTTCGTCTGTCCCATGTTAAAATGTCATACATGCTTTTAAGATGTGCTTGAAGAATTCTTTGCACTGGACATCATGCCATTGCAGCCTCTGCAGCCTCTCTGGTGCCGTCAGGAAAAAAGTCATGGCTAAAAGGGAATTTATGAGTGCTTAACCTAGACAGTGGGGAATTTGTAGCAAGATTTGTGGAAAACATTGACAGTACACAGTTGAAAGAGAGTTTACTCCTTCAGTAATTAGGTTAGAAAATAATAGAGAGGCTATTGCCTGCTTTTTATTAGCAAAGTTCACAGCTGGAGTTGTCTTGGGTGTTTCCTGCCTCACCCTATGTTGGATATAAATATCACGCCTGTTCTGAGCTCTCTACATATGGGAGTTTAGACGTCCAAGAACTGTAGGGTCATATCTTTTTTATGTTCCACATGACTTCATACCAGTTTATCCCAACAATATAACAGACAAGAAGCTATGTTTAGCAGCTATTTTGGGGTTTTATTCTGAGTTCCCGTGTTGCCTGAACATCAATATGGACTGGACTGCAGCTGCAAAGAATTCCCACAGCAAGAGTGGAAATGTCTTTTGTAAAATGGGCACATCCCATTGGATGTAGTGGGCATGAAGAGGGGTCAGACTGAGTTCTGCCTCCTTTTGGAGATTGCTAGCTTGTGGTTTCCTTTGGATTGAAACTCTGCCACTGTAATCCCCTGTTTTTCAGTTACTGTTAAACACAATGGAGCCAGAACAGCTTGAAAGACTTCTGACTACACTTAGGTCTTTCTCTGCTCCTCTCTCCTCATGCAAAACACTTTCCTTCTTTGACATCCTTTGGTGCAAAGAAGAATACATCCTGAGTCCAGAGAGTCAGTGTAGTGTTATACTCCCTCTGTGTTAAAAATGTTCTGCTTCTGCAATTCCATGGCTCCTTGGCTGAGATGTGTAAAGATGCTTTTCCATATTTTTCTGGGTTTTTACTTCCTCCTCTCCCTTATTTCCACTGTGGACATGGTGCATTTCAGTATACAAGCCCTTGAAAGTAGTCAGGATCTCAAGAGAAATTTAGTACAACTTCTATCACTCAACAGGGATTGGGACTTGTATTAAAAAATTGTCCAAGCTGAAGCAAGGAGAGGTGCTGAGCAACCTGATGAGAAGTAAGTGGTCAGATTTACCACTTTTGCTGTGTTTTGGGTATATGACAAGGTTCTGTTTAATTACTTTGTAAAATATATTCCTACCCCTCTTTGCAGGCAAATGTTTTCTGAGTTGGCAGCTGAGTCATAAGAAGGAAACCAAAAGAGATTTGATGAAATACGAAACATGCTCGTTAGCAGCGGTTTCCCTTGGTGATGGCAGTAAATTCTGTGGGCATGGTTTATGTCTTTTTATACCTTCCCTGAACTATAACACAACCCACAATCCTCCCTCAGCTTCTGAGAAACTGCTGAGATGTAAGCTTGGAAATAAAAGTTGATTCAAATGCAGAGAAGAGCTTTTACAAGGGGTGTGGAAACTTCAGATTCAACCTCACCAAACTGCATGAAAAAAGTAGCAGTGGTTTTGTTTTCTGTGTTGGGAGAGTGTTTGTTTATATACTTGTTTCTGTGACCACGGGAGTTAATCACCTACAGAAGACTGTGGAATAGAGGTGGATGCCTCTCCATAGGACTGGAGAATGCCTAATGCCTATTTTTAAAGTAATCATAAACACTGATGGTGAGGGACATGATAGGCACTATTTTCCTCCCAATAACACACAAATCCTGCCAAGTAACCTGAACCTTAATGAAGCAAACTGCTGACTTGGCCATAAAACTCTTCAGGAAACTAGTAATCAATTGCATCCTTCCTGTTCCTACCTACCTCTTTCCCAAAGCTGACTGTAAGAGTGGTTCACTTACTGGTCCTTAAAGAGAAAAAATGTGTTGTCCATCTTGGTAAGAGTTTGGACCTGGACTATTATTTTCTGTTGTTACAGGCTTTTCACTAGTTAGACTGGATTTTTTAAACCCCAGCACATAGGGGTCCAGAGCCTCAGCCCAGCTGGTGAATGCATCCTCTGAGCTCAAGAGGAAAGCATAAAGGTGTCCTTTGTCCCTGGCCTGACTATGCAGTGGCCCCAGCCCTGAGCAGCCTTCAGGCCTAGCTGTAAGGGGCATAACAGAGCAAGCAGACACCAGCAGGACCCAGCAGGCTTTTGGCTATTCTGTCAGCAGCAAGTTCAAAGTGGCCTGTGAGCTACTCCAGCAACTTTACAGAGATAGGTTTCCCTACTAAGGGGTGTAAATGGGCTAGTCATTGTTGGCATTGTGACTGCAGCCTGTGACCAAGGCCCTCGTGGCACAGTGGTGTAAGAGCAGTCATGCCCAACCCCTATGCCTGGGCTAGAAATATTTACTAAGCCTTTAAAAACAGCCTTAAGGGCTAGAAAATTAATTCTGGGCCCAAAGAGCCTTGAAAAATATAATTTAATGAAAAATGTGCTCTTTTCTCAGCTTTTATCCTCTGAGCAGTTTTCAGTGACTACTGTGGGAGGCTGAGGCACTCAGCACCTTCCAGAATCACAGCCTAAGTGAACCAAGCTATTGTTGCCTTTCTTTGGTCCAATACATGAAGACTTGTTAACACCAGTGATCCCGCAGTTGGTGGCACATACCTGCTCCCTGACCTGTTCACCTTTCTCTCACAGATGGATGGTAACATCGTGGTCTCCTTGCACACAGAGCTGTGGTGGAGGTATCCAGATGCGGCGAGTAACGTGTCAGCGCCTGACAGCGAAAGGCAGCTCTGTCCCAATGTCAAATGAGGCTTGTGCCCAGGTGTCCAAGCGCCCTATGGACACACAGAACTGTAACAGGCAGCCCTGCGCTGAATGGGTGGCCTCATCCTGGGGCCAGGTAAGGAACAAGCCAGCAGTCCAAGTACAGCCTCATAGTGTGGGCTGGAAAAAAGTGACAGAAAATGAGTGAAGTGATTTTGTACCTTAGTATCTTTAGGTTATGGTCTGCAGGCTTTTGAAGAGGCAGCTAATTTGCTCAGCTCTTTTCAACTCCATTTTTGATGCACCGCATGCTTGGTGTATATCTGTAGCTTCCCACAATCCCTAGAAATGCTACTTGTGAACAGGACTTTTACTTCAGACCCTTGTATCATCCTCAGTGGAAAGGTCTGCAGCTCCTCTTTATAATGACAGGTGACACATCTGGGAAATATCCTTCTCCAAGTCTTAATTCCCCTTACTACCAAGCGAGTGCGTTTCAGTTTTGCCTGGCAGGAGTCAGGACTGATGCTTGTGATAGGTTTGCAGTGGTGGGGCTGTACAATAACCCAGTTTTACAAAGTTGGTGATTTTGCCTGAGAATGCCAAAAAGTGGGAACTTTCTTGATTTGCTTCATGACAAAAAGCAGAATGAAGGACTAAAAGCATTTTCAGACTAGTTCATGCTGTTTTGCAGATCTTCAAATTCTCTCCTTGCAGCTTCATACAATGATCAGATGTTTAAAAGATTCACTCCATAAATACCAAATGTTCCAAGTGTTTAGAGTTAAATCACTTTATTGTGGGAATCCACAGAAGAGTTTTGTCTTTGTCTGTCTGTGATCTATGAGATTTCCTGAAAAGACACTGGTCAATATATAGTCAGTTATAACCTGGGACTAGTCATTACTATGTGCTTTTCTCCCTTTTCTCTACACTCCAGTTTGACTGAGCCATATGTGAAGGTTGATGAGTCCATTACAGTCCACACTTAGGGGTAGAAACTGACAGATTATCCCAAAGATCTCCAGAGTAGTGATTCACATGGGGGTATAGCATTCCAGGGTGAATGAGAGACAGGGTTAAAACCACAGAAGTCTGTTTTGCTAGAGGTTAAAGCCAGATACCATACTACTGTAACATCACATTTGATGAAATAAACATTTTCAAAGGGAAAAAGAAAAAGCAGTTTGACAAAACCAAAGTAGTCATACATCTAATTGAAATGATGAGTCAGGTAGAGATATAGAAGAGAGGCTTCTTACCATGCAAGAAGAGGCTAAGAAAATAATTACCAAGAGTAACAACTATCAGTCTTGACATATAGTGAGCTATCATAAAATATTTTGCCTCCTTTTCTAATTAGCATGTGGTAAATCAGTTTGAAAACAATGGCAAATGCTATCTCATTGTATTAGAGGTTAGACTACTATGATAATTAATAACCACATGCATTCTTTATTTGCTTGAGTACTTTGAACTGTATCGGGTTTTTTTATGATGGTAGTAAAAATTGTCTTCAGCTACTAGAACTTGTTATTGTTCACTACTTGAAAACAACTTCATTTAACTCTTGCCTGTGTATTTTGGAAATTTCTCTCATGAAAGGTGATTGAGTTGTTGTATTACATTTATGAGTAAAGCTTGGAATTATCTTTTATATGAAAGAAACAAATTTTCACTCCCTGTGGAATTCCAGGTAAGGACTGGATTATCCTTGCAAAAAGCCAGTTACCTCATCCTTTTTTTGTAGATCATTATGAGATAAATTGTTCCCCATGACATCATGCTCGAGGGTAGGGAGGCTCTGCAATCTGCTTGAGGGTAGGGAGGCTCTGCAGAGAGACCTGGGACAGGCTGGAGCGATGCGCTAAGGCCAACTGGAGGAGTTTCAGTAAGGCCAAATGCCGGGTGCTGCACTTGGGCCACAACAACCCCCAGCAGCGCTACAGGCTTGGGGAGGAGTGGCTGGAGAGCTGCCAGTCAGAGAGGGACCTGGGGGTGTTGATTGACAGCCGGCTGAACAGGAGCCAGCAGTGTGTCCAGGTGGCCAAGAAGGCCAATGGTATCCTGGCTTGTGTCAGAAATAGCATGGCCAGCAGGGACAGGGAAGGGATCTTACCCCTGTACTCAGCACTGGTGAGGCTGCACCTCGATTTCTGTGTTCAGTTTTGGGCCCCTCACTACAAAAAGGACATTGAATGACTCAAGCGTGTCCAGAGAAGGGCAACGAAGCTGGTGAAGGGTCTGGAGCACATGTCGTACGAGGAGCGACTGAGGGAACTGAGGTTGTTTAGTCTGGAGAAGAGGAGGCTGAGGGGAGACCTCATCGCCCTCTACAGCTACCTGAAAGGAGGTTGCAGAGAGCTGGGGATGAGTCTCTTTAACGAAGTAACAAGCGATAGGAGAAGAGGGAATGGCCTCAAGTTGCGCCAGGGAAGGTTTAGACTGGATACTAGGAAGTATTTCTTTACAGAACAGGTAGTTAGGCATTGGAATGGGCTGCCCGGGGAGGTGGTGGAGTCCCCATCCCTGGAGGTGTTTAAGAGTCGGGTTGACATAGCGTTGAGGGATATGGTGTAGTTGAGAACTGTCAGTGTGAGGTTAATGGTTGGACTAGATGATCTTCAAGGTCTTTTCCAACCTAGATGATTCTGAGATTCTGTGATCATACTCAGCTGACACAATCAAAGAGATCTGAATTAATTTGTTAGGCCTAACGTCTGTGCATTATAATATAATATTTCTTCTACCTAGCTTAAAAAATCCCAACAATTCCCACATGATTCTATACAACTCAGTGTCCAGCCAGAGACTGTTATCTAACTACAGTTTGGGACAAATCATTAGCTCAGTGAAGCAGTGGATCAGTGACCTTCTCAGTAATATGGTGTATCAAGTCCCTTTTGTCCAGATGTAGTGACCAACTTTCCCAGCTCATAGAGAAAATAAACAGACTATCTACTCTATCCCCACCTCTAGAATGAATTCCTCTCCTTCTTTTAATGTTAGTGGCATTTTGGTCTCCACTATGTAATCTCATCATGTTTTAAAACTAGTGACTCAGGCTTGCCGGTGATGAGGACTGCTAGCCCCAGCCGTTATCACAGAAGTGCTCCACATACTCCAACAAACGAAATTTCCATTTACCTTGCTCAATGAGGGGTTGACTTGATTGGCAGCAACTGGAAACCTGGCAGTCACTGCTTCTCTGCACCAGTGGCCAGGGAAGGAAGAAACAGCAGCGGGAAGGGAATAGTATGTGAAGAGTGCATGCTAGTGTGAAACAGGGCTCCTACTGATGGGGGGGTTTGGAGGGGGCAGAAGTATTGGTCAGCAGCCCTCCCCTGGCAAAAATTCCTCCCTCACACTAAGGTCCCTTTCTTCTACCCTCAGTCTGTTCTTGAATATAATTTCCAGATACTTAGAAAAACAGTTTCCTAACAGTTGATATAATTTTAAAAGAACACAAATACATGATTCATACCTATAGCTAATTATGATTTAATCAAAGGAGAGGATTAGAGGAGTTAAAAGAGTAAGCATGTGACTGATAAGCTTGAATAGGTTAGGATAAACTCAGTATCGGAGCAAGCTTGCAGATCTGCTGTGTTCATCATGCTTGCTGCTTTTGTTTATTGTCTTGCAATGCTTTTAAATTATTAAATGAAGTGGAATATGTTCTTGGTTATTTACTATTTGCCCATAAAATGTGTTAGTACAAGCTGCAAAATGCACAGTAAAAGGAATGAATTGAGAATTCCTGAATGGATCATACATTCTTGGCTAATGACATGAGAGCATTTTATTTGCCCTAACAGATATATTTAAGATTGAACTATTGAAGAGGACAGATAATGAATCTACAGAACAGATGTAGAAATACAGTTTTAATGCTGCTGGAGGAGACTGAGGTAGGGCAGAAGATGAGTGTGCTCAGCCTTCAAAGCCCGCAGAGCTGCAGGAAGTGCTCAACAGCTCAACAGTCACTGCATGGCAGTATGGACTTTATTTCACCAGCAGTCTTATAAAAGGGAAACATGTCCTGCCTTTTACCTCCCTTAAGTGATTTTTCTGTGTTCACAGTGTAATGGGCCTTGCATTGGACCACGACTGGCTGTACAGCACAGACAAGTATTTTGCCAGACCAAAGATGGGACTTCTGTGTCATCTGATCAATGCAGTGTCTTACCAAGGTAGGACAGGAATCTCTTATGTCTGAAACCACTACCCTTTGTAGAGATGTTGAATGGACTAGTGACTTAACTGGCAACTTCAAGGTTTCCCCTGTGTAACAAAGAGGTTATGCTGCAACCCACAGTTACGTGGTACAGATCTCACCACTCTTAAACCCAGGCTTCAGTATATGTTCCTATGAGCCCCAGAAAAAAACATTAGTTGGTCAACAACTGGAAAGTCTTCTAGGCATGCCAAATCCTGACTGTCAGTCTCCTTCTCCTTAAGCTGTCAGTCTCCTTCTCTCTTACTCAAACACAAGCTCTAACTGGGGGAAAAAAAGACTCCACAGCTTTGCTTTCCTGCAGATAAACTTCACTGTCTACATTGTAAAGTCATATCTACTTTACATGAGGCTTAAGTATGTAAATCATGCCTGGTTATGACGGAAAATTAATATAATTGGTTCTTTGGCTCCCCCTCATGTATTTTCATTATCTGTGTGACAAAGAGGTGGGAATGAAGTGTGCCTCTGCATCTTCTGTGAGACTGCGTTGAAGTGAATAGGAGGTTTTCAGAGAAACAGTTTTGTTCCCACTGGGTGTAAAGCCACAAAAAAGTTACAAAGCCCTGCTAGGTCTTACTGGTCACCACTTCATTCATTGCATCTTTTCAGTGGACCTCTGGTTTGGCACTTCATGGAGAGGACATTTCGGCCAAATCCTCAAATAGTTCAAAAAGTCATTTAGCTCCAGTAGCATTATACCAGTGTGCACCCAGTGAGGGTCTGGTCCTTGAGTTCAGTTACAGACTGCTTTTCAATGCACTGAAGTTACCCCCACTTGCACCCGTTGAAGACCTGACCCATACAGTGCTCTGAGCGAATTATGTTTGGGATATGCAAGGCTTGCTGTTCCTGAAGCTTGCATGACATCTGGAATGGCGTGCGCTTGCTCCCTGGGCAGCGTGGTGACAAGTCACCCCTCCCTCCTTCCTGCCCACAGGCCGTTGAGCACCCAGAACTGCTGGACCGACGTCTGCGGTGTGCACTGGAGGGTCAGCCTGTGGACCGTCTGCACAGCTACATGCGGAAACTATGGCTTCCAGTCCCGGCGCGTGGACTGCGTGCATGTCCGCACCAACAAGCCCATGCTGGAGCATTACTGCTCCTGGAGGCCGCGGCCAGTGAACTGGCAGCGCTGCAACATCACTCCCTGCGAAAATGGTACTTTGCTGGGAGGAGGGGAGGCAGTGTGGCATGGGGGGAGGAAAGAAGGCAGAGTCATATCTCAGAAATGCAGCACTGGACCTTGCAGCTGGGCATCCTGGGGAACCTCCAGCTTGAACTTGTGCAAAACACAGTGTCCAAAACTCAGCACCCCAGTGGGGAATGGTGCCCATTGTGGTTTGTTGGTGATAGTGTTAGCACTGGGATTGCTGTCCCCTTGCTAATAGCTTGTGAAATAGCTGATGCAGTCTTAACTTTCCACTAAAGACAGAAAGAAAAACACAAATCACAGACTGCTGACTATAGATAAAATACACAGAATCACAGAATCACAGAATCATCCAGGTTGGAAAAGACCTTGAAGATCATCTAGTCCAACCTTTAACCTAGCATTGGCAGTTTCCAACTACACCATATCCCTCAACGCTATGTCAACCCGACTCTTAAACACCTCCAGGGATGGGGACTCCACCACCTCCCTGGGCAGCCCATCCCAACACCTAACAACCCGTTCTGTAAAGAAATACTTCCTAGTATCCAGTCTAAACCTTCCCTGGTGCAACTTGAGGCCATTCCCTCTTGTCTTATCACTCATTACTTGGTTAAAGAGGCTCATCCCCAGCTCTCTGCAACCTCCTTTCAGGCAGTTGTAGAGGGCAGTGAGTTCTCCCCTCAGCCTCCTTTTCTCCAGACTAAACAACCCCAGTTCCCTCAGCCGCTCCTCGTGCTACATGTGCTCCAGACCCTTCACCAGCTTCGTTGCCCTTCTCTGGACACACTCGAGTGATTCAATGTCCTTTTTGTAGTGAGGGGCCCAAAACTGAACACAGGAATCAAGGTGCGGCCTCACCAGTGCCGAGTACAGGGGCAAGATCCCTTCCCTGTCCCTGCTGGCCACGCTATTGCTGATACAAACCAGGATATCATTGGCCTTCTTGGCCACCTGGGCACACTGCTGGCTCATGTTCAGCCGGCTGTCAACCAACACCCCCAGGTCCCTCTCTGACTGGCAGCTCTCCAGCCACTCCTCCCCAAGCCCGTAGCGCTGCTGGGGGCTGTTGCGGCCCAAGTGCAGCACCCGGCATTTGACCTTATTGAAACTCCTCCAGTTGGCCTTAGCCCATCGCTCCAGCCTGTCCCAGGTCTCTCTGCAGAGCCTCCCTACCCTCGAGCAGATCAACACTCCCACCCAACTTGGTGTCATCTGCAAACTTACTGAGGGTGCACTCGATCCCCTCGTCTAGATCATCAATAAAGATGTTAAACAGGAGTGGCCCCAAAACCGAGCCCTGGGGGACACCACTCGTGACCGGCTGCCAACTGGATTTAACTCCGTTCACCACAACTCTTGGGGCCCGGCCATCCAGCCAGTTTTTTACCCAGCAAATACAGTAAGTCTAAATCCAGTGGAGGCTGCTTGCTTTCAGGTGACAAGCAACTAATTGGGCCTGCCAAAGGACTAGAAAAGCTGCAAATATTTAAAACAAAGCAAAACAAAAAAAGAAGATATGATAATGCTTCTTTGGAAACAATGCCCCACTATGGCAATATCCGCTTGGGAAACACGAGGCAGCGCAAGTTTAATTCACTATCCTTTCATTTTCTCTGGCTCCCACACTTGCTGATTTTGATGGGCATGCAAGCTGGTTTCTGTTCAATCATTGCAGAAGCAGCAGCAGAACCCACCTGTGATTGCCTACAGTCACACTAGCTCCAATGCTCACTCTCACTAGAGGCAAAGCTGACTCCATAGGTCCAAACCCGTGAGCTGAGTTTGGGGTGCCCTAATGAAGTGGAAAGGCTGAGGGAAATTACAGGTGCCAAGCAAGACCTTTATTGTCACTCCAGCCTCTTCCTGCTATATAGAAATGTCCCACATCTAGACAACAGTGGAGTTATTTAGCATAGACATTACTGGAGAGGGCTGTACAACAGACCTGAGATAAGCACTCTTTCCAGCCTTAGCATGAAAAGTGGGACTCCCTCAGGCAACACCACATCTAAGGTCTTGCAGGGATACTGGACAGTTTTCCAACCTGGAGCTCAAAAGCAGGAGGCTGCAGGCCTCAAAAACTGTCCAAATGATACCAGGACCTAAGTCCTAGAGGAGTTCAAACATCTTCACCCTAGGCTGTGTTCTGCAACACATGTGTGAAAAACACAACACCCAGTCAGCTGGGGTGACATTCCCACACACTGTCTCTTCAAATGCAAAAGACTGGCCAAAGTGCTTCTGAGTTACTCTGCTAAAGTAAGTTTCCAGTTTTATTTACTACTTCAGTTTAACAATGGTTATGAAACTCCTAGAGCCTCCCTAAAATGTTGGTAGATGACAAACTGACAGTGTTGGAGCAGCCTCAGAAGCCCTCTCCCAGGCTCTGAAAGCAAAGGCTGTCCACCGCATTCTCCTTTGAGCCTTCAGCTGCTTGAAGTCCATGCTGGGTCTCTGCAGAAACTCAAACTCATGCTCATAGTGAGACATCCTAATACAAAGCTATCATGGTCCCCCTCTTGGCCATCCCAGGAAATGTCCTCAGGTAAGAAATCCTTCTTCCATTGCTTCATCACCATTTCTCTTTTTTGTTTCCCCTTCGGCAGTGGAGTGCAGAGACACTACAAGATACTGTGAGAAAGTGAAGCAGCTCAAACTCTGCCAGCTCACCCAGTTCAAGTCACGCTGCTGTGGGACTTGTGGAAAAGCTTGAAGAGAAAAGCAATGAAAATGGAGGAACAAGGGGATCACAGCCTTTGCTTCACTGAGGCAAGGACTTTTGCAGAAAATATAAAAGGAATTCTTTTTTTTTCATTTTATTTATTTATTTCCCTTTAAAAAAAAGAAATTCTTTTACCAAATCATCGTTGTAAAGGGACTTGACAAGTTTTCCCTTCTATGAATCTGGGAGCCAGAATGCAGCAAAACAAGATCATGAGGGTAGACTACAATGACGCCCAATGCCACCAGCAATGGGCCCGAGAGGAGTGGGACTGCCCCATAATCCATGTACATGCCTGGGAATACACCAACAGACAAATGGGGAAGTGGATCAGAGTAAAAACCTATCATCACATTGGACCACCACAGTATGAAACAAATAATCAAAGAGCTTGACAGGTCAGGGGGCACTGGAGGGGGGGAAAAAAAGTTAAATTAAACATTCAGCTGTGCAGTATACAGATACTTCATCTAGCTTAGACTACTTTGAGAATATAAGCATATGATTTTGCTTTATAAACCTATTAGTAACATCCAAGATTGGTTTCCTTTTTTTTTCTTTCTAAACCCCTCTGTCCTTCTTACACCAGGCCTTCAAATTATTTCAGTAGGAGATCCTTGTGATCTTAGAGGATCTGGTGTCTGGGGAAGTTAAGCAATAGTGTAGTAACATGAGTGAGCCTAAAACACACCTTAAAATGTTCCCAGGTTGTGCTTGTGAGGGAGGATTGGGGGTAGGAGGATTGCCCTCAGCACAGAGGTGAGGTGATGATAATTGTTAGCCAGGAGAAAAAGAGAAAGTGTGATCTGCTATTGACAGACTGTAGTACAAACCTGCCAATGATGTCCTGTTGTGGGCACAGGCAGGACAGATAGAAAATGTCTGTTAGTAAGAGGAGCTACTTCACATACTGCATCCTATTAACACTTATTTGGAAAAGAGAGTGAGTACAGTTCCCAGAGTTCCTGTGCTCTCAGACCTGGGGTTTTGGAAAGGAACTTGAGAAATTGGGTTTTCCTGTCCTGCTAAGGTGAAATTTCTCTCTCCTGGCAGCCTTTTGGACAAGTAGTAGATAAGAGCTGTATTCTGATTTCTTGTGGTTACTCCTACTCAGTAGAAACAGAATGGATTAATCATCAATTAGTGGACTAATGCCAACAATTTTTAATAAACTTGCTCCTCCAGCTGCCTCCCACAACAAAAAAGTTGCTATAAAGCAGCACATTTTTAAGCCCTTGTATAACACCCTGAAGATCTAAATAGTGAGGCTCAAACATCACACCCACAGCACGGCTTTGAATGCTGTCTGTGAGTCTTTCCCACTGGCCAGATGCAGTGGTTATTCAGCCACTGAAGTGCTTTATCCCTTTAGATCCTGGGCACTCTTTGCTCTGCTCAGAATAGGGCCCTAAAATTAGAGGAGCTCTGCAGAGTAGGGGTTTGAGCATTGTGAAACTTTAAAGGCGAGCTATCTGGATTGGAGGCTTTGGTTCAAGACCATCTCTAAATTAAAGACTTGACTGTGCTTCTCCCAGTGGGGCTTATGCCTTGTGGTATGTTAATGAAATGCTGTACAAGTACAGCTGTGTTACAGCTTCCATGACACGTCGATTTTTCAGAAGAACTGGGAGTCCACTTTTGAGGTCAGTGCCAGGTTCACGACATTAAACTGTCTTGAGTTAGTTCAAAACACATCTGGCAGTGAACACTCTTACTACAAATGGGTCTTCAAGAAATAGCGTTGCTAAGCATCAGTGTAACGTTTTATTTAAAAAAAGAAGAATGTCTTTCTATGTATGTAAATGTATATCTTTCTGTATATTTATTAGGATTTCCTGTATAAAAAGTGCAATATTAGTAATTGTACATTATTTTGTCCAGATAAAACTATTTTGGGTTTTTTTTAAATCTCCCCAGAATTTTGTTCCTCTAAAATCAACAGTAATAGTGTATTTCTCTTAATTTTAATAGCACTTGCATTTAATTGGGGATCTGCTTCACTGTGCTCAGAGTGCTTTATAAACTATGACATGATGGAGGGATGATGTTTTTGACTTGTGAAATTATAGTTATGCATGGAATGAAGGACAATTCCTTAATAACAACAATAATAATAATGATGATGATGATGATGTGGTGAATTTTTCTAGTACAGTAGTAAACAAAAAGCAGTACAGGGAAATATTTTCATTTGTTTAATAGCAAAACATTCAGATGACCATATGTTGAATTGTATCTGTGTAACTGCACAGGATAAACACAAAGGATCAGATCTGGAGGGGCCACTGTGTTGTCTCTGCACAATGTGAATTAATTTCACATGTCTGTCCTCTGAATTGTGACTTGGCAGCATCTCAGTAAGATAAGGATTGCTGGATATTTTATGAAAGATGCTTTCCTTTCCTAAAAAGAAAACAAAACAGCAAATTTGTATTTATATAACTTTTGTACAAGTAATGCAAGTTATATATTTAGCTACTGCTGTCTGACATGTTGTTTATTAATCTTTTTTTAAAAAGCCAGCAAAGTAGCAAAGCTGTTGGAGTACTCTGTCCTTATTCCGTATTATGATAGCAGCACACAGCTGTTATGCAAAGTACACATGATCTACCTGCCCTGGGGAAAGAGGATGTCTCATCTTGTTTTTAAAAGTCTCCAGCCATAAAGATTCTGCACCCTGTCTTGGAGATCTGTTTTAATTATTCATTTGCCTTGCTTTATTCTTTTTTGTTAATGTCTTGCTTCAGTGCCCTTGCAGAAGTATAAAGCCGTCACTGCTGGTCCTAGGATTATGGAAATCAGTAAAAGGATACTCCTTTTTTTTCTATGCAGCTGTGCCTCCATCTTGTAACTCTCCTCCAGTAACAGCAACCCCTGTTACTTCAGTCTTTCCTTATAGGTCGCTGCTGCCTTCAGTAATGCAGCTTCCAACTCTTGAAGCATCAAGTGTATACGTACAAGAAATCCTGGTAATGGTCAGAATTACAAGGGGGAAAGGAAAGAAGAAAAAAATAAAGCAAAAGCATTTTCCCTTAACAAAGACAAAAACAAGTTTTGAAAACTAAGCTGGTTCTGCCGTTGCCCTTTTCAAATGAATCAATGTCTCTTCTAAAAGGGAACAGTGATTTTGCTCTGATTTACTGATGATTTCCCTAGCATGATGTTCCTGCATATGCTTTTTAGACACCTACACTGCAGGGAAATAACACCTCACACATACATAAACACACACAGAGATGCAAGCCAAAGACCAGACCTAAGACTTCCAAGCAACACCACTGAAGGCAATGGGAATTTGGTCATTCATTTTGAGTAAAACAAGTATAGAAGCTGGTGTTGGTGTAAAATTCACAGCAGGCCAGCTTAGGTTCTCAAGAGAATAATTATGCTCGTTTTATGCATATGGCTCTAGTTAGCAGTCAAGTCAAAAAGTCTTCAAAACGTTCAAAGCAGGCTTCTGGTTTTGTTCTCTGTACTAATTTTCCTCAATGAAGAAAACCAGTTCTGCAACAAGAATTAAAATGCAGTGCTGAAAGGTTCCCCACAGGACACCTATTCCTGCCCCCTATTACGTGGCAAGGTAAGCACAGCTAAACTGCTCCAGGCATGTACATCCATGTATATGCCCTTAAAACCATAGAAGACATAGGCAGAGTTTTCCAAAGTAACCTTTAGCTGGAAATTTTTTTCCTCCTATCTGGCCACAGTCATATGGACTCCAGTTGAAGCTTTTTTTTCTTTTTAAGTTATGATCCTTTTTGCAAATTACCCTATCAAACAAAAAGCTAATAATTACCTTACTATCTGTTTGGTGCCCAAACACTGATTAATAAACAAATTTGGTTATTCATCAGCACAAGCTGACACCTCTATTTGTAGAAAAATGTGAACCAAAAGCTTACTCTCTTCCAGATTTTCAGGGCTGTAGAAGTCCTCGTAAGTTCTTAATGGTAGCTGTCAGTGAGTCATTAATCATTTCAGCTAGTAGTTGAATGAGTTAACTTCAATCGCAGATTTTTCTTCACAGACTACTAGTGTATACAGATGGGAAGCTCAGAACTCCTAATGCTAACTATGGCTCTGCATATTATCTGCAGCCCACAGTTTTGGAACCATAGATTTAACCATTCCCTTTATCCTCTTATTTAAAGGTATACATATATTTATCGATAGTGTTATGTATTAACTGTCACATTCAGCTTTTATTTGTGGAAACTAAACCAAAGAACATGTCAAATACTTTAGTTTGCACAAAATTGACAGAGAGGACAATTAAACATCCTTTTTCTACTGATTTTACACATTTTCACACTAAAAGCATATTGGTTAATCATAATTTTCACGTACATTGCTTTTCATCATCTCCAGCCAACATCTCCCCTCCAGTCAATCAGAATCAAATCTAAAATCTGGTCATATACATAGTCATTTTAATAAAATTTTGATGTAAAGTTCTCACTAAGGTATTTCAATAATATCCAACCCAACGTGTTATTTATCCAAATTTATAAGGGGAAAAGCCATGTCTCAGCATCTCTTCTTCTGATTACAATACTTATTTCTGTCCTCCCCTGCCTTTTCACAAGATACAATACTTGCTCCCATTCTCAGCTTCACATGTGAAGACATGAACACAATACATTTTATTCTCCATCTGTCCCTCTGAGAAGCAAATACGGTGCTCAGCCTCACCTTTCCTTCAGTGAACACTGATGAAGACTGAGACTAGAAAGTCCATGAAATCACAGAATCCAGCCCTTCTTTTTTGCTAGAATGGTTACAAAACCTGAAACAGCCTCTACTGAGCCAACCAATACATTTTGAGTGGCTGAGGCAGCAAGGCTGAGAGTACACAAGTGCCTTTGCATTAAAGAAGTATCACAGCCGGCTCCATCTGGAAGTTTTTTTCAAATGATAAAAAGAAAGTGACAGAGCACAAAGTAGGTCATGACATGTGTTTAAAACAGGATCATCAACACTGGCTCCTCATTGTTTGTATATCAGCTTACACTCATATAAAGAAGGCTTTATGCAGGGAGAAGCAAGATTAGTACAGCAAAAAAAGGTCTCTGACCAATAAAAAAAAATCAACCAAAATAAGATGAAACAAAATCAGTTTGTATTATTGCTAGAAATACTGAGGGCAAAGCATATACCCTATCACTGACATGAAAAGTAGCTGACAGCATAAAGTAATAAGTGAAAGTGTGAAAGTTGAAATATTTGCTGCCAATATCACCAGCTATAGCCACAATCAGATGAGATTCATTCTCATGAGAATCTTGCCAGTGCTTTTTGTTTTGCTTTTAATGCAGGAAGCCCACTGGATGTGCTCTGCCCTTCATGCTTACCTGCTTCACACAGGTGACTGCCTTTGGCATTGTGACTGATGAGCACACATGTTGGGAGACCTCCACATGCTTACTTCACACAGAAACAGGGGGTTGCATGGGAATGTCTTTAATGCCCCTCTCTGAGTCTATATCAATCTGTACCTTGTGCAAGTTATACTGCCTCAGGCTGCTCTGAATTGCACATGTTGATTGTCGATGAAGTGTGGTAGATGGGAAGGAGCGATGCAGCGTTGTGTCACCCGTTGCACACCCATTTCTCCTTGGCACCTCACTGTCCCAGTGACAAGAGCCCAGAGCTCTTCTCACCCTCACTTGCTTACATAGCTCCGATGAGCTCTGCAGGTCTTTGACCCTGATAGCTGATCTAATTACTAAGTTTAATTACTAAACATTACTTCTTTCCGAAGAGAGATTCCATCCTACCACACTCCTTCCAACCTCCCTTCAAAATAACTGCTTCTGTCAGCAAGAGCAATGGCTTTTGAGGAAGATGGGCACTGTGTTTCCAAAGGCCAGATTCCTCTGCACAGCATGTTGGTGAAGCTACTTGTCCTGGTTTCAGCTGGGATAGAGTTAATTTTTCTTCCCAGTAGCTGGTATAGGGCTGTGTTTTGGATTTAGGATGAGAATAATGTTGGTAATACACTGACGTTTTAGTTGTTGCTAAGCAGTGGTCAGGGACTCTTCAGCTTCTCATACAGCCCTGCCAGCGAGTAGGCTAGGAGGCACAAGAAGTTGGGAGAAGACATGGCCAGGACAGCAGACCCAAACTGGCTGAAAGGATATTACATACCATATGATGTCATGCTCAGTACATAAAAAGAAGAAAGCTGGCTAGGGGTCACTGCTTAGGAACTGGCTGGGCATCATTTGGTGGGTGGTGAGAAATTGAATTGTGTATCACTTGCTTTGTATATTCTAATTCTTTTATGTTTATTATTATTATTATTATTATTATTATTATCCCTTTTTTCTCTTGTTCTATTAAACTGTCTTTATACCAACCCATGAATTTTAACTTTTTTTCCGATTCTTTCCTCCATCCCACTGCAGGGAGGGGAGTGAGCAAATGGCTGTGTGTTGTTTAGCTGCCTGCTGGGTTAAGCCATGATACTACTGAAGAACCAGCGCTAAACTCACACAACAAAAGGACCCCTGGTACTACAAAATGCTCATCCTTCACCAGAGGCATCATTCTTGTCTTGAAGGGTGCCTCCACACTTGCCAAGACACACAAATTTCCTGGGGACCAGCTGAAAAACCAGGCATTTGGATAAATCCCTAAGGGTATAGGAGGGCTGCAGCAGTGCAGGGAGGACTGCATCAGCTGAAGAGAGCGCAGGCATGAGACTCCTCTCTTTCGGACAGAGCAAGTACTCTGCAGCCAGGGAGGAGCAGGGAGGCACTTCAGCTGGCTTGAGCAAGGGATAGGGTTTATGAAACTGTGATAACTAGGTCTTTTAAGCCAAAACAATGAACAAATGGTGTGCTACTTGTTCAGGTTGCAATTCTCTATCCTTCCTGCTAAAACACTGCTTACCTCAGAGTGAAAAAAAAAAAGGGAAAAACAAGAGTGTTGCTTAAGCTTTTAAGCCCTTTGCAAATAAAAGCTTTATATTTGTGTAGATATAAATAAAAGTATGCAGTTTTATGAGGTTAAAAGGGAAGGGAACGCCGGGGGGTTTTACTCTGGCTGCATATAAATACTGTTTGTTTAAGCAGTGGCAGGATGTGAACAATTGCATAGTAAGCGTATAGTTATCCACACGTGCTTAGGACGACATGGGCATGGGAAACCACTCCCTACTACTACCTTCTTTAATACTATAAATTAGTCTGCTCCTTCTAGGTCTCACATGAAGTCTGAGCCTACTTCATTTACAAACTCCCTAGGGCCAGTGGCAAAGCACAGTAATAAAACCTGAACCAGAAAGGTCACACCAGACAGGCTATAAACAGCTTGCTCTCCAAGTGAGGAGCCAGGACGGGTTTGTTTCTTTTAAGGAAGTGCTTAATGGTTGGGCTGAGGAGTAATTTGGTTTGGACTATATGGAGACTTCCCCCCAACCCTCTTCAACATGCTGCTTTTTTTATAAACGCATAAATTATTGGTTTAAATAAATAGCCCATGAGGTTGGTGGATACTTGTTAAACCACTTCACCAACTGAAACACTGATGGGAGTCAGTTTTCAACTAATAGCATACAACCTAGTGATTTTATTACCAAAAAAGAAAAAAATCTCAGTTAACCCACTACATACAAATCACAGCAGATCAAATCCAGCTGTGCACGGAGGAACCCACTGACACTCTTCTTTTTTTGGCAGAGAGCAAAGCAAAGAAGGGGCCTGCTCACCCAGCAAAACAGCACCCTCAAGCCTGTGTGATGGCACTCGGCAGTGCCACATGAGCCCTCTTGCCTGTCTGGGGATAGTTCACACCAGCAGTCACAGCACTAGTGAGCTGGTGAAAAGAGGGAATATAAAGCCAAACACAGCATTGTCTCTTAAAGAGTTACCCTATTTCTTCCCTACGGAATGAAGCCTAAAACATCTGTGGGACAGACATGCAGCCAGATGGAGAAGTGAAAATCAGGTTGCCCCAAAGCAGTATTTCCCCACAAAAGCAAGAACAGAGGCACAAATCATCAAATTACTGCTTCCAATGTGGGAAGGAGTCAGAGACACTAGTACTGTAGGGGGAAAGGGATTTGTAATGGGATCAGCCAAAAGCAAACTTTGGTCAGAAAATTCCTTATGGAAGTTTCCCAACCCAATGAAGCTAGACTGCAGTTCTCTTCCCAAATGCCACTTTCCAACTGAGATGATGTGCTGTGTTTGTGTGGTGGACTTTTTGGTAGCAGGGGAGGGGGGTACAGCAGTGGCCCCTGTGAGAAGCTTCTCACAGCTTCCCCAGCTCAAAGTCCGGACCCATCTCTGGCCAAGGCCAGAGTGGTGACTGCGCCTCTGTGATAACATATTTAAGAAGGGGAAATGGGAGGAGTTGTGGGAGTTGTGAGGAGAAGTTGCAAGGATGACAAATCTGCAAACGCCAAGGTATATGGAGAAAGGAGTGGGGGGAGGTGCGCCAGAGCAGAGATTCCCCTGCAGCCCATGGTGAGACAGCAGGGCTCCCCCCCTCTGCCACCCATGAGGGTCTACAGTGGAGCAGATGCCTCTCTGCAGCCTGTGGAGGATCCCACACCGGAGTAGGTGGCTGCACCCAATGAAGGTCAGGACTCTGTGGGAAGAAGCCCCCACTGTTGCAGTTTGACACTGGGAGGATTGCAACACGCAGGAGGGATCCATGCTGGAGCAGCTTGGGAAGGGCTGCAGCCCATGAGAAGGGTTCACATCAGAGAAGGCTCATGGAGGACTGTCTCCCATGAGAGGGGAATCATGCTGCAGCAGGAGAGAATGTGAGGAGTCCTCCCCGTGAGCAGGAAGGAGCACCAGACTGACGGCACACCCCATTCCATGCCCCCTGTGCTGCTGGCAAGGAGGAGGTAATCAGGACAAAAAGCTGAGCCTAGGAACAAGGGAGGGGTGGGGGGAGGTGGTTTTAAGATGTTGTAATGCTGTTAAGTGTTGTTGTTCTTAGTGTTGGTATTAAAATCGTGTTTTCTTCCCCTAACGAGTCTGTCTTTTACCCATAACCATAATGGGTGAATCATCCCTCCCTGTTCTTATCTCAATTCCCGAGCCTTTTGCTTTATTTACTCCTTCCCATTCCAGAGGGGGAAGAGGTGAGGGAGTGGCTGCATGGTGCTCAGTTTCCCTCTGGTCTCAAACCAGGACAGCAAATCAGCACAAGACAAAATTATGATTTGGGGCAGAATGGAGGTGTTTAACACAAAAAATAGAGATGAACTGCACTGCAGTACACAGGATTTGGTTACTGTTTTCATGCAGAATGAATTTATGGATAAAGATGAACAGAAGTTCATTTTACCTTATATTTGTGCCAATTAAATTTAACTTTTTCTTAGAGTGGTGACAATCTCAGAGAGAAGGAAGTACAACTTAGAAGCCCTGAAAAAGAATGTAAAATGTCACTGAACTACACCATAGGTTTGTGTAATTGTTTTTGAAGCTGCATACAGGAGGAGAAAGATGAAAGTATACTTGTGTATGTGGCAGAACTAGATGCTAGATGAACTAGCACTTGTTCAGAAACCTCTCAGATGCTCTATAGTGATCTTGTCTGTCTGAAGCTTCTCAGAGAGGCCACCATTGTAGCCCCCTCCTGCGCTACCAAAAACCCCTGACACACACAGAAACCCAGTACATTTGCTAAAGACACTGCCCATTTTAATCAAAATTAAACTGCAGGCTGGGAAGATGTTGCTTTTCTTTAGCTGTGTTACAGAGCAAAGGGGGGACTGCTGGAGGCCAGAAAGAGCAGAAGCACAGTGCTGTCCATGAGGTGCACAGGCTCGCCTTGTGATCAGCATTCCACTCAGGAGGAGACTGAAATAGACTCGATTAAATAAACCCTTCCTCCAAGGGAGGTCAGGCAGCACACAATGGCTCTGCTTCAGAGCAACACCAAATTAGGAGGCATTGAAGTTCTCAATTAAAGAGCAAGAGTTAGGTGGGAAAAAGACAAAAAATACAGAGAAACAAGGATCAGTGTGTCTTTTCCCTGGATTTTGTTTTTCATTTGAGCAAATTATCCAGAAAAAGCCACTGCCTGGGAATTAAGTTTATTTTAAGAGCTTTCCAAATGTGAAATCAGCGATTGGTTTGAAAGAAGGTTACAAACAAAGTCAAACTGTCATTTGTAGTTCACGGAGGCCCTGTTCTTTGAATACATTTCCAAGAAGGCTGCATCTACTCTTTTTCCTTCAGTGTCCACCTTGCAGGCACTCACCCTTGGAAGCAGGGACATAGAGATTGTGACCATCAGCATCAGCTCCCTCAAAGACGTAACCAGGTGGGTTTTTATAAGAAGCCAAGCATCTAACAATGCCCTTTGGTGTGTAGCTGGTATTGTAGATAGTTTTAGCATCTAGCAGAGTGTGATGCTTTGGGCCCAACCAGCCAGGTTTATAGCTCTTCGTAACTGTGAGTGGATGAGGCACATAATGGGTATGAAAGGTAGTCAAGCAATCCATTGGTTTTGCTGGGAAAGTCAGCTCCTGAGCATGAGTGATTGGTTTTAGTCTCTTGCACGGCCAAGGCTTATAGTCTTCCTTCATTATTGAAGAGCTATTGAATGGCTCAGTACTTTTTTTAAGCTGGGCCAAAGATCGACACATCTTGGCTGGCTTGCCATTTGGGTACTTGTAATGCATCTGAGTAGTGGTGTGAAGGTCCATTTTCTCTAGAGGAGGAACATATACATCAAGTTTTTTGGTGAATATGGGAGGCTGTGGCCAAGCTTGGTAATTTTCCTGAAACTCAGTTGTAGAGGAAAATGGAAGATCATGGAGAAGCTTTGGCTGGTGTGGTTTTGTAAGCCTGGCTGACTGACCAGCCAGCCCCTTGTAAGAAACTTTGTGGGTAGTGAGGCCATCAAATGGGACCTCACTGACCTTGTATTTCTCATTTTTATGGACATAACGTTTCTCCAGAGGATGTGGCACATAACTGACTCTATAATTAGTTATATTCTCAAAAGGAGCTTTCGTTTTCTGGACCAGATTCAGAGGTCTGCAGCTTTGAGTGGCAACCGGCCCCCTGTAGAGATAGTCATCCTGGACAATGGTTCTGTGGTCAAATTTTTCTTCTGATGGGTGAAACCTGTCATTTGGTCTTAATGACTCTGTCTTCGGTTCATGCCATAGCACATAGTCATCTGAAACATAAAAGAAATCCTATGTAAGTAAGTGTTCAACTGAAGTTCTTTGGTGAGTTTAGGCATATACCATATTATGTTTTGATTATTACATTTTCTGCTGTAATAAATTTTTATTGATGTAATGATTGACAAATCCTATTAGAAGAGCTGCTGTAGAACACATTATACACTAGTGTGCTAACCCCTAGAAATGCTTAGCATCTACATAGAAAATGGAATGAAAATAGTCCTGTACCCACCCATACCTACTGAGATGGTGAAATACAATACGGGAAGATTAAACTACATTCTCAGTCTTGCAGAGACATTTTCTACAGGTGACTGAGTGGATGCTGTCCTCATGCTCAGTCAACCAGAAATCATGAAAGTGGAGTATCATGGCATTGACTTCAACCCCCTTCATTTACCTTCCTGCAGCTATGTGTGGCTGGCTCAGAGCATAGGCAGAGTATGCCTACGTCTGCAGAAGGCTGTTCAGGTGTCTCCCACTTATCTCTGGGGCAAGAAGAAACACATGTCCACGATTCCACTCTAAAGGTCAAGTTGCAGGACTACCCTTCTTGTTTGTACCTTCTCATTTGGGGATAATGTGATTTCTCAGCTGCACAGATGTGATGCTGCTTACTATTTGCTGAGTTCAGCGTTTTGCAGCTCATCTTGGTGTCAGCAAGTTGTGCTGTGTGGCACTTCCTGATCCTCAGCTCTTGGCTTTGCTCTCTGTGGTCCTCCTGCTCTCAGTACAAGCAGGAACCGAGAAGGAGCTTGTACCTCTGTCTCCAATTCTTCCTTATTAGGAATGCTGGAATTTGCAGACCAAGTCTACACTGATCTGAAGCACTGAATCGTATTGCAGAGATTGCCCATACTTCAGAAATCTTACTATCCAAATTCATGACAGAAAATGTTTTAGGTGGCATTTTAGAGACATTCATATCTTCCCTCCTCAGCAGGATACCAGGGGAAAAAAATGAGGCACTGAAATTTAAAAAGATTTGCACTCAGTCACACCAGAAAGCTGCCTAACTCTCCAACCAGTGCTGCAGCCACAAGACCATCATTTTTTCCCTTCCTAGTATTCTTGTGCAACTTCCCCTAGAGAGCATCATGGTTACTGGTAGGAAGTTGAATGAAATAGTCTTGGAACTAACCCAAGTCTTTTTTTTTTTTTTTTTTTTTTTTTTAAATTTTCCCTCCTTTCAAACCACATTGAGAGTCATGAATCAAATAAGTTTCCAGCTGACTCTGCCCAGGAAGGAAGTCTAGATTTCAAAGTACTAGAGAGTAAATGATGCTCTTAGGTATCAGGATATTTGAACTCTCCAATCCAAACAGAGTTATTCCTCTTGAATGTCAGTGGGTGTTTTACTGCACAAACACAATCACACAAAGGATGTGTTCATTACAACATAAGGTTGACAAAAAAAAAAAAATTAATTTTTTGCCCTAGTTAGGTGTCCACTTAAAGTCCTTCTGGTTCAAATCAAGTTGCTCTGCCTTGGCACAAAAGAGGAAGCAGCAGCCACAGGCGTTGTGCCGCTCCCAGCGAGCACCCTGGCCCTTGGGTACTCATGCTACAAATTCCTGTAGTCACCTGAGAACATGGGCCTGCCTGTGTGCGCTGGCATAGACTTTCATTTGCCACTGCTGGTGCCACTGAAGACCAGGCTGGATGCCCTGCTAGTGACAAGGCTGTTTAAATGCCCCAAGTGCTCTTGTTTCTCTGGAGGAATAGGGAGGTGTCCAGGCACCACCGCACTCATGGGATGCTGACCTTGTGCCTGTGCCTAGGGTACATCATTTTTCTGAAGATATGGTCCAACAGGGTGAACCACAAGCATATATGGACATCTGTCATTACAGAGGATGTATTAATAAAGTGTTAAAAAGTGAGAAGCTGATGAGTTTCAGCCCATCTATAAGCAAGGGGCTGTTCAGAGATCTGACATTTCAGATGCCAGCCAACAGTGGCAAAAAACTTTTTAGGTTCTCCCATCAGCTTTGCTGAAAAATAGTCTGTGCATTTTGAACATAACCACAGCTTTTGCAAAATATTCAAAATATGACAATCAGGTCCACCTGTGTTCAACTGTAAAAATTTACAAGCTCTACACAGTTGGGAGACCTCATAGGCATTATGAATTAATTTTACTTAGTTTAAGCCAGCAGTGCTACTATTCCTTTAAAATATGTTACAATTTAATTTAACCTCTAATTCTACTCCCATAGATATTAATAGTTTCCCATGTAGCACAATCTTGAAAACATTAGGGGGTACAGGAGGGAACAGAGGATATGAACCATATGTTATTTTAGGGTTAGGCACATCCCACTATAACCAAGCAAGACAATACTGAAATTAGACTACACACCTGCAGATGGATAGAAACAGCTATCTGTGTAGCTTGGAGGAGATGTGAATTTTGAAACCTTAAGTTCCAAAGTCATCTGACATTAATTGTGATATGCAATAGCATCATCTTAAACCTACATTGTCATTTGGGATATGGTGTGCTTAGTGAGAAGTATGACAATACAGTAAGAAAGGTAATTTAATACCAATACAGCACTGTTTTATGCAGCTTAAATATCTGAATTATGATAATTAATTGAATAACATGTTTCAAAATTTCACCCTTGAGTAGTGATCAGTAAAACCTAGCAATGGTTAGAGAATAGCACAATGAAAACTTGTATGTTTTGTGAACCTGGGCCTTTAAAAGGGAATTCATTCAGTATGCAACTTGATCTTTGAGGGGGTTTGGATGAAGATTTCCATTTGCAGTGTTTTGAAAAATACTGTAAATTATAGCCAAATGTGGCTGTGATACATATTATTAGAGCTCTGGAGGAACAGTTAAGGTGCTGACCTAAACACTGATAAAAGACAAAGATATACATCTGGTTCAGAATCAGAAAAATTAAAGATATCTAAACACAGAAGGGAGAATGCTCCACTTGCACAAAGCAGCCTTTTTTTTATTGGCTACACTGAAGCTATTCCAATTAATACCATCTGGTGACATTGCCTATGCAAAACAAAGTGTTCAAAATTGTGTGAACGTGGGTATTTTGCACCTGTGGGTCATAGTCTTCACAACTCAAGTCATTCTAAATGGACAATATTTCCAGTGTGCTTAATGTAAAAATTCCAGTTTATGCTCTTGCAGATATGCACCTGCACTAAAGTCTGACTTTCAGTCATTTCAGATGGGTAATCTTAACACTGTATTCACATACCTTTAATTTCCTTGCTTCCTTTGTCACTTTGAGTTTTAAGAAAATTGTTTCTGTACATTGGGACAAAGCTCAATGCCAGCACCAATCATAAGCTTTTATTTTTGCACAGCAAAATAAAAATAAAATAAAAAATAACATAATTTAAAATTATTTTAAGAAATACACAATCCTAGCTATCTGCCTAGCAGTGTTAGCTAGCTGGAAGGTGTGCAGAGGGGAGGCAAAATCCTCTGATTTTCTACTTATGACTTACTATCAAAATTAACACAGCTGCTGTGACTATGCAACTGAAAGTTTTCTCCCAGTGCACGCAGAAGAGAATTCATGCTGATGGAGAGGAAGGAACAAAGCCCCCACAAAAACAAACCACCTACGCCAAGTTACTGCTGCTGAGAAACAAGGGTATAGTTAGATGCACTGTTCACCCGTTTTACCAGGAATAGAACTTGAGTGCTTTGGACATTTGTGTGGACCTTCTGTGGTCCACAATTCCCATATACATCTCTTGCACATTCACAGATTAACTCTGCAGCACACACAAAAAGGGTCCCATGCTTCATGACCTGCTCAGACATAGCAAATTCTATATATTTTAGATATGTCTGATCCACTGAATGCATGGACCAGCCCTGCAGTATACCAAGAGTATGTTCAGTATATCCTAAATATGATGCTGCTGGACCCACTTGCAGGAGTTCACATGGCCCTGCTTCTACTTAGGATGTCTGTAGCTCTGTCAGACATGCAAAGGAGGTGAATTCAGAGAGATCCCAATGCTGCTATTAATGCAGGTCTGTATTCCCAACAATTTCACAGAATCACAGAATCGTCTAGGTTGGAAAAGACCTTGAAGATCATCCAGTGACCTAACACTGACAGTTCCCAACCTTACTCTTAAACATCTCCAGGGATGGGGACTCCACCACCTCCCCGGGCAGCCCATTCCAACACCTAACAACCCATTCTGTAAAGAAATGCTTCCTAATATCCAGTCTAAACCTTCCCTGATGCAATTTGAGGCCATTCCCTCTTGTCCTATCGCTTGTTACTTGGTTAAAGAGACTCATGCCCAGCTCTCTGCAACCTCCTTTCAGGTAGTTGTAGAGGGCGATGAGGTCTCCCCTCAGCCTCCTCTTCTCCAGACTAAACAACCCCAGTTCCCTCAGTCGCTCCTCGTACGACATGTGCTCCAGACCCTTCACCAGCTTCGTTGCCCTTCTCTGGACACGCTCGAGTCATTCAATGTCCTTTTTGTAGTGAGGGGCCCAAAACTGAACACAGGAATCGAGGTGCGGCCTCACCAGTGCCAAGTACAGGGGCAAGATCACTTCCCTGTCCCTGCTGGCCATGCTATTTCTGACACAAGCCAGGATACCACTGGCCTTCTTGGCCACCTGGGCACACTGCTGGCTCATGTTCAGCCAACTGTCAATCAACACCCCCAGGTCCCTCTCTGACTGGCAGCTCTCCAGCCACTCCTCCCCAAGCCTGTAGCGCTGCTGGGGGTTGTTGTGGCCCAAGTGCAGCACCCGGCATTTGGCCTTACTGAAACTCCTCCAGTTGGCCTTAGCCCATCGCTCCAGCCTGTCCCAGGTCTCTCTGCAGAGCCTCCCTACCCTCAAGCAGATCAACACTCCCACCCAACTTGGTGTCATCTGCAAACTTACTGAGGGTGCATTCGACCCCCTCATCTAGATCATCAATATTCATCCGTTCACCACCACTCTTTGGGCCAGCCATCCAGCTATTTTTTCCAGCAAAGCATGTGCCCATCCAAGCCGCGAGTAGTCAGTTTCGCCAGGAGAATGCTGTGGGAAACGGTGTCAAAGGCCTTACTGAAGTCAAGGTGACAACATCCACAGCCTTTCCCTCATCCAATAAGCGGGTCTCCCTGTCGTAGAAGGAGATCAGGTTTGTCAGGCAGGACCAGCCTTTCATAAACCCATGCTGACTAGGCCTGATCTCCTGGTTGTCCATTATATGACTTTTAACGGCACCCGAGATGACCTGCTCCATGACCTTCCCTGGCACCAAGGTCAGACTGACAGGTCTATAGTTTCCTGGATCCTCCTTCCTGCCTTTCTTGTAGATGGGTGTCACATTTGCCACCCTCCAGTCCAGTGGGACCTCCCCAGTTAGCCATGACTTCAGGTAAATCATGGAAAGTGGCTTGGCGAGCACATCTGCCAACTCTTTCAGCACCCTTGGGTGTAACCCATCCGGTCGCACAGACTTGTGTGTATCCAAGTGGTGTATCAGGTCTCTGACCATCTCCTCTTCAACTGTGGTGACATCAGTCTGCTTCCCCTCCCCATCTCCCAGTTCATGAGTCTGGGTGTCCAGGGAACAGCCAGTTCCACTGCTAAAGACTGAGGCAAAGTAGGTGTTGAGCACCTCAGCCTTTTCCTCATCCTTAGTTACCATGTTTCCCTCTGCATCCAGTAGGGGAGGGAGACTTTCTCGAATCCTCCTCTTGCTGTTAACGAATTTATAGAAAGATTTTTTGTTATCCTTAACAGCTGCAGACAAGTTGAGCTCTAGCTGCGCTTTGGCTCTCCTAATGTTCTCCCTGCATAACTTCACTACATCTTTATAGTCTTCATGAGAGACCTGGCCCCTCTTCCAAAGGCGATAGATTCACCTTTTGTTCTTGAGATCCAGCCAAAGGTCCCTGTTTAGCCAGGCCGGTCTCCTTCCCCTCCTGCTTGTTTTTCAGCAGATGGGAACAGCCTGCTCCTGTGCCTTTATGACTTCTCTCTTGAAATATGACCAGCTTCCTGGACTCCCATTTCCTTCAAGGCAGCCTCCCAATGGATTTTGTTAATCAGTATCTTGAACAGGTCAAAGTTAGCCCTCCCAAAGTCTAAGGTGGCAGTTTTACTAACCCCTCTCTTTGTTTCTCGAAGGATCAAAAATTTGATCATCTCATGATCACTGCACCCTAGACAGCCTCCAACCTTTACCTCCCCCACAAGCTCTTCCCTGTTCACAAGAAGCAGGTCCAGGAGGGCACCTTTCCTGGTCGGTTCACTCACCAGCTGTATGAGGAAGTTATCCTCCACACATTCCAGGAACCTCCTGGATTGTTCCCTCTCTGCTGTGTTGTACTCCCAGCAGATACCCGGGAGGTTAAAGTCCCCCACAAGAACAACAGCAAGTGACCACGAGATTTCTCCCAACTGTTTATAGAAAGCTTCATCCACCTCACTGCTTTGGTTGGGGGGTCTATAGCAGACTCCCACAGCAAGATCCGCTTTATTGGCCCTTAACCTAATCCAAACACTCTCAACTCCGTTATCACTATACTTGATTTCTGAGCTCTCATAGCATTCTCTTACATATAGGGCCACTCCACTACCTCTCCTTCCCTGCCTATCCCTCCTGAAGAGCTTGTAGCCATCAATTGCTGTGCTCCAGTCATGTGAGGCATCCCACCACGTTTCTGTGATAGCTACTATGTCATAGTTCTTGTGCTGCATCATGACTTCAAGCTCCCCCTGTTTGTTGCTCATACTGCGTGCATTGGTGTAGATGCACTTGAGATGAGCTAATGAATCCAACACCCTCTTGTGAGCATGGGCCCTATTCCCTACCAGACCCTTCGCAGGTGCTTCCACGGTTCCTGAACATCTTTCCCTTCTCTCAAATGAAGTGGCAGAGGGAGAGCCCTCACCAGTCCACCATCCTTCAAGCTTTGGCACACTCCCCTTAAGCTTGTTCCTAACATGTCCAGTTATCTCCCCTTCCCCCCTCATATCTAGTTTAAAGCCCTGTCGATAAGCCCTGCTAACTCCCGCCCCAGAATCCTTTCCCCCCTCAGAGACAGCTGCATCCCACCTTTCTCATTTGTCGCCAGCAGACCAGGTGCCTTATAAACCTCGCCATGGTCAAAGAACCCAAAATTCCAACGGTGGCACCAGTCTCTGAGCCACGTGTTAATCAGATATGTTTTCCATATTGTTGTGGTTCCTGCACAGCTTGTTGGCATACATAGACAGAAGGATTAACAACTGCACACTGTTTTGATCTGTCTTCTTCAAAAATGAAGCTACTGGTGAAGTCCTGAAAGAAGTTGGAAGGGCACATACCTTTGTAAGTGGTTCTTGTATAAGCCTTGGCGCTGGGGATCTGTCTTGTCACATGGGGGCGGTATGGAGGTACTTGAGAGACACGGTAAAAGTTATAATCTTGTTTATAAGTGGAGGTCAAATCCATACTCTCATCACTCTTGACATGCTTTTCAGATGGTTTAAGTTTCCGTGGCAACACTTCATGAGCTATGTAATCTCTCCTGTGAAGAATAATTTCATTATGTCTTTTGTTTTAAGGAAAAAATTATGTTCCTTCTTCTGGACACACAAAGAAATTAATACTTCCCCTTATCTCCACAGCCTAAGAAAGTCTGGATAGGATACAGGCAGTCAGTGAAATACACAAGTCTTTCACATTTGGAAACCAGGGCTCTGAAAAAGGAACTAAGGCAGCTCTGGACAACCTCAGACATGTCAAGTTCCCCCTTCTCTCCATCCAGTGAGGTTAACGGCCTTACACAAAGCTATCTCTGTTCTACAGTGGAGTTACACCAGAAGACATAACCCCTTTTAAAAGCCCAATAATTATAGCAGTCTATTTAATATGTATGGAAAACGTATGAGAAAGGCAACAATAGTCTTCCAGACAATTCACTGTACAGCAGTTCAGCCCAGGTTGGGGAGAGAACAACAAAACAGTTTCACAGCAAAACACCAGGTGAGGAAAAAAACATCATCATGGTCAGATAGTGAGCTTTTTCTCAGGTACCACTATAAAAGAGCTATTTTAAGATACTGGAGTAGTGTTACTTAACTCAAATAAACCATTACAGAAACAAAATGGAGAAGAAAATAACATCACCATCCAACATTCATTAATCTAAACCTACTTCACTCCCCACATCCTTTGGCACAGGGCAGAGAGTCTACTGCCTGGCACCAGCAAATTCAGTCTCTAATGTCAGAGTACTTTTCCACTGGTGTGCAGATCTGTTTACACCATTGGCAGACAGTGAGGAGAAATGGTCAGTACAGGAGCTATTCTAATATTAATATGGTGCTTTGCATCTGGAGTGATGGACAAGAACCTGAACCTCTGGATATACTGTATTAGTTATGTATTTTAGCAAATAAACAAGGTTCTCAAAAGTCTGTGTGGAGCAGAAGGGAAGAGAATTCACATTGCAAAGTATTAGGTATATGGGTAAAAACAGAAATGCAGAATTAAAAAAAAATTCCAAGAGCATCAAGAGGTACTTATGTAGATGTTACACATGTTGTATGCCCTTCGCATACATTTGTCAGCAATTTAAAGCCAATGTGTATTTTAAGAGAGGCCAAGAAAAGACAAGCAGGAATATAACAGGCATGCAGCATCCTCAACAGCAGGGAGGGCTCAGTACAGAGGGTCTTTCCCAAGCCACTCACAGTACACTGCACAATCCCATGTTTGAAACAGCTGAGCCTGTACCATAGGCAAGTAACAGATTACAGGCAAGCAATTCTTTACCAGTATGATACAGGGTTTTCTGGCAGTGGAAGTACCTTTTCCCACTCTGACTATTGCAATACAACAGAACCTGCAGTGGAGATTACAGAGGAGAGATTGATCTGCTGACAAATCAGTGGCAACCTGCATCCAAGGTGGCATGAAAAACAGTACTGCCTGTAACTCCCAGACTTTATCAAGGGGGCTTGCTGTTGCAATATGACACCCAACACTGACCAAAGTGTTATTAGAGAAGACTGGTGACAACTTAAGTGCTTGCTGGCTTCACAGTCCCTGCAGTTATTCCCATACACTTGTTCAATTCATTCCGAGTTTAGCCACACAGAACCAGAGCCTTTAGCAGCCCTCTGATAGGTGGTGGCACTTTTCCACGAGGCCTTGATACTTTCACATTGAGTGTATTTTCTTACCAGTGTTTCCCAGAGGACAGCAAGACCTGCAATCCAATGGCTGTTTGGGCTCTGTTTTGTCCTCTTACAAAGTGTACTTGTTTTGGCTGGGATAGAGTTAATTTTCTTCATAGCAACTAGTATGAGGCTATGTGTTAGATTTGTGCTGGAAACAGCATTGATAACACAGGGATATTTTCATTATTGCTGAGCAGTGCTTACACACTTTTTTTGCTTCTCACACCACCCCACTGGTGAGTAGGCTGGGGATGCACAAGAAGTTGAGAGGGGACACAGCTGGGACAGCTGACCCCAACTGACCTTAGGGATATTCCAGACTATATGACGTCATGCTCAGCAACATAAAGCTGGGGGAAGAAGAAGAAAGCAGGGGGATGTTTAGAGTTATGCTGTTTTGTCTTCCCAAGTCACCATTACACGTGATGGAGCCCTGCTTTCCTGGAGATGGCCAAACACCTGCCTGCTGATGGGAAGCAGTGAATGAATTCCTTGTTTTGCTTTGCTTGCTTGTGCAGATTTTGCTTTACCTGTTAAACAGTCTTTATCTCAACCTATGAGTTTTCTCACTTCTACTCTTCCAATTCTCTTCCCCATCTCATTGCAGGAGAGTGAGTGAGCAGCTGTGTGGAGCTCTGCTGCCAGCTGGGGTTAAACCATGACACAGGAGTAGGCAAGTTTTACATATTTGGCAAAATTGACATATTATGCATTTCAGTGCATGCTCTGAAGAAGCAAACAATGTATTTAACTCCAGGAGTAACAGTTACTGTGGGAATCACTAGCCTTGTCTGAGCAAGAATAGTTTTGCTGATTGAATGGGAAGTTTCTAAGGACTCCTTGACAGACCCCACATGGTGGCTGCCCTTCCTTGCATGCCTTAAGAGGACACCAGTAAGCCCAGGAATTAGATATAGGCAGACACAAAGCTGCTTTGGCTCATGCTAGAGATGGAAGGCATATACAGAAGTGAAGTCTGCTCTTTGAAAACCTCTGATCCTTTTGGTTGTTGCTGAAAACTCCCATGTAGACAGAGGAATCCCAAAGATGAGTTAAGTCAGGCGTTTCAGAATTCATCAGCCACATTTGTGATTTAAATTGACACCTCTTAAAAAGGCACAGGTAGGGGAAGGAGTTGGTAGAGCTTCCATGTCAGGATGAGGACAAAGGGGTGGTGTTAGCTGTTAAGACTTTATTAATCATAGAATCATAGAACAGTTTGGGTTGGAAAGGACCTTAAAGATCATCTAGTTCCAACCCCCCCTGCCATGGGCAGGGACACCTTCCACTAGCCCAGGTTGCTCAAAGCCCCATCCAACCTGGCCTTGAACACTTCCAGGGAGGGGGCAGCCACAGCTTCTCTGGGCAACCTGTGCCACTGTCTCACCACCCTCACAGGAAAGAATTTCTTCCTTGTATCTCTTCTGAATCTACCCTCTTTCAGTTTAAAACTGTTATCCCTTGCCCTGTCACTACACTCCCTGATAAAGAGTCCCTCACCATCATTCCTGTAGCCCCCTTTAAGTCATGGAAGGCCGCTATAGGGTCTCCCCGGAGCCTTCTCTTCTCTAGGCTAAACAACTCCAACTCTCTCAGCCTGTTCTCCTAAGGGAGGTGCTCCAGTCCCCCAGTCATCTTTGTGGCCCTCTCTGGACCCTCTTGAGCAGGTCCATGTCTTTCTTACACCGGGGGTCCCAGAGCTGGACACAGTACTCCAGGTGAGATCTCACAAGAGCAGAGTGGAGGGGGAGAATCACCTCCCTCAACCTGCTGGCCATACTTCCTTTGATGCAGCCCAGGATACAGTTGGCTTCCTGGGCTGCGAGTGCACATTGATGGTTCATAGTCAGTTTTCCATCCCAAAGTCCTTCTCCGCAGGGCTGCTCTCAATCCACTCATCCCCCAGCCTGTATTTGTGCATGGGATTGCCTTGACCCATGTGCAGGACCTTGCACTTGGCCTTGTGGAACTTCATGAAGTTTGCACAGGCCCACCTCTCCAGCCTGTCCACGTCCCTCTGGATGGCACATCACTTCCCTCCAGTGTCAACCGCACCACACACCTTGGTGTTGTCAGCAAAGTTGCAGAGGGTGCACTCAATCCCACTGTCCATGTCACTAACAAAGATGTTAAACAGCACTCGCCCTAATACCAACTCCTGAGGAACGCCACTCATCACTGCTCTCCACTTGGACATTGAGCCACTGACTGCAGCTCTTTAAGTGCGACCAACCAGCCAGTTTCTTATCCACCAAGTGGTCCCTCTTTCTAATCCATGTCTCTCCAATTTAGAGACAAGGATGTCATGTGGGATAGTATCACATGCTTTGCACAAGTCCAGGTAGATGATGTCAGTTGCTCTTCCCTTATCCATGTAACCATGTTAATAGCAATTGGCATCTCCTAGGTCTCTTATTCGGTTCAGCAAAGGCAAGAGTGATGTTGCTCATGACTCTGCCTGTGATGACAAATGAAGTACACATCAAGATCAGGCAGCAGCCACTGTTTAAGGAAATGGAAGCTCTCAGATTCATATGAAATTATCAGATTCCTATTTTCTGTGAGTTTCTTCTGTGGACAAGCCCTTGGCACATCACTCTACCAGCAGCAGGGAAGAGCCTCAGAGGTTACTTCCATCAGGGAAATGAGCACAGTGCAAGTGTGAGGACTTCTTCCAAACACTAACACTGAGCAACATCATGGCTGAGAAGCAGACACAGCTCAGCAATCCACAGTGACTGCCTTGAGGAAAACACCCACACTCCCTTTCCAATCATCAAGCTCTACTAAATTCCCACCTCCCTGGAAAGCAGTCACTCCTCTTACAATGTACGAAGTGCCACACAAAATACAGAAGAAAAGAAAAATACTCCTCCAATATCACCCATACTTTCCCACACAAAATTTTTGCTGGTTTCCCAGAAACCTTCCCAAAATAGAAACTGAGCAAAAGCCAAGACCATGACTGGGCTTCTATGGCCCATGTAGTCTCTGATCAGATCACATCTCAACCTCCAGGAAGTGCAAGAAAAATAGCTGCTTGACTCCACTACAACAACTGACCTCAGAAGGACCTGCATTCCTCCTTCATAGAGCCCTCATGAGTGATTGTACAAGTCAACATTGTTCTTTTCATGCTTCCCTTCTGAAAACCAGTAATTTTTTTTTCTCCATTATCCATCTCTCACACACACATTATTTAAGTCACAGTCCTCACTCTCTTTCACTGTTTTTCATACTTCATAGTGGAGATGCCTTCCATGGGTTTCTGCATCATTTGGTACCCTTCCTTTGGCTTAAATGAGCCTCTGAGAGCAGTGATGGGATAAAGGGGGTATCTCTCCATGTACTCCGAGAGTAGCTTCTCACTCTTCTCATAGGTCCTGGTGGGGAGTTGTGGACAACGGTGACATCTGCAAGGGAAAAAAACAGCACAGGAGTTAGTGACTCGCAGGTAGCTGAATAATAATACTTCATTGTATAAGTCAGCTGCAGATTGCAACTACAAAATAGTGGATAAGTGAGCACGGCAATGACTGCTACAGCCTTGATTATTTAAAGTGCAAAAGCATAACCTGCACAAAGAAACAGTTGTTTACATCTACTACTACAGCCTGCAGTCAAAAAAGTCCATGAATCCAACAAAAACAGCCTAAGAAAACCAAATTCACTTAGACAAAGAAAAAAGCAAGTGCCATATTGTGCTGGACTAGAAACTCTGTTTAATGTCCCATTTTTGCCATTTCTCATAAATTTATTATCCTGCTTTGCCCATATATTGAGCTCACTTGTGTAGACAAGTGAGAAGAAAAAGGATAACAGTTTGGGAGTCTCTATTCACTCACACTTGGGCAGCACTGCTCTGCCCATCTCTCTTTCTGAAAGCAATTCAGTCTGGGTACTGCAAGATATGCAGTGCAAAATATGCACCATAATGTACACCAAAATAAGGACAGTGAGAACTGATTTTCTGAGGAAGCTCCCTCCTGACTGAAACTAAGACACCACCATGGATCGTCCATCACTGACGACCTCCTCCTTTCCATACTGGGACCGGACCAGAGCAGGGTGGGCAAGACTCATCCTGTCAAAATGAGGTTTTGGATCTCACCCTCAGATTTCTTCCTAGAGACATAATAATTTATGTCCCTTTCTGGTTTGGATCAAACTTGCTAAAATCAATGCAAAGGTTGCTGATTAAGGACTTCAGGTACCAGCCCACAAGAGTTACAGTGAGAGAAGGTGGCCCCTGGTTTTATTCTTATACATAATTCCTACCAAAGTCAGAGTGTTCCCTACTGGATGTATGTTTTCCAGTGCTATGTCTAGTCCAGATATGAATTACTCATTCAAAAGAGCTTCTATACTTAACAAAGTCCCTGTTAAATTACATGCTGAGCAGTCTAGAATCAGTAGATGTCTGATTACCTAAATTTGTACAGACAACCTCTGGTCTACATTCCATGATACACCTTTATATACTGACTCATTTTCCAAACTAGTACAAGAGGGGAAGAAGGACCCAGAGGGCTCAAACAAAATTCAGCAACTTTTTGACAAGCCATTTTCTCACTTGGATTACAAATCCTTCTGTGAAATCATAAATCAGGAGGAGTCCGGGTAGATACATTTTTGCCTTAGAAAAGTTTTGAGTTTGGACCCAAAGGGAGTCCTTAACGGGTGTAAGGCAGACTATCCCCATCAATTAAAATATTAGAAGACTTCAGGGTGGAAATCTCAGAAGAAAAAAAAAATGCCCCACTCTCTTATGAACCTTATAATATTCCAGCTTTCACATAACTGGAGGAGAGGCAAAGAAGAAAATGAAAAAAAAAGATTAATATGCTCACTGTTGCTGGTCCATGTGACCTTGCTGGAATGGATTTTGTGACAAAAACCTTCTAAATGCAGGCTGTATAGACACTTTCTGGCCACACTTGTGGTCTCCCAGCATTCCTAGGAATTATTAGTCATTCTCCAAGGGAAAATGATCTGCCTATTCTTTCTGCTTCAAATCTGCTGGCTTCACATCACCCTTAAGGGCACTTTCGTCCCCCTAGTCTCTTAAAGTCTATGATGCAGCAAGCCAGTCTTCAGCTTGGCTTTGGATTGTATTGATGAGGCCCTTATGTTAGCTTTTTATGGTAAAACTGCACTCAGACTGGAGTTGGGGAAACAGCTATACTACCTAGTTCATCATGGCCTAACATTTTGCAAATAAGGAATGGCTTATCAGGAGCAAATTAATGACACCTTACTAATACCATCAGTTAGTATCCCATTACAGCTCAGCTGCACACACAGCATTTCAAGGGGCTCGCTTGTGACATCAGGCTTCCCAAATGGTCCAGAGCAAAGGCTTTGTGCAGCTCCCTGCCTGTACAGAGCAGGCTCTCCACTACAGACACATTATCTCACATCCTGATGGACATTTGCGAGGCAGAGTCCTGCACCTGTCCAGTAACACTGTTGGCACTGCAAAAGTGAGGGGTCCTGTGGGTCAGGAGGTTAAGGGTTGGTAATGCAGCTACCCCTCCAAAGACCCCACAGGAGCAGGCAGGGAACAACAGCTTGCAGAACCTACATTTTTTCCCTTGCAGACACTGCTGGCAGCGTGAATGCTGGGGGACTTCTCAACATCCCAGGATAGGAAAAAGGCAGCAGCCCCAGGCTGACAAGCTCTTTGCCCTAGGATGAAGTTAAGCCTTCAGTGTGATCTGGCAACACAGGTGGCTTTACACCTCAAGTGTTCACCCACTCTCCATGTGTACAATTCTGCTTTCTTTGTTGAACTTCAGAGCACAAAACAGAATGAGATATTTCAGAGTTAGCTCTTGGGAAAAGCACCTCCCCACAAACAAATCCTTCCTGACAGGGCAGAGAAGTAAACCTGAATGTTTTGTCTTCTATTATTTTGCACTAAATTGTGATGTACACCCACAGATTTTATAGTAACACTCACTGTATTACAGACTATAAGCAGAAAATTATCATCAGTGATAGTTCATGATACTATAAAAGTTTTGCTTCTGCATCGAGATAGATATACCTGAAAATATTTTTTACTGGAGATTAATGTAAGTAACAGAGCAACACTCTTAACAACAAGGAGTGGAACAATGTTAGACTCCGAGGTTTGCTATACTTTACTACTCCTTCTGACACGATAAATATTTGTAAAACATCTACATGATTCTTCAGTGCTAAAGTCACTGCTATGTGACTGCAGCAAGTTGGCATGTTAATGTCAGAGCTAAACAGTTAAAATTACTGTTTAAACATTTTGATATTGCAGTTTTTAAACTGTACCCTATTTTCTAGAAACTGATGAGACCTAAATTTTGACATTTGTTATGCTTCCCTGTTTAGATATTGGGGGTTTTAGGCTAATTCTACTCTGATTTTCACTTGTGCAAGTTATGCTTTACTTTATTGAGGTCTATCAATTTAGCCTGGACAATATTAATAATAAAGTATAACGACAAGCAAGCACATAGATTTTTTTGCTTACTAACCCAGACTCTTTGAGGGGCAAAAGAATGCAGGTCCCCTGCCTTCAAAGGAGTTGGGTTCATCTAAACAGAAGCTGAGATAAAACATGTGAACAATTTATCACCTTACATTAAATACTTGTTTAAACCAGGAGGGACAACCTGGAGCCATGACTTAGGACCAGAATTGAGATGTATGAATTCAATTTCTGCATTCACCACAGTCTCCCTGACCAGCACAGCTCTCTGTCTACTAAAGACAAAATATAGCCTTCTCCCGAGGAGAAAGAGGAGGAATCCTGTAAGATTTATGAATTTCTCAAGACAAGCTTCTCAGACTCATATGACTTTTTTAAATGTCTGTGATTAATAATAAAAGATTATCACAGTGGGCTTAAATGCAGGTGGAATGGTAAGAAAGTTGTACTATTAAAATCCTAATTTATCCCAGTTATGTGGCTTACTACTGGTAATTACTGTTCATAGAGGTCATGGATGCCACAGTATTACTGCTTGAGAGAAAAAACATGAGGTGCAGAAATGGCTGAACTGTCATTCAGGAGAATTTAGTTCTCCCTTGTAAAAAATATTGGCCCTCAGACCAGCTCTCACAGGAAAAAGCAACATCTCCTCAACCACATAATCTACTTCTTGTACCATCTCTCATTTCCATGAGTGGTCAGATAAGGTCTATATTACAGAAATCTCTAGTTTAGATGGAATTATGATGCTGTCCAAAGAAAGACAGGGATATAAAAATGTGCCAAAAAACTGGAGCAGGCTCTAATAGCAGAAACCAACTGCCAACAGCCAGGCTGTAAAGAAAATCACTGAAGGTGAGTCTTTATTTGTGCAAACCTCCTCTCTTCCAAGCAACGGAGATGCAATCAGAAGCCCAGCTACTTGACTGAGTTACAAAAGGATGGTTGACAGATTAGATGTTTGTGAAGGGAAGAAGAGCTTCCATGTGCAAAGTATCAAAGTATATCACATATAAATATTGAGTATGGTAATAATATAAGGAAAATGAAAACACATTGTGGATTCGGGCATATACAGGGTTCTGCTTTTAGATGGTGAATGGTTTTGAAACAAAAAGTAAATGCACAATAAAAGCAAGAGATCCCTTGAGAGAAGTTTGACGTTCTTGCGATCGTAACAGTACAAAAAATAGTAATCTGAAACCTTTGGAAGGTTAACTGTAACTACCACACAGCTCAGAAGCATTTTTCTTTGTGTCATATAAGGATGCTGAACTCTGGATGCAAAACTTCACTTTTTCCAAAGCGCATACATTCACCAAATGTTAGAACAGAAAGATCAGTAATCACCCTAAAATGAATAAAAATGACAGTGGAGAAAGAGAAGTTCGACACATTTGCGTGCCCACAGTCTTCACTGTGATTTGGGACAAAAGTTTAACAAAAGAGAAACATATATTTGTAGATATGTGGTGCTCATCAGTGCCAAAAGAATGAAACATAAAATTGCTCAGTCTTCCAAATTCACCCTCATCAGAATGCCCCTACTGGTAATCCAGGGAAGCTAGAAGGACTGTGCCCTGGAAGAATACAAAACCCTGGGGTTCACTATTACATGTTGTTGTGGTTGTGTCCCTTTCAAAAGCTGCAAAAAGGCATCATGGTCATCCTTTTTAGTGACCTAGTGAACTGTGAGCAAGGCTCTGTATTAAGCTCACTATACTCCTCATGGCCACTCTTGCCTTTAGTCACACTTTTTATCTTGCTTTCCACATGTGCAACCAAGAAAAGAAAATCTTTTATATAATCCTCCTACTAATCTCATCTCAAATAACCCTCAAGGAACAAGAATTGTACTGTTTCTTCACATTTTCATTAAAATGATTTTAGGTACTATCAGTACAGTTCAGAGGGCTTCATTGACTTATCTGTACTTCAGTACCTGACGGTTCACAGGAGATAATTTGCAGAAAAAAATACTATCTTCCTACCTCTTTCAGACATGTCATCTTTGAAATAATGTAAACAAAGTTTCGTATTGACCCATAGAGTAAGTAGAAAGTAAGTCTTAAAGATCCCTACTGTCATTAACCCAAACAACAACTGTGCAAAACCAGACAATCATGCAGACTGAGTAAATCTTTCATGTTGTCAGAGTTCACTCATCCTAGCTAAATGCAGCAAACAATGGAGAAACTGATGCCAAAACTCAGTTATGGGGTCCCAGGAGCAGTATGGTGAAAGCACACACTAAACATTTGTGGCTGCTTTACTTCTGGCAGCTGACCCAAGACATTAGCAAAAGAAAGGTCCAAACAATCCAATAACTTTAGTAAATTATTTGTGGAAACAGTATCCTTTGAAATTGGAATGTGCTCTTGACAGGAAACAGGTAGATATCTATGTCCAGGGATACAAAATTTGGGTGGTAATGGGTGTAACTTTCACAAAATTAATACAGCAATTTATCTGTGCCTTCCAACTGAGAACAAAATTTCATACCGCTCTCCCTCAAGACAGCAGTCAAAGTGTAATTAGACCTGTCATGAAATACTATAATGCCATCCTCACTGCAAGCCTGAGAGCTCTCAGATTTCAGCACATTAACACAATCACTGCAGATCACACTTTACACAAACTCATGATGACAGATTTTGTGATTTACTAAAGCAAGGTCTGTCCTTGTGCATACATACCCACTGCATGTAACCAGCAATGATGGAGCAAATACCAATTTCTTTTACATCACAGCTTGTATAGCACTACCATCGATCTAGAAGAGGTGCACACTTGATATTACCTGAGATGTGACAGAAAATTAAGAAGGTTTTTCAGGTGACTAAAAAACTAAGAGATTTATATATCAGTCCTCAGAGAATTCATCTGTAAGCCACAAAGATTAGCCAGTTTGAGTAGACAATGTTGTTTCTGTATGTGAAACAAGGTGTTTGAGTGTTTAATGTCAGTAATGTTGCTGAGGACAGATGTCAATGAGCTCTGTCTGTGCTTAAGACACAGAGGAAGTCAGTAAAACCTGACTGGGATAAAGGAGGCAGAGACAACACAGTGAGAGCTTATCTGTTTTAATGCTGAACTTCTCAACAGCATTAAAGGCTTGCAGGAATATTACAGACTGGAAAACACCACCTTTAAAAGAATGATCATTCCATTGAATTCATTAAATGAAGGCAACATCATTTCTAGACTGATAACTATCAAGAGCTGATTGTACAGATGACAGGCATCATTAGATGTTACGTTTTCTGCTTGCACATTCACCCCATACAGGAACAAAGTTCATGCAAATATCTACATTAGAAGCTTGGAGAGAATCAGAAAAACTTGCTGATTTAGATACTGCCTAGGTTGAAAGACTGGTGGCCAAAAGAAAGATTGCAATTAAGGGCATCAGAAAAAGGAATGAGGGATTGAATAAGCACTGAAGACATCATGGTACGTCTGGTGTGCCTGATGAAATGTTAGGGAATGGATTACATAAATTAATCATGCCATCCTTCCTCACAAATGTACTGATCATATAATATCTCAGGTGCATCTAGAGTGAAGAATGATTCAGTGTAAAACAATAATCAGGTTCTTCTGGACAGATGGCTACCACTCCTTGCAGAGAGGATGGAGGGTTAGAAAATTCAAGTACACCCATACATGTTGAGGTCAGGAATGGCAAACAGTAACACATATCTGAGTGAATTAATTGCCTTCTGGCTACAGACAGGAAACAAAGACAGGCACCCATTCCCCTATGCTGCCTATTCCTTGTTTGTTCAAAAGCCCAGGATACAGCAATGCTATGCCAAAAAATGGAAAACATGCATCCTCATGAAGGAGCTGTTGAACCAAAGTTTATTTTGTGTCAGTACTCATAAACACGTGAGATCTTAAACGGAGAGATTGTTCTTTTAGAAAAGCAAAACCCTCAATCCAAGCTCCCCAGTTCTGAACTCCCCTGGACTTTCACTTTGGATACAGATATCACATTTGGCCTCTACATAATAGGGAGCTGAGTCAAAATCTTGGCTATCTAAGCATTAGAAATATTTAAGAAAATTTATATTTAATTCAGATGTTGATGACTTCAGTTCTAAATAGAAAAATCTGTTGCACTTTTACTAATTGCTCCTATTTCAGCTAATAGTTTGCTGTATATATGCAGATGAAGGAAAGTACAGTCCAGCAGAGTGATGGGGAGAGAAAAGAAGTAGAGAAATAATGGAGAGAGCTGAAACAGCTGTCAAAACTGAAAGGCACCTACGCTATCTAACGAAGTGCACAAATTTCTCAATAATCACATCCAAAGTTGCTCTCCTTCTCACCACTGCAAAGCGAAGATGAGTCCAGAAAGCCGTATAAGGCATGACAGTAGCACAGAAACTATCATAAACTAGACATAAATTAGTCAAACTCTCATTAACAAAAATGGTGAAATAGATATACAAATACTCAGGAAAAACAGACAGAGAAGGGTTTGAGAGTAGAATTGAAAGCTTAAATAATAAGCTTTATAACAGTTTCTGAGATGTGAATTCACCAGTTTCAAATGGAAAATGTTTCCCATGTTTTTGTGCTAAATTAACATTTGTTGCCTTTACCTCCGTTGAGGCGGAGCATGCTGGAAAACAAGAACCGGAGATGTTAGTTAGAGCCACAATGGTATGTCTCTCATCTGATCCTGAGAAGCTCCTGTGTATCTAGTGCAAGCTGCTCAACAAGGTTCCTCTTGAGGAAAAAAATGAAAATATTGTATCTCTGCTCACAGGTTTTCCACTAGTGAATCTCACTTAACCTACAACCCCCTCCCTAAAAAACAAGAATTGTCTTATTTCTACCAGTAGAGGCAAAAACAAGACTAAGTGACTCTGCAGAGGCTGCCAAAGGAGACTGTATTCAATCCAGTGGCTGCTGAATTCTGGCTCCATTGTTATCTGGGCCACATGCCGTGCAGGTTGTGCTTCCTGCCCAAGCACTACACTAGAAGAGTGCAGTAATACAGACTTTTTACCAATAACTGAGTTTTACCAATAAGAGGGACCCAAAAGAACAAGCCAAGCTCAGTTACCATATGTTCAGTAGGCAAAGGACACTGATGTGAATGCCAGCAAGCTCATGCTGTCTTAGCCTCTGGTGCCAAACTGGCTAAAGAAGTGCTGTGCTCTTCTTCCAATCAGAAGGGGTAACAGTTCAATCATAAAAATGATGTGGCCATTGCTACTTGAAAGGCACACAAGTCTAAACCAGAAATCATGCTGTGTAATGATGTTTTAATGGGAGGTATCTCCCTCAAAAGTTACAGCCCAGACAGAAACCTCTGCAAAATGAGAGGCAGGATTCTCAGACAGGACTTTCTATGAAAGCTTATGGCCTTGTTCTCATTTCAAATTAGGGACGCTTTACCTTGTTTCATTACACAGTAAAGGAAGAAAAATTTTCTAAGCAGACAACTGAATTTCCCATGTCTGAAATAATAGGATGTCTGCACTGAACTATATCTTCAAGTGTTTCTTTCTACAAATACAAGAAGAAAACTGCTACACATGAAGACTTCTTTGATACCTATATTAGAGCCTTTCAAGTCCAGCATGCAAAACTACTCTGTATTTTATAAAAGACTGTCAGTTGCTGCCACACCAAATAGGATATAACAACCAACCAAAAGTCTTTGAAAACCTTTCATCTGAAGATATCTATTGATAGAAACCATCGTGAACTGTAATTTTGGACTGGAATTGCCAGAACTGACCTTAGAATCGGTGCAGAAATTGACTTCTACATGCACAACACTTCAACACCAAAAATTATGACCTGGCCTTCTGGGTGCTGGACAAAAACCCAGCACCAAAGGAGAAGCAAACATCCTCATTTTCAAGATGTGTAAGAAGGAAGACCCTGATAATAACAGGCCTGTCAGTCTCACTTCAGTGCCTGATAAAATAATGGAGAAGGTTATTCTGGGAGTTAGGGAAAAACACTTGGGAGACAATGCAGCCTTTGGTCATAGCCAACATGGGTTCGTGAGAAGAAAGTCCTGTTTAATTAACATAATTTCCCTTTATGACAAGGTCACCCATCTAGTTGACCAAGGGAAGCCAGCAAGATACAGATTTTTTGGATCTTAGCAAAGCTTTTAATATTGACTGTCACACTATCCTTCTGGACAAAATGTCCAGCACACGGCTAGACAAGTCCATAATACAGTGGGTGAACAGTTGGCTGACTGGTTGGGCCCAAAGAGTTATATTACATCTGGCTGGTGGCCAGTGACCAGTGGAGGACCCCAGGGCTCAATTTTATGGCCAGTGCTCTTTAATGTTTTTATAAATCATCTGGATGCAGGAGTTGAATGTACCTTAAGTTTACCAATAATACTAAATTAGGAGGAGCTGTGAACTCCCTTGAGGGTAAAGAGGCCTTAGTGATCTGGACAGACTAGAGAACCAGGCAATCATCAACCATAAAAAATTTAACAAGAGCAACTGCAGGATTCTCTACCTAGGAAGGGATAATCCTGGTTAGAAGTACAAACTGGGGGATGAGAGGCTGGAGAGCAGCCCCTGTGGGAAGAGATCTGGGGATCTGAGCAGATGGCAAGTTGAATATGAGTCAACAGTGTGCCCTGGCAGCCAGAAGGGCCAACTGTGTCCTGGGGTGCATCAAGCACAGCATTGCTAGCCGGTCGAGGGGGGCGATTGTCCCACTCTACACTGCACTGGCACAGCCCCACCTCAAGTACTGTGTGCAGTTTTGAGTGCTCCAGTATAAGAAGGACAACAAACTATTAGAGTGTGTGCAGAGAAGGGCAATCAAGATGGTGAAAGGCCTCAAGGGCAAAACTTATGAGGAATGGCTGAGATCACTTGGTTTGTTCAGCTTGGAGAAGAGAAGGCTGAAGGGTGACCTTATCACAGCCTACAACTTCCTCAAGGGGGGTGGCAGAGGGGGAGGTGCTGATCTCCTCTTTCTGGAACCAGCGACAAGACACGAGGAAATGGAATGAAGCTGCGTCAGGGGAAGTTCACATTGGACACTAGGAAAAGGTTCTTCACTGAGAAGGTGGTTGGTCACTGGAAGAGGCTCCCCAGGAGAGTGGTCACAGCACCAAGCTTGTCAGAGACCAAGGAGCACCTGCACGATGCTCTTAGCCATATGGTTTAGTTTTAGGTAGTCCTGCAAGGAGCAGGGATTTGGACTCAATGATCCCTATGGGTCCCTTCCAACTTGAGATATTCTATGATCCTATGATTCCATGGAGTTCCCCTACATCATGGTGGTAGCCTGAGTCCCTTCCCTCTGCTTACACACCCGTCTTTCCTCTCCTACAGCAAGCTTCTTTAGAAAGGAGAAATTTTCTGCCCAGCAATCTGATTCCTCCCAGAGTCTCACTTGTTTTTAAAAACCTTGCCTCAAAATTTGTGGGCCATATGCACTTCCACAAATGTGGCCTGGAGCTGGTGGAAATCCCCAAGGTAGGTGGAGTGGAGTTTCAACCCCCTAGTTTGCTCACTTTGCCTAAGCCTTTGTTTTTCCTTCAGATTTTTTACTGCTTTAGCATGTTCTGTAAGCTTGGATGATTCAGCAGTGGAATGCTGTGCAATCTGTAAACATACAGATCACAGGCCAGTGTCCTAAATTCAAGTAAGACTTAAAATATTTATTTTTTGTAAAATAACTCCACCAATTAATTTCTGTTTTATAAAAAAGGGGAACTGATTTCCATTGATTTTAGGGCAAACCAGAAATTTTGTTTATGAGACACATGAAGAAGACTTTAAAAACTGCTATAGATTCAGAGAACCTGGAGCAGTATCTTCTACAGGTAATTTTCTTTTACACCACTGAAATGAGGAGCTGTTCCTCTGAAGTCAGTGGATTTAAACTGGTGTATAACAGGAGCACTTGAGAGGGAAATATGGTTCTGTGTCATTTTAACAGGACCTGAGCCTGGTGCCATAGTAAAAATGAAGGATTCTGCAAACAATTTTCAAAAGCGTGTTTTCACCAACTGCTCCAGCTTTCAGGAAGCGTAAGAGGAGTGCTGATAAAACTTTACCAAAAGGTCCCCAACATCTGCTAGCTGTAATCTATGTAATTTCTAATACACTCTGCATAATGCAAGCCAAGAAAAGAAAGAAGGGGAAAAAAGAGATTTACAAAAAACTCCCTCACTCCTACATTAAATTTGTCCCTCCTCATGCAAAAGGAAAGGCAGTTTTTCAGTACTTCTACTTTTGTATTAAATTTACAACCTGAAGTGCTATGGAAAAGTCTGGTTAGCAGCATGGCAATAAAGTCTGACAATATAAACAGCATGATAAGATCATAAGCTACTCTAGGAGTCCATCTAGGTTAGATAATTGCAGGCAAATTTTGGCTAACTTTAAAAGAGTCACCTTACTTTGCTAGGATGGAAGATCTTAAGCCATAAAAAACCTTTGGATGGGAAAAAAAAAGTTATACATCAAGAAAAATTTAAGTTCCCTATTGAACTATTCCCTGTATAAAAGAATTCCAGGCATGACAAAGCTGTAAGAAATACTGAAATTCTTAACAGCTTTCCATTTCTGGAAATGGAAAAATGGACAATCGGTCATTTTTTCACTGCTGATAGGTGAGGGACTTCCATATTTCCAGAGTTATAAAATAAGAACACAATTAGCCCTTTTGGGGAGAGATTAATTTCCTAGTCCATCCTTCCCTGTAGTAAAATGCCTTTTGTATTTTCATCGGTTTTATCAAACTTTCACCAATTGTAAGTTTGAACTGGATTCTGAATTATTGACAGCTTTTCTTGGTCAACATTATCTCATCCTAAGAAAACAATAATTAACAACAAGTAACAACAACTATCATCTCTATACCTCAGACGGGTTCTGTTAACTTGACTGTGTAAAAAGCACACATTTCTGGTGAAAACTTTGAGCATTCTCACTTTCTGCAAACAGACAAACATACTTGACATCAAAGTGGACCTATTAATATTGGGTTCATCATAGACCCCTCTAAACAACAGCCAAACAATGTTGTAGCTACAATCACCTTTTTTTTTTTTTTTTTCATTGTCTTATCTTAAAAAGTGTGGGAATGGCAAGAGAAAAAAAAATAGAGACCTTGGGTATAAGTATATGACTATCATGTTTCTATCACGATGCTTACATTGTATATCTATATTGCTGTTGCATGTGGCTATTTACGGTCTAATGCTGAAAGCACACATAACAGTTGATAGTTATTGATACTATGCTCTTTATCATGAACATCTCATTTTAAATATTAACAAACTGTTAAAATGTGTTTCATGAGGCACAATGAACAATCAAAACTTCAGAAATTCTTTGCATGTATCTCAACAAGCAAATATGGAAATGGATATGGAATTTCAGAAAAAACTATTTCTTTTTCAGAAAAACTATCTTAAGATATTTAGCTAGCATACAAGCTACCATTTTATCCCTTCTTAGAAATGTAGGGCAGCAAGTTTAGAACTCACAAAATGCATTAAGACTATGAATTCTGCTTCAATTACAAAACATTATTTTTAATGCAGGTACCACACAAAAGTCAATACATTATGAAAAACGTCACACTAGGTAATCACGTGTCCGTCTAGGCTTAAAAAATATTTTCAAAGCTACTTAAGGGATGCAGATACCTATCCTTCCTTTGAAGTCTGTTACCATAGATCATTTGCCTTCAATATTTAGAAGCTTTTTAAAACAGTGTATTTCTTGGAGACATGCCAGTGCACTAGCAAATAATTTACAACCATTCATTCAAAAGGGTCACCAGCATCCAGAGTATGCTCCCCTCAACTTATTTCAGTACTAGCAACGCTATCCTTTCTGTCAACCTGTACCAGGCTACAGTATGTCAAACTATTCAGTCATGAACCAGGTGTCTGAACATTTAAATAAAGAGTACTAAGAATTATGGAAGGGTCACTGACATTCCACACATAAAATTTGCCTGAAATACTTTCTCTTGTAGCCAAAATTTTATTAGAGGGCCATTTACTTAGCTAAAAGTTTCTGGTTCTGTCTTTGGCCAACTCTGTCTGGGTATGATGTGATGCCTAAATTTTTCAAATCTGTGTGTTAGAATTCATTAAAGTCTTTTACTCATCTTGCTTTTAAAAACTTTAGAGAAACCTAGGAAACTTACCAATTACACAATTACTAATGAGGGTAAATTTGCACAGAGTGAATTTCAGATCCTTATCAACAGCCACCTGTAACAACCTGAGTAAGAGAGCCCTTTTAGCAGAAAAAAATGAGGTCTTTGGAATTTTTAAACTAGGAATTTGTAGGAATAAAAACTAGAATTCAACTTTCATAAGCTTTAGGTAGGTTTTTAAACACCAGTTTTTACTACAACCAGGTTAACTAGATCAGCAAGCACTGTTACGTTTTAGAGGGGAAAAAAATACATTCTTTTAATTAAAACTGCCATATTTTCTGGGTTTTCTTTCCTGAAACCTGCAGCTTGTGTACTTCTTACAAGGCATTAGCTTATGAAGCTTTTTCTTTAGGAAACTATGTACGCATAAGCACAATATAGCTAGAACAGAAACCAAAGCATTCAAGGCAGAGCACCTGGCACCAAGTGGCTAACTCAGAGCAGCCAGAGCATCACCTAGCTCTGCATTCAATTTTGGCCAAAATAGGTAGCAAATCTGCCACTGCAGAGAAAGCTGAAAACACAGATGCAGCAGCACCACCTGTGAGAAAGTCACAGCTGTTGGTGACTAGTGATGATCCATGGCCAGTGGCAGCATGACAGACAATCCAATACAGAAGGTAGCATACGGTGAAGAGAACAACCCCTCCAGAAACAGTTAAATGTCACATCCATGGACAGCCCATGTTGTGCACAAGGCCACCAATCAAGGCTTAAATTCATCAGATCAGAGTGAGTGTCCTCTGCCCTCAGATCTCTTCTGTCACTCTGCACCAGATTGGAGGGGTGGGTTCCTTGCGTGCAGTACAAAACATGCCTGTGTCAGGCAAAAGAAATCTCAGAAATCAGTATTCACCTGCTATACCTATCCTGAGTGGTAAACAAGTTCTAGATTTCATGTCGTTGAGCAGTGCAGTTCTGTCCTGGCAACCAGTCCACCCAATTCTCCCATGACAGCTGCTTTTACCAAAAATTACCAAATTTTTTAATTAAAACTGGTGGGTCAGCTGGATTATGCCTACCCAGGTAAAATCAAACTCACCACCCCTTCATTTTCTCTCAACAGCCAGATTGACTCGCTTTCTGAAATGCATGAGATTGTATTAAAACAGTCACAGAATCACAGAATCATCTAGGTCGGAAAAGACCTTGAAGATCATCTAGTCCAACCATTAACCTAGCACTGACAGATCCCAACTACACCATATCCCTCAGCGCTATGTCAACCCAACTCTTAAACACCTCCAGGGATGGGGACACCACCACTGCCCTGGGTAGCCCATTCCAACACCTAACAACCCATTCTGTAAAGAAATGCTTCCTAATATCCAGTCTAAACCTTCCCTGACGCAATTTGAGGCCATTCCCTCTTGTCCTATCGCTTGTTACTTCGTTAAAGAGACTCATCCCCAGCTCTCTGCAACCTCCTTTCAGGTAGCTGTAGAGGGCGATGAGGTCTCCCCTCAGCCTCCTCTTCTCCAGACTAAACAACCCCAGTTCCCTCAGCCGCTCCTCATACGACATGTGCTCCAGACCCTTCACCAGCTTCGTTGCCCTTCTCTGGACACACTCGAGTCATTCAATGTCCTTTTTGCAGTGAGGGGCCCAAAACTGAACACAGGAATCGAGGTGCGGCCTCACCAGTGCCGAGTACAGGGGTAAGATCACTTCCCTGTCCCTGCTGGCCATGCTATTTCTGACACAAGCCAGGATACCATTGGCCTTCTTGGCCACCTGGGCACACTGCTGGCTCCTGTTCAGCCAGCTGTCAGTCAACACCCCCAGGTCCCTCTCTGACTGGCAGCTCTCCAGCCACTCCTCCCCAAGCCTGTAGCGCTGCTGGGGGTTGTTGTGGCCCAAGTGCAGCACCCGGCATTTGGCCTTAAATGTCATACAGTTTTGTGCTCTTTCTTATTTCTACGTGCATCTCTCAAACTTTCCAAATTGCTGGCATACCCTACTGATGGAAATTTTAATTGCTTCATTTTCCTTTTCCCTAATCTATATAATTGCTTCCCATATGGTCACGTCTCTGCAGAAAAATGCAAATTATTTTGGAAAACTGAAAAAGTCTTATATAATCACTGATGTCTCTGTACAGTTTACAGGCATTCCTGATCAAATCCCTAGACTGAATCCAGAGTGTAGAATAATACCTTTTTATTGACACAATGCTTTATACAGTGTTGCTAAACACTGTAATTGACAGAGCATGCTGATATTTTCAAAGCGGTTTCTGAAAATGCTAGGAAACATGAAGGGGCTTTTCTCCTGGATTCTTCCATTTTGAAGCAGGAGGTTGTGAGCATGTAAATAATTTGTGAGCAAAGTAAGGACCTCCTCCAGCCCTTTTGACAGCCAACTAGGATTTCAGAGGCTACACCTTGTTCATTCCTGTTGAAAACAGTTCCTGCAGGTTTCCCATCAGAAAAGTCTTTACAGGAGTCGGCTATGTGGAGGGAAAAAAGCTGCAAGTTCAGAGCAGATGCTCTCAGATATATAAAGAGAAAGATGCTGGGGGCTGGAAGCAGCAAAGAGGAACACCTGAAACTAGAAGGAGCAAATGCGCTTAGAGGGAGGCTGGAGTGACACCAAGCAGGAAGCCAATAAAGGCATTGTCTGGCCTTAGACAAGAGGACAGACAGTGTAGAGAGATATCGATGGATTGGAGGGAATTATGGAAAGTCCTCAGAAGTAAAAGGGTACCCAGGGCTTAAGTGGGAAGGAACAAGTATGGGAAAAGTGGTGTCAAAGTGCTAGGAAGAACAGCCACTTTGGAAATCTGGATTTTGTTTTTAGTGATCAATTTAATTATATAACTAGGGAAACTGCACTAGTTGTAGAATAACCTGGCAAAATATATGCAGTGTCTTTGGCATGTTAAAGTCCCCTTATACTACTGCATTAACTTGCAGGAATATGAACCTGTGATACCTCACTAGCCAAAGGTACTCAGACCCTTTAAAAACCAAATATAACAGATTGAAAGTTCATCTGTGTGCAGGCTTTTAATGCTAAATAGTATGCATAATAAGTATTATAATGAAAATATATATGAATGTTTGAAATCTGACATCCTTCATTCCTGGCTTTTGACTTGTGCAAAGCCGGTCATCAGACAGACTTAAGAGCCCCATCAGGAGTGTTTACTGCGAATGCAAGTGCAAATATTAAGCTAACTGAATGCCACAAATGAATGAACTTCTGCCATCTCACATACTGAAAGAACTATTTTGATAACAACATTGTGATTACTTTTGCATAAATATGCCTGGAAAGGCTGCTCTCATATTATGGAATTAGAAGTTTTCTGATGTAACATCCCTCTTAAGCACTACACATAATATTTAGCTAATGGAACCAAAGGTGCAAAATTAAGTATTCAAAAGCAAGGGAACACTGGAATTACCATTGTCTACAGCAGATCAGTCCAGCACTGTTCCCAATGTGGAGTATGATATAGTTTAACTTACACAAACACCAAATTTTCCACAGATAAAGACTCATTTGAGAGCCACCGTTTCAAAGAACTTGGATCTTTTACTTGTTTGTTTTGGAACTGTTACATGTTCTGCTGTACACAGGTCATTAAAAACAGCTGCAGGCACATCACTGTTATGGATGTGGATTAGGAATCATCATGTGCGAGTAAGTGGCAACAGCATGGAATATTTAGACTGTGGCATTTTGGACTCAGTCTGTAGCTTGTCTCTCTTAGCTTAAAACCAGGTCTGGGCAAGCCCAAGTGACCTTAGGCCAGGTAACCTCTTCTTATGAGTCTGCCCATTTTAAAAACCTTAAAGAAATTCAGCCTTAGGCACATAGGGAAATCCAAAGGTTTGGCATTGAGTTTTATCAAGACATGGTACAATGGATCACACTAGCTGGATTTAGTGTTCTACTTCTCATCTAAGAAAAATGCCTGCATTTTCCTCTCCTTACGTTCTTCAGAAGGAGCTCTTGCAAATGGTGAAGTTATTCTGCAATATTTGAATGCACTGAAAGTAGAAAATTCATAAATGTATCCAATGGACATTTTGTACTTGTTAACATGCTAGACATTTACTATGGTAAGCTGCTCAACTCCACATTTTTATCAATATTTACATAAGCTTTTCATTAAAAACCAGAATTTTTTCTGTATTATGCAGCGTCAGTTCCAGTCCTTTCTCCACTTTTTCTGTCTCTGTCACAGAAAATGCGCATTCACATTTAACTGAAGTTTATTGCCAGGAAAATTAATTCCAGGAACAGAATGAAATATTTTCCTGAGCTGAAAGGCAATACACAACAAATGTAAACTTATTCAATCAACAGCTCTACCTGCTTTTTCTTCCAAAATAAATGCTCTTGAAAGACTATCAAATGAAAGCACATCACTGAACAATGGACAGGACTTGCAGACGACTTGCAGGTCAGCAGCCAGCTGGACCTACAAACCCACAAAACTGCTTGACGTGCAATGCTTTGTAATGCTCAGTTTCTCACTGTGAGCTATAGTAAACTATTTGGTTCAAAGTATTTAGCACGGTATCTCCACATTTATCCAACAATAAGCAGTAGAAATATTTGTGACTAACATCAGCCTGCTGCCATCTCCTGGTGAAAAGTTCAGGACATTAAACAACCGCAAATACAATCAGTTCTTGCTTGCTCCCGTTATCTTGGGCTTTTATCTCACAGTAAGGCAATGTAATCTTACTTGTGCAATAACATTACTTAGAGAGAAACAACTAGGTTAGTGATCTCACAGGGAGTAAGGATTCTTTTCACAAATCCCCTTTCACTGACCCTTAATCCCCTTTCAATGACCCTTTATCATACCTGCAATAATCTGGATAGTGACTGTCAGGGGAACAAGTCGCTTCAGCATTAAGTAGTAGCTATTATTTTACTTGGTAAAATACACCAATCTAGCAACAATAAAACATACTTCAGAAACCATCTACTTGCATGCACTGTAAATAAGTGCGACAACACACAAGTAAAATCAGGAAAGGCAGCATTTGATAATAAATAGGCAAAACAATGTTATGTTAACCAAGCCAGAACTGCAGGAGTATAAAGGGATGTCATTCCACTCACTTCCCCTAACAGTTAGTCTTGACTCTTGCCTATTCTTTGCACTAAGTGTGTGCAGCTGCAAAATGTTCCTCACAGAGTGACACGTCCTGGGACATGGGGAACCAGCACAAGATAATTCCAAGGGGAGATACAGGATTCACATGCCCAAGTCACTTCTTCCCATATTCACAATGAAGAGCAGCAAATTTTTCACCACAGCATATCCAAACCAACAGCAAGGATAAGGAATACAGATGAGAAAATTATCTTAAGTGCACTGTGGTATTCATTTTGGTGCTTAGAATATCCAGCAGAAAGATGACAGCAATTTGCAATCCTTTAGCCCATTTAATCCAACAATAACTAGTTCTTGAACTGAGGTTGACTCACATGAAAAATTATGACTGAGAGTGCCACTGTTTCAAGCATTTAGATGAATGTGCTCACAGTAAGATTACTCAGAATGCAGTGCTACCATAGTTCAACTAAGCATCAAACATTGCTAGGGGTACCACATGCAGGTCTGCATTGCTCTGGCAGACCAAGCGACAAAAAGTCAGATGTACAGTTTGCAGAATGTTTTACAAGGCTGAAAAAAATTTTAACACAGTACTCACATGCAGTACAGTCAATTCCTTTTCTTAGGGAAAAGGATATACAGATCTCCTGGTGCAATCAAACACAAGCTTCACCACAGCCTGAAAAGCAAAGACTCTAGGAAGGAAATTGAAAATGGATTGCGGGTCACAAGTTCCCAGTTGTCTTCAGAAACCCAACATCTATACCAGTACCTATCTCTAAAACCCTGCCAAGAGCAACTATCTGTGCCATCATAACACTGACCCAAGTTGTAATAGAAAGAGACAGTACTTTTTGACAGCTGTTTTCCATTAGAAGGTACTGATGGAAATAGTCCATGAAAATAGGTTGATTTTTAGGCAACTTAATGGAACTATTTTTGATTTTAAAAACAGGTGTGGTTTCCTGTTAATCTGTCTTTCAATTTTCCCTTTGTAATAGTTTAAGGTTTTAATGTTTTATTTCATGTTCCAGCATTTTTTGCTCCTACAATGCCATGTTGATACTTCTGAAAGAAGTTACATCAGAACATCCGATATCACAAAAGCTCTCTTCTCAATCCACTCGCATTACAAGTCAGTAAATAGAAAATTTTAAATAAAATGTAAGATATTAATTTTGCACTCCTACCTATGCACTAAAGGAAGAAAATACTGCCAAAGCATTAAACTATAAGTCCTTGATAAAGTCAGGATTTTTTTCTAACCCTTAGCACTCCCCACTATTTGAGAAACAATGGTTGCAAGGAATATTAACTGATGATTAATACTGACTTCCAAATCTAAACCTGGTAAGCAGCAGGGAAAGGCCTTAGAGACAAATATTGAGTAACACTTACTCTCCTGACCAGCATTACCAGAAAGATTGTTCTTCCTACTGCAAAAAATCTGCCTGAAAAGAAAGCCAGCACAGCTGGTCAAACCCCAGGAAATTATTCTTGGCTCACACTAATGGCTTGCATCTTTCTTCAAGATCAACAGCTTTGATTTGCAAGAACCAGCTGTTCATGCTCCTTAAGCACCTAATCATATTGAAGAGCGAGGGTGTGACCTCTGAGTCTCAGTCTCAGGCCCAGTCTTTACTGGTATGACCAGCTTTCAGCAATCCCATGTTCCTAAGATCAGTGGGAAAGTCTGGGACAAAGAAGACTTACCTTTGGTGGAGGGGGAGCAGGATAGGAAACACTTGAATGAATGGCATACTCAGGTCCGTGGAGCACCCATATGCAACAAGGGAGTTGGCCCATGTTACTTTGAGGCCATTCTCTCTATCATTGAAACACTGTGACAATTGGGAGGAGGTTCCTTCGGGCTGGGAGAATGTAGATGTCACCCCTGTCTTCAAGAAAGGCAAGAAGGAGGATCTGGGGAACTACAGGCCAGTCAGCCTCAGTCCCTGGAAGATGTCTGAGTAAATAAACCTGGAAAACCAATTTCAGACACTGGCTGTCAAAAGGGCTGTCAGAGGTAATTTGGAGTGGTCAGCATGGATTTATGAAGAGGAAATCATGCTTAAACCAAACTGAAAGCCTTCTACAATGAGAAGACTGGTTTGGTAGATGATAGGAGAACAGTAGATGTTGCTTACTTTGGTAAGGCTTTTGACAGTCTCCCATAACATCCTCATCAACAAACTGACAGAAGTATGGGCAAGTGGGCAGTGAGGTGGACTAAATAACACCTGAGTTGCTGGACTCAAAGGGTTGTGAACAGTGTCACGAAGTCCAGCCAGAAACCAGTCACTAACTGTGTGCCCTGCCACTGGATAATGGCGTAAATACTATTAAATTTCTTTATGAATGATCAGGATAATGGGACAGATGGCATCATCAGCAAGTTTGTGAGTGATACAAAACTGGGAGAAGTGGTTGATTGACCCACTGTGTGTGTTGCCATTCAGAGGGACCTCAACAGGATCAAGAATGCCATGAAATTCAACAAAAGGAAATGCAAAGTCCTGCATTTGGAGAAGAATAACCCCAGGCAGCAGGACAGTCTGATGTCCAACCAGCTGGAGAACAGTTTGTCAGAAAAGACCGTGATGGTCCTGGTGGAAAAGCTGGCCAAGAGCCAGCACCATGCCCTTGTGGTGAAGGCTAGCGGCACTCTGGATTGCATTTGGATTGCAATCTGGATTGCACTGCCAGTGCATCAAGGGAAGTGATCCCTCCTCTAGAGGAAGAGGAATCTGAATGCTGTGTTCAGTCTGGACTCCCCAGTATGAGACACGGACATACGGAAACAAGGGGCCACAGGGATGTTAAATGACTGGAATGTCTCTCATACAAGGAGAGACTGAGAAAGCTTTGAGGAGAGAAGGCTCAGAAAGATCTTATTAATATGTATATACGTGGTGGGGCTGGGCATAAAGAAGAGGGTTAGGCTCTTCTCATTGGTGCCATGACAGGACAGGTATGCCACCCACAGCAGGTGAGAAGCAATCCAAAACAATCCTTGCCACACACCCACCTGACAAAATATAGACAGTTGTTGGAAGTGGGGGAAAAGCAAAACAGCAAAAAATCTGCAAAACACATTTCCTTAACACATGGTGCCCAGAACACAGGACGGGATGGAGATCCAGTGATTTGTGTTGCCATGGCACCAAGGAGGAATGCGAAGCGAGGTGGAGGCTGCACGGTCCTGTTCTTCCACTTTTCTCAAGGAACATTTGACACGATTGTGCAGATTTATTTCCTGTTCTTCCCCTTCTCTCAAGGACTGTTTTGCAGAACTCTGTGGACCTTATCTCTCATTCCTCCTCTTCTCCCACAAACAGCGCACCCCTTGCACCAAGGAATGTGCTGTGTCACTACTCAAGAAACAATGGCTTGACCACACTCCCACCCACTCACACATACACACTTAGATAAATACTACCCCGAGTTTGTATCTAACTCGGAGGGACGATAATGTGATACCAAATCAGAGGGACAGATCAACGGGTCTGTGCTCCTCACCCCTCCCAGAAGGGACGCCTTTTGGTAAGATTTGGGCCCTCGGCTAAGTGTGCATGACTGCAATCATTTTTTGTGTGTCGTGCCATGTAGCCAACCTGCAGATTGTGCATTTACCGTAGGCAAGCTCAGAGAACCTGTAGATGTTGCATAAGAATAAACGGTACTTTTCATGAACCTGACTGCTTCTCTTGAATGCAACCGGACCTGCAGCATACGGGCTGTTTGTGCACCTGGTGTCAGGCCTGGAGTCACGGCCATAATTGGCATACCTATTAAGAGATAAGTCCAGCCGCCCCTAGCCCCTCTAATCTCTGAGGACCGACTAGAATGCAGGGGGATTAATCTCTTACCAAATTAATTCATTACCTTAAATGAAACAACAGTATCCATGCCCCATCCTCCACAATGATTCCTTTGTTCTACACATTGATTCTTTTTACGCTACTTTTTAATTGTATTAATACAAAAACACAAGCAGGACTGGGAAGTTACATGTGCTTTTGCTCATTTTATACCATTTCTAAATTGTGTACTGTACTGAAGACAAGGACTCTGAACACTCTGGGTCTGAAATCAAAGCAGTCAGGAGTCTCCATCACAGGCTTTGCATTTATATATTTCTTTTTAGAATCAATTTGGTTCTTCTGTAGGACTACAGAAAATTTTCTGTTAGGATTATAAGAACTGTTTTACTTGATTTGTATTCAACTCTGGCCTTTACTAAAGCTCTTTCTAGATATGCATTTGCCAGTTTGTTAACAAACTATTTCCAATACAGCAAAAATGATGAAGCCTTAAGTATCTGCTAAAAGAAATTCCACTCAGTTTTTTAAAAACTGGTTTAAACTTAAAGCTATGAAAAATTACATAATGCAATGTGTATTCAGTCTGTTCAGACTTTTCTTTTTTTTTTTTACACTACCCTTGCTGAACAACGAAATTCCCTTGTTACATGATGGATTAAGTTTTTAAGCAGTGCCCAAGCCTATGCTCCCAACTATTTCCTATAAATACTAATAAAATACCTGATCTTTTAAAATGGTAAACAGCCACTGACAAAAATTTCGGCCCCGATGACATGAAATAAAAGAACTTCCCAAAAATTCAAAAATAGGAGTATTGGGTATAAGAACCCTGTGTGTTAGGAATACAGACAACACTGGTGAATCCTATACTGAGTGAACCTTTCTCTGAGATAGTATGTACTGCAAAATTCAGATCAAGTACCTTTGATAAAAAATACTGTCAAAAATCTTGATTTGGTCATTTGGTCTTTCCATTGCCATGAACTGCCCAACAGTCAAACACAGCTTCCACCCTGTAGGACAGCATGGAATGCAATATGAACACTGCATAAGAGGGAAGCAGAATAGCTACAGTAAACCTGTTCCAAGGACAAGAGAATCAGACATTTCTGTCACAATTTATTTCATGGTCTTTGATGATCTGTGCAGCACTGTTCCTGCACACATATACTATTTTCTCTTATATTCTGATGAACCAGATTAGCAGCACACATCTTACATTTCCTTTCTTTCCCACAGGCTACCTTGCCATCTGCTTGACTTGCAACTGGTAGCAGTTGTGTCCTATTCTCGCCTTTTCTCTTCACACACATATTTTCTACAGCAGCTACAGTATACCCACCACCAGACCTAGTTGGATTAAAAACATCCATCTTCCACATCTCTAACTAGGCTTCTTGGCTAGATTTTTGTCTTTTAGTCTGAAAGCATCTTGGGACAAGGACTGTTTCTACTTGTATTTGTCACTGCTCAATTAGTTAAAAAAAACCCCTCTGTAAATAAACTCTTTAAGCAACTAAAGCTGTCCAGACACAAACACAAGTGAAATGACTGTAACCCTGGCTCCTGTGGTACTTTATAACCATGATATAGCTTTTTGCAGCTTTTCCTGACTGGTATTCCTAAGTGCAAACTACTAAAATGCAGGCAGTTGGAAGAGATAGTCAAGCTGCCAGAAAATACATAAATGAGTGACTACGGATTAGATCCACCTCTTGGAATGACTCTGCCTATGTGTAAATGGATCAGAAACTACTGTCGGTGCCACACAGGAACATTATCAGGTGTGATATATGATTTATAAGTGTTAAAATGCCCAGAATAGGGACAGAAAGATACTCAAACTCTCTGCAATTGTGCTTTATGCCAATGAAAAAGAGTTCCCGATCTGTAAGCCCACACACAATCCATTAGACACAGCTGAACAGCTTCACATAGAGCATAGGTAGGTATCACAATGTAGGATGGTCCGAAAAATACTCTCATATGGCAGAACTACCTCCAAATGGTGCCGCACTTAACAAGTTAGCACAGCTGAAGTTGTTAAGCACTGCAGATAGTAAGATAGAGCTCTCATGCGATGTTCTGCCAATAGAGTAATTTCTGCAAATGCGTTTCCAAATGATGAAACACAGAAGACTGAACCAGAACTATCAAGCCATAAATGTAATTCAGGCTTATTAAAGGACTCCGTGGCTGAACTCAAACTGGAGCACTCATATCCTTTCAAGTTCCTACTCATCCTATCTTCTCCCAGTCTCCACTAAAAAAGAAAAAAAAATGTTTCATGTTAAGCTACCAAGTACCTTAGATAATTTACCAGCTCACTTCTGAGAAACCTCTGTAGTTATACTGAAGATGAATATACACTCTTCTACATGCAAAACAATGAAAGCTATAAGCTATTAGGCAAAAGCGCACATTCACTTCAACATGTATCTCAAATACACCACAAAAATCTACTTCCTTCTATTCAACTGTCCTCATCACACTGTGGAAGACTGCTCATCCCTTGTGCAAGGTATTATGAGAACCTCAGCTGTGCACTTATGAAATTACAAAAGGTTCAATGTTACTTCTGTGCATAGATGAGTTTTGCACAAGATGCAGGAGCAAGAAAGGAAGTAAATCCTTGCCTGCAGTTGCTCTTGTTCTCACACATTCTTAATTTAAGAGACTTCAGTCAGTAGATCCAAACAAACTGTCGGAAGGGAAATAAGAAAACATGGCTATCAACTTATCCATCATGTCAAACACCTTCTCACTGTACAGGTGTTGTTACAAAAAGCCAGCTTGCACTGCTGGCCTAATACACTGAGAATTCTTACCCTGACCCTCTGACCATCACCTCACACACACACCATCCATGAATGAAACTTGGTGTGAATTTGCCCCATAAGGAATGATGATACATGTATTTCTGTATCTCTCCATACATGCATATATACAGACACATCCATAAATGTCACTTACCATTTAGTATTTGTGAAATAAACATCCATACTGAGAAGTACTGAGCACTGAACATCCTGGAATCAGTAGAAAATTTGTAGCTCTCACATGGGACCCACACCCAGTGGCCTGGTCATTGTTTCTTGTAGTATTTTAGCTAGAACAGCTAGGTCAAAAGAGTCCTTCCCTAACATCTTCTCCTCTACTAGAAGCCTCTACTTCTCCTACCTCTCCCAGCTGATTAAAACCGAAGTATTTTCTCAAACCACACAACCACAGACAGTACAGGAAGCATAAATGATTCAATAAAACCACATCTTTCTACCTTTATGCAGGATTAACACATGTATTCTATTCATGGCCATTCCAAACACAAAGCAGAAATTTTATCTCTCACCTAGTGCTACTACTGGCCACAATGAACAATTCTAAAAGCACCAGTTACACAACTAACAGAGGGGACTAGTTGTTCATTAAGTCTTGTAATTGAGACTGTTTCAGCCATTACTTGCAGAAATCCAGGGACAGAACTGTATGTGAATTTTTCGATGCTCAGCGAACTAGTGACAGTCAATTATATGTTCTTTTAGCTTCACTTTTCAATAAAAATAGACTGATGTATGTTCAGTACGGACAGAGCATATACAGGACAGACTGCAAACAGTTATCTGTTATCCTGCAAAAGTTACAGCAATCAATATGTTTTGTTATAGCTACACATTATTTGCTATTACCAAACACTGTACTACTTGATATTTTACTTGGAGGAAAGATTCCAGATACTTCATCATACCTTTATGAACAATTTGTATATGCTTTGGTAAGAAGAGAATGCTAATATAATCTTCCAAAGTAAAAAAAGAGACCAAGGAGTACAGGAGTTCATAAACCTGTCCTTTTGGAACTCACCTGGTAAGGTTGGGCAAAGCTAAACTGCAAAATATTGACTGCTCTGCAGTGCTGCACTAACTTATGGTATATTCTCCTATGGAGAGGGAAGTGAGGTATTTGCACTGTGTACGTCAGCTAATGATAATCTAGTGCACCTAACTTCAGAAGCTCAAACTCCCTATTCTTAGGAAGTTAAATAGAAGATCTTCTCATTAGGAAGTTAATGAAAAAAGTAATTTCCCAACCTTAATGGGCAAGTACTTCTGAATCGTATTTCAGTACAAGTATCTTGGACATTTAACACTGTACACTATGAATACTGTATTCCTATTCAGCAAACACCCGGTTTTAAAGAAGTCACGGAAAAATAGAAATATAATTGTTATCTGTAGCTGCTAATGTTCTGCTGTTCTCCCAACTCCCCCTAACTAATCAGTAAATCACTGCTCTACAAGAGGATTTTACCCTAAAGTTCAACATACTATGATGGCCTTCTAATATAAGCCTAACCAAAATTTCCTAAGTATCCACCACAAACCAGTGGACAGGTGAGCTACTACTTATAACAAAAAAACCATAGTGTGGCACTTACCTGCAAGTAGTAAAGACCCCTAAGGTGCACAGGTATATAATTTCTGCTTTTATATATATTACTTGGAATTTGAGGCCAAATCTTCACAGGAAACTCAAAATTCTTAGCTGCCCTTAATCCAGAACTGTCAATGTAGTAGCAACCCAAAATCAAGTTTAATTTTTCTTAAGACAGGCCATGATCAAGGTATTACCACATCCTTACATTTTAGCTACCCTAGTAGCTAATCTACCATCTGAAAGATTACTGCAAACCTCAAAGACAGACCTATACTTCAGTACATTACTTGGTTAGAACCAGAGAATCCTTCTGAATCTAGATTCCAGTGCTACATGTTTAGGTCCTTGATAGCACAGTCCTCTAACACAATAATCAAATCACTGTTACTTCCCTCTGGAACACATTTCCCCAGTCAAATATAAATACTGAATAAAAAAAAAGGAACAGTACACAGAGAATGAGGAATGAAGGGACCAGATACACTTGTACCTTACAAATAAGAGTTTGATAAAAGTACTCAAAAATACAACATTTCTTCTGGTTCTTTTTGGAGTACATGCACTGATACTCATGATGAGTAACAACAATGCATACCAGCCTAATATAAACTCTGGGTGGGAGTTTTGTACTTTTAAACTCTCTTCTTAATTATTTAGTAGCTCTAAAACAAACAAAGGCATGTAATCTGAATGAGTCAGAAATATATTTTTTCCCCAAATAATTTTATTCTTAACCTGCAAATACTGGAGAATGGTATTATGCCAAAGGGCCTAAAGCTAATCATTGCTTTCAAGAAAAGTTTGCATACATTCACAAGACTAACACTAACAAAGCCACTAATGAATCCCAGTATTTCAGTTGCTCTCCCACTGTGTAAAGCTCTACCCCTGTATCTTTTCCAGAATTCGCATGTTTACAAAGAATTACCTTGTATGACATTAAAACAGACTCAAAGCCAGTAATACCCATTCGAAGGCAAGTTTGTGGCCTAAGAGTGGAAAGCTCTCCTCTTAGAGATGTAATCCACCCACTAAGAAAAACGGAAGCCTTCCTGCCATTTGTTCACTTCTATGACAAAAACAAGAACCACGCTGTTGAATAGGCAGAATGGGGGAATAATGCTTCCTGCTTTAAAGCTCTGAAAATGCTCTGAGATACCCTTATTTATAATTTTTCATATGCAACTTATAGCAGTGAATAACAGTGCAGCATTCTGGCCAAGTAACCACCACTCCAAGCTCCTTCCCCCAGCCTTTTACATACCCACAGGAGCACAGCTGACAAATGCACTTCTTCAAGGATGGAACTGCATGCAAAGGCACAGGCAACATAGGAGACATGTTTGCTAAGTAAAACAGTTACGGATCAGGCCTTTCCCAGCAGAACAAAAAAAACCCAAAACAAACAAACAAAAACACTCTTCAGCAGCAGTCCCTGGAGACAATTACGTCAGATCTAGGAAACTCCAGAAGCAGGGACAGAGCACACAACACTGGTACAGACTGCACTACACATCTGAGCTGAAAGGCCCCTTCTCTGGAGCAGCATGCCCAGATTCCTCTGGTGGCATCGCAACCAGAGCTCTGCAGTCCTGTTTTCAAGCCCCTTCTGACCACAGCATGAAAGCCTTGACAGTCACCTGGGGAACCTTTGTGAAGTCACCAGCACCAAGCTCTAGAGCCCAGGTCTGCAAGGAACACAGTTAGGCCTGTTCCAGGTCAGGCCTTTCAATTCTCTAGCTGTTTGACCAAGATTAGATCAACATGTAAATGGGCTATTAAGAAGCACTTCCCTATTAGCTGTTAACGTGTTAGCAGCCACATTATAGCTTTCACAATCAGACACATAAATCATAAAGCTTGTCAAATTCTGCTTTATAAGGAAGATGTCAAATACAGGTGAAGATTCTTCTTAAAACTTATTTGCAACTGTTTTGAAAGAAAGGAGATACACCAGAACAGAAAAGCACCTTTTTTTAGCAATGCTTCAAAACTCTGTAAACACACCAGTCAGTACTTTTACAATAAGAAGTTTATCTGCTGGAACCCCAACTTTTACATTCCCACCCCACCACAAGCTGTATTATCAGTTACTTATATCACAATGTCATGAACGTGTATCAACTATGTGAAAATAAAATGGCATTAATGGTACTACAAGTCATAAAATTTTGCAAGTTCAGTGTAATATGTTTATTCAGTAAAATGCCTAACAAAACAGGCACTTCAGTGGAAGTTTACAAAAACAGAGCAGACTCTATCAACTGGTAGAACTGATGGCAATATTGACCAGAAGTCTCAAAAATAGAGACGAATCCAGTGAATGTAGACCACCAAGTAAAATTTGGGTGGGTTTTTTTTTTTTGGGGGGAGGGGGGGGGGGATGTTGGAAATCAGGGGCAAGGTAGAGACACCAAAGATTTCACTATTTCTCACCTGAGACTTTGTTTTTCCATTTTCTAGGATTATGCCACCTACATTTGCTGTTTTTCAGAACATCCTTAAGAACAAATACATAGTTCTGTAAATAAGATAGGCTGTACACAGAATGCTAGTATGGATTACACGAAATTGGAAGAACCAGAGCAGGCAACACACTCCTAAACAAGGAGACTGTAATACAATCTCTGCAAAAAATAGAAAGGAGTGCAACTTCTTCATCTAGACAGTGCTTGGACAAGATACTACATGCTGAAGTGAACCATAACTGTACACATACAATTGTGTTTCTGCTTTACAAATTTGGTCCTGATGGCTGCTCCTTACTTCTTGGCTTCTCATTCAACTTATCTTTCTCTGGAAGCAAAAGAGAGTTAGTTAGCATTCTATAATATTCAATTAATTGACATAAATACTGCTCCAAAACCATTTACAAAAGCATATATGAAATGGTACTTCCAATTTTGGTAACTGTTCCAAGTAAGATGTGCTGGGTTTTTGTGTGTGGTGGGGGTTTTTGGTAGCGGGGCAGGGGCTACAGCAGTGGCCCCTATATTAGAAGCTTCTCAAAGCTCCGCTGGCTTCAAGTCAGACCTGCCTTTGCACCAAGGCTGGGCCAATTAGCGACAGTGGCTGCGACTCTGAGATAACATACTTAAGAAGGGGAACCTGTGAGGAGGACTTGGAGTTGTGAGGATGAGTTGTGAGAACACCTCTGCAAACACCAACGTCAGTGGTAGAAAGGAGAAGAAAGCTGGAGGGAGGTGCGCCGGAGCAGAGACCCCCCTGCAGCTCATGGTGAGAGGGCAGGCTGTCCCCCTGCCACCCATGGAGGTCACCAGTGGAGCAGATGCCCACCTGCAGCCCCTGGAGGACCCCACACTGGAGCAGGTTGCTGCACCCAAAGAAGGCTGGGACTCTGTGGGAAAAAGCCCCCACTGTTGTAGTTTGGCACTGGGAGGACTGCAACACATGGGAGGGACCCACACCAGAGCAGCATGGGAAGCACTGCAGCACATGGGAAGGACTTACGTCGGAGAAAGTTCATGGAGGACTGTCTCCCATGACAGGGACCCCACACTGGAGCAGGGGAAGAATGTGAGGAGTCCTCTCCCAACTTCTGAGGAAGAAGTGGCAGGACTGACCACATGCCCCATTACCTGCCCTCTGCACCATTGGTGGGGAGGAGGTGGAGAAAACGGGAGCAAAGCTGAGCCCAGGAAAAAGGGAGGGGTGGGGGGAAGGTGTTTTTAAGATGTGGTAATGCTTCTCACTGTCCTATTCTGTCTGTTAAGTGTTGTTGTTAGTGTTTGAATTAAATTGATGTCCTTTTTCTTCCCCTAATGAGTGTCTTTTGCCCATAACCATAACGGGTGAGTCATCCTTCCTTGTCCTTATCTTAATTCTCCAGCCTTTTGCCTTATTTTCTCCTTTCCACTCCTCAGGCAGAAGGGGTGAGTAAGCAGCTGTGTGGTGCTCAGTTGCCCTCTGGGCTCATACCACAACAGAAGGTAAAATCATCTGCTATCAGTACAGCCACACTTTTAAGCAAAAGCTAAATTGCAGGAAGCCTTCGCACAAAGTATAAATCTCACTACTCCTTGAGACTAGCTTGTTGTGATAAATTCCTAGTACTCCATTAAATACCATCTCTTTTGGTGAGTCTTCTGTATAATCATTACTGGCTCATTTTTATTAATGCGTTTCAAAAATTGACCTCACATGTATCTAGACACTGCACTACTGGTTAAAGAAAGTTGACACTTCTGTTGGAAATGGGGTGAGAGGGCAGGCAGGCTGGAATGCAGGCTATTTCATAATAAAAAGTATATTAATAAAGTATTACAGACTATGAACATCTGATTGAACTCACAAAAGTTCCAACTACCTAAAACACATTTCTAAACAGCCAAATTTGTTTACAATAAACACACTACTTCAAACTAACCGTGAATTCTCAAAATTTAACTCAGATTACTCCGTTGCTAATGCACCTTAAGGCTTTTTTTTTTTAAATAGCTGCAGATTACCTCAGATGAACATCTTTCCTCCTACTTGCAAGATGGTGATACAACTAAAGGAAGCATGTTTCCTTTGCTTTTATGTCTCATCTCCCGTAAGGAATAAACATACAAATAATCTGCCTCCATACACTTCCACAGCATGGTTCAGCTATTCAGAGTAGGTTATATATGGTACTACAGCCCACAGCAGAATGGACAAAATCTTGTGGCTAAAGTACATGGACACTTACCCTTCAATTTATGTATTAAGTCCGGTGGGATTTCGTTTACCGTTGATGCCATTTCCTCCAGATGTTGACAGGATACCAGTAAAGATGAAAGGGAATATTTTCTTTCATTATGAGATTGTGGCGATGGCGTTTTGGTAAATTCTTCATCCAATGAGAAGAGTTCTGAAGGACTGCACAATTCACCTTTTTCTCTTTTTTCTGGTGCAAGGCTTAGGTCTGATCTACAACTTACAGATTCACCTCCATTACCTGTTTGATGCTGCTCTTCTTCACTTCTAGATGCAGACTTTTTCAGCACTTCATATGTGTTGAACGGGGACTGTAGATCTAGCTTTGATTTTTGAATATCCCCCTTATTTTCTGAACCACCTGCTAGGTACGTGCTGTCTATTACATCAAAATCAAGCTCTGAGTTTGCAGATTTGTTGGGATCGAAGTTACCAAGTTCTTCTGGAAGTGTCTCATCCAATATACCCAACTGCCCAGCTTCAGCACTGGTAGAACTTAACAATGGAGATACATTCCAGTGCTGCATACTATTCATTATAGAACCCTGAAAGTGGTCTGAAGGTAGAACATTTGTTCTGCTATTGTTTTCTGAACAAATATCTGGAGTATTCATGCTCTTCTCTACATATTGAAGAGTCTGTTCTTCTGGATCGTCTACAGAACTTCTGTTCAAAACAACGTATTTTAATTCTTGTGCTTTAGTTCTCTCACTTTCTTGCATTCCAGATGTTTCCAAAGCTGGAGACTCAAAGACATGACTTATCCCCATCTGCTCTTGAGGTCCAAATTCTACAGAACCCAACTGGGACTCCCCTTCTGACAAGGGAGGATCAAAGTCAGGGCTAGTGCACACAAATCTAGAGTCTGTCACCTTCTGCATTATAGGTCTAGTATCCATTGGAGCTTCTATCATTACTTCAGTTGGGGCCAGCTCTATGTCTGACGAGCCCTCAGTCTGAATAGCTTTTCTCCATGAGCTTCTAATTTCAGTAACTAAATGGAACAAAACATGGTAAAATTTTAGTACTTTCATACACTCAATCAATACATTTTTCTTCTGTCCCTTCAGTAACCTAAGCAATCCAAGAAGGAAGATGCATAGCTGCTTTACATTGTTTATGCTTAGTTTTCTTCCTCAATACAAAGGGGATTCTACACAGGAAAAAAAAAAATCTATTTTAAATCAAATTAACAGTATTCACAGCTTATTAGGCCTACATCTTATTAGGCTCACTATGTTATGTTACAGAGTGAGACATTAGAACAACTTGCAGCTTCACTGAAATAATTATCTTTTCCTTGTTGTGTGACATGTACAATGTCAATGAACTAATCACATTTCTAATCAATAAGTATTATAAAAACACAGTTTTAGACTTACGCAGATTTTCTGGAGTTCGAGGAATTTGGTTTCTTGTTAAAAATGGGTTAAAAGCCACTGAGCTAATGAGATCGTCCAATGCCATTCCTTTTCCTTCACCACTCTGAGGTGACCCAGATATCACTGTTTTTGCAACCTGTAAGATGTTAGAGAAGGGCAAATCCTGACAAAGCAAAATTATAACTGCTTTATCTCTGTCAGTTATGGCTCGATATAGATCCCATTCTCCAAATGATCTGAAGAGCCTGGCATCTCCTGACTCTTCTGCTATTTACTACTTAGGCTCACAATGACCAGTGTTCTACTACACAAAATGAAGACAGGGGACTGAAATCAGAATTAAATTCTAAGTTCCTTTATGAATCCATCTTTAAACTATGAAATTGTGCTCAAATAGAATATATTTAAGATACTAGTCAAGAACAGCATAAGCATACAGACTAGAGCTATATTTATACAAGTAAAACATTTTAGCAGATGAAAAATAACTACCATTTCAGTGAAAGATGCAATTTACTTTCCAAATCAAGATGGGGCATATTTTACAGTAACTCTTGTAAAAGAATTCCTCAGTTAAATCTTAAATAAAATACCTAAAAGAGGAAATACTTAAATTTCTGCTTAAAATTCTCAAGTCCCTGTTAAATATTTAACCTGCATAACTTCAGAAACAAAAAGGACTGTTGAATTCTTAATATATGCAATGGTTCACCATGCATATATTCACTTCACCATGATTTATAACCCCACAAGATCCATGCTTTCAGGGTGTACTTAACTGGGCAGTCACCCCTAAAACTTAGTGACACTGATTACCATCTAGCAGAAAAAAGCAACTGTTGAAGTATGCAGATTACAAGAGGCATTTTACAATGTAATTAGTAATTTGTTCTCTGAATTTAATAACCATTTATTTAAAAAACAACAAAAAAAAAATTAAAATAACTTTTCCTAACCTCTTCTGCCAGTTCATCTTCGGCTTTCTTGAAAGGGTCTTCTTTTTTGACAGGAGACTCTGTCTGGATAACATGATCACCTGCATTCTCCCGCATTTCTGAAATAGCAGATTCATTCTTTCCATTTTTTAAGATCTTTGGACGCACAGGCTCTTTTTCCCCCTTGCAAGTTTCAATATGCAAGTTCTAGAGGAATACACAGGCAGTATTAGAAGTTTTAAACTCAAGTGCCAGAAAATTAGCATGAAGAAACTGCTGTACAAATTCTGAACAGCAACGGCTTTAGTGTTTAGTCAATAAAAATATTTGTCTTAAATTCTATTTTACAATCTATTTTACAAAAGTAGAACGTAAGTAGTGGTTAGGATAAGGTGTTGCACAGAACACAGATGACTCATCTGCAACTATCTTGAACACACTACAGTGAACAATTGTGCAACAACCAACTCTACATCCAAGTTGCTTTTAGGCCCCATTATAACCCTTAAGTTCACACACAACTTAAAGAAACATCAAAGTCTCACCACTGCTTACACCAGAAAGACTGCTTCAGCAAGCAGGGAAGCAGTGACACACTGTATGTTGTACTGGAAGTCAGGTACAAGTCCTTTCCTGACTCAGATCTGTAAAATTACTACTTAAAAAAAAAAAAAAAACCACCCAACAAACAAAAACCCCCACAACCCTCCCCCCCAAATACTATGTCTAGGCTTCCATCAATGTAAAAAACAAATATCCTTGACAGGTAGGAAATTAATAAAGAACCACCTTTTCAATTAACACATCTCTGTTTTCAGATGCTTCTGACAACTCCAAAGGCTCTAAAGAGATCCTTGAGGGAGGATGAGGGAGAGGAGGGGGTAAAAAAAAAAAAAGATTTAAAAAAATTTAGAGACAAATTAAATAAGTGGCATGCAAGTCTTAGCACAAGGCGATTACATATGTGTGCCCCGTATCTGTCCGTTACGATTTCCCTCAATTCGTCCCGGTCATCAGAAGGCAATTTTACTATAGGGAGAACATGTGACAGTTAGAGCAGATTTAGCCCTAGTTGTGTATCAGCCTCCCAAAATTAATCAATTATGAAACTTTTCCATTGAATACCAAAAAGAAGGGATTTTGTGATACATTTTGTAAACAAGTCTTCTGTGTTCTGCAATCAAAGAAAACTTCTCTAGATATTCTTCCTCTGAATTGCCTCTGGCATCCACAGGTCTGTTCCTATATGAACCTACTGATATTTAATAATCACCTGGCTACCAAAACCATCAGTCTTTTCACTTCGGATGAGTGTAGTGCTAGCTGCATAGCTCTCTAAAATGTAAGGTAGTCCTCACTCATCAGGAAGAACACACATTAAAATGTTAGTATTTGCTGTTACCTGTCTTTAGAATCAGAAGCAGAGAGAAATCCATGCTGTATGAAGTCACTGAGAGAAATCTGTGCTCTAGCTGTTAACTACTTGGACCATCATTGAGACTTACATGCAACTACACCTACTAATGCCTAAATATAGGATAGCCTTTCTTTGCTAACTCCCTTTCTCTCCTAGTGGGTCATTGTCAAGTATCTGTAGGATACAGTGTTACTCAAAGGTCATGAAACCTTCCTGGACTGAGTAAAGGACAAACAGGCCAAAACTTTTTAGAATACCATTGTTTTGTGTTCTGTAATTTCCTGGAACTGCAGTAAGAGAAGTTACAGAACAAAGTGATTTTAGAAGATTCATGAGAAAAGCCTTGTTGAGAAGGTTTAGCACAGTAATTCTGCTTGGGAGTCAAGGGTTTTTGTTTTGGTTCAGCTTTAGTTAGTTTTTTTCAAACACAAAAGAAGGGCTCCTGTGTCTGTTCTTTTATTCTCAGGCTATACTGAACATATATGCCTACATCAACCCAATCTGAGAAACAGAATTCTCTGTTTTCTCTACCCACCTCTTAAAGCTATAAAGAATATAGTTAAAAAGTGACATAAAAAACTTGCAACTTCACTGATGCACATCCTATTCAGCAGCAACCAGTTAATCAATCATTCACCAGCTGGAAAAAGAAGCAGTTACTTTAGGACTATCTTGCTAAATCAGGTGGATTTGACATCTAAGGAGTGGGCTACGGAAATATTCCACTAAGGATCAGGAGATGCAATATATTCAACTCCAACAAGTACATTTCTATTTTTTCCACTGTTTTTTTATCAACTTCTCATTAACATCCTACCATCTTGATGGTGGTGTTGACTTATCCATCAGAGTTTCCAATGCCCCACCACCTTGCGCATAACATCCTTCATGAATAGAGTCACAAGAATCTAGAAAAGCAAGTCAAGAATTTTGTTATTGCTTCCATTTTTTCTGCTCTGGCTTCCCAGGTGACACAAGTGACTCAGACCACTTCTGTAGACTATTCACAGGATGCACTTTATGAACACTTCAAGAAAAATATATTAATATATAAGCAGTGGAATCAATATTTTTGCTCAGGTACCACCTGCAGCCACAGACGTCACTAGCACCCAGCACCTATTTGTGTTATACACAAAGCAAAACTCCACCGTTTTCCCCACCATCATCACCTGCACTATTCAATAAACATCTCTATGGACATACTCATCTGTCTGATCAAGGCCACCTGAGTCCAAGCAAGGCAAGGCACACTGTAAAGGAAATGTTTTGCACATTATCAGAGATCCACGTACTTCAGCTCAGGACTCTCTAGAACAATAAATATCAATTTTGGCACATCATTTGGATAAACAGCCAAAGTTTAACCTCAGTAGTTCTCTACTAACCCTAAATTTCAGCTTCTGCAAATATTAATGGCATTTCCTTTTGTATTCACCTCAACATCACCTCCAAAATCCAAGCTCACTTCAAGAAGTTAGGTGAGCTTAACTTTTTTTTTTAAAAAACCTTAGCATGTTAAGGCATAATATTACTTTTGTTAGTGGCTGGATTCTCAGACCAAGCATCTTAACCACAGAGTAGAGAGAACAGCACAGACCTCAGTTTGTCTCAAACTAATCTAGTATTACCAGAAGCTCACAGCATTATTGCACAGCGCTTTAATCTTTGGAATTTTTAAGGCAAATTACCTTCCATTTTCAGTCCTGTAGCTTTTCCTTTGCAGTTTCTAGCCTGATATCTACATACCCTCAAGACCACTGGAGCAGTGCTTTCACCTTTATAACCAAAAGCATCTTCTCCCTATTGCTTTGCACCTTGAAATTTTTCCTAAACAGGACTGCAAATGACACGATTCAAGTAGTCTTCACCCTCCTTTTCCACCCTTGCTTTGTAGTTTCTAATTTAAAACTCTATTCTAGGCACAGTCAACACTTTGTCAATAAGCACTACCCAGTATAACACAACCAGCTCAGCAATTAGCATGTGCAACATCTATGTCTGATCAAAGTGAGTTCTGATCAGCACTGTTAACCTAATGACTGAAAGCAACCAACACAGAAATCAAGTAAGGTCCTGATCAAATGGCACACTTACTGTGAAGTAAGAATTTCAGAATGCACCATGGAAAGATGCTTACCTGGAAGCACACCTTCAATTTCTTTTCCCAGCTGGTCAATGGGAAAAGTTTTCTCTTCTTTCTCTTTCCTATTACTCCTCCAGCCTGAAGCAACTGTTACTGTTAAGAGTGTATGTATTCTCTAGAACCCATGAATGAAATTTTGTACATGGAAATCTCTCTCAACATCCTTTGTGCAAGATCAACAAAATACCAAACAGCTCCAGCATTGTTTTTTTGCCATATCAAAAGCTTTACAGAATTTCTGAGATACAAGAAGGCTGAAAAATGTAAGGCAATTATGGCAAGGAGTCAATTCAGAACCAGATTATCAGAGACTATCAAAGATACTTGCAAATGCAAGCAGGGTTCAACTCTAAGTATCTTTTAAAAATTGTGGCACGGGGAGAAGAAGAAGCAGCTTCTGCTCACCCACCTGAAACTGATACTACATGTTGGCAAGGGACATCATCCTCGTCTTCTTCTGCAAGATTAAAAGAAAGGGGTGGCGAAGCAGACAAATGCAGTTCCTTTCAAAAGAAAAAAAGTTACACAAGCAGGCTGAAAAAAAATCTGCATATGAACAGCAATTAACAGACAATTATTTACAACAGCTTTTCTGCAAAACAGCTGTTCGACTCAACGTGAAACTTGTCCTCTCTCTCCTGGGTAGTTAAACAAGGGTATAAACCTCAGATTCCTGTATCAATGTGAGTGTCAGAATGAAAGTTATGGTTCATTCATCAAGCAGATCACTTTAAAAGGGAAAAACAGAACTCAGAAGATGTTCAGCTGACAGCACATGAAAGCGCAATTTCCACAGGGGGATGGATATGGACAAAATCAAAACCAATCAGCTTGCTCTTATGCTGATATACTGTCTTGACAAGATGGTTCCATAACCCATCACCTCAAACGAAGACACTAGTTGCCATTAAGTCAAATGTATCTTCTTGAAGAAAGACTACAAAAAGCAATTTCTGCTATATTGTGCTACCTGATTCCCTAATCTCACATATAAAGCTTAAGTGTTGCAACAGAACACACCAGCTTGGATATAAAACCTCTCTCAACTTCATCCTTTTATCTTCCCTAGAATCAGATAAATTGAACACTACTTACTGGATTCTGATCTAAGATTAAATTAAAAGGACACAGGCCAAGAAAGCTTTTCCACTTCACTTCCCAGTCTTCCTGTTTTCTAGAAATAGATCCACTTGACACACAGTGATGTTCCTCTGGTTTTAGGCTGTAACATGAGTATGAAAAATGAAAAATGAACATAACCCTTCTGTTGGTGGAGATAACAACATCTGCATAGATGGTATTATGTGTTCCCCTTTGCCTGAAAAATCTTTTATATGTACCAACTTATTCATGCATTTCTGCATTCACTAAGAACTAACTGAATTTCACAACCTAAAAAGCAGCTGCTAGGTAGTCTTCGTGTTTCTTACTAGTAGAACTGGAAGAACTATATTAAAACACATACACACAATGAGATGCACACTTAAACTTTCCCTAAGCCAGTTTCAGAGAGTTTTAAAATCCCAGAACTGATTACCATAACAAGAAAAAAAAAAATCAGATGATCTAGCAAATAAGGTCCCCAGGAAAAAAAGCCTAAAATATTAATGAAGTAAGGGCAAAAAGCTGAAGTTACCTAGAGAAGAATCTCAGTTAAAAGTTATATAGATGATTAAGACAAATGTGCATTTCCCAGTGGCAAAGGAAAAAGATTGAACCAACATGTTCTCGCTACAAATGGTATTATTTTAGAAAAGACTCCAAGGTAGGAAGACATGAATCATAGTCTAAAGAACAAGGAACCAGCGAAAATTTACAGACAATTACCTCTTTGCTTCCAAATGCTGTAGTAACTCATTGAAGGGCTTAATACTATTCTCAACGACCTCATGTAGGTTTAATTCAAATTGACGATGTTCATCTCTCAATGTCCTCAGGGCTTCATTTAATAACTGAATGACTGTTAAGAAATTCAGTTTTTCAGCTTCATATACATTTCCTGTACAAGGCTTGAAGCATAGCAAGCAAGAACAAAAAGAATTCATGAACATCATCAGTATCACAAAGTTATGTCTTCTGTAATCAGAGCAGGGATACAAAGTTCCACTTTGTATTTTGATTCAGTTCCTGACAGTTTAATTTTTAAAAAAACACACTCTAGATTTAAGCATCAGGTTTGTTTTCTAGAATCACCTGCTTGAAAGCAGCCTATAAAGCAATATAAACTAACAAAACTTCAACTAACAAGGTATTGTTTACCCACTCCCGCAATAGATGTGGCAGGCCTAAACAGCACCATATATTACACAGTGGAAACAAAAGCCCATTAATTAAAGCAATAGTTAAACTGGTCAACCTAGTTTTAATATCTAAACAACAAAAAAATCAAGTACTGATCGGGCAGACTTACCAATGCACTTACTGAACTTAGAAAGTTAATGGTTGAAACATAACCAATACAAAACAGCAGCATAATCACAACAAACTTTTACATACATATTAGACATATTTTCTCCATCCTTGAGCAATCATCTCTTACCACCTGTGAAGTCTGGTTTGAGTTTTTTTTTAAAGGTATCTTATTACACCCCTGGGGACTAAAAAACCAATACAGTTTAGCAAGGACTAAAATTACTTACTTGGAGCATGTCACTTTCAAGCCTGCAAGCCAACAGCTGTGGAACACTGAAAACAACCTTAGTTCCATCTAAAATGCACTGACCAACAGAACCTTCAAGTACACCAAGTACAGAATCCACAACTTCCTTTTCCTTTTTGAGAGATGTAAGCATTTCCATTGTAAGTGTCCACATACTGCGGACCTTAATAGACAAGGACAAAAACGCTATGTTAAAATGTTTGCCATAATAACTATGATGACAAAGTATCAAAACAGCACAAAGGCATATGAAGGGGTTAGCATAATCACAGGCAGACAAGTGGAAATAACAGTATCTGAGTAAGTGTTGCAGAAATCTAACAGAGTAGGCTGTCACAGAAAAAAAAAAAATGCTCACCTTTTGAATTCTTTCAGTTTCACCTTTTTTGGTTTGGTCATTTTGTTTCATTCTATATGCACTATGCAAAACAAAAGTTCAAGTGGACTACAATGAAATTACAGTTCATATTTCACAAAATTGAGTAAGAAATCAATTTTATATATGCTAACTTAGTGACAAGGAAAAACACTTACTTGCAAGACTTCATCTGCAGGACTGCATATTCAGACTTTATCTGGTTTATTTCTTCAATTAATAGCCTAGGAAAAAAGTTAACAATTACACCACAGATTTTTAAAAAAATCCAAGTTTCTTCTCAGAATTCATAACAATCACCAATATGCTCATTCATTTCAAATCTACATACTGAGGCAGTTTTGGAACAATGTAAAAGAAACTTATCCTTGACTGTCTCACCATGACTTTGTGCAGAAAGACAGCCAGGAAAGCCACTAAGGTTACCTGTAAATTAAGCAATTTAGCTGTCAGTTATTCTACTGCAATGGAACAGCTTTTATTAGATCCAAGAAGAATAACAAAGTTACTAGAAAGGTCCAATATCAATATAAACCTTCAAATATATTCAGCAACTGGACAGTACCAAATCCCTTAGTTTCAAAAAAACACAGAACAGAATACTGGAGTACAGGAAGCTGGATGACCAAAGTGCTTTTGCCAAAGCCAAAGTGCTTTTATTAAATTTTTAAGCACTTAAAAACAGTAGCCTGATGTTCAGAAACACTGTGTGCTTGAATGAGGCTGAAATCTAAAGAATCTTCAGAGTTCTGATGCCTTGTTGAGAATGAATAAACTACAGAGAATTGCATTTTTGAAGGGTACCACTCACAAGGCAAGCAAGAGCACTAACACTTCCCAAGCAGGGTGACAGGAGATGCAATTATTAGGAATTAGGGAACTTTAGGAGACAACCTCTGGAAATTACATTGTTGAGCCTTCCATTGAAAGCAGAGCCTTATACGATAGAGTATCATGGAATGGTTTGGGTTGGAAGGGACCTTAAAGATCATCTAGTTCCAACCCCCCCCTGCCATGGGCAGGGACACCTTCCACTAGACCAGGTTGCTCAAAGCCCCGTCCAACCTGGCCTTGACACTTCCAGGGAGGGGGCAGCCACAGCTTCTCTGGGCAACCTGTGCCACTGTCTCACCACCCTCACAGGAAAGAATTTCTTCTTTGTATCTCTTCTGAATCTACCCTCTTTCAGTTTAAAACTGTTATCCCTTGCCCTGTCACTACACTCCCTGATAAAAGAGTCCCTCACCATCCTTCCTGTAAGCCCACTTTATGTCCTGGAAAGCTGCTTATAGGTCTCCCCGAGCCTTCTCTTCTCTAGGCTGAACAACTCCAACTCTCTCAGTCTGTCCTCATGAGGGAGGTGCTCCAGCCCCCCGATCATCTTCACAGCCCTCCTGTGGACCCACTCGAGCAGGTCTATGTCCTTCTTACGCCAGGGGCCCCAGAGCTGGACATGGTACTGCAGGTGGGGTCTCATAAGAGCAGAGTAGAGGGAGAGAATACCCTCCCTCAACCTGCTGGCCACAATTCTCTTGATGCAGCCCAGGATATGGTTGGCTTTCTGGGCTGTGAGCTCACATTGACGGTTCATAGTCAGTTTTCCATCCCCAAGTCCTTCTCCGCAGGGCTGCTCTCAATCCACTCATTGCCCAGCCTGTATTTGTGCATGAAACTGCCTTGACCCATGTGCAGGACCTTGCACTTGGCCTTGTGGAACTTCATGAAGTTTGCATGGGTCCACCTCTCCAGCCTGTCCAGGTCCCTCTGGATGGCACATCCCTTCCCTCCAGCTTGTCTACCACACCACACAGTTTGGTGTTGTCGGCAAACTTGCAGAGGGTGCACTCAATCCCACTGTCCATGAAACCAAGAAAGATGATAAACAGCAGTGGTTCCACCACCAACCCCTAAGGAACACCACTTGTCACTGCTCTCCACTTGAACATCAAGCCACTGACTTCAGCTCTTTGAGTGTGACCATCCAGCCAATTCCTTATCAACTGAGTAGTCCATCCATCAAATCTACGTCTCTCCAATTTAGAGACAAGGATGTTGTGCAGGACAGCGTCAAATGCTTTGCACAAGTCCAGGTAGAGGACATCAGTTGCTCTTCCCCTATCCACCAGCACTGTAACCCTGTCGTAGAAGGCCACCAAATTTGTCAAGCACAATCTGCCCTTAGTGAAGCCATGTTGGCTGTCACCAATTGTGGGTGTGCATGCTGGCTTACTGAACTTTCCGCCCACACTGACAATGGAAAAGTACAACCAGCACTCCGGTCAGAAGATTAATGGTGTCTGAAAACAAGAAATAGTTACAAGAAGGCCAGAAGAAAAGAATGTGCTCGTTAAGGAAGAAACTGATACAGAAGGGACCTTTTGGAATTGCAAAAGCAGGAACTTATCTACTGGCTACGTGCGGGTAGCAGTGTTTGTGGAAAGTACCGAGGGGAGCTACTTTTAGAATGCACAACAATATATAAAGGCTTACTGCTATTCTTAGAAGGCACAAGAGTATATAAGGGCTTGTTTGCTAATAAAGCTTTGAGCTTGACTTCCAATCATATTGATTGTCTGTGGTCTTGTCTCCTGTGGCCTGCACGGGATTTCGTCCCCACAACCAATCACCTCCTTATTTTCCATGTGCCCTAGCATAGTTTCCAGGATGATCCACTCCATGATCTTATCAGGCACTGAGGTGAGACTGACAGGCCCGTAGTTCCTTGGGTCCTTTTTATTTCCCTTTTTAAAATGACATTACTTCAATTATGTTACTCATGGTCCTGTCAAGCCAAGCAAGGGAGATTCCATCACTCTTCTCAGCAACCTATTCCAGTGTTTAATTATTCTCACATGGGATTTTTTTTTTTAATCCAGATGTAGTTTTCCCTTAAGCACCTTGGGCTTGTTGCCTCTTGTCCTGTCACCATATATCTTTGTGAAGAGAATACCTCTACAACTACTTTTTAGATAGTGGAAGACTGTGATTAAACCCCCTGAGCTTTGTCTTCCTCAGGCTAAACAAACCCAACTTCTACAGTTTTATCTTGTATGTGTTAAGTTCTCCAATCCTCTCATCATTGTGGTCCTCTGCTACAATCTCTCCCATCTTTCCATCTCTCTCAACTGGGGGGACCAAAACTATTCCAGGTGTGTCCATCGAATTGTCAGGTAGAGGGAAATTCATCTCCTGATCTGCTGGCTGTGGTCCTTTTCATACAGCCTAGGAAACTGTTCATCTTCTTGGCTACCAGGGCACAGTGCTGACTTGTGCTCAGCCTGTGCCCCAAGACTACTCTCTCCTTACCAGTGCTGCTCCCAGCTAACTATCCACAAGCCTGTGCTGCTGTTGGGGCTGTTGCATCCCAGCTGCAGGACTTCACACTGATCTTTGTTAAACCACACACAACTCCTGTTGGGCAAGTCTCTAAACCCAGCAAGATCTGTGTAATTCATTCCAGTATATCTACCTTTCTTAACAGTTTGGCATTATCTGCAAATTTGGTGGGTTTACATTCAATCCAGTCACCCATATCCCTTATGAAGACAAGGAACAGTATAAGACCCAGTATCAACCCCATATGAACTCCACTCATGATCAGCTACCAGTTAGATTTTGAGGCACTACCACCCTTTGGGTTCATCCCTTCAGCTAGCCTTCAATCTTTCCAATGATGACAGACCAGTTTTGAAATTTTAGGTAAGTATCTCTGCACCCTTGGATGCATTCCATCAGGTAGCAAAGGTTTATGTTTGTCCAGTTTGTACACCTGAACCTCTTCTACTATTATTGGTTTGTGGCTTCCTTCATCATTGCTTCTTAGCGCAAAGACTAGGCTACTGACCTTACCCAGGAGATTGATGCAAAGAACTTGCCTTCCTGTGTGCGCTGTGATCAGCTGGGTGACCTGCTCAGCCTGCTGGCAGAACTCAGAGAAGAGGTTGAAAGATTAAGAAGTATTAGGGAGTGCAAAAGGTAAATTTATTGGTGGAGTAGCACCTTAGCACCCCTGAAGCAACAGGAGCAAATGGAGGCTACAAACAAGGCAGGCGATCCCTCATCCTCTTGCTGCCAGGCAGAAGGAGGGGACCTAAGAGATGGGGGAGGCTGGAAACAGGTCCCTGCTCAAGGAGGCAGGAAAATCATCTCCCGACCTCCCTCACCCTCCATGGTGTCCCTTCACAATAGATTTGGGGTCCTGGAACTTTTGAATGAAGAAGAGAAGGAGGAAGAAAATGAGACAAACAAGGAGGAAGACCAAGGTCCACCAAGGCTGGGCTGTTCTAGACCAGATATTAAAACCAGTTCTAAAAAGAACCCCAGAAGAGTCATTGTAGGGGGTGACTCCATTCTGAGGGGTGTCAAAGGCCCAATACGCAGACCAGACCGACTTTACAGGGAAGTCTCCTGCCTCCCTGGCGCTCGGGTCAAGGACCTCATGGCAAAACTCTAGTGAGACCTAACGACTACTACCCTCTTTTGGTTTTTCAGGTAGGTAGCGACGATATTACCAGGAGAAGTCCTAAAGCAATGAAGAGAGATTTCAGGGCCTTGGGGAAACTGATTAAGGGGTCGGGGGCACAAATTGTGTTCTCCATCCCTTCAGTTGTGGGGATGGATGAAGAATACAGAATTCAACACATGAGCTTGTGGCTCCAAGACTGGTGTTACCGTCAGGGCTTCAGATTTTTCAATCATGGGTTAGTATACAGAACGCCAGACATTTTGGCATTGGATGGGATGCACCTGTCCCAGAGGGGAAAAAGGATCTTGGGGCAGGAGTTAGCTGGGCTCATTGACAGAGCTTTAAACTAGATTTGAAGGGGGAAGGGGGCAAAACATCAGCCCATCTGAAGTGCATCTATACCAATGCACACAGCATGGGTAACAAACAGGAGGAGCTTGAAGCCATGATGAAACAGGAAAATTATGATGTTGCGGCTATTACAGAAACATGGTGGGATGTCTCCCATGACTGGAGTGTGCCAACTGATGGCTACAAGCTCTTTAGGAGGGACAGGCAAGGAAGGAGAGGTGATTGCTTTGAATACAAGTGTAGTGAAGACAGGATGGAGTATCTTTGTGTTAGAATCAGGGGGAAGGCCAACAGGGCAGATGTTGTAGTAGGAGTGTACTAAAGGCCACCCACCCAGGATAGAGAGGTGGATGAAATATTCTATAGGCATTTAGGGAAAATCTCACGATCGCTTGCCCTTGTTCTTGTGGGAGACTTTAACTTCCCAGACATCTGCTGGAAATACAACACAGCAGAGCGGGACCAGTCCCGGAGATTCCTGGAATGTGTGGCAGACAACTTCCTGACGGCAGCTGGTGAAAGAACCAACCAGAGAAGGTGCCCTGCTGGATCTCCTCTTTGTGAACAGAGAAGGGCTGGTGGATGATGTGGTGGTTGGAGGATGACTAGGGCACAGCAATCATGAAATAAATAGAGTTCTCTATTCTTAGAGAGGCCAGGAGAGGGCTAAGCAGAACTGCCATCCTGGACTTCCAAAGGGCTGACTTTGTCTTGTTTAGGCACCTGCTTGACAGGATCTCTTGGGAGACGGTCCTGAAGGGTATAGGGGTGCAGGAAGGCTGGGCACTCTTTAAGAAGGAAGTGTTAATGGCACAGGAGCAGGCTGTCCCCAGGTGCTGTAAGAGAAGCAGGTGACAGAGAAGACCACCCTGACTGAACAGGGAGTTTGGCTGCAACTCAGGGAGAAAAGGAGAGTTTACGGCCTTTGGAAGAACAGGCTAGCCACTCACAATGATTACAAAGATGCTGTGAGGCTATGCAGGGTGGAAATCAGGAGGTCTAAAGCCCAGCTAGAAATTAATCTGGTTTCAGCAATCAAGGATAACAAGAAATGTTTCTATAAGTATGTGAGCAGCAAAAGAAAGACCAGGGAGAGCCTCCATCCCCTGCTAGACGCAGGAGGAAACATGGTAACAAGTGATGAGGAGAAGGCTGAGGTGCTTAATGCCTTCTTTGCCTCAGTCTTTAATAACAAGACTAGTTGTACTGAGGGAATCCAGCCTCCTCAGCCAGAGGACAGAGACTGGGAGAACGACTCCCCCGCAATCCAGGAGGAGATAGTCAGTGACCTACTGCATCACATAGACATACACAAGTCTATGGGACCGGATGGGATACACCCGAGGGTGCTGAAGGAGCTGGCTGGGGTGTTCGCCAAGCTGCTTTCCAGCATTTACCAGCAGTCCTGGCTGACTGGGGAGGTCCCAACAGATTGGAAATCGGCCAATGTGACGCCCATCTATAAGAAGGGTTGGAAGGATGATCCGGGAAATTGCAGGCCTGTCAGCTTGACTTCAGTACCCGGCAAACTGATGGAGCAGCTCATCCTGAGTACCATCATACAACACATGCAGGACAACCAGAGGATCAGGCCCAGTCAGCATGGGTTTATGAAAGGCAGGTCCTCCTTGACAAACCCGATCTCCTTCTACGACAGGGCGACCTGCTTATTGGATGAGGGAAAGGCTGTGGATGTTGTCTACCTTGACTTCAGTAAGGCCTTTGACACCGTTTCCCACAGCATTCTCCTGGTGAAACTGGCTGCTTGCTGCTTGGATGGGCACACGCTTTGCCGGGTAAAAAACTGTCTGGATGGCCGGGCCCAAAGAGTTGTGGTGAACGGAGTTAAATCCAGTTGGCCGCCGGTCACGAGTGGTGTCCCCCAGGGCTCGGTTTTGGGGCCACTCCTGTTTAACATCTTTATTGATGATCTAGACGAGGGGATCGAGTGCACCCTCAGTAAGTTTGCAGATGACACCAAGTTGGGTGGGAGTGTTGATCTGCTCGAGGGTAGGGAGGCTCTGCAGAGAGACCTGGACAGGCTGGAGCGATGGGCTAAGGCCAACTGGAGGAGTTTCAATAAGGCCAAATGCCGGGTGCTGCACTTGGGCCACAACAACCCCCAGCAGCGCTACAGGCTTGGGGAGGAGTGGCTGGAGAGCTGCCAGTCAGAGAGGGACCTGGGGGTGTTGATTGACAGCCGGCTGAACATAAGCCAGCAGTGTGCCCAGGTGGCCAAGAAGGCCAATGGTATCCTGGCTTGTATCAGCAATAGCATGGCCAGCAGGGACAGGGAAGTGATCTTGCCCCTGTACTCGGCACTGGTGAGGCCGCACCTCGATTCCTGTGTTCAGTTTTGGGCCCCTCACTACAAAAAGACATTGAATTACTCGAGCGTGTCCAGAGAAGGGCAACGAAGCTGGTGAAGGGTCTGGAGCACATGTTGTATGAGGAGCAGCTGAGGGAACTGGGGTTGTTTAGTCTGGAGAAGAGGAGGCTGAGGGGAGACCTCATCGCCCTCTACAACTACCTGAAAGGAGTAACCTCTTTAACCAAGTAATAAGCGATAGAAGAGGTAATGGCCTCAAGTTGCACCAGGGAAGGTTTAGACTAGATATTCAGAAGCATTTCTTCACAGAACAGGTTGTTAGGTGTTGGAATGGGCTGCCCAGGGCAGTGGTGGAGTCCCCATCCCTGGAGGTGTTTAAGAGTCAGGTTGACATAGCACTGAGGGATATGGTGTAGTTGGGAACTGTCAGTGTTAGGTTAATGGTTGGACTGGATGATCTACAAGGTCTTTTCCAACCGAGATTATTCTGTGATTCCTCATGTTCCTTAGGATCTTAAGTTCTACAGTCTTGGCTGCAGTGACTATAAGGCTCCTGTTGGCAGTTACGTCTCCAGAAAAGCCTCTCTTACTTGTAAGCAGTGAGTTCAGAAGAGCACCAGCACATCAGTGACCGCATTACTAAGTCATCCTCAACACATTTGTTTCCCAGCTTGCCAATACACCACTGTAAGCTGAAGACCTCTATAAGAATCAAGACCTACAGGTCTGAGGTGTGTTTAATTTGTCTGAAGAAGGCTTCATATACCTTCCCTTGTATAGAGGAAAAGGTGTATACCAAACACGCACTTTGAGGTCTCTCTCCCTTGATGCTAAACTCTCCAGTCTTGATGCAAAGGCATGAAACAGACCAGTCCTCTTGTACAGAGCTATGCTACCTGCAGTGAAACTGCTCTTTTACATACAGTTTAACTCCTCGTGCTTTTCTGTCACTTACTAAACAGCTTGCAACTGTCCATAACAGTGCTCCAGTCATGTAAACTATCCCACTCAAAATCTGTATATTCCACTGATATATAACTCTGTGCCTGCACAGAAAGTTCGTTATTTTTGCTTCTCAAACTGGCAATGTTTTCTATATACCTGAATAAATAGCATAATTTTGGTTAAATAATTAAGGATTATGTAAATAAAACACGTCCCACAGTGATTAAGCACAGGCCCAGTGTTTCATACCAAGACAGTTACATTCCAAGATATGACCCTTCAAATGTTAAGAAATCATAGTGCTACTATACATGTAGAATTCCCTGATTGTTTTTAATGCCCAAGCAACCATAGCATCTCCTAACTGAAGAACCAATTTCTTTAGACTACTATGCTTCACAAAAGACCACTGTCCTGCTTTCAGCTGGGATAGAGTTAATTTTCTTTATAGTAGTGGTACAGTGCTGTATTATGAGTTTAGTATGAGAACAGTGTCGATAATACAAAGATGTTTTCATTACTGCTGAGCAGTGCTTATACAGAGTCATGTCCTCTTCTGCTTCTCGCATCACTCCACTTGCACAAAGGCTGGGCATACACAAGATGCTGGGAGGGAGCATGGCCAGCACAACAGATCCAAACTAGCCACAGGGATATTCCATACCATAGGATGTCATGCTCGGTATATAAACTGGGGGGGAGTTGGCTGGGGGATTGGATCACTGCTGGGGTGTCGGTCAGTGGGTGGTGAGCAACTGCACTGTGCATCACTTGTCTTATGCTTTATTTCTCTCTTCTTTTTATTATATTCCTTTTCACTACAATTATTATATTTTATTACTGTTATTATTTTATTTATAAACCGTTCTTATCTCAACCCATGAGTTTTACTTTTCTTTCCCCTGATTATCCTCCCGATCCCACTGGGAGGGGGGAGGAGTGTGTGAGTAGCTGCCTGGTGCTTAGCTGTTAGCTGGGGCTAAACCATGACAACCCCACAAACCATCAATTAAAGGAGGTAAAAGGGGAAAAAAATGCGGAGAAGTTCAACAGAACTCATGATATAAAGCAGACGTGGCCTCGTCAAAGCCTTTTAAAAACACACATGCAAAAGTCAGCTTTTATGAAAATACTTCATTTCTTTAAATGCGTTACTTACTCTGCTTTTCTCTCATATTCCTGAATAATAAAATCTTCCTTTTGAAAAATTTGCAGAAGTTTATTGTATGCGACTCTACATCTTGCATTTGCCATGTACACATCCTCAGGTATCAACTCTACAGCTTCAGCAAAAGGTATATCAGTGCCTAAATGAAAGTTAATGTTTGAATTACATCATTCACTTAGCAAATAGACAACTTCCACATCTGAGTTGAAAGAATCACAAATCAATACGCTCATTTTACCTGGACTGAAAAAGAGTATGCAGTGCACTGTCTTTTTTGCCAGCTCTTGCTGTTGTATATATTTTCATTCCCCCACTCTCACTCCCCTTCCTCTGTTCTTTAGGGTCACCAAAACAATACAAGATGCCCAGAACATACAGTTCTAAGCCTTTGGAATTCCTCAAGCTGTGAGAAAGAGTATAGTATAGTGGTCCAATACTTTTGAATCAAACCATTGTTTGTGTGGGTAATGGTGTACAGCATTACACAGATTAACCTTGGAGCAAGACCCATAAAGCCATAAAAAGCAAAACAATCTACCTTGTTCTACCAGCAGTAGCTCTATGCAAGTGCAGAGAACCCTGTGAAAGATTTTGAACTGAGCAATTAACTCAGAACTACTTAGAGCTTTGGCATATATTAAAGACTTGACAGATTCACTGTCAAACATGACAAATGAAGCATTTTTATTGTTCCATTACAGCTTACCTACAGAGTTCAGCTTCATGTCCTCAACCATTATGTGTCTTGCAAACAAATACAATGGGTGAATAAATTTAGGACCAGAAGAAACAAACGCAGGTGTAATCTGAGGAAGACAGCGTTCATTCTAGAAAAGTTAAACTGGTTTTAAACACAAAACTGATCTAAGAAATAAAGCTTAAACAACAGCCATCAAACATTTATCTGAGTACTAAAACACTGCAGTCTACTTGCTAGCAAGCCTGATGCAAAGCTAAAGTACTTTGCCACCACAGCTGATGTCTACTCTAGTGAGCAAAAGAGACTATAACTTTTTGAATGTTCCCTACACCATCCCTAGTTCTGTATGCAAAAGACAGTTTCAACTTAAAGACTGACATCAGTGATGGGTGAATGTTAGAAATCTCTGCCCTCCTCACTCCTAACTGGTAATCCCTACCTTTGAAAATATATTAAGGGTTTTTCTTCATATTTTCTACTGAAGTCATTAATCAGCGTACTTTGTTCTGCTTTTATCTTACTCAGAGATACCGAATTGTTGGCTTTCACCCTAGCCATTAGTACTAAAAAAATGAAAGTGTTCCAGTACATAAAGACCTGATTTCTAGAACTATCATGAAAACAAAGGCAGCATGAGAAGATAACATAATAACCAATGATACCTGGAACAATCAATTTTGGTTTGCCTCTTTTCCTTTAGAAAATTCACCTTAAACTTTAGTCCCTTTCCCCATATATAAGGGGAGACTTATGTTAAAGTTTTTGATGCATCTGAAACCATTTTCACAATAATAAACACCTTCATGGCAACTTAAGCAAACACCTCTCAGGCTGAAGATAATTATTCTTACCCAAAGCTGAGCAACCCTCAAGACTTGTTTAACCAAATCCCATTATCCAGAAGCAAGCCACAGCAGTTTTAAGAACCAAGATTAAGTCTCTGTCACCTAAATTCCACCATGCCACAATTTTATCCTCAAAGAAGTCTTAAGATAAAGTATGTAAAATAAGACACAAGGTAAAACCGAATTCTTTTGTAAAGCAACCTTATTTAAAACTCCTTTTTAAAAGTATATATTCTCTCAAAAAAAGAATGAAGTCACAGAAACCAGTAGAGCATCAATTTCCACTCTCCATAATACTCACTGTAATATTGTTTAGCCGTATACAGCACTGCTTCCTAAATGCAGGATCTGTGTGTTTTTCTACTGGAAAGACAGTGTCTCTTTCCATTTAAAAAGCATAGGGAAAAAGAAGAAAAAAAAAGAAAGCCATTTCAAAACACATTCAAATATTCAGTTACCTAATTAGCCATTATAAGAACAAGACTAAAGACAAAGATTTCTTAGTGATGCCTCCTGGTGGAGCCAGAAAATGAGGCAATATAGCCTAGACCAAGAGTAGCTTGTTTTCTTGCCATAGTAAGTTAATTACAGACTATTTGAGAGAGATTTGTTTGCAGCTCTTTTTAACTCAGGAAAAGGGAAGAGGTAAAAAAAAAGGGGTCAGAATGCTGACAATTTTCACATCACTCATCTTCCTCCAGACATTTGATGTGTAAGCTAAAATAGCTCAGGTCTACGATGAAAAACATTAAGGAAGATGGGGTTCTTGCCATGTTGAAGATCCTGGCAGCAATTCATAACTGGGAAATGTTACTCACTGTTTGGTCTGAGAAATGCACGGGAAAAGTAGATTACTTTGCAGTTATTAAAGTTTTTACCAAACTCAGCAAATTACAGATACTACCAGAAACAGCTTTAATTAAGGCAAGGTTTCTGACACATTACAGAGTTGTGATCAGAAGGAAACTAATTCTCTGACTGTATGTTCTTCTTCCCCAGCATTCCCCAAGAGACCACTTTTTTCCCCCCTTTCAGCAACTGCATAAATTATGTTCTTGATTATGTGGACAGCAGTAGCCTCACAAGCCAAATACTTACCCATATTCTTCTGCACAGGACTCATCCAGCTTACCAGCCAAGAAGAGGGCAATGACAGGAAGTGTACTTCTGTTTGGGTAATCACACATGTTCCTAATATGCAAATAAAGAGCTACATGAGAAGTAGTTAGGATGCCGAATTAACATAGCGTTTTTACTGTTCGCTTAAGATTACAAAATACTACTTTATATTAAAGTGCTACAAGTTATATATTGGATGCTTTATTTCTGCACAGTTAAAAATATACATCCTCCAGCCTATTTAAGAAAGTTGAAATAATTTCAGTGAGAGCATTTTCTCTCAAAGAACTTTTCAAACCAAGAGGTACAAAGCCAATCGGCTCACTTTCTCCATACGACTGTGCAGATGCATCCACCGGAGAGCAGGAGTCATTACTGTATCTGGGTTTCCTTTACTCAGGCACAGGTAGTGCAGATCACCACAGAAATTCAGGCGTTTCCTCTGTGTTACGTATCGCCAAGGGCACCAGGCCCCTCGGCGGCCACGGCGAGATCACCCCCCACGCCTCCTCTTGAGGCCTGCGCTCCCGGGCGGAACCCAGGGCGCCGTTCGGGAGCCGGCGGTCGCAAAAGGGCCACCCCCCTCCACCTTCTCCTCCTTCCCCGTCTCTCCCTTGCACTTACGCTGCCAGACCTAAGCCGCTGTCGTCAGCCTCCGGGTCGAAGCCCAGGGCCAGCACGTAGAGCCAGAGATGGTCCTTCTCCCACTCGACGTCCATAGTGCGTGCGCAGAGGAGAGCGGAAGAACTGGCGCGAAGGACCGCGGCCGCTAATGGCCACCGAACAGCCCCGTAACAGCGGCCGCCGCCATCTTCCCCCGCCCGCTAAAATCTCCCGCGCGCGCGCGCTCGCCCACACCCGAGCCTAACGCCGCGAGACGTCCGCCGCCCCCCCCCGGCCCAGACGCGAAGTCGCGAAAGGCAAGCGTGAGCAGGGGGCCTCGCGCCTGCGCGACCAGCGGCCGGCCGACCGGCAGCGCCCGGCCGATAGACCGCCGCGGGGGGGAGGGGACTGCCGCGGAGGCCGGGCCGCCAGGGGCGAGCGGCGGCGGCGGGGCCATCCCGTCTGGTCGCTCCAAAGTCGCGCCGAGGAGGCCCCGAGCAGCGTGAGTTGATCGTAGAGGGCGTCGCGCTTTGGGCAGCGGTCGGACTAGCCGGCCTCCATAGGGCCCTTCCAATCTAAATTAATTTGCGATCAGATTACAAACTTCAACGCGAAAACCAAGTAAAACTCGCACCGGCAGCAGGCTGTGTAGTTCAAACTTTTATTCCAAGGCATTTTAGTGACTAGACTTAAAAGTTTTTCACAACAACAAAGTGTTACACGACAGGAGAGCAGATGTGCTGCCTCACGGCCACACCGACGGCCGAGTAATGTTTCCGCGGCAGTGCAACATCTCCGGACTTGCTGCAGCCATACCAGCAACATCGAGGAGATCTCTGCGTGGGGAGTTCTGCCTGATCCTCGAAAGTAATGCAACAAGCCTGCTTCCAGACCGGTTTCCATTCATCTCAACTCCTACAGAAGTCACCGTGTGCAAGCAAATGCAGATTCAACATTCTTTAGCAAGTAGTGGATTGAAATTTTATTTAACATAAAAAGATCATCACTGTCACCAGAAGTGTCCCTACCTTCAGTTCCCTTTCTTTTGCAGTTTTATTTTGTGCCCTCCATTTTCCCTTGCTTTTTACAGTCTCTTTCCCTTTGTTTTATAACTGTCATCCTTATTCCTGGAAAACTTTACTTTTTAAGCATTTACCTTGCTCTAGTCTCAGGCCCCGCAACTGAGAGCGTCGCCAAAATTTTTGGAAACAGAAGGCATGTAGAGAGTAAGGAAGTCCTGTGCCTAAAGCACTCTACCAAAGGGAAGCTCTAAGCTTCTAAGCTCAGTAGGTGCAAAGCCTAACAAAAAGAACCTGAGAGCATCTGAGACAAAGTCTTTTACACCTTCCAGCAGCAAAGAGGTAGAAGCAGAAGTGCGTTTCATGTAGACTGAAGGGGGGAATTCTGTGGTCAAATCCTCATCAACTCCTTTTGTTGGCAGCCCTTTATGCAAAGCATTGCAGTGTTCTCATGGCTGCTGCCAGCAAGAGAACAAATCATTAACAAAGATGAGATCAGCTGGATACACTGGTTAGGCTATACCTGGCTTGTAGAATGGGAGTTTGACATTTGTGCTAATGAATTAATTAGCAAACATTCCTTGGGTGGAAAAAAAAATCATAATCTTGATGCAGCTAAATGAAACAGTAATGATTAAAAAAAAAAAATCCCCATAATCCCTAAACTAGGCAGATTCATCTTTAAAAAGGAGAAATCTACGTTAAACATGGTAAAAGTACATTGTATCAAAAAGACGTTTTTATGCTTCTTTTTAGTCAGCTCTTTGCCCTGTAGTGTAAGGGCCATTTGTGCGTGTAAAGTCTTGTTGGTCATCTTCATCCAAATCCAGAATGTCTGGGATATCATCTGACTCTGAAGACAGGTCTGTGATAGTGAAATCTGGAACCTGCATAGGAATGAAATTTCAATCAATTTAAAAGTAAAACTAAAGAAATTTGTGCCAGTACTCCTCACTGAAGTCAGGAGACAAAGGTGCTCAGCATCTCTAGAAATCAGACCCAAAATACTGAATACAGAGTGAAATATGCTCAGCCACATATGAAACACATAACATTAAGACAGACCAAATACTATGCAAAATGTTGATCCGTTGCTTAGAAAACAGGATTTCATAGTAGAGATGGAACAAAGTAGAGATGGAGCATGTTTAGTGAAACCAGTGACTGAAGAGTTTTTTAACTTATTTTGCCTTTCTTCTTTCCTTGGGAGCAGTGGGCTATACAAAGGAAGAAGAGCCCTGAAGAGCTTGATATGGACTGCTCTGTATTGCTCTGCCTGCTCTCCACATCAAACCTTTCCCTACCACATCAAATCATCAATAATCTGGAACTACAGTCCCACTTTGGCCTCTTTTAACTGCATGTATAGTATTCTGTACTGTTAAGCAGCACCAGGTTTCAGGAATTGCCAGAGACATTAGTGGACACATGGATGTTACACTTCTAAAAATGTTGGCTAAGACACTTAGGAGCTTAAGTCCCAACCCTTAAGTCCCTTAGTAGGACTTAGATTACTTAGGCATTTCTGAAAAATGGGATATAATTAAGCAATTTACTCATAAGTTAAAGTTTTTTGCCCCAAATGAAAAATATTTATACCTACAGTTTGTTGCATGGTTAGCTTTAATGTTAGTGATGGAGTCAGGCACAGTATCAGCACGTAATGACTGCTGTGTGCTGACAGGACTTTGGTTCTGCATGTACAAAGAAGCAGCAGTTTGAAGAGGCTTCTAAGCATTTGTGTAACTTAAGCTCAGTGCTGACTGAAGAAACAGTTTTAATCCGCTCCCTAACTGCAAAACACCTTGCTTATGACTTACTTCTATGAAAGATAGTATGCAAGACAAACCTATGCTTTCTTTGCTTGCTATGAAGACATGTCAGAAGAACAAAGAACACATCAAAGGGTTTACTGTTTCAGTGATCAGGTTGTAGATAACACTGAAGCACTGAACGTGAATCACTCAGTTCCTTAGAGTAGGTAGCCATAGGGCACCAGGGACTTGAAAATATTAAAATATTGAGCTTCAGAATTTAAGCAGCATGTCACTTACCAGGCACTAGTGTGAATACAGTGAAATGCATAGACTGCTTTAAGAAACTAAGCTTGATCAAAATGACATCAGTCATCTTTGTCTCCTAAAAAATCAAAAAGAACTAGGAATGGGGGGAACACATCTTTCTACCAGCAAGAATTATCTTGCATCTTTCTGCATATGTCAGTTTACCTAAAACTCTAATTACTGCACTTAGAGAAATCAACAAGTTTTCCCATTATCAGCATATGACCCTGTATTTCACACTGCAGTACAAATGGGGATATCTTAACAAGACCAAGGCCAAGTAGTCCATATGCAAACTCATTTAAAAATGTGCCCAAACAGATGGTTTAAACAAGTTGTTTTATTCTGTATTTACACTGAGCAGGGTACACAACAATGTTCAGTAACTGTGTCTGACCAGTGATAATTTTCACATATCCTAGGTTGAAGACACTTTTATTACTTATATCCATGTTGTTTTTACTGACCACAGGATAATCACTCAAATTTAAGTTTGTGCTTTCTTCATCTCCTCAGTGTGCACATTATAAGCAGCTGACTCCTTTAACGTACTAGTAATATGTTAATAGTCATGAAAGAATTTCAAATTGGAGTTTATCTGTCAGCATCAGAGTAAAACAAGCTTGATGTCTGTATGATTTATCTGTTTTGAACGTGCTAAATGGTAGTAGAATAGCATATTCTGACATCTGCACCCGTCTAATGAAAACAACGCAAAGCCCTTGGTATTATGGGCTTGGTTAGGTAAAGGACCTTCACTTCCATATCACTTTTCACAGTTGATAGGAAGTTGAAACAAAGCAGAAAGTCAGTTCTTGCAACAAAGAATAAGGCCAGGTATGACTCTTCTTCGTGCCATTTTTCTGTAAGATGCAGTTAGATCATTTACAGAGAATAGTGCAAGACTTGCAAAATCCTTGCATGGAATAGTGCAAAACACACTTCAGTGTTTTGCTGTCTTCATATACAAATGTTAATGCTGATCCTAACAACTTTAAATTAATCAATTTTTTCTTACTTAATATATTTACAGAATTGAACCACTAGCAATTTGAGAGATGGTTCTTATTTTATGCCCTTTCAGAACAAGCACTTATTTTTAGTCATCAGAGACTGTATTATCCAAAAGAAATAAGATTTCCATCTTAGTATGAAAATAAATATATTTAACAAAACACTGTGCACAATACCTCCAGCAAGCTGTTTCATGTAAGACTTTCTGATCATGGAAATGACCAACAGATCATGCTTTAAAAATAAATTAGGTTCCATTTTCTCTTTTTAATTAGTGGCTTAGATAAGTTTTTGGGTGGTTTTTGTAGGTTTTGGGGTTTTCTTTTTAAATAAAAATAATTCATCAGTTGTTTCCAAATCCTTCCACCTATTTTACTTGCTATTAGTATTACTGTAAGTTACAGTTTGGAAAAGATTATTTCAAAAAAGTCATCTTAAGAAATGGGACAGATTTCAAAAGCTTTCCACCTTTCTTTGTTTGAGACAAACTAGCTGTATCTGTGCAGCTCCAATCCATATACAAACCTTGTAATTTGTGTTTGACCAATGTGTACGCTGCTATAAATATGTTTACAAAACTTTTATACCATATGGAGCTATTTATGAATGCTTATATTTAAAACTTTCATAGCAAAGTATTATTGGCAATGATAGAATAGTAGTTGTCTGTTAAACGAGCCTGGAAAGAGGAAGTTTCAGCTAGCATGAATGATTTTTGAGTGGTCTCTTAGAGAGAAACAATCATTTTCTGCATTGTAAATAAACCCTAAATAACCTTACCAGGGATTATTACTTTGTTAGTATTCTAACCTTTACCATCCCAGCTTTTGTGTGACTAGCAGCCTTTAACACTGTTCCATTTCATCTATTTTATCTGCCTTGCTGCAAATACGTATTTCCTACAATTTTCAGCATATCTGGTCTATCTTTTTTAAAAGGTTCCAGAGAATTCACAGCTTTCTAGCCCAAGCTATATCCTCAAAAGTGGTTTTGGACTAAAAGCAAGTAAGTTTCTGTGCAGTATAGCTGAGCTGTGCAATACGTGCAATTACAGATAAACAAGGTGGCAATAAAAATTTATGAACAGGTTCTGCTCTATTAATATCTTAGGTTTTCCTCCTATTTGAGAGTTTTCAGCAGTTATTAGCATGCACTTCAGCGTCAGTCCACTGTGGCAAAAAAACCAAAGATGGCTTTGGAAGGTCTCATCATTCTTGTCTCCAGTGGGCATTTTAATAGTCACTCACTCTTAACTATGCTAGAGAAAAATACCAAATTTTGTCTGTAGACTTATAATTAGAATACAGCCTAGGGACATTACCAGCAAAAAGATACCCATGCAAGCTAAAGTTGCAATTCAGTTTAAACATTCAGTGCTGTCCTTATTAGGAGGGTCTAATAATTTCAATCCAGAGACTTTTATTCAATATAATGAATCAGGAACATGCTGATTTGCTGTTATTCAGCCCTATTTTCCTCCAGGGAAGGGTTCCTAATTCTACTGGGGGTGTGGATAGAAACTTACACACTTTTGGGGGGGAGGGGAGGGGCAAGATCTAACAAAACAACCACACACCACAATAGCATGATACAAGAACCTGCATACAGCATTTTGGTGTAACAGGCTATTAGTCCAAGCATAGGTAAGCATTTAACCAGGCGTTCCTCTGCAGCCACCAGTTGTAGGTCAACTGTCAGAAGTCAAAGTAACTTCTACAGAGGAGCCACTCAACAGTGCATGGTAAGGGAGAAATGATTTGAAGGTCTAGGCTGGTAACATTTTTCCTTGCTCTCTACCTCATCTGCCTGCTGACATTTAGTAAAGCTAGACAGCCATCTAAAAGAGAATGAAACAGTAGTGCAACAAGGCTGAACAGAAAGATGTATTGCTCTTACATTAATACTAGATGGTACTGTTTATTTCTGTCCTCAAAAGACAGTGAAGTTTGAATATCTTATTTGATTGATCACCTCAGAATAAAGGACCACAGCCTTCAGATTTTAAAATGCACATAAGAATGGGAATTCCCTTTGAACTGCCAGGTGCTCCCAGACCTGTTCCTAGTCCCACTGTGTTCCTGAGCACCCAACAACCGTAGATGCAATTTACAAATTTTATTACAAGTGGAGATAAGGGATATTCTCTGGCTGGACTCATTTAATATTTAAAGTAAACTAAATGAATTGCTGACAGAATTCCAGAAGTCTTAACTCTGGTCCCGGGTGGAAAAGAATCTCTCATCATCTCATGTTAATTTCATGCTAAACAGCCCCCTTACAAAAAAAGCAAGTTTTTAAAGCTAGAAGTTACAGAATCTTCATCTGTAATCCCTTGTTACAATTTTGTTTAATATTGTGCTTAGAACAGTCTTCCTAACAGTTCTAGATCAACCCTGGCTTAACAACTAAGCAAGCCCTCTCACATTAGAAGAGGGCTAGACAACATGTAATTTGCTTTAGTGCCCACATTGTACCAGATGGAAGTATTGTTCCATGTAGCACTGTGTCACTAGGTGACAAGCTTCCTTTGAACTTCATTTTGCTTCATGCTGTCTGGTGACCTCTTTGAAAATGGTGGCCAGCACTGCTAAACAAAATGACTGCAACTCTAAGTTGCACAGGACACGTGTTGAGAACACAGACACAAAACTTACCTGGACAGCCCTACACCAAGAGAGCTTATTTCTTACTGACTGTAATTCTGTTCCAGGGGAAGGGTTCACAGGATTTACTGAGGAACAATTCTACCCACATAGCTGAGTGTTAATGTACATTAGTCACTCAAGTTCAAAGGAGGGTAAATAAACAGGTTAAAACTGGTGTTTGCAGCTAAAGAAGTATATACTGTTTATAGGGAGCCAGCAGGTAGCTGACAGCCTCATGCACACAGAACACCTACTGCAAAGGCAGGACAGGGGTATTTTTGTCCATATCCTTCTCAATATTGGAACATCGATCAGCTCAGAGCTTAGGTTATCGTTAAAGGCAGGCAACAGTAAGCACCAAAAAAGCAGCAGTAAAGCTAAGACTGGGTGGAAGAATGCACAGAAACTCAAAAGGGAAGAAGGAAATGCTGCAGCTGTATCTTACCTATCTATACATACACAAATACATTTTTTAATGCATGTCTACTTCATTTGCATTTCAAGCTTGCTTTCTGCTGGACCCAGTTTGAAGGATTCACAGAACAGCAAGTTACATTTGTTTTAAACACCACTGAAATGGAGACAGACTTTGGCTACTGAAGCATTTATTACTAACATACAAAATGAATTACAAAACGATGGCTACAAAAAAACCAACAACCCACACAACACAGGCACCTCAGTACAAACAGCATGAATCTTGTCTCTACACTGCATATTAAAAAAAAAATATGGATAATGATTTGGTCATTCACTGGAACAGGCTACCTAGGGAAGTGGTCGTGGCACCAAGCCTGTCAGAGTTCAAGGAGTATCTGGACAACGCTCTGAGTCATGTGGTTTAGTTTTAAGCAGTCCTGCGAGGAGCAGGGAGTTGGACTTGATGATCCTTATGGGTCCCTTCCAACTTGAGATATTCTATGATTCTGTGGTCATGTTATTGTGTTATACAATACTTAAGATTATATAGTTAACACTGTCACAGCATTTAAGCAACTCCAGCTGACTCGTTCAGAAACCCCACTTTCAGCTTTGGAATTCTGCACCCACAAAACTTTTGTCATGAATTGTGTAGCAGTAGAATTTGAAACAGTCAGATCCGTAATAATCAAATGCGTGATTCTGCAGCCAACATGGAATTTAAGCGTACCTAGCTAGCCTGTAGGGCTTTTAAATGCATTTTGTAGTATGTAAGGCTTTTACATCATTCTGGTACAGATTAAGCAACAAATCAAATGCTTTTAGCTATGGTAGGTTTCTTAGACTAAATGGTATTAATACCATTAATAAGCTTGGTGAGGTTTCTTGACAAACAAACAAGGTATCTTGACAACTGTAAGCTGTCAATATTTAGGCACTCAAGACAGTCTGAATTTTTAGAGTGGCTTAACTACACAGAACAATACAGCCCATGTGTGAGAACGTCTTTCCTTTGTATCATTCCCCCACTTCTTTGTTTATGGATTTTGCTCCAAGACTTTTGACAGCTACACTTGCTAAGGCCACTTGTTTGGTCAGTCAGCAGAATACATGCATGCTATGCAGTTTATTCATCAGTGTGTTCAGGCTGTTTGTCTTTCTGGCTGGACTTTTCCTCCCCTTCACCTTTGCTCTCAGCATGCTGAATGCCAGGCAGTTGTGGGTAAAAGGGACCTACCAGCCAGTTGAGCGGTGTGTTGTTAACAAGATAATCCATCACATCATCCAGAGACTCCTTCATTTTCTTCAGCTGTCCTTTGCTAGTGGTAAGAAAGCTGTCTGATAACTCTTGGAAGGAGGATGCTGACCAAAAGCTCTGGTAGACATCACCTGCCATTGACCCAACACTGTAAACCTGATCCTGCACATTCTGTGGCAGCCCCTGTAGGCTTGAGACCAGTGTGAGGCAGGTGGTCTGAAGTTGCTGAGTGAGGCTCCGTGCAATAGCTAGAGTTCTTGACTCAATGTGCTGGAAACAAAAAGTATAACAGCATATTAGTATCTTTTCATGACTGTAGCAGCTTTATGTTGCTCAAGATACATAAAGAAGCAAAATAAATGGGATGTAAGTAAAATAAAGCTATAGCAGATAATAAACCAGGTCCTAAGTCTGAAGAGTCAGCGACTTGAAAGTACTTGATATTTCTTCAATGCTCAAGTACTTTGTGGAACAGAAACATTGGTAGCATCTACCCAGCAACAGATTAGCAAGCTCTTGTTTCAACTCTGCATAACAAGTCACAGCAGGTAAGTACATTCTAATCATTGGACCACTGTTTAAAGCTACATATAAGATTCAGTGAGTCTGTGCCTAAGACTGCTTTATGTTGACAAATTGTTATAATTGTTATTTCTGGCCTGGCCGTATCAGGTAAGGGAGTCCTAGCTGATCTAGATATGGATATCCCAACACAGGTTCACATGCTAAACAGCATAAGCATTCTCATGAAAGGAGAATGAACCCCAGAGCATTTGCAGGAAGTAGGCTCATTTGTTTGGGTGTCCCCTACTTTTCATAGTAGTCAGCTGCCCTGAGCTTCAGCATTCAGATTCCACAATTGCACATAAGATGCTATGCTGTTAAGATGCCATGCACTTTGGGCACTGGTAGTTTGTCACTACCTTGACAGTATACAATTCATTTATTTCTGGTTTACATTTACACCTATTTACCTCAGCGCTATGTGGTTCATCAACATTTTGGCCTGTATTTTTCTTCCATTCTACCCAGGATTGATAAAGCTTTTCCTGAGCATCAAGAAGTTTCCGATTGGCACTATTCATGTTCTTTCTGGCATACTCAATCTGAAATACAGCCAAATAACAAACAGTTCCATTAGAGCTACCTACCTTACCTGCTTTGTAACCTCCTTTAAAAGCATAAAAGCCTTTGGGGAATATAAGATTGTGTTCTTTCTCATCAAAGAGGAGAAAACTGGAAGCAGTTTCGAGATATGTAGTGTATTCCTCTGCATCAACTATTTCTCTCTCCCCCAGTAGCATCCTATATAAGGATTTGAAAGTGTATAGAAGGCCATGACTCTTTATGCAGTTTGTCCTGTATGTAAAAGGTATGTTGTAAAGATAAGACTACTGAAGTACCCAGAAATGCTCAGAGATACCTACAGCAAGAATAGCAAGCCCATAAAGAACCCAACATTTTATTAACAAAAAAAAGACTTAAAGGACTGAAGTGTTTCTAAATTGCAAGACACTTTCTTCACTGAATGAAGTCTGTGTCAAACCCAGCACTCCAAATGAGGAATATAATTTTAAGCATGTCACTTCTATTTCTGCATTGCTTAAAATTACAAGCAATTGCTGGTTAGTTTACGGCTCAGCCTGATTTAGGACCTCTTCTGAATGGCGGTGAAAAGCTCTGAATAGGAAATGCTTTATATTTAGAAAATGCATTTAGTCTGAGAGTGCAATTCCAGTTTTCCTAAGTCTTTTTGCTGTTTTCTGCACTCTAAAACCATGTCAACATTTGCTTTTTATACCTCAGGTAAAAGCTTAAACTTACCAGACTAACAGTGTGGTGGAGCTGAAAGATTGTCTCCTGGCTTTTCTGTTTAGCATCTCTAACTTTGTTTAAGGCTTGTTGGTAGGCACGTGTGCGGACCTTTGAAGACAGAGATCCTAGTCTAACATAGTAGCTTGGCTTTTGAACTCCAACTTCAAAACCTTCAACTTTTGCAGCTTCTTTCTCTAGATATGTAGAAAGGAAGCAAATTGACCACTGAAAGAAAACTTAAGCAGTCTGAGGCGATTTGATTTGGTTAGTAACAGCTGAATACTGCACTTGTTTAGTAGTCCTTTAGCACCAGGGTAGTTTGATAGACCACCACACATGGAAATCCTTACTTTAATCTGCTTCCCTGTGAAGATGCTATTACAACCAGCAAGGCAAAAGGCAGTTTGAGAAACATATGCCCCTTCCCCACTATGATTAAGTAATAAATGGATGATTGCTTGCTTCTCTCCAAGTATTCCAACAAAAATCAAACCTTGAATTGGTCTTACCTAGTTCTGCTTCTGTAAGTGGGAGGTACTGGTCTACAAGGGTCTCCGATTTAGTGAGAGCACTGTCAACTCCACTGCTCACCATTTGCACCACACGACTTCCCAGGACAGTGTTAATGCTGCCATTGACAACTGACTTGGTCATTTCTACACTGTCTTGCACTGCTTCTTTTGTTTTGCCCACAACTCCAGTGATTGTGTGAGCAACAGTTTCCTTGGCACCAGTCACAGTGGTTGTTACAGCTTCTCTGGCTCCAACAACTACGTCCTTGGCATTGGCAACAACCTGCCAGAGGAAATAGGATGATTCACTATTTTCCAGCAAGACCTACATAATCAAGGCAATATAAGTTTATGCTAAAGCTTGTACAAGTATTGGCTATCTAGGAGAAATTCTGCCTTGAAAACATATGTACAAGACAAAACAAAATATGACTGCCACACAGCCTTCGGCTCAAAGCACCTGAGTGAATATAATTCAGGCACTACTTGCTTCACACTGAGCAGTAAAGAGACAAGGACTCCAATTTTAAAAAAAGATACCCACCAGTGAACAGCAGCTATAGAGAGAAGTGTCAAATGGTGGGCAAATTTAAAGAAAAAAAGAGGCTTAAACACCTTTTCCTTCCTCATTGCTCCTAAGATGTGCTTCAGGTGTGGCTTATTGAAATCTGTCTCCCTGTATTTTTAGTGATAATAGAAAAGAGGAAGGGTGTATAGTTGTGCTTAGCATATATATATATATATGGAAAGAACTTACCTTGTCAGTGGGTTGATTCAGTATAGGCAGTCTCTCTTCAATTTTGTCTAGACCTATACATGCATAGTTGTTGGCAACTACAACTATAAAAGAAATTACAATAGTTGGTTTTAATGTTTTGGTTTTTTTTTTTTTCTTAGTATAAGTAACTCCAATTGAGAATTCCTCTTGAAACAGAGCTCATGCAACAAAGCTCTTCAAGTAGTTTCCTCCCCTTTTTAGTGAGATTTGAGGCAGCAAAGCCCAAGAACAAGGCAGGTTTACAGTGCCAGCAAAAAAGCACGCTTGCAGGCAGGGAAAATCCATTTGATACTTTACAAGCAACTGTTAGAACATGCTGAAGCACTTGGCCTTCTGCCACTTTGTGAAATCAGGCTCCTGGTTACAACAGCCTTGTGACTCAGCTGCCAAATTTAATCACAAGTTGTTCTCAGTGAAAGTACAAAAGTAGATTTTGAAACCAGGTGAAAGGTAAGGAAGGTGTTGAGCAAGAGACTACGTAACCATCTCACATATCAAGGAGTCAGTGTCAGTTTAGTATTACAAAAGCTGGAAACTGCTTTGACTCTGGAGTTTGTTTTTTTTTTAATCATACCCATCTGTAATCAGTTACTCAACAAGCTAGGCAACAGGTTAAGTCAGCTACCTGAAACAGCATGCCAGACCAGCATGACCATGCTAAACTGTAAGTGCATCTGGATATACAAAGCAATCACTTGAATTAAAAGTTATCAACAGCTCCATCTTTGCCTTACTTTGTGGTTCCAGTTTCTGGATGATAGGCATAGCACTTGTCATGGCTACCGAAGTAAGTGTCTTCACTCCTTTCTCTGCCATCTCACACACTGACTTCAGATAAGGATGGTTATCCTTTGTGGTGATGTAAGCTGTGGACACCATATCATAGGTGGAGCTCACCAAGGGCAGGTTGACAACCCTCGATACAATGTTCTGTTTAAAAGAGAAAGAGATTAGTTGACTCCTATTTTTCTGAACTAGACATAAAAAACTATGGGGCTAACTCATACATACCTGGTGTGGATCAGTTGCTGCCAATGCCATTTTTCCAGGTCTTGAATCTTACACAACCTGTGAAAGAAGCGTATCTGAGTTACGGCATCCTCATAACCACTTCATCTAACCACCAGACTTTGAAACCAACAACCCTTTTGTAATCAACCCCACTGGTCAAGCGGATTAGGATGTTCACATTCTTGCATACAGGAACTACCTTTTATTGTAACAATTCAGAAATCCAAAACTTTGTTTCCTAATTACTTTGTTTGGTTTAGGTAACACAAGTAGGGCACATGCAAGAGACAGGCTTTGAGGTACAGCAGTTCATTGCAGATTTACCAAAGAGTTACTGACTGGTAGATTAATTTGTTTCTCTACAAGAAATAGACACACTTAGGCTTATCTGTTGAGTCTCAGGACAAAGAAACACCAGCCAACGAGTCGTTAAAACTAGTTTAGGATCTCCAAGTCAGATGAAGACTCCACCAATGATATCTTTAATCAGATTAGATCTGTTAGCATAAGGGAGTCAAGTTTGAAAACTTGAGTTATCATTGCTGTCCAGATCTTGAAAACACATGGAAGACTGAAGTATTCATTTCCAGTAACCTTAGCTCATGGAGTTCATTATCTCTAGAGCCATGCCTGATGCCCATGTAGGGCTCCCCCTGCTCAGAAGTTAGTATTCCTGTAACACATAAAGCATAGAACTTTTCCACTGCAGAAAACAACTCTCTTTTATGCTAATTTAGACTTAATTATTACCCATCCCACACTGAAACAGGCAGCAGACACCAGTCATTCAACAAGCCTATGCTACTCTACTTTCCAACATGTATTCCCACAGGGAAAAAATATTAACAGCTCTCCCCATATGAACCCTATAAAAGCAGGAGTATTGCAGTACCACATAAGGAGAACATACAGAAGTGCACTGTGAGCCTATGCATACATGCAGGCTGAACGAAGTCTGCAAGAACCACTTTTTGCATTGATGGTTTTATGACACCTAAGTTCCAGAAGAACCTGCATAAATGAAAGCAACAGAAAGACAAGCTAAAAGTCAGTCCTCAAAAGGACTATGGTTTTCAAGGCTTTCTGCTAGGTTTGTCAAAGAGCCAATAGCAGTTTTCTTTCTCGCACATATTACAATATAAAAGGAGTGTGTTAATATTCTGCCTGGGGTCAAGTAAAACTTTTCCCCATTACATAAAGGGGAACAAGGACAAAGGCATGCTGTTAACGTTTTACAGGCATATTTGCACATATTAACACACACATGCCATAAGATAATGCCTGTAATGAGATTAGCAACTGTACATAGAACATACAAGCAGGTAATAGACAAGGGTTACAGCAGTAACAGAGAAGTTTTCCTTCCATCAAGTATTGAAATACTCCCAGAAACATATTATGTTTCTCACATAGCATTACACGTCAGACTAGAGTACAACTGAATTTCACTTTGAACTGCAAAGCATGCTCTAGGAAAGAAGAGGCTAATAGCACAGAATCTGGCCTCTGAAGGAAGAAGGGCCCTTATTTTAACGATTATTCAGTATTTGTAGTGTGTCCCAAAAGATCCAGCCACACACGGCATTGATTTGAATTTTAGTCACTAAAATAGAAGAGTTAGTCTGTAAACTTATTCCTGCTCTTAAAGACAGGGAAGATAGCTAGGATCTTGCACAGTTTCAAAGATCCCCTGGGTAGTTTCAGCACTGGCAAAAGTCAGATCCACTTCAGCTGGAGCAGGTCAGTGAGACGCCCGAATCAAAGCTCATGGTACAAAAGCGTATTTCGGAGACAGCAAAAGATCCTGAATTAAGTCACGAATTTCATTTCTACTTTCCCCCCCTCGCTATGGAAAGAAGATAAAGACCAGAAAGCAGCACGATGAGCCATGCAGAAGAGCCAAGGAGCTTGCCCCAGCTAACCGCGGTGCCCAAGGGAGGAAGGAGCCGCAGTTTTCAGGTGCCACCACGGACCTCTTCAGGGATGGGGCAGTCCAGTACCTCTCCTGGGGGCGAGAAGTATCTCGGGGCTTCCTGGCCCCGGGAGCGCCTTAAGCAGACTACCGAAATACACCGGGATTGGGGGCGGAGGGACCGCAGGGGCAATGACGGAGGCAGCGGGGGCGAGCCGCAGAGGGAGCGGCAGCGTAGGCCCGCTCCGCCGGCAGGCTCCAACGTACTACGGAGACAGCCCCGCCGAGCGCTCCACGCCGCCCCGCTCACCCCCGCGGCCGACGGGAGCCGGCCGGGCCGGAGCGCCGCGGGCAGCCGTACTCACCCGGAGAGCGAAGAAGAACTGCCGCTGCCGCCGCCGCCTGCAGAAGCCCGGCCTCGCCTCGCTATTTATAGCGAGCGGCCGTCGCCGGCCGCGCGCCGCCCGCTTCTCTCGCGAGAGGACGGGGAGTCATCCCCACCGCCGCCGTTTGGCGCGGGCGGCCCGCGGGGGGGGGGGCTGGGCAGGGAAGGAAAGGGACGGGACGGGACCTAGTGACGTACGTTCCCCAGTGCTGGTCAAGCCTCTGTCGAAGGAGGGTAGAGCCTCATCCAGAAAAAGAAACTTAGTAAAGGAAACTCTTGTTGAACTGATCTTTCAGAAGACCAGCTCTGAGTACTTTAATACAAAGACTAGGCCCACAGGAGTGGCTGATCCAGGCTTTCAGACGAGGTACAGGTACTTAGGCCCACAAGTGGCCTAGCCAGGAACAGATAGGTTACAAACAGAACACTATCCCTCTTCTCATGCAAATCTTTCAGCTCATCTAGGTGGGGAAAAAACAAGGCAAGAGATCTGGCTGTGTTGGTCTTAACTTAAATCACCTCTCTTACTTCACCCAGCACCTCTTAAACAGCACTTGCCTCACCTGGGGTAAACTGAAGCCAGGGTCAACTGACTCCGAGACCACAACACAGCTGCCAGTCCCTAAGTGAGCTTCTGCCCGAAAAGTCAGATGAGCCTCCAGTCTTCTCATACAGCACCATGGATTCAGTTCAGCATGCTTGCAGATAATCATCCGGCAGATTTATACGTGTTTGGTATGCTGTAACCTTCATAACTCTAAAGGTGCACTTCACTTTTAACATAAGTGAGATGCATGTCACAGGGATATCAAACCAGCAGGGAAAAACAGTTGTGGGCAAAGGTCCAGATACGTACTACAATTAAAGTTGGATGTAGGTTGTTCTTGTAGTGACAGGGTGTCGGAAGAGAACAGCCTGACAAGAAAGATTCAGGCCTCAAAGGGTAATCATGTGATACAAACATGTACAAACAAATTTTACTTGGGCCAGTCATTTCTACACAAGTATCTTTCCTAAAGGAAATTCTAACCTCTTTCCCAGAAAACTTTTAATTGTTTTAATGGTTAAAACTGGCAACAAGCCACCTTATCTCTAAGCCACGTAGTACAAAGACTCCTTTATGCTGTTTCTGTTCCCTAAACAAAAGTTCGCCATACAGATTCTACTTTAACATCTACTGTTTAAAACAAATAAACTTCTTTTTCTGCTCAATAAGTGCGACAGGATAACAAATTCCACCAACACAGAGCAGTACAGTAAGAAATATTACCTGCCCCAGGACAGGGGAAGAAGGCACCTTTCTTCCTTGGACTGAGCACCAAGAAGAGTCTGAGGTCTACCTATAAGGAAGAGAAGACATCTTGCAAAGCCTTGGTAACAAAATATACAAGCCATTTATTCTTATCATTTACTTATCATGTATATTCACATGTTACAGTATTATAAAATGTCCTTTGCTTACTGCTAGGGAGATTCTAACCCTTACTCCCACAGAACACTCTCTTCCTGGGGTGGGGGAGAGGGCATCATTTTTTCCCACCCTGTTTCAAGAAGACCTCTCCCAGAATGGTTGATCAGTTTGCTTCTGTAAAGAAATCACTTTACCTTGTTCCAGAGCAGAACAGAGAGAAGACTATTCTGGAATAAACCAGGAATTTTCACTTCTCTGAACAGCTTTATTATGCTTCCATTAGGATGCATACCAAACACTTCACAGGCACTCCACTGTTTTCCTTACCTTGTTGTTTATCTGAGACCTCAGTTTGTTTCTCACAGTCATGTGGCTTCTCAAGTGTAAAACATTCAATTTGCCCATGACAACCACAGTTGTCTGTGCCCAGTGTCTGTACTGGAAATTCTATAGTATTCTGGGGATTTTAATTAATAATATGTATCACCATTATTTGTAGTAGAGGAACACCTACGACTCACGCAGCCCAGGGACACACTCTGCCAGAATGCAATAATTAGAGATAGTATTAATCCCTCAACAGTCCTTGGCAGGCTAAAAATTGAGATCCTGGACATGTTTTTCTTCACAACAAGGTCCCCTTCTGTATTTGATTAACTCAGAGGGGCTAATACAAAGTTCTGAAAAACTAGGAACTTGCCTCTTGAGAACCTTGTCTCGGTAACAAGGCAGGGGAAAGGACAGGGGTGGAGTGGAGGTATGTTTTACTTCTTGGATGGACCAGATTCCTCAAGTATCTTAAAACAGAGAGGTGTGGTCCCAGTCAAGACTGAAGAAGAGGAAGGCAGGACAGCATCCAGTAAAGCAGTAGCAACAGATAACACAAAAGCATGCCACACCAGCCATTGCTAAAAGAGGATGGCAATAATAGTATACCCTACCCTTCTCTTCCATGGAGCAAAGGCAGATGTTTAAAGTCACATAATGCATCTAATGAAAGAAGTTTCATTCTTTCAATCTGAGTAACGTATTAGCACATTCATCCATCTAAGTACATTTTATTAACATTTAGAACACAAGTCAACCTACCTATCCTTAACTTCAGAAAAAAAATCAAAAGGTATGAAATTATGCATCAGACAATAAACTATCCTCTGGTGCATGCTTTTCAAACTCATTGTAATATCCTCCATGATAGGTAGGGAATAGCTCAGGTTTCAGCCTCACAAGCTTTGTAACATAGCTCTGCCAGAGATAGCAGCAGTAGATAGAATTCAGATCCTCCAGCTTTTCTTACAACCTTAGTACAGTGAAGAGGAGGAGCTGTGCTCCTCTTGCTGCAGCGTCAGGACCTAGTGTGGGCTGGTGGCTTCCTGGCAGCCGAGAGCTCCCGTGGGAGCAGCAGGGCTGGGCCAGGGTCCCACCACCCCAGCCACTATCAGGGCAGCTGGTGTGGGCAGTAGCCCCAGGGATTGGGAACCTGGTGGGGACTGGGACGGGCCAAGGCCAGGCTGGGACATCAGCCCTGGGCCCAGCAGGACTAAGAGGAGATGGAGACTGGCCCTGCTGTGGCATCACCAGGGCAGGGGCTGACAGCCCCGGGAGCTGACATGGCAGGGTGGAGGAGGCCCTGGGGGAGGCTGGTCAGGGCCGGTAAGCCCTGTCAGTGCCATCAAGCTGGTTGCAGGTACTTTCACTTCAGCTGTGAACCTCATGAGACCAGGGTATCAGCTCTTCATTAACAAGGTGGCAGAAAGGCCAAAGGGGAGAGCAGTGATTATGTCTGTAGGCACCTGAGTGGGTTGACACTATTCCATTAGCAACAGGTGTAGTCTAATATGCTGAGCCAGAGCCAACTGACAGCTAGAGTGCTACTGTACTGGCAAAATTGGATACAAGGGTCTTCACCTGGCCTCACAGCCAGTGGATGAGGGATATCCTGGGGAGTCAAAAATGGGGGAGTAACAGCTCTCCCAACAGATTAAAGATATTATTTAAAAGTAGGCATGTTTCCACATCAAGATAGCTAACCAGTGTCTTTACTTAGCAAAGCAGTGAAGTGGTGACATACTCTTAACCCTGTTAGGAGAAACTATCCATGCTCTTGTCCTGCAAAACACAGAGCACAGAAGGGTAGACCTTTGGAATTGTCAAGAAGGCATGTCCAGTCACAGCCTTAGGAAACTGGCAGGCTTTAAAGGACTGCCTCCAGCCACAGTCTGAAGCTGTCTGGAGTGAGCTAGAAGCACAAGAAAACTTTGACATGCCTTCTGTGTCTCAAGTTCTTACCAGTGGCATCAGCACTGCAGTAGTTCTGTGGTGGTTTAGCCCCTGCCGGGGTCTGAGACCACGCGGCCGCTGCCCCTCCCCCACAAAGGGAGTGAAATACAAAGCCCCAAGACTGAAATAAGGAAAGGTTTAATGCAATAGCAACACAACCAACAACAACAATAACAATAACAGTAATAGTGATAGCAATGAACAGAGCAAAATGGCTACCAAATACAGCAGTTTGAAGCACGATGTACAAGACCACGAGTGCACCGCGCTCCATGCCAGGAAAATGTGACCTGCCAGGATGTGAGGTCCGCATGGTATCTGAATAACCCGGCTAGAGCTTCCCCCCCCACTGCTGGGGAAACGTAACCCTATCCTGGTTAAACCAGGACAAGTTCTCAGCAGTCAGGATCGCCGTAGGGACACAAAGAAAAAGAAGGTGTTCAGAGCTGTGGAAGAGAGATGGTTCAGGGTCCATAACATAAACAATCAAGTCAATCGATTATAACAGTTCCTCTGGCCTTAAAGATTTCTAACATTCAAAGCACATTTTTCTTTTCCATGTTTATAAAAGTTGCTTTGTCATGTGAGATGCAAGTGATTCTACTGAACTGGGAATCAACAGACTTGTGCTGGACACCCTGAGAAAGTTACCTGTGAAATAACACAACTGTCAAGGCTATCTTCCCTCGGCTTTCTCACTTTACCCCTTTCCAATCCCACAGTAATCCATTTCTAGGTTTTGTAATCCTGCCTTGCACCATTCTGTCTTTGGACTTGTAACTAACTCCTTATCCACTTAATGTGTCTACCTACCTTCTTGGTTTGGGGGTTAAGCCTTTTGTATGTTCCTGTATGGAAGGCTTCCCCCTGGTCTTGGTTAATCCTGTCAATAGTTTCCCTCCTGTGACTCACTTGTTTTTTCCCTCTCCGGGACAGGATATCAGATTTGTGAGGCATGATCCTCCTTTTGTGAGTCTACACTAATTGTCTTTACAAAGAATAGCATCCTTATTCTGCTCTGCCCAAAAGGAAAACACTCCCACCTTTTTGTTTCTGAGCAGCATGATCTGCAGATTTTCTCTATAACATGCTCCATGTACTTATCTTCCAGCATGTTTTACCTTTTGTTAGCTATCCAAAGATCATTACCTTTTATCTCTTTGGCTGTAACTGAGTTAACCCAACATCTGATTGAAAAGATAGGAATTGAGTGAAAGGTAGTTCTCTTAACACTTGAAGAAAGGCAAAGGCAAGCAAAAGTATTGTCAGTTACAGGCAGACAGATAACTATTGCCCATGTAGTATGAACCACACTCACAACAGATGTGACATGTTTAATTAAGACAGAAGAGGAGGGAAGGGGACAGACTGATGCTGGCTTGAGAGGGACAGGGAGTCAATTACACATATGTACATATTGCACAGGAAATTTTTATTCATTCAGCTACTGTTGTCTATAAACCTGCCAGATGTCCTCAGAAGGCTAGGCAGCAACATGTTGTTATGGTAACATGCAGCACCTTCAGAAAGATCACAGCAGGCCTTCATGTCTCATATGACATATATGTTATAACTCCCATCAGCCCACATACAGCCCTGTAGTTTTCAGGCTTTACATAGTCTAGTTTACACTAGGTGAGGCCATGACTGAAGCTACCAATAAGGCAGTGTGTTTTAAAAGACAAATTACTTCATAATGGCAAACCAGCAGAAAGAAAAATTAATATCCTAGGTATTTGGCAATCATCTAGGTACCATCAGTTAAACAATACAGCAAGTTTTGTATTGATGGTAACATGATCCCATAATTGTTTAATTGTATTGCATTAACACCCAGGAGATGCAGTTATGGGTGAGGATTTTGTTATGGTAGATACAACACAAACACAGGACAAAAATATCCAGGCCCTGTTCTAGAACTAAGGAATAGATCTGTTATTGCTAAGGGATAAAGGACAGCAAATTACAAGGATTTAAACTATGGCAATATCATATTCAATGAAATTGAGAGCAGAAGACATGTAACCATAAGCCACCAACTGAGGTGTCTGTAGGGACATATCTGAAGTAATAATTTACAGCTGCAGCAGAAACCATTCCTCTAACCAAAGGCCAGAGAATTTTGTTCTTAAGCACTTCTGACAAGGACATGCCTTCTTCACATGTAGCACACGTGCTTAGAAGAGGGCACAGAGGAGGGAATTATTGTTAGTACTGCTAAGTCTGTGCTACTGAAAAAATCCAAGCTGTCAGTTTTCAGACTGCTTTGCACCTTTCTTAAGAAACTGGCATTCCAGAAATGTTTCTGTGTATTTGTATAAAATTATAGCTTATTCCTCTTTAAGAATGTAATGCTGTTCCATCAATGTTAGTGCTGTAGAAGTTCATAGTTATCATCAGTGATAACCATGACATTCCAGAATTCTCAACATGATGCATACAAAGAGTCCCTTGAAGACAGTCCTTTCAGTATTAGCCTGGTGAGTTTCATATTATTTCATTTTCAGGGAATTTAGTCAGGATTTTTTCATTTATAACAGTAGACCTAAACCACAGACTTCTTCCTAGACAATAAAAGCGTGATATATTTACTAAGCTGCATAGAATAGTAGTTACCATTTGCATTTGACTGATGCCATAGGAACACTGGGTACAACACATTAAATGGATTGTGCTGATGATATTATCAGCCTGTTAAGCTACTCCAATAGCTTCACTCATTTCTACTTCACCACAATGTCTTTGTTTTACTCTGTATGCTGTGCCCATGAATACCATCATTGCCTGTATGTAAGGTGATCTTCTCAGTCAAAATTTATCGTATAACCAGAGAACACTATTGATTGTTTTCAAGACATTCTAATGTGGATGTTATTTTTAAGAGTGCACTGCCGTTTCAGTAGACATCTGTGAGTTTTGGAAGGATAAGGTTAAAGAAAAATTTAATATTGGCAATTGCTCTGCTAGAGATGTGTTCTCAAAAATTAGTACATTCTAGACAACAGACAGACAAGAAAAATCTGTTTCTGCATGGTGGTTTACTTGTCAACTGGTGGTCTGACAGAAAAATGGTGTAATAGTGGAACACCAGTAACACAACCTTCATGTTTGCTCAATAAGTTGCACAAAACTCCTCATGTTGATGAAGCTTGTATTATCTAAAAGCAACATTGAGAAATTTTAATAAATCGGAACAGTAATTTATTAAGTGTGGTTATTGGTCTATTGAATTTCATTTTGGTATTGGTAGGAATTACTTTGGTGGAGAACTAGGATGTATCTGAAGGTAATGGCTTTAAGTGTCAGGGATCAAAAGGAGTCAGACTACTCTTTAAGGGAAAAAAAGCCATGAGTCAAGGATGATCCCAGCATAGGCTGTGCCCTCAGTGACAGAGTACAGTCCCACAGGGTCTGTCTGAACAGGGTACCCAAGCAGGGTCAGGTTCAGTCAGGTTGGTGATTATAACAGGTCCCATCAAGTCTAGTAATCATCACATAAGGCAAAGTAATGAATCAGGTTCTAGATGAAGTCAGGAAATCCAAACAATTCAGGCAGGAGACAGGAATGAAGAAAGGTACACGTACAACACAGCTCAGGCTAGGATGGGATGCTCAGCCTGGACTTAAATGGGACTCCTGGGCGATGGGCAGAGGGTGCATGGATGATGGTCCCTGGTGAGACCAATTAAGGCAATTAAGGCTTATAAGTGCACTTATGGCCCTGACATAAAGTTGCAGTTTGCACCCTTAAGAAGTCCTGTGGATGCAGAGATTTGTATATTTTCCTCCACATACTTTCTAGGTGATGGTAATGATTCTAGATCAGCTGATAAGATGACATCCTAGAAAGAGAGTGCTAGAAGACACATTAATAGATCATTATTTCACTCCCCTGTCTGACAAAAATCTGTTCAACTTGGTATTAAGACCCTCTGACAATGAAAGTTTCACATCACACACAGGCAATCTGTGCCCTACCATTTATAAGGTTTCCCTAATGTTTATGCTGAGTCTTTCCCAATGCATTTTGAGCACACTGGTGGCTCTTCTGTCCTCTGCAAAGACAGAAATCAAGTATTCCTCTTCTGTTCTCTACATTGAAGAACTTAGTTCATCCAGCCCTTCTTTGTTGGTCACATTTGTTAGCCTGAATGTTACTCATTCTCATCAATTATCTCAGCTCTTTCTCAAGTAGAAGCACTGTGCTCAAACTGAAACCCTCCTAGTCAATTCATATTACCAGGATCTCACTACAATATTGGCTTCTTCCCTATTATTAAAGCATTGTTGACTACATAGAGCTAGCCTGCAATCTTTTATAATTCTCAGTCTTCCCTGAAGAACTCCTGCCTGACAAACTGTTCATTGTCCAGTGCCTGCATGGGTATTTCGATATCAGACAACATCCTGCGTTCAATTTCAGTAAATTTCATCCCATCTTTTTATGTAGACCATATCTTCAATATCTCCAATAAGCCAAGTCCATTTTGAAATCTGATGCTTTCCTTCATATTTCAAGTTATCTATAGTGCAGCATATTTCCTTGTTTCAAGAGTACAACTGTCAATGTAACATAATACTTCAGACAGAGTAACATTCAGATGCCCTTCATAATCGTGCCATGAGTTACTGCGGTTTTCCATAAGACGTGTTGCTATTAATCATGTAACTCTTGACCTTTGTAACATGATGAGGTGTGATTTAGATTACTCATTACATTATCTACTCTATTTCTTAAAAGAAAATAATTTTTTGTTGTTCAGTAGCACTGCAATGTTACTATTCTCTAGGACCACAGTGCTTAAGAAGGTGCAAAGCTATGTAACACACATAGAGATGGGCAGGATGCAGGAATGAAAAAGGTTGTTATTGTTTACAAGAGATGGAAAGCAGAAGTAACATATTTGAAGTCATACAGCAGATCACTGGCTATACTGAAAGGAGAACTGAATTCCACCAAAACCCACATTGCTTCACTGAGCAATAAAATATTTAACAGTGTTGATCTGACAAGTAGTACCCAAACATTCACTAACAAAACCACTTCCATAGTTTGAAATCATACCAATGAGTCAGCTATCCTGAAATAAAAAAATGATAGGAAGGTCTTTGTGGCTGTGCCTTCTATGCCGCCTTCTGCACCTTCTTCTGCAACCTCCTCAAGTTCAACAAAAGACTGAACACATTCAAGGAGAATCTCTTCACCGATTTAGCTCTCTCTACTGCCCTTAGGAGTTTATATTACATGCTAATAGAATCTTTCAGAGAGGATTTCAGATCACTTTTTAAAAAAAGAAATACTAAACTTGACCATAAAAAGTATTGTCTATATGAGTGCTGTGTATTTACTTAGCTTTCTAGAATACATCTATACCTATATATATAGCATATGGGAATACAGCATAAATAAGTTTCTCACAGGCAATCCTAAAAAAGGTTAAATCAGTCTCTCTGGCTGTAGTCTTCTTATTTATCACCATTGTACAGCCTGGTTTTTAAGTTATGATGAAAAGCTTTTGTTATAGTCAGATCCCGGTCCCATTATTGCTATGCTGAATCCTGACTGTGTATTCCAAAGCAAACAATGAAGCAAGATTGGGTACTCTGTCTTGGTATTGACATAGATGGGATTTGGCCACGTCTGACACATTAACTTGCAAGCCCCATGCACATGTGAAGGAAAGACCTGTAAGGAAAGATGGATTGATTGTTGGCTGATACCATATATGAACAGTATTTTCTTTTCACAGCTTCTTGTTTTCCCTCAATAACAAAGAATGCTATTTGATCCTATTTTTCTTATGAGAGAAGAAAATTGCCAGAGGTCTCTTATACGTAAAGGATTAAATACTAAAAAAAACATTAACTGGATGAAGATGATAATTTTAAGAAAAGGCTTAAACAATCTCTCAGGATCCTAGGAGAAAGGTGTTCCACAGAAACCCAATCAGCCACTCTTCCTCAAAGGTAGCTCCTTTGCCAGAGTATTCCCATTGTCATGGTTTAACCCCAGCCAGCAACTAAGCACCACACAGCTGCTCGCTTACTCCACTCCTTCCCAGTGGGATGGGGAGGAGAATCGAAAAAAAAGTAAAATTTGTGGGTTGATATAAGAACAGTTTAATAAATAAAATAAAATAGTAACAATAATAATAAAACAAGCTATTAGGTGCTTGCTGAACTGTACTATGCAGAGTGGGCATAAGATGCCAGAATTATTCCATGTGCATGCAGGATGATGTATTTTGGTCAGTGATATAGGGGAGTGAAAATCAGCATATCAAAGTTTGAAATCCACTGCTAATGCAGAGGGCCTACCCTAGATCTCATACAGGCTAAACAAAACTCATGATCCAGGAATTTTTATCACTATGTTAGCACACCACTCCTCTCAAACTCTTCAGCTCCATTGAAAGGCAGAGCACTGAGAGGCCCAGCTTAGGCATCCCATTTCATTAACAGTGTTACATGGCTTCCACACTGCAGATGCTTGTGTCTCAGTCAGACTGGAGCATAAGGCTGTCTATCTGCGTTGATCTACCCTAACTTACAGAATTTGGAACTAGTTACTTCATCTCTCCGTATCTTCTCTAGAAATGTTTCACAGGGATACTGTGAGGTTTAACTGGTTGTTTACTTCTGAATGTTTTTCTCATATTCAGAAACAGAGCTCCTTGCCAAAATCAGCAGTAAAGTCAACTTAATAAACCAATAATGCTAATGTAACTGGTTTAGATTAATATTCTACCATGCTTTATAATGTAGTGTTGTCCTTTTTCAAATCAGAAAGTCCGGGCAGGTAGCTAACACGAATTTGCACAAAGGCAAACTGTTCCTCAGCTCTAACTGGAGTTCCTGAATACTCAACACATCTGAAAGGCATGCCTGAGTCATACATTCAGTATCAAGCTGCCTTACAAGCTGAGTTCTAGTTCTTAGTGCTTTAATTTTCCCAACTGTAAAATAAAAATGTTCAGTTCACTTTGTTATTAATAAATAAATATGAGATGCACTCAGTGACCTTCAGTCTCTGGGGAAGTTTTGATCATCCGTCCAACAAATTCATAGCGGAGGCTCAGGAGCACCAAGCAGTCAAAGAAAAAAGGACTTTATAAACCAGATTCTTGTCTTTGATAGCATCTCAGATGGAACAGGAGTGATTGAAAAACTGAGGAGGAGTAAGGGGACAACTGGACAACTGAGAGCCAACAGGGCTGAACCTTAGGCTTACTGACGACAGGCAACTCATCAACAAGTTCTTCTGACTGGAGAAACAGGATTCATCCAAGAGTGACTCACATTTATTGTAAACTGATCTGTTTAAGTACTGTAAGGCTCATTCATGGTGATTCCCTTTTCTCCCATGGTACTTCCTGGCTATGTGAATTAGGAGTAACAGGTTTGCATAAAGAACAGAGCACACAGGCTGCCAAGGGATATAAGAGTGCAGCTGGAGTACAAACTTAGGGCTGCCTGAAGTATCTTTCACAGGAATACTGGACTGCTTGTTAAAAAATGTTTTTCTCAAGTTGTCTGGTTTGTTAAGGGACAGTAAACAACAGATGTTTTGGCAATGATTTTAAATCCCAGTTCAATATTTTAATCCAGGATTTAATAGTCCCCAAATCCTAAACTTCTCTTTGATTGAAGTTTTTCCCACATAATACAATCCAAACATCTGCTCTTGTGGGGTTGAGAAGGGCTAGTAAATTGCAGAAGAGTGCCTGTTTCATCTCTGAGCTTGAATAATGTATTGTTCAACTTTTAAGTACTTCAAAATGCTTGTGAATGATGCTGCCACAGTCATTCTATCAAACACAAATGCAAAGACATCCTGGATAGCCTTCAGGCAGACTTAACAGTATCTGTATATGCTCTGAAATGTTGCTATTCTGGGCATTAGAACCATAGTGATTCTGCATAAAGGACTTCTATATTGGTGGGTGATGAGTTACACAGCTTTGTACACAAAATTGATTTTTGACTTATTGGTCATGCCTGAGTTTACATTTTGTTTCTTAACGTTTCACAAGAAGCCTTATTTCATCTATAACAATAACTCCATGCTTAGGAGTTGCATCAATGCCTACTGAAATCAGTGGAAAAGCTTCTACTAGTTTAGAGGCATCTGTATCTAATCTATAGCTTTGTCTTTGCTACAGGAGGGAGCAAAGTTTTCTTAATCTGAACAAGAAAGTATTCTTTCTCTGAACTAACTAACTAAAAATGAATGCTAATGAAGGAAAAATGTAGGTTTCATACCAGTGGGACAGCGTGGGAAGCCTGATACTTAATTTGTTAGCTTGTGTAAAACCTATACCTTCACTGATTGTACATTCAGTAGACTAATTTAAGAATCTTTTTTTTTTTTTAAGAGAAAGCTAAAAGACTTTAGCCAGCATCTTCTCTTCCAGATCCACCTTTGCAAGTGGAAGAGGTTATTTTCCCAAGCTGCTTGTCTTCCCTTTGTTGTATGAAGTTACTTTTTTCCTTAGATTTATTGGCAAAGGACTTTCTGGGAGTGTTTCTTAATTTACTTCTGGCAAAATCAGCTCAGCTTGCTTAGACAGGTTCAAGGCAGACAACAAGCAACATACATTAGGCTGTGGAAGGATGTTTCTCAATGTTCTATCCCCCAAAGTTCAAGAAAAGCTAGTAAAACAGACAGAAACAGAAGGTTGTTCCTTGCCAGCTCATGTTTCCACTTAAAGCAACAGGAGTACAAACATCACCAAGTCCATGACAGTCCAAGCCTGTAACAGCAACTGAAATGGAGTCCAGAAGGAGAAGAATTTACAACAGAATAAAAAATAGTATAAGCTTAGCTGAGTTTCTGAAAGTGAAGGAAGTTCAGCTCTTTTGCTATATTTTGTTAAGTGTATTTTGAAGGTTTAAAGAAACTGGTCTTCTTTCCCCCATGCCTCGCTATTATTCCATCATCTAGGCAGTGTATACCACCAGGGCAGGATTCCATTGGTCATGAACCTTCACAGGGTTTTTTTGATAGCTTAGTAATTACCCATCTTAATGTATCCACTTGTATCACATATAGTTAATCAATCAACTGTCTTAATCCCCCATTTGTTATGGAGGGGAGCAACCACATTTATTTCAGGATATTACGACCCAGTATTCTGAAACCTGTACAAAATTCCCTAAAGGGGACCTGAAAGGCATCTCAGTCAATGAAACCACCAAGTTCATATTTCTCTGATGCCCCTGAAAACACATTAAATGCAACGACAAAACGATACAAAGAAATTTAGAAGAGATTGCTACCCTAACCTGTTCCCAGCTGTCTACTGTTCCATGCCACGTCAGATGTCAATGCCCTCTCAGATCTGCCAAATGAGCAAATTGTGTAATATTCCCCAACCCCTGTCCATGAAAATAAACTTGACTATTTCGGATAGCTTAGATAACATTGTTAACTCATCTCACGTTGCCTCATGTGGGTTAATGAATGAATAATTCATACAAGCAGCTCAGTTGCTAGATCTGAAACTCCGGTAACCCTTAGCAAAGGACAACAATCTGTTCCATCAGCATTGGTGAAACAAAAAGTTGTGTCTCCCTTCTACAACGCTGTAATCATGCAGTAATATCATCATAGAGCAAAACTTGGTAAAATTACATTGTCACCAACGTAAAGTTTTGTATGCGAGTAGTCTTTCCTAGGATTTCACTTTGAAACAGTTTGAATATAGACTTCACATAGTACCCTGATATTCTGCTTGTAAAGCCCTGTTCTGTAACCAGATAAACAATAGCCTATGAGCCTATGATAAACTCTAGAGTAAGCCAGTGAAACTGTGCTCATAAGAGGTTTCAGGTCAAAGGTAAAACCAGCTTGAATTACATGTACAGAACAAGAACAAAGTTCAATTGTTGGAACGGCGTATGCCAGTCATATAATGGATCATGTAAGGAACAGAGCTGCTTGACTACCAAAGGGAAGGATGTAATGGAATGCCCACGGCCATCAGTCTCTTTTGGGGAGTGTATCAACTCTAGCTGAAGCTGCAGTGGGATTTTGTTTGTAGCTTTGCTTCAGATATACTCCTGGAAGGCATATGCATCATGTGCACCTGTTACAGACTGGTGTACCTCCCCTCTTTGGTCAGCAGTTTTCTATAAGCAGACTTAATTCTGGTTTCTAAGCTCCTGATTTTCTGGGTCTGGACAGTCAGTCACTGTTGATTGTTCTGACTCTGTTAGGCATGTTCAAAGGTGCTATTTTCTCCCATGATACCTAGCAGTATGAGTGCTTCAAACACCAAAATAAATGTCAAATCTTTATGCATGTATGTATACTAATATATACAAAATTAGCAAGAACTCTGTTTAATCCTTTATCCTGTGAAGCAAGATAGCAGAAAAGTATTATCCCTTAATAAAAGTAAGTACTGTGAGTGCACCCCTCCTCCCAGAGGTTTGGCTGTCTGGGCTGAGAACTCAGGAAGGCCTGAGCTAACTATCACCATGAAGCACAGGCTGGCTACTCCCTAAGGGATGGGAGCTGGGAGCTGAGGGAGACCCCAAAAGCTTGCCAGCCACAGACCTGACCAGGCTGTCTCACAGCCTCTGAGCAAGATGAGTAGGACCTGCTCAGGTGTACTGGCTTTGGCTGGGATAGAGTTAATTTTCTTTATAGCAGCTCTGTGGTGCTATGTCTTGGATTTGTGACCAAAACAGCATTGATAGCACACCAAAGTTTTAGTTATTGATGAGCAGTGCTTATACAGCATCAAGGCCTTTTCTGTTTCTCACCCCACCAGCAAGTAGGCTGGGGGTGGGCAAGAAGTTGGGAGGGGACACAGCTGGGACAGCTGACCCCAGCTGACTAAAGGGATATCCCAGACCATATGACATCACACTCAGCAATAAAAGCTGGGGGAAGAAGGAGGAAGGGGGTACTTTAGGAATCACAGAATCATGCAGGTTGGAAAAGACCCTCGGGATCATCGAGTCCAACCATCAGCCCTACTCTACAAAGTTCTCCCCTACACCATATCCCCCAGCATCTCATCTAAACAACCCTTAAACACATTCGGGGATGGTGACTCCACCACCTCCCTGGGCAGCCTATTCCACTGTCTGACCACTCTTTCTGTGAAATTTTTTTTCCTAATGTCCAGTCTAAACCTCCCCTGTTGCAGTTTAAAGCCATTCCCTCTTGTTCTGTCGCTAATTACCTGTGAGAAGAGACCAGCACCAACCTCTCTACAATGTCCTTTCAGGTAGTTGTAGAGAGTGATGAGGTCTCCCCTCAGCCTTCTCTTCCTCAAGCTAAACAGTCCCAGCTCCTTCAATCGCTCCTCATAGGATTTGTTCTCCAGGCCCTTCACCAGCTTCGTTGCCCTCCTCTGCACTCGCTCCAGCACCTCGATATCTCTCTTGTATTGAGGTGCCCAAAACTGGACACAATACTCCAGGTGTGGCCTCACCAGTGCAGAGTACAGGGGGACTATCACCTCCCTACTTCTGCTGGTCACACAATTTCTAATACAAGCCAGGATGCCGTTGGCTTTCTTGGCCACCCAGGCACGCTGCTGGCTCATGTTCAGCTGTTTGTCAATTAGAACCCCCAGATCCTTTTCTTCCAGACAGCTCCAGCCACACTTCCCCAAGCCTGTAGCCATGCATGGGGTTGTTGTGGCCCAAGTGGTGTTTGTCTTCCCAAGTAACCATTATGTGTGATGAAGCCCTGCTTTCCTGGAAACGGCTGCCTGCCCATAGAAAGTAATGAATTAATTAATTTTTGGCTTTCCTTTCACACCCAGCTTTTGCTTTAAACTGTCTTTATCTTAACCCATGAATTTTCTCACTTTTACCCTGCTGATTCTCTCCCTCATGCCACTGGAGGGGAGTGAGCAAATGGCTGTGTGGGACTGAGCCGCTCAATGGGGTTAAACGACAACACCATAAATGGCAGCCAGAGTCAAGTCGGAGCCAGAAATGCAAGTCAGCAATTCAGAGTTAGGATCAGGCCCTCTGAGGGTAACATGTGATTGCCAGGCAGGCCCATAGTGATGAGGAAGGTCCAAGGTCAGGCTGGGACATCATCCTGTGGGTCAGGGTCTGGGCCCAGATTAGCAGGCCAATGGCCAGTCAAAGGCAGGGTTGCGATGCAGTGACAGCTGTAGCTCAGGCAGGATCCAGGAACTACAGCAGCACCTTAGATCAGTTCCCACGGGAAACTGAAGACCTCCTGCAGTGCTGTCTGGAAGGGATGTGTCTGGCAGGGATCTCTCCAAGGTCACCAGAGTGAGGGGACAGTCCTCAACTGTACTAAATTGGCCCTGAGCACAGGCAGCCAATCCTCCAGGAGAAGGGATGGTCTTAGGGCCCTTAAAGCAAGTATATTTCATAGCCCCAGTAACCAACAGCTGCTGAGAGGAGAAAAAAACTAATTCAAGACCTGGGAACCCTTCTCATGGTCTGTCAAACCAACTTCTTGCTCCTTCCAGCCTTCTTTGGCTCTTTCCTCCTTCTACCAGATACTTACGGTTTCTATACTGAAGCTTAAAAGCAGCAGGATGATACAGAAGGGAAGCAGAAGGGAATGCTCAAAGTTACCACATGCTAGTGAAAAAGAGGTAACAGCATGTCTCTTTCTTAAAGAAGTTAGGCCAATAGATTCAGAAATTCATCCTAGATTAGTTGCTTGGTAAGTAAATAGCATTAAGATTTCAAACAAGAATTAAGGCAGATGTCCAGTAACAATTATTTAATTGATGAAATTGCTGGTAACATCACATAAGAATGAACACCCAGAATCCTCTGCAAGTGACTTTTCATGCAAATCCCAGCAAGCAGGCACTGAGCCCACAGGTGCACACAGATCCGTTTGAATATCCATGTCCTTCCTACCCCAGCAAGGAGAGGATCCCAGAGCGATTACTTTCTGAAGACCTGTTTTCTGAGCATCTGCAAACTACTGAGAGGCATCCCCCCTTAGTACCTTAAGCAGGTGGAACCTACCTTAACCATTACTTATAAGAATATCACTAGTTTTTCTTCCTGACCCCTAATAAAAACCTGGGTTTCCCTGGCTTTTCTTATTTTTGTGACAATCAGGTTTTATTGCAAGTATGCTTTTAGCTCAGTCAATATTCCTGTTTGAGCTAAACTGCCATAAAAAAAAAAAAAAGACTGCATATCATGTAAAGTTAAAACCCATTTCTCTACTACTGTTTACACCTTAAAACTCAGGTTTTTTTCCCTGACTTTTCTCAGAACTGAAGTCCTCTTCTCCTGAGGAACCACTTTTTCTGGATGTGAAGTTAATAGTGAGTCAGTGAGTCAGCAGACAACAAGCTTCCTGAGTGAAGTCAGCAGACGCTATTTTCCCCCTATTCTGTAATACAGAAGGATGTGTCAGGCAAACACTGCCAGAACGCTATATATATTTACCGGAACCGCCTCATACTTCATCTTTGACCTTTCCCCTAGTTTATCTTTTTTTCTTTTTGTATTTTCCTAGTCTTTTGTATGAAAACCAACGCCCTTGATTTTAAAAGTAATGAAACAGATACACAAATTAGGGTATCTTCTTCTTCATCCTTTTTTACCTGATCAGCTCTCTGATCAGTAACTACATTTATACAAATATTAAGGGCAGAACTAGTCAGGTAGCAGAAATACAATAATTTATTCCACTAAATAATTAATATCAGTACTTCATTTGTTGCTAAATCCCTTCAGTGGGACCTACTTATAAAGCTCTCTTTCTGATAAAGCTGGAAGATTAATGGAGCTTCTGGTAGAAAACAATCATCATGACTTCCTTTACAGGCATGTAATATTTCTCAGAACAACTGCAACTAAGAAAAGCGAAGCAAAAAAACCCAGCTCCATGCTATTGTTTCATAAGAACTTTCACATTTTGGAACCACTAACAGTGACATCTGTAAATGTCATTCTGAAGAAAAAACATTAACTGTCCAAACCCACAAGGGTCTTCTCAAAATGTAGTATACACTATTTGGAGCACCAAACATTCTCATGGAAATTATGCTAATAAAACTAAGTAACAACTATACTCAGAATGATTTTGCAGCAATAATTGATAAAGGATATAAGTACCTAATTAGGAGTAGAAGAACATTTTTTCTTAAACAGCCACCCCACTTCTAACAGTCAAAAAGAGATTAAAAACTTGTTCTTGGCAAAATTCTTAACTTCACTCATCTTTGGATTATACTCCAAGTTATCTGTCTAACATCCCTCAAGGAGCAGGCAGAGATTCCAACAGGTATTGCATGAATGTCTCAGGATTTGGAGGCCACTCTTGTATGACAGTTATTCTGAGGAAAAGGATTGTATTTTCTAGGTTAATGGCAGATAATGTTTTGTTTAGATCTGAATCAAAACATTTAAAAAAAGCGTGCTGTAAAATGGCTGGTATTCGTAAGCTGAGACGTCATTTTAAACCATTAAAGTACACATAATTTAATACTTTTGATGCAAAGGCTCTGTTCCCCCAGGGTGAAACAGTCTCACAGTCTTGTATTTGCTTTTGTAGAATGACTTAACTTTCATGCTCACTTTCACATCCCTTTCTCAAAAGACAACCCTTATGAACTTATTCAAATTGCTCGAGTCTATTGGCTTCCAGGAAAACTCTAGTGCAGCCTGTATTTGAATGAAAAATGAGTAGACATGACCTATGGACTGTTACAGCGAGTAAGTAAACAATTCATAAGCCTACTAATTTTCTTCCTTCTTAGAAACTATGGTGTTAGCAGCTTTTCAACATTTTTCTTCTGATACTGTTGACTTCCTAGCTTTTCTCACAAAGCTTCAAAGTACATAAATAACTTATAATGCTAAATTTATTTTCTTGTTCTTTCATGTTATTGTGTAGGAATCTATTTTAATTGTTTCATAACAGCATCTAAGTTTTAGCTCCACCCGTGTGGTACTAAAATTCTTTGCATATTCACATATTGCTTATCAGTATCAGTGAAGTGTGGAAAGTTGTAGCTGTATCATGGCTAGACCACATTTAATGCTCCATAGTGAAATGAACTATTCATAAAATAACTATTCAGAAGTCTTGACAGTTTCTACAAAACTAGTGTTTCTTTTCAGGTAAGAAGAGAGGTACAGTATCGTGAATGGTAGTCAATTTTCAGATGTATATCACCCACTTCTTAGAATGATAGGTACCTCATACAATATGCTCATACATATGCTCTACATGCTCAGAAGCTCTTATGTTTATTATTTCTTTGGACTTTTGTGTAAAAGTTCCTTCTGCACAGCTGTATGATTTAAAGAATAATTTCAATTATTTATTTAGGAAAACTTATTTCCTATTTCTCTTTACTGACATCTTAGATACACATAGTAGCAAACTAATCTTCTGGTAGTTTACAGGTATCATCTTGATACCATCTTGCAAATCCTACACGATTTTATAACAACAATCAAAATAATAGCTTGGTGTCTACCTAGACCCCCAGGGCTTTTTCTCTAAGATGCTCTTCAGCTGGTCGCTCCCCAGCATGTGATGGTGCATAGGGTTATTCCCAGGCACAGAGCTTGGCACGTCCCTTTGTTGAACTTCATGAGGTTCTTATCAGCCCTTTTCTCCAGCCTGTTGAGATCTCTATATAGCAGCACAGCCTTGATGTGTACATTTAAGAGCATGCACCCTGGAGTTCTGAAAGTAAACAAAAAAGATCTGAGTTGGCATGTCCATTAAAAGCGATAGTCCTGCCTTCTCCCTGTCATTGTCTTTTTGTTGCTGTCTCTACCTCTGCACTAGCCTACTCTTTTAGACTGGCAGAACAATCTGGACAGCTGCTTGGTTAATTAATTTGCAGAATTAATTATCATGTTCCTAAATTAAACATTACTGTCAGGTTAAAATTGTCATGACCTATATGAAGACCTGTGCTGACACTAAAGATTAAGGCAGCTGGGACAGAAGCAAGCTGCAGAGCATAAAAATAGGGGTATCCACCTTTTTGAGTGGCAGTACTAGTCTGACTCAGCTTAGAGCACTCATTGAATTTCAGCAATAATGTTTGCCTTTAAAATTTCAAGATAACAAATTAAACAAGCTCCAAAAAGCCTGTGGATCCAGTTCAGCAAAGCTTTTGGGGAGTCAACAGCATAACTCATGAGTCAGATGAAGTGCAATATTTGGGTCTACATAGAAAAGATACATTATACACAAGATTAATGTCAGTACTGTACACAGAGTTACATAACAGGGGCGATGATTTCAGTATGCTGCAATTATTTCTTGATTAGTGGCAAGACTGGTATATATGTATATGAAATATACATCAGGAACATGAGTACAAAAACAGGCTTTAATTGCACTCACCAGCCCTGTAATAATAATTCTTCATGTTTTTCTTCTGAAACCTCTTTCCCCAGTGAACTAGGTGTTTAGCTGTCTTTGTTCAAGATCTGGTCTAATCAATGCAACTGTGCAACCTTGGATGAGACTATTGTTAGAACAGCTGTTGGGAAAAAGAGCTGTGAGAAGCATCCTCTGGGGCCTGCACCCATTCACCAGCTGGCTCAGGAACTAGATTTAAGTGCAATTTCTTGCTTTTGATCCTTACCTAATCAAGGCATGATATAAGTGTCTTCTGCCTGGATTTGTACCTGACTGATCCTGAACCTGCCTTGCAAAATAAAATTCATAGAATCATTGATGTTGGAAAAGACCCTTAAGATTGAGTCCAACCATGAACCTAACGCTGCCAAGTGCACCACTAAACCACATCCCTAAGTGTCACACCTACAGGGCTTTTAAATACCTCCAGAGATGGTGACTCAACCATCTCCTTGGGCAGCCTGTTCCAATGCTTGACAACACTTCTGGTGAAAATTTTTTTCCTAATACCCCATTTAAACCTGCCCTGGCACAACTTCAGGCCATTTCCTCTCGTCTTAGCACTTGGTACTTGGGAGGAGAGACTGACACCCACCTCGCTACAACCTCCTTCCAGGTAGCTGTGGAGAGCGATAAGGTCTCCCCTGAGCCTCCTTTTCTCCAGACTGAACAACCAAACAATCCCTCAGCTGATCCTCACAGGACCTGTTCTCTAGACCCTTCACCAGCCTTGTTGCTCTTCTCTGGATGCGCTCCAGCGCCTCAGTGTCTTTCTCATAGCGAGGGGCCCCAAACTGAACACGGTATTCAAGGTGCGGCCTCGCCAGTGCCGAGTACAGGGAGACAATCACTTCCCCAGTCCTGCTGGCCACACTATTTCTGATACGAGCCAGAATGCTATTGGCCTTCTTGGCCGCCTGGACATGCTGCCGGCTCGTATTCAGGCAGCTCTCATGTTTATGTTCATTTAATCTATCATATTCAAAAATTATTGGGTAGCCCATACAAGACTAATGAAACAAACCAAAACCAAATAGTCAATTTTGCCCTCAAAATTCTAGAGAGAATGCTGTTGCAGACAGCAGTGCTTAAAAGTTCCTTTGCAGACTGAGTAAATAACACAGAATCCACATGGTTGCAGTGGTATCCTTCACATTTTTCTAAGAACAGGTATATCTATCTTTCTTTACTTGCAATTCTAAGGGAATTTTTGATTGAAAAATGCTTCCCTAGACCTGTCCTGGTTTTATGGTATGACACAGCTGGCATTACCAGTAATTCTAGTACATTACCCTTTGGTTAAAGTCTAGAGAACACACAGCATAAAACCTGTCACTATCAGGAGTCTGATCAAAGTTGCACATGAAAGTAACAGTTTTGTTGTGCAATTCCACATATATCAGCATAAAAATTATCTGTACAGCGAAACAGTGGTTCAAGAAGAAATTATTCAGAAATAAGTATACCATGTTGCATAAGACATATATGAAACCTTTAACCATACTAGCATGACAAAAGTGCTGCCCAGTTCAGCACAAATAATTGTTGAAGGGAAAAGTTAATTCTCGTTACATTAGTATTGCTATGGATGTGCTAAGCAGTTAAGATTAACTAACCATACTAATTCTAAAAAATTTCTGTCCTTCCCTGGGTAGCTATTTACTTGCTCTCTTCTAAGAATCTTTGTTACTCCTACAAAATACTAAGGATGGCCAACTCTAGTCACATGGCTACTGTGATATCCCATTCTTGGAGGGCAAGCAACATCAACCTAAACTACATGAATTTCATCCTGACTTTTCAAGACTCCTCAAACAGACTAGATTTCACTGTGCCAAGGGACAGGAAGAGACTCTTATCTAGAGGGTAAAAGCCTGCAATGGACTGAGACAACTAACCAGGACAGTTTCACTTCAGGAGAAAATATTCTCTGAATGAGACTGCAAAACAGTGACAACCAGTGGAGATGGTAATTATCATCTCAGTAAAAACAGCATTAGGGACTACTACAGCAAATGATGGTTTACAATTTCTGTCCCTCAAATACCACAGAATAATGAGTTATTTGACAGAAATACTGTTTTTTCATAAAGTACAGTTTTCTCCTTAATAAAACCAGTTGGAAGATTTGCTTCTGCCTTGCCGGTATCATGTTGCCAATTTGACTATATTTTATGGCGTACAGTTTACAGGCTTTTTTAAACAAAAGACATGAATTAAACATATTAAAAGAATGCTGGCTTCTACATTTGTATGTCATATATGGAAAGTAGCATGTGTCACAACAGAAATGAAAGTTTAGACAAACACAGTTTTAAATACCTTCTTACGAATGCCACACACATCACTAAAAAAATCTCAGGACATATACAAAAGGCTATAGCATGAAGGATGGTGGGAGGCAATCACCAAGAATTCTTCAGATTATCTCCATGGAATATGAACCAAATAGAAACTTAAACAGCATCTTTGTCTATGTATAATAACCACAAACATATTTACAGAGTTTTGTAAGCAGTAGCTATAATCTGAAATATTTTCCCTTCTTCTACAAAAATCACACTACTGCTAACACATTTAGTATTTGTTGTGCTTCCTCTCACCACCACATGGAAGAATAAATCCTATAATCTGCAAAATTGTCCCCTTCCTCCCCTGCTTCAGTACAGTTGCAGATTCTGTGAATTACAAATATAACTAGGACATTCACATTTCAAATTACAGCCTGCTATTTTAACTGTATCTGTGTGCAATAACACTGTCAATGCAACATCAACAAGACACGACACATATAAATTCATTTCAAGTGTCAAGACCTCCCAGATCATCAATTTTAGCCTGTTTTCACTTAAATATCAACATCAAAAGGTAGGTAGGTAGATAGGTATTAAGGTCCATGTGATAAGCAGGTTTATCTCAACAGATATTTTAGTGCAGCAATCCAGATATATGAGGAATACATAAGATGCAATCCAGTAAAGCGCTTGAACATTCATTTAACTTAATATAAACACACTGATTTTGGGGATTTCACTACTGTACAAACATGCTTAAATCATCTTTGCCCCTGTGTTACACTCCTTTTATAAAACACGATGGTCGTAAGGATTCGCACAAAGTCTTAAAACACTGTAATACACATTCCATGTTCTGTAGAATATTAAGCTTGATGACATCCATAATTAGAGAAGCCTTCACTCTTACAATTTTGTGGCTGATCTTATGAATATATTTTCAGCTTATGAAAATATTTTCAGACATGATTTTAGTGTCTGAAGTTTCCTGAGAGCAGCTTATATAAAAAGGCCACACTATCAGGGGAAACTGAAAGCACATCAAAACCAAATAGAAGCAGGGATAACTTGATTGAAAGAAATGAAGTTTCCCATTTACAGAATTTTTAGCTCCACCTAATGGTCAGAAAAGATTTTCCTGTCCGCCTCCTATTTGCTATGTAATCACTATTTGAAGACACAAGTGAATAGGGTGCATCAAAGCAATAGACATCATTATATCAAAATAACATTATGAGTAGGACTTACAGCAAGAATAACCAAGAAGCACCAGCACCTTTACCTCATACAACCAAAGCTAATGGACATTTGCTATCCTTGGAGCTGTATCAATGTTTAGCATGGCAGTTTCCAAAGACTAGGGCATGCTGACTGTTAGTGCATTTGCATGCTAAACAATAGGAAAGATCCTTAGTGGGCAAAGATTGATAGCACTCGAGGGAACTACATGAACTTGCATTGATACAGATCTGGTTGTTCTATTTGCTGAAGCTTTGTTCCATATTGTACAAGTTACCTGTGTAACATGCATTCTCTAGATAAAGTCCTTCACGCATGTCACTCAGTAATATATGTACTAATTCATTAGGTACTTGCAGGGTTTTTTTTTCACCAGGCATGAACTTGGAGCATAGACGATCAAGCCAAGTCACTGACATGTTGAGAATCTTTTTTTTATGTATATATGCACAAATACTGTATTTACACCAATGCATGTAATGAAAAACATCTTTCTTTTAAGTTTTGAGAAAAACAATGGGAAGGTACCAAGGGTTGCACAAGCTGGATTCTTATACTTTGTCCTTTTCCAAAAAATAATGCTGTTCTCACATATATAATATCTGAATCCATATGCACTATATCTTTACCAAGATACATAGAGTACCTTCAATAGTGGTAGATCTGTATGGAAAACGTTTTAGTATTACAGTAAGTTCCATCTTGTAATGTGCCTGTGGCTCTAGATACTAAAGCACCAAAAATGGGGAGATTTGGTTACAAATTTTCTATGAAGGACCTGAATACAGCTAAAATGTGATCTGACTTGTTTAGTCATTAGCTCCAGGGAGAGGCAATTCTGTTCCAGACTATATGCAAAAGCAGGTAACGTCTCCATGTTTCCCTCCTTGGTAATTTGATGGGAGATGAACATAGGTGACACAATTAAGATTGCTTTTGCTCTGCTAATAAGAGAGTATCAAAAACAACTAGTAACATACCACAAGATACTTCAAAAATCATTTTATACCCTATTCTGTTAAATAGGATTATGTCTTAATGTTAATTCTAACTGCAAATACCGCTACTTTCTTTCCTTGGGAATTTATGTGCACTTTCTATTTAAAAATAGAAAAAAACCCCAACAAGATGAGAAAAACAGCATTAGATAGACAAGAAGAATGAGAAAACCCTACAAATACATTAATATGTGCTAACAGAAATACTTTTATTAAGTCAGAAAAATGTAGAAAATAATGTTTTAAAAATTCTTAGTTTGTTCAGAATTGAGAAGAAAGCTTGCTGTACCTAAAACACAGCTAGTCCAACTAACTTTTTATTACAATGCATTGTCATTAGCATCACTTTAAAGATAGGCTGTTCTGCAAAAGTTTGTAGGTGTTTAAAAGAAAAACAGTAAACTCATAATGAAATACATGAAAATATGCAATATACAATACCAGTTTCTCATTAAGATACTTAGTGATCCAGATTCTAATCACACTAAAGCTCCTTCACATCTCTTAACAGTAGAAGGAGCCTTTCTATTTCTAGAGTTTTGCAAATAAGAAAACTTACTATTTTGGAGACGTACATATTTTAGTGTACGAATAAGTAAGTTTAGACTTCAAGCTACAGTACAGAGCTATTCTGAAATTGGTTAAGATTGCTATACACGTATTAAACTGTCCATATATGCTTGTAATATAAAACACCAAAGTAACAGCTTCTGCTGGTGTACAACAGTATCCAATTATGAACATATAAAGGTCTTTATCAAATATTAATCACTCCATCATTTAAAATATACTCAGAATAACAAAAATGAATGTACAATCAAGGGTTTATACCTTTCATGTTTTGGAAGTTCAAAGAATACTAGATTTATATAAAGTTTGAGTTCTCGTCACACATACATTAAAAAACATGAATATTATTGTACTGCAATAAGTACCTTAGAAGATATATATCCACCAAATGTCATACAGCATGTGACATCAGTCCATGCTCTCAGTTAAATCTAGTTACTCTAAGCCTGTTGTGCTTAGGCAACACATAAGCAAGGCTGACTAACGTAGCAGGGAACTATTTCTGAACGAATTCATATCAGTGTATTTCACCCAGTGCTAACCATACATTTATTCATGCTGTTACTCATTTTATTTGTAAAATAACATTTGCTTTTGGAAAATTCAAGGAAAATCTGTTGTTTGTATGGGTTTGGATTACCTCAGATTGAAACAAAGTCTTTGCAGGGGTTTGCAATGTTTCATGTATAAACCCACATGACAGTTAGATGAAGTCTGAAAACACTGTTTTAGCAGAGAAATGTTTTTCTATTTGAGTCCTAAGTTTTCTAGTTAGTCAACAGTAATGTAAAATTATAACAATACTTTGCACTTTTGATGTATTTTTATCCTGATATCTCACAATGTTACAGAAAATATTATTTTTACAATGTTATGATTAGCATAGAGATTAATGAATTTATGCAAGCTAGTTCAAAACCCCAGGGGAGTAAGTAGAAATACAGTGGCTGTATGCATTTATTGTGCCTTTGTGATATGCTCTGCCTACTACCTTTTGCTGTTTCTTTGAAAAGGTATAAATGAACAGCACAGATCTGGAACATATCTGGACATTTCACTGCCAAATAGCACTAATTTGATCATATACATAGGCTGTCTCTTAGTTATGTGATAAGTAACAAAATCAGGAAAGAAGTGGAAAACTGTAGCAAAGATTCAGCAAAAAAGCACAATGAGCAGTTACGCTTCTGAAAAGAGCAAGGAGAAATCCATGGAGCAAAGAGAACACAAACTTCTAAGGTCATGACTGAAACCACCACCCATGGTAAACTGCAGAGAACTCTATTTGTTTACTTCGGAAAGATGAAAGGCTAACTCACTCCAGAGCCAATGACATAAACATTGGGTAGGGAGATATCCTGCCTCATTACTCACTCATCTGATGCCAGAAATATGTTACAAGGTCATTCCTCCCAGCTTTTTCAAGCAGGAGGTACAAAACTTGAACAGAGAGGCCTCTGGGAATGCTGCAGTCTTTTGTGTTTAAAGGAAAACACCATTAGCTGAGAAGATAAAAGGTGGCACTTATCTAGCTGTTTACCTCTGAAGCCCTGAGAGAATCACTTCTGTAGGACTCTCCAACAGGATCAAATATTCCATTTCTACATACAAACCAGCCTCTGCACCCAGTCTATTCTCACATCTGACTTTCCCACCTTTTTCCCTGTAAAGCACTTAGTAAATGAGAAAGGAACTGTGAAAGGAAAAAAAGAAAAAAACAACACACACATATACCCCCATCTGCTGTATTTATATATGCTCGGGAACACAGGACCCAACTCCATTATTTGCACCAAGTGATTATTTTTCCCCTTGAGGGAAGGGTCCCAGGTAGGTACTTCCAGGATTAAAATCATAACAGTGGACTTCGCTTCTAAATCCACTTAGTTGCTAAGTTCACTTACCCTAAATGTAAATTGTTAAATTTTTTGATAGAAGCCTGAATTGTCTGGATGAGACAGCTCAACCTGCTGTCCCACAACTCCAACAGTACTTATCTGCTTCCATAGTAACAAGACCTGCTATGAGTATGCAATTGCTTTTCAGAGGTACTTTCTGAAGGACTCCTTAAGCTGACTGACTAGCTTGGGAAAGGAATGCCTTTGCTGATGCCTTTCTTTTGCTAGCAAAAGTATTTGTGAAGCCACAAGAAAACTAAACCTGTGCTTTTTTTTTTTTTTAAAATATGTTAGTTGCCTGGGTTTATTCACTCCACGGGAACACAAACTGTCTTGCCAGCATAAAAGAGGTAAGAAGAGAACTAAGAACTAGGCACTGGGATGTGATAGAGGCCTCCTGCATTGGCTTGAACTGTTTTTGGAATCACAACATGAGTTAATGGGTCTCAGACTGCATTAAGATATCTGTCTCTACAGATATACCAGAATTAGTCTTCATTAGTATGTAGCCAAGAATCTTAGCATGACAACTGCTTAATAGGAAGCTTTCCCCCTCATATGTATCCTCACAGAGTGGGATGGCTGAGGACACATGGCTGTCACTGAGATGGAGGGGTAGAGACAGAGGACAGAAAAGTAGTGAGAAAGCCACACTCAAGCAGCAGAGGCCTGTGGTTAACATTCAGGGAGAAACCCCCCACTCCCACTGAGGAGTAACTGATGCCATGCAGCTCCCAGACACCTGGGTTCATAATTGAAGACCCTCACAACAGCTCGAGTCCCCAGCCACCTCTCGCTCCCTTCTCAGAAAGCATTTTGCACTTTCATAGTGTAAGAATTGTTGCTCCTCTAATTCTTAAATTAAAGTAGCAATATAATGATAATGTTTATGTGTACTTGCCTCCATTTCCTTTTGTGTTTTTTTCAGTTTTCTAGGAGCATGTCCATTTCTAGCAGTATCTGTGAGACTTAACAAGGAACATACAATTAATATTGACAAAGCTTTCTGCATCTATGTTTTATCTTTCTGTAAAGGATAGATAAAATAACAAACTAATTTTGCTCACTGTTACGCACTTCCAGTCAGTGTGCACAGGACCAATGAAAAGCTCTATTTTTTAAAATAAATGACCTAATGTTAGGAGCTAATCATAGAAGTTGAAGCCAAGAAAAATCAGTAGCTCATATTGCCTTCTTTAGACTACACAGGAGTAAACAGTGTTTCCCAGAAAAGGAGCCAGAAATTAAATATCTACCATTTTTCAGTGGGTTCTATCAGTTATTATTACATGGTAAGGAACTATGTCTTATTTCAAATCTGAGTTTTTATAGCATTATATTCCAGCCATTATTTCTTGTTGTTTTTCTGTGAATTAAAAAGTCTTATTTACTCTTTGTGAAAGTACTTATTTATTCTAATCAAGTCAACTCAGATCTTTTGATAAACTGAGCAAGTCACAATCTTTTAGTCTCCTTGTAAGACACCTCCTTGAGATACTTTCACTGTGTTGTTGAAATCATAGCATCTCTAAACGAAACTATGTAACTGTTTTCTCGAACACTGCCCTTTTCAGTATAAACTTTTAATAGATATCTTGGCAACCCAGTATTCCCCACAGCTGATAACCATTTCTGCCCCAGACTATCAACATCTTTGGTTTAATACAAATCACTATGATATTCTCCGTACCTTCACTGTTATTTTATGTATGTTGCACACATTATATAATGTGATTACAAGAGAAAGTGAAACCAAATCAAATTCATAGTCATTTTGCTGTCATTATTGTATTACAGAAGTCTCAGTGGAACAAAAATAGTTATCCATGATGGCTATTATAAGAAAAACAGTAAAGACTTAAGGAGAATTTCAGGGTCTGTGTACTGAACTGGTTACATGAAATGAGTTTTCTTGAAAAGAAAATTAAAAATGAGGTTATGTTACTAAACACAGACAGTTAGGCTGAGGTAAGTACATACAGGTCATCAGTCAGATTAGATATTGTGAGGGACAGAGTGAGTCAGCATAAACTGGCCCAAAGTTTAAAACCAAATTTGTGTTCAGAGAGATTTCTATTAGGATAGGATCAATTATCTCAGCAATTAAGGTAGATCAAAAATCACATAAATCACAAAGCTGACTGTACTTACAAAGTGACTTGTCTTTTTGTGTTTCTATTCGTGCAGGCTGAGCGATCAGGTTTGACACTCAGCAGCATACAGAACATTCAGTTGAGTACAGAGAAGTGGCTGTTGTGTAACAGCAAACGCAGGAACATGCTAAAAAGACAAAGCAAAAGCTAACAGCGAAGACCAGAGAACAGAGAGTCCTAGCAGAAACACACATTGGAAGAATCTTGTGCTTATTTACAACTCTAATTTCTGTGGGTTGCCAAAACCAAGAGGTGCCATGCTCACTCATTTTTAGCAAGAGTAACCTCTCTTTTTCAACTGCTGAGGACTCATATAAGAAATAATACTAGAGGGAACCACAAGCATTTTGAAAACAGTTGTAAGACCCATTATCTTCTAAGCTGGTCACAGAGAGACTGTAATGGAAAGCTTTTAAAGGCAAAGGGAACACAATGTTTCCAGAAAAATAAACAGAGAAAGCCTCAGGAAGATAACCATTTCAAAAATCCTATCATGTTTTATGCAGAGAAGATCGAAATGACTTGATTTTTTTAAATAAGTAATTTCAAAGTATTCAAGAATTTAGGCCAGTATTTTAAGCAGCATATATTAATTCATTAAAGACTATAAAGAAAAGGATCCTTCTGCTCCCCTGATGGTATTTATGAAGACCTTTCCACCAAGAAGAGCCCGTCTAACTTAGGTTTTGATCTCGTAACACAGTGACAACTGGAGAAGACTCATCTCCCAATTGGACTACTTGTCCAGAAGGATGCTGTGAGGGACAGTATCAAAAGCCTTACTAAAATCCACAAAAACTACATCCACTGCCTTCCGTTCCCCTACTAGGTGAGTGACCTTATGGTAGAAGGGTATCACATTAGTTAGACTGGGCTTTCCCTTTGTGAACCCATGCTGACCATGCCTGATGACTGCACTGTCCTTGAAATGACTTCCTGTAGCACCCAGTAGGATCTTTTCCTTAATTTTTCCAGGTACTACAGTTAGACCAACAGGTCTGTAGTGTCCTGGGTCTTCCCTTATGCCCTTCTGGTAAATTGGAATAACACTGGCTAGCTTCCAGTCAGCAGCGACCTCCTTTGGTACCTTTGGTAGGTGATCAAGAGGGCTCCTGCTGTAACATCTGCTACCTCCTCCAGTACTCTGGGATGAATCCCATCAGGCTCCATGGATTTAAGACGTTCAACTGACACAACTGCTCCCTTACAACTTCCATGAAATGCATTCCCTGCCTCCCCAGGGCACAGGCACGACCCTCTGAGCCTGTCTATACCACCACAGCTTCCCACCTTACAGAAAATGTGCCGTCACATTCGGGTAACGAGAACCACCTACGAAGTGAGCAGCCTTGTCTGGGCAGACGGCTGAAACGACCCGCCGAGATCCCTTTCGGACATTTTTTTTTTTTCCTGGTACAAACCAACACCTCACAGAAGCCTCAGCCGTGGCACAGGCCGGCGTCTGCGGGAACGGCACAACACAGGTCCTTAACCCCCGCATGCTGCCTGCCTAGAGGGCCCCCCCGCGCAGCCCCCTCTCCCTCATGCACACCCTCCGCCTCCCCGCCGCGGGGCCCAGACAGGCAGGCAGGCCGGCCGGCCGCGGCCGAGAGCCAGGCTCCTCCCGCCGCAACCCTACGGTTCCCGGCGGCCGCCGCCCGCGGGCGCCCCCTGGCCGCCGCTGCGACTCCAGGCGCGCTGCGCGGCGGCTTCTTTCCCTCCCTCCCTCCTTTCCCCCCTCCCTCCTTTCCCTTCTCTTCTCTTCCCTTCCCTGCCGCTGCCGCCGCCGCCTCCTTTCGGGGCGGGCCCTGGACCCGCCTGTAGGCGTTTGCGGGGGAGAAAGGAACATGGTGGCCGCTTCCTCCCTAAACGGGAGCGGCGGCGGGTCCAGCGGCTCCTGAGGAGGCGGCGGGTGCGGGGAGAAGCTCCGGACCGGGAGCGCCGCGACCGTTGGGGCGGACGAGGGGCGCCCGGTGGCAGCTGTCGGCGGGCAAGCCAGCGGCAGGTGAGCTGCTGCGGGAGGCAGGCAGGGAAGGAGGGAGGGCCCTGACAGGATAGGCGCTGGACCTGGCGCTTCAGCCGCCTTCCACCACCCCCTCCTCGGGGCGCGGCAAGGAGGCCGGCACTCCGGCAGGGGACCCCTCTCCCCCGGCTCCTTCCCCTTCCCCCTCCGCAGGAAGAAACTTTCCTCCTCGCCGGAGAGGGAGGGAGGTTCGGGGTGTTCCCCTGGCACGGAGCCGGTCCCTGGGAAGGGCTCCTTCCTCCCCTCCCCCAGCACAGCTTCCGCGCTGGGGCTGGCCCTTACCCTGCACCGCGCGGTGCTGGCCTTCTGGGCTTTTTTATTTTAATTCTTATCATGATTATCGTTAAAGTCCCCGCCCCCGCCCGCCGCGGCCGTTCCTCGGGGAACGCCCGGCTCTCCGGGCGGCGCTGGGCCTGCCGCGGCGGCGGGAGGCGCAGGTGACGAGCGCTGCAGGTGAGTCGTCGGGCAGCTCCCTCCTTTATTTCTCCATTTTTCTCTCTCTTTCCATGCTGCGGCTCCGCCCCTAGGCTTTAACCCTTGCGGGAGACGGAGGCGAGGCGAGGCGCTGGGCAGCGCCCGGGCGGCCCCCGGCGCTCAGCGCGCTGTGCCTGCGGCGCAGCGTGGGCGCGCCGGGGCTAACTTTCATCTGAGCCGAAATGGAGGTCGTGAACAGCGGTGTCATGGCTGTTAGAAGGATTTTTGAATAGCAGGGGTCGTCCCTCCTCGCCCTGCAGCCCGGTGATAAAAGGCACCATTGCTAATAGTCATGCTATGCTTTGGAAGCTGATCCTGTCAGTAAGATGTTATAAAACTTACTGTTTAGGTCTGCATATTTAAAAAAAAAAAAAACCCACAGAAAACTAGACCCATAACTTTTAATCAACCTGTACTGTATCTGGGGGTGTCTCATGTCTCTTTGCTGCATGACCAGACAATCTGTGTAGCAGCAGGCTTCGGTGATATGCTGGGGCCTTAGTATGTCAAATAGGGAAAAAACATTTTCTATAAGAAGCTGTCAGAACTTTAAATGTGATGTAAGCTGATTAACTGTGCTGTTAATGCCAAACATGATCTTCCGAGATGTTGGAGCACTACTTAACATATTGTTGGTGTTGCAGTATCGGTAAGGATTCAAAAACTGAACAAAATTATTTTAATCTGAATTAAATGCCTGTTCCGTACCAACCTTTTTAATACCATTTTCTCTTCTGCTGTTAGATCAAGCATATTGCAAACGTGGATTGTTGTGCTAATTTCAAACTTAATGCCTGTGGCTAAACTTTTAGATCTGCAGGAGAGCTTACCTTGTAAACAAACAGGACTTGATCTTTCTTTTTTTCGGTAAGCTGTGTTAGTGTGACTTCTGTAGTATTTTCTTGGCTTATTATGATGTTTCTAACCAATATAAATTTGAGCCTGTACATGGACATGTTAGTGAAAAGAAAATTATTTGCTTTTAGTTACTTTAGTTACTACAGATTAACCACAAAGTTAGTAGAAGTTTTTGCACCAGTCTTTTTAAGGTAGCATGTTAGAAGTTAAGGCAGTAAATGTTCTCTGTGTTCTTGGGGAAAAAAATAATGATGGAATGCAAAATAATTCATACCTGTTTGGAAAATGAAAATATTTTTATTTTTTTGTGAAAAGCAGTCATGACTGAGCTTTAGTGACTAACTAGGCTAGCATACATATTTCAAATGCTTGGCATAAAGGGCATAAACTAAAAAAAAATCAAAGCTGTTAGATAGCTTGAGAATGCTTTTATTAGAAATGCGACTGTAAGTCTTTCTTAAGATTTTTTTAAAATAATTGTCTGACAGGCTGGTTTTTACTGTTCCAGTGGATATGAAATACTAATAATGTATCCTGTCTTGAGTAGTGCAATGAAAGAGTTCAACAGAAATCAGAAATGTAAATATTGGTATGCCTACATGACTTCTGACTTCTATGTTGAAATGATTACTAGCACACATAGACATTACTGCTAAAATCACAGAACTTGATTTTTAAGAAAAATTATTTTATAAATTAAGATGGGCATTTTCTTAAATAGTTACGGATAAGTATAATGTTGTATTTGGCTGTTCCTTCTTACATTAAGCTTGCGGTCTCTAGACCAAAGTAAAAACTGAAATCTTGAGCCACGACTTACATGTTTGTTTTCTTGTCTGAAGATGTTATGTGGGATTTCTTTCCGATCAACTTTTGTATTTTTTTGAATGAAAACCATCCAACTTGAGCAAAATTGGGATATCCAAATGGTGGTGTGGATAACATTCCTCTGACTCAGCATATATGAATCCTCATTTGGAGTAGCAGTGCTACCTACAGTTGAAATACAGTGTTTGAAATGGTATCTTTTTAAGCTTGGTTCTTTCTTAGGTCTGTCTTTGACGAGTGGAGAATTGAATTTGGAATTCCACCTCAATATACTTTAAGGACAAATAAGTTCCAGTGTTAGCCTTGATGCACATGTCTGGGTTTGCTTAAAAATACTATAGGAAAAAAGCCTCCAGAGAATGAGTTGGGAAGGGTATATTGCCAAAGTTGTAAGGTAGTCTTTTGACTGTTAATGTGGTATCAGATGTCATATTAAGCTTTCACATAAATTTCAGTGGCAGCCACAGGCATAGAGCAGTATGTGTAAAGACCAGTATGTTTGGTGGTGGTCTTGCTGGTTTCATGTAGCAATGTCTCCTTTTCTGACTTAGCTTTCTGACTGAAATAACAATAAAAAGCACCTGCAACTTCTAAATCTGGCATATTTTTGTTTAAAGGTAGTTTGCACTGTAGAAGTCTATGTGGTAGAACTTTTTTTTCCTGTGCTTGCTAGTCGTCCCAAGGCATGGATTAACCACCTTCAGCATGCTGCTTTCTTGAGTGATATTCAAGATACTGAAGATCTTGGTGGAGGTGACCTCTAAAACAGTTCGTGGGGATCAGAGTCATAGTTACTAAATTGCTTCCCATGTGCCTTGCCAGATAGTTGTCCGTTACTGCTTATCCGAATTTGTAAAATGAGAATCAGTTTGCTGCACTGTGCAGCATGAGACCTGCTTTCTTCGTGCAATGCTTCAGACTGTAAACAGAAGCCTTTGGATTTTTGATCTACTTTTGAGCCTCTGTTGTGCTACAGAGATCATCCCTCTCAAAATTGTTGCTCTTGCCTATGCAGAAATGTGATGCTGCTTCTTTCCCATTGCATCAAAAAGTAGTGGTGCTGGAAATACTCCATGTGTATTATCCTAATGAGTGCTTGCTTTCTGCAGGTTTGTGGAGATAGAGGCTCACAACTCTGACTTTAGTGCAAATGAAGTGGGTTAGTTCAAGACTGTTTCTGGACTACGCAATAGGTTCTAGTAGAGCGTGACTGTTGATGTTCAGTTATCCTTGCGACTGCATCTGTCACAAAATATGCGCATACAGACTTAGTTATCTAAAGTTTCAGGAATACAGTTACACTTGTTATGCATTCCAAGCTGGAATAGAGCAGAAAGTTTTGTCTCGGTTAGTATCTCTCTCTAGTCCTTTGTTTCTGCTTACAGACTCTTTTAGATTATAAATGTGGTCCTGATGTTTAGTGTTTGCTTTGGCAGACAGGAAACTTGAAAACAGTTTTCAGAATAGCAAAGATTGTAATGATGTTCTCTGTTTATGCATGTGACTCTGTTTTCACTTTTTTTTTTTTGAAGAACAGCAAATTCAAAGTTGATACAGAGAACAGTAAAAACGTACCCATGACTTCTTGCTTACAGGTTGGCTTGCATGTCATTAAACGTTCCATTTGCTTTGTTTCAGTTAAATGCAGTGAGCCAGTTTTGCCTTTTTCTGCTTTCATCTTAACATTTTGTGACACTTCCTTTACTCTCAAAAATCTCTCTAAGGAGACTTGATGCTTTTCAAGCATCGACCAAGAGCCTGTGTTTCTCTGTCTAAAAGATGTTAAAAATAGTGTAAATCAGGGATTGACTTGCAAATTAAGTTGTTCAGTTCTGGCAGCAAAAGCTGAGTTTACAATTAGAAGTCTCCAAAGTAGTAGAAGCTTTCTTCCTCTTGAAATGAAAGTGTTTTCCAGTTATGAATGAGTTGCAGCTGTACTATGAAACTTTAGCCATTTTTCACCAGAGAGGCAGAGAGCCCCCTGTTTTTGCTTTCTCTCTGAACCTACACATTTCAGTGATAGCTTTGCCTTTATAATTAATTACAGTCTTTGATCAGTAATGCTTAAACTGAAGTCTAGCCACTGATATGTTCTTCTGTGCTTCTTTTCTCCTTTCAAGTCTTTAATGTTGAGGCATTGTGAGACTGGTGAAAGCAAGACTTATTTTTTTTTCCTTTTTTTTTTTTTTGTTTCCTTCCCCTGTTGGGCAACCCAATGCTGCTATTCCTGGTGTCACATAACATGGCTCCAGCCTTCTTTGTTATTCTCCGGGGAAGAAACTATACTCTCGCCCAGATAAGAAACCTGACATAGGTAGAAGTCTTGCAAGTAAAATATCCTCCAGCCATGTCTATATAACGTGCAAACCATATCTTTCTGCTTTAAGAAGGGATAAAAGTGTGGTTGAAGTTAGGAGAAAGAGAACCACAACTAGAGAGCAGCTACGTAGGAGCAGTGTATGAAGGAAAAGAAGTTCTAGCACTTAATTAATGTTTCAGGAAAAGCAAGAAATCAAGGCATCTAAAGCTGTATAGTTAAGCCCTGAAACTGCTACAGGATATCCGTCTCTGTCTAAGGGAAAGTTATAGAAAGGAAAAATAAGGTAAACTGCTGAGTCACAGCAGCAGGTTATTGAGTCAGGTATTCTAACCATTGAATGAAACTATGGCAAAATACGAATACTGGTGTGGCCAGTTCTCAACAGTTGATCAGCCAGCCGTCCTTGGAGGTAACAGCAGCAGTTCACCTGAACTAGGGTGTACCTATGCATTCGTTGTTTTCTTGATGCTTGAGTTCTCCCAGTAACATTTTAAGTATGATATGACCCTAGGTAATGAATGACCCTAATGAGAATATAAACTGCTGGGTATCTAGGTGTAAGTGGCAGAAAATTATGTTTGAAAGTAATATGAACTTAAATACACTGAGGTATTCTTTTTTTTTTGAAGTCATAGACAATATCTTTTGCAGATTTTCTTAAAACAAATCATAATAAATAAGCTGTGTGTTTGCCAGAGGAAATACTTTCAAGGATGTGGATGGCCTGAGAAATGTTTAATATATGTAAAACATATGTGTCTTGTACCTGTTAAGCTTATGAAACCACCAGAGATGTGACTGAAGTGGGATATTGACAGAAGTTAATTTTAGCCTAGGGATACCCATCTTTCCCAGCTCACTACTTCTGCTGTTGTCCACCACTTTTTAGGGAGTAGTTCCCAGTGAAAGCCAGACTTTAGGTGCCCTCAATTATCATTTGAAGCTATTCTTTCACGTCCTGTAGAAGGAACCTAGGAAAGCTAACCATACGAGGTTAAGTTTAGTTTTCCAACTAGGTCCCACAAACATCTACGAATAAAATTTGCATCTGGCAGGAGAAGGAAGAGCATGAGTCATTTTCTTGTAAACTTTCTTAAGTCATGAACTACTGTCATGTATACATGTGGTTTGTTAATGAGTGGAAGCAGTGCACCTCTTATTGGTCACATCCAGGTTTGTTTTCAGTTCTGAATATTAAAGGATAAGCAGGACATGAAAGAAAACTTCCTAACTACATAACCATGTTACTGTTTTCTCAAAGTTGTGATGAAAACAAAAAAGCAAGTCTGCATGTCTCCTGTACGATGTTTACTTTACTTAAAGTGAATTCTTGCAGTTAGAAGCATCAGTGAAAGACTTTATTCTGACCTTAAATTCTTGCATGACCATGGGTATGCATCCTTCTTATCTTTTTTTCTCTCTTTTTTTTTTTTTTTTCTTTCAGTTATGCCTTAGGCTTTAAGTAATAATTGTCCCTGTATAGGTCTGTTTATGTTTAGTGATATGCTTATACTTTACCCGTGTAACAAAAGTTTTCCAATACTATCAAACTATGTAGGCAAACTTGAAGTTGTACTGAAGTATAAGGAAATCACAAGTCATAACCAGAACAGACTTTGCAAATGAAAAATTGGTTTTGCTGGTGGTGGTGTACTTGTAGAGGGGCTTATACCAGAGTTACCTGTATGTCTCTGAAGAGCAGAATTCTTTTGTGCACTCTTGGCTATGCTGGTACAGTTCTTCTTCTAGGAATAAACCAGAACCTACATTATGCATAATAAAAGGAGGAGTATGTTGTTCAGGGTTGGGTAGACCAAATAGAAAGTGTACCTTTGGAAAAAGGGACAGTATATGACCCATGCTTTCTTAAAAGGCAGTGTCATTTCAAACTCTGATGTGTATACTTTGTTGCGTTTCAGCTTTGAACTTTTTTTGTAGGCATCTTCTTGTAAGATAATTACATGGGAAAGCCTTAAATTCTTTTGGGTTATGATGACTCATTCACCGTGAATGTAATGACTAATATGACATTTCAGTTTATTTTAAAGAAAACAGAACAAATCCTGCACAAAGGCATTTATAGCTTTTCTTCTTTCTTCTGAGATTCAAATGTACAGTGTATGCACTGTTAATCTCAAAACCTCTCCTTAGTCTCTTTGATCTAACTGATTCTGCTGGAGAAATAAAAAAATCTTATCTAATAAGTAACTCCTCTAACTTTAAACTGTTTTCCTAGCTATATTAATAGGTGGCAGATGGACAAATCTGAGAAGGGAAAGTGCTTTGAGCCTCAAGTGCCTAATTGTCTCTTGTACCTTTTTAAAACTCTCATCCTTAACTGGTATGCTTGCTGGATTGAATGTCTGAATTGAAATACTTTGCATTTGAGTTGTCCAGGCTGGTAAGTGCAAAACTATTTTATATCACTTCATTTGTATCCCTACTCTTTTTGTCTCGATGGAGTATTGGTGCTGCCCCAGACCTGCTAAAAAATGATGGAGGGAGAAGAGAGGAAGAAAAAAAAAAAAAAAAAGTGTAAAGCGTTAAAACTGTGTTAGAGAGGACTGTGTGATGCCCTTTCTTTTGAACAGGAACTGAAATGCTAGTAGCCCACCTCTCAGGTAAATCCTCTGACTGTGTAACTGTTGTCCCACCTGCCTCTTCCCAGTGCTGGTAATATGTTAAAGTGTACAGTGGAGCCATATCAGTGAAGGAGAATGAGGATGTTTCACAACTGTATACTTGGGAGCAGATTGTGAGGGCTGGCATGCTTTTTTGCAAAGGGAAAAACTGTGAATTTCACTCCACCCTGTGCGGAGAAATGAATGTAGGGGTCTCAAACATTTTGTGTATGCCACAGCAACTGAGCATTGGGTGGAGTGACGGACTCTGCTGTTGTGTAAGTTGTGTGGGAACAAATCTTGGGAAAGGATGTCTGTTTGAATTCCAAACAATTCGGAAAAAGCTGAGATCAGTCCACTAGGTAAATTGAATTAATCTAGATGGTTAAATTGGAAATAGGAATGCTAACAATCGTGAATTAAGTCCACAATAGTAATAGCCTGCTTTAGGAAACCATATTTTTCATTTCTAATGTATTACTAAATCAATAAAGCCAGTATGTATCCAAAAAACACATAAAAACACACGTGAAGAGTATTTTAAATATGAAGACAAGTGCATGTGTTAAATTATGGCAGAAATGGATGTTGCAAATAGTAAAGGGTAATAATATTAACATGAAGGGCACAGCAATTATTAAACAGTAAGTTGATATTACTTCTTGCATTGTTTTCTCTTTGAACGAGAGAGATGGTGACTTAATACTTAAATTTTCTTTCAGAATCCTACCACAGGTAAGTTTTAGGCTCTGAAGGGGTATTTCTCCAGATTTTCAAGCAAGTATGTTGGAAGCTACTAGTAATGTTGGCTGAATTTTTAAAAATAACTTTTTCTTCCCTTCTCTCTGTATTGTAACTAAGCAGGCATGCTCTTAGTGATATCTGACTTAAGCACTTCATTTACTGTTTAAAATCCGTATAGTTCATCCCAGAAAATCAATTTTCCTGTAATTTGCCTGAGAACTCCACCAGTGTGTTGAGTAATACAGTATAGGTGTTTTGAGTGTTAAATTCATTATATTATGAGAAGGATCAAAATATGTGTAATGTCAAACTTCAGATTTACTTGCCATCTGGTGAGTGATAAGGTTTGATGACAGAGAATCTCAGGCTTGCTATCCTTTGACAGCTCTTTTTAGTGTTTGAGGAAAGTATTTATTGATACATTTTTCTGTGTAGATAGTATCTTTCTAATAAATTATCTTTTGTGATTATTTTTTTCAGAAGTTCATATACTACACAACATTTTAATATTCTAATAATCTCACATTTGACGTGCATTCAGAAGACTGAAATATGGACGTTAACAGGTTCAGATACTCAGTTCTCCTGAATATATACATATTCAAGGATGTGTACATATACATACTCAGGAATATAAGTGAGCACAGCAAGAAGCAAGGGTTGATAACCAAGGGCTTTTAAGGGGTGGAAGCTTAAGTTTCGTTACACATATTGCAGAATTTATAGGGAAGAAAGATTTCTTGATTTTGTGATGAGTTTCTGTGCAAAAATCAGATGTTCTGGTTGCGTGTGAAGTGACTGAAAAGTTTAATAGAAAAGAAACAAGGAAATACAAGTCAGATTTTCCAGACTGACAACATTTTCTTGTTTGTGGATAAAAATTAACTTTGTCAGTACAAACTTAAGCAATATTTTTATGTTTATTCTGGAGCAAGAGTTGTAGTCATAATGAAGAGTTTGAATCACTTTACATGTATACTTTCGCAGATACACAGTCCACTTGATGACTTTTATTTGTGAATGCTTTTCCATTTTGGTACTTGTAATATTAAGATAGCTTCACTACCCTTTAGGTGGTTTTGGTCCATTTTGTTCTGGCTTTTGGAGTTGTGACTGGACTGGAGTGTGGTTGCATGGGTCCTCTTGTGAATAAAATAAATTAGAAAAAACATGGGATGCAATCGTTGACAGTTAATGCACTTTCTTACATTGCTGTGATCCATTTCTCTATTAGCCTTTATCTAGGAATGGGAAGAGGAGCTTAGATACAAAGCAAAGAGCTTGTTTTAGGAAAGTTTTGCTAAAACATATGGCAATACAGAAAACACTTATGAAAGTTGAGGGCATAAGTTTTCAGGAATCATCTCCTGCCTAAGCTTTTTGCATGTAATTTATGTTTGTAGTAACTTCATTGTGAGGTGACCTGTGAAGTGAGTGATGTAGAGGGGTTATTTGGAGGCCTAGCCTACACTCTCTGCATTTGCTGCAGCTGTGCTAGTGCAAACCCTCACTGCAAAATGTGCAGCAGATCAAGATTGTGGTATGCCTGTTGCAGCATAAGGACCAAAAAGACAGTTCTTTCTGTAAGATTCTTGCTGTTGCAGCGTAAGACCAAAAGCATGAATGTTCTAACTGCTGTCAAGTGTGTGGTTTGGAGTTTTTTAAGCCATCTTGGCAAAAGAGAGTTTCTTAGTGAGGAGTTGGCAAAAGGATTAAAAGACAGTCTTATGAAGTGTTAATAAGCTGCTGCCAAGCTTGAAAAACAGCAAAGAAAGAATGAAAATGCTGACATGAAACTGAGTGATTTAAGGCTGTTGTCATAAGCCAACCAGAAATGGGAGTCATCCTGTTGGTAGCCAGGAAAGGTGTTCAGTGAGGTGGGGATAGGCTCTGAGGCTCTGGAAGTGTTGATGAAGCAGCCTGTGTTTAATGTGATAAAGCTGTCTGTGGAGAGACCTAGAGAGAAAAATGATGTCTTCCTCCAGCATTTTTTTTCCCTGAACAATAAAAATGAGGAAAGTCATGTTCCTTAAAAACAGCAAATGCGTTTTCCACTCTGGATTTGTGGAGCCCTTAGGAGATAATTTCAAGCAACATATAGCTGATTGCATTGTAGGCAGCTAACAAAAATGAAATGAAAGCATGATCCTGTGATCTGGCAAATCTCTGTCACTGGAGATTCTGGCAAAATAATTTCAGTGCTAATACTTAACTATTTCAATGCTTAGTAGAGAGTGCAACAAGGAAGAGAATATCTCAAACTCTTACAGCTTACTTTGAGTAACCTCTTAGGTGGGTTTGAAACAGAACATCTTTTCTTCTCTCCTTTGACTTGTCAAAACCAAAACGTAGTCTGGCCTTACCCCAGCCAAAAAAAGGGCACCAAAAAACTATGAAAAGCAATCTAGGAGATTTGAGTTCCCAGAAGGGACTTAACCACTGGACTGTTGTTTCTTGACTTTTTCTTCACTATTTTTGTTTCAGGCTACTTTATTTGACTTTGTTCCAATGGAGTTTCCAATTACAGAAAGAGTTCTCTAACAAAGAGTGTTCCCAGGGCTGCAGATGTTTCACTCATTACATAATACTGAGCATGGCTAACCTTTAAAGCTTGCAACTGGGGCAGTAAGTGCGTTTTATAAAGTACTTCCCTTGCTCTAAGAACGATTATTATTATTAAATTTTCTCTCTTGGACTATTTTCTTTACAGCCTCTGGAGTAGTTGCCATCTTCTGTTTGTGTACAACACTGATGAAACAAGATTGAACTGGTTTATTAAATGAGTGTAGCTGGATTGCTTGCTGATTATCATTCTTCCCTTCTCACATCTTTTCCATTTCTGTTTTCTGTCCTTGGCAATAGAACTTGATTTACTGATACCAAACTTGCCTTCATTGATTCCAGCTGCTTCTCCTCTAGACTCTGTAGGTCACTTCAGAATTTGTTTTTCCACCTCACATGTCTGTAACCACTCCGGTTTTTATACAGTTGGGCAACTTGAATTTACTGTATGACAGGAAAACTTGAACTGCTGAATATGGCATCGATCGTTTGGATAGTCTGAGTTATGGTTCTTCTTTTTTTTTTTTTTTTTTTCCCCTCTTTTCTTTTTTTCTCCACTTAGGGTTTTTCTGAGGGGTATTTTCATACTCCTGAACATACTGAATCACAGGGTCCGTTAACCTAGTGATATTTTCAGTCATTTATAATTCATAAATAGCTGTTCAAATTGTATTGCAAAACTTTGCTTTTGAAAGCTTTGTTATGTTTGATACAAGCATTTATATCATAGCATCATTGCCCCACTGTTTTGTAGTAGTGGTAACTGGTTTGGTGACAGTCAGAAGAAAATCAGACTAAAAGCATAGTTTTGCTTCCTAAGACAGAATCTTAAATCGTTAGTAGTTTGCTTTTATGTCTCACCTGAATAATTCCAATTTATTAAATATAAAGCTGAAAATTTGTGACTAGTTTCCTCCCTTCCTTTGATAAATCTTGCCCTGGCAATCCAAGGAATTGTATATAAGACAGGAAAACAGAGAAAATGCAAAGAAAATTCAGAGTAATGGAGAACAAGAATATATTTTAAGGGCAAAATTATTTTGAAATGTTTGTTTCTAAAACAGGTCTGAAAGACTTCTCAGTAACAAAATTGATGCTTAAGTGGGGAATTGTATATGCCTTACAGAGAATTATTGGTATGTAATTATCACTTATTACAATACTGGATTTGCAAAAGTCAGTTAATTTCCTCATTGTTTCTTTTTCATATGAAGTTCACTATTACTGTCATTTCAAAGCCACAGTTTGAAATTGAAAAGAAAAACTACGTTGGAAGAGAACTGTTTCCCATTATATGAATGGTTTGTTTGTTAGTGGCTCTCATGAAACTGTCAGTAACAAATCCCCGAAGAGAGATACCAAGTAATTGTCTTAGTCGAGTTTTAAAGAGTTATGGATGTCTTTACCCATTGTAGAAGTTACAGTTAAAAGTGTGAAAAAAGATATTTTCATTTCCCACCTGTAGTGTTTTAGCCTTTGGTCTTTGGGTTTTAAGTATGTCTGCTAATTTGATGTTAAGATTTTTTTTATTTAATGAATTTATAAAATACATTTTGTTTTTCAGCATTAACTGTAGAGCTGTGTTTGACATTTCAGGAGTTTGGAACAGAAATGATTTCATTCTCAAACATTCAGAGTTTGCAGAACTCTACTCTGAGAACTGTTGTTTGTACAGGTGGGGAAAAAAAAAAAAGGGCAACTGTTTCACTGAATTGTTTCTAGACTTGGTATCTTTGCTTCCATAGGAATTTCTTACCTGAGGTGATTTGATATATTTCTGCTCCTTTCCTATGGTAGTGCCCTGATGTATTTGGAAAGCTTTAGAAAACTTTCCCACCAAGCTGATTACATTCATTTTACGCCTGATTTTAGTGTTCAGATGCTGTTAGAAAACAGTCTGGTACACAAACAGCTAGTAGAGTCAACATTTTTTCTTTGAATATGTGCAAATTTGCAACAATTTAGCTATCTGACTCAAAAAGCCAGTTTAGATTATTTGCAGTCCCTGCCCTTGATACAACTTGTTTTCTGGATGAAGTTCAGTTAACTGTTAAAAGCCATCCTATAGGAATACATCATTAAAAATTGGCAAGTCTTTCCTTTTATCTTTCACCTTGTCTTTAAGTTCATTTTTCACAATGTTATAGCCCTCAATAAGATAATCAGTTTGTAGCTTGTAACCTATTTCAATTGCGCAATCATTACATTCTCAAATGTTTACTTGAAAACTGCTACAGAGGAATGGTGCTGTATTTGCATATGTGCATGTTCAGACCCAGTCAACAGTGACATCCAACCATTCTTGTTCCACAGCTGCTTGTGTTAAGACAGGTAGAAGGTGAGCATTGTGTGTCTGTGAAGTTTTTTTTTGCAACTCTAGTTTTTCTAATACTTGTGTGATTTAGTGAAGTGACTAACTCTTGTTTCATTTAATAATTTATGACAAGGTGATACGCATTCCAAAAAAGAAAGTCTTCAAATGCATATCTAGAAATTCTTTTTTCTTCTAACTGGCTGTCTGTGGCTAATAATCAGTGGACTACATCTTTTTTCTGTTTTAATCCTGTTCAGTGCTAATGGTATGCTTGAAGTCATGTTGCTTTACCTTGGCTTTTGTTGTGACATGTGTGTGGCATATATGTGCAAATAATCATGGTATATTCTTACACAGAATAAAATGTTCGTAGAATTCATATATAGACATGTCCATGTAACTTCCCTATATGTTGCGTGTTTGATAACCTCCTTGCTTCATCTGAACTCATTTAACATTGTTGAATAGTCTAGTTTATAATGTTCCATTCTGCAGTAATTTTAAATCATCTGTGATGCATATGCAGGGTCTTATTTCTGCTGTCCCACATGCACCAAACTGAAATGCATAAGCTGGAGTTGCACACTTATCTGAGTAGAAATAGACTTGCTTAAAAGTGATTGTGGTATGGACAAGCATACCAATGTGAGCAATAATAGTGAAGATATGCTGGAATGGACAAGCGATGAGAGTACAAGCTCTTTGGGAATGCTGTGTGTATACTCCAGTATGTTCTGGTTGTTAAATGGTAATATTGGTGACTGTCTTTGCATATGCTGCTTACATTTAAGCCTATGTGGGTATGTATGTGTGCTAGAGTCATATCCGTATTTTGTGTTTAAAAAAAACAGTCTAAAGTTTCTGTTGCCAAATACTGTCCATGATTACATTGCTAATTGCTTTCCAAAGTGACTTCAAGTATTAGCTTTGACGTCTTGGAACCTGGTTAAACAAAAACAAATTTTGAGGCAATTAGAACAAAAGCAATCATTCTGATTTATTGAATACAGTTAACATTGAGAACCACCTTCACTGTGTTCTTTCTGTTGCTTTGGAATACAACTAGGAAATAGTTTAAAAAACCCCCAAAACCTGAAGAAAGCACTGTTGTTGATGCATTTCCACTAATGCGAAGTTTTAAAAAATAGCATTCATAGTTTAGTACTAACCGTTATATTCAATAGTAGTTTCAGTCCTTTAGCATTTATATTTAGATTTGATTTTTTTTATAAACAGTCCTAGAGACAAAACTCTTTTTAAGTATCCAAATCCTCACTGTCAAACTTGCTACAGTCAGGCCTTCAGGTTCTACCTTCTGTCACAAGTGACTAAGCTTTATTTTTCTGATTTAAGATCACCTGTTTCTGCAAAAAATTGTCTGTTTTAATCAGTGTCATCAGTTTTTTCACAACTTTGTCATGCGTTTATCTTTACCACTGTTGCGAAATACTGCTTAGAGATATTTTTTACCAAGGCCTGTACTGACGGGATAAGGGACAACAGTTTTAAAATGAAGGAGCATAGGTTTAGATTGGACATTAGGAAGACATCTATTATGGTGAGGGTGATGAGGCACTGGAACAGATTACCCAGAGAAATTGTGGATGCCAGGTTGGACGGGGCTTTGAGCAACCTGATTTAGAGGAAGGTGTCCCTGCCCATGGCAGGAGAGTTGGAGCTAGATGATCTTTAAATGTGCCTTCCAACCCAAACAGGTCTGTGATTTTGATATTTGAAATGTGTGCAGAAAGAAGGGGGCCAAGCTGAAGGCTTGATACAACCTAGCTGTATCTCTTTGCTGTATATGACAGTGATTTAACTTCTTAAAACACGTCTTTGAAGGCATTTACAAATCTTGTTTTAATGTTTTTCCATTTTCAGTTTATACTGCTTTATCTCAAGAAATATGCTGTCTTGCTGGTTACTTATTTTAACTAATGTGTATGCATGTTACAAAAAATGCTTTTGATGTGAATCAGGAACATTTCCAAAGTCACTCATTAAAATAAGTTCTGCACTGGTTGCTGTGGTATAAAATTAAGATTTAACAAGCATCAATGAAGATTCTCTTACACAAAGGGGAAACAAATTGTTCTTCCCATCCCTTCACCAATAATGTTACTTAATCTCAGCACAAGGTAAAAGAATGGTCTGTATGAATATAGAATCAGATCTCTCCCTTCTCTATGGCAGCAAGAAAAGTTTCTTTCTGAATTTTCAGAAAGGTAAACAATTTTTGCCTACCCTTTCTCTCTTCCAATTAGTTCATTAGAATTAATGGAGAAGTTGCACGTATAAGGACTTGGTCACATAGCTTATTAAGCTGTGTATTGGGGAGTGAGATGCCTGTGGTAGTTCTTGTGTTGTTTATAAAATTTTTCCTAGCACAATGGTTGAAAAACATAGTAATGCTTCTCTCTTACTCAGAATGTAGGCAGTACGTATTCCAAGTGTAGCAAATGACCTCCTGACACACTGTCTTGTATCCATCCAGTAAATTCTTTGTCTTTTAAATTAGTTTAGCAAATCCAGTATCTTCCCTGATCTTTAGGCTAGTTTATTTTAGGAATAAATCTCAGAGCAGAATGCATTTACCTTTTTCTTCTAACTTCTTTACTTCCAATAGCGTGGTATAATTCACTTGCAAAACCAAGCGTTTGTGTAGAAGTCTTGAGTTGTGTTTAACATCCACCTTGCTTAAAAATCTTAACTGTGTAGTCTGTTTACAAACTAGGTGTTTCAAGCACAGTGCACAAAAAGTGCCAAAGTTATTCTTCAGTCTGGAATAAAACTTATTTCCTATGCAGTTGGGTTACAAAACCATTATCAGTTATGAGGAAAGTATCCCATCTTGTCTTCAGTCATCTGTGTGTGCTTGCAGTAGGCTTCCACATGGCAAGTACTTTGTAAGTAGTTGTTCCCACACATTGTAGTTTTTGGGCTATCAGTGTCTGAAAGAAGATGCAAGTGAGTTTAATAAATTGCAAAGTCATGTGTTGGCCATTAATCACTTGCAAAGATATGTTTATAATTTAAGTTCTTTGACCATCAATTCACCAATATTTTCAGTTAAATAGATTTCTGGATTTTGATTGTATTGAAAATAGGCTGAAAAAGTTCTTTACAGCTTTATTTTTATTTGTGATTTAAGGTCAAGAATATCTCAGTTCTTAGTCTTCGTGTGGATAGTGAAGGAAGTGGTCACTGATTATAAGAAAGAGTTGGTCTGTCTTATAAAATATTACAAAGCCATCTACTTTTTCAAGGGAGCACCATATAAGATAATACGGTTACTGTATTGCTACTTATTGCAGTGTCTGTTTCTTCAGTTGCAGGAAGATTGTGTTTTCTCTGTAAAACTGGCTGCTATCTTCCTGATGCTTGACTTTTACTGATCTGATTTAATTTCTTTCTAGTGGACACTTTCTTAGAGCAGAATTTTGAAACTAGTGAGATTTCTGTAAACAAAGTTCAAGTCTATTTCATAGACTTTTTCTATGTAAAAAATAAACTTGAGAAGAACTTTTGACATTCAACTTGTGTATAGTATATAGTGAGTTTTATCTGCAGGTAGTAGAGTGTTCAGAGATGAGGAAATAAGAGGCTTTTAAGACCAACTTGATTTTTCCAGGTTAAGTTATGCTAGTTGACCTCCTGAGCCTTATGCTGATTTTTTTTTTTTTTTTTTTTTTTTTGAGATCAGCACTCCAGTTAGGAGTGAACTGAAAAAACCTTTGATATCCACACACACTTAACATAAATTTATTTTATTCTTTGTGTGCATTGACATACCAGCATTTGTGCCACTTCTTTCCAGAAGTTGAAAGGACCAAGCAATTACTCAAGGATTTGCCTGCACATAGGCCTTACAAACAACTACCTCTGAACCCACTCTATGGGTGGTTATTCTTACTCTGGAGTGAGTTCGTACACACAGGTTTCCAAGAACAGATTCTCCTTAGTAGTGTCAGGTGTACTTATGGCATCTGTATGCAAATTATCAGATTGGCGTTTGTGACAAAACATTTCCTTTTGGTTGTTGCTTTATGCAGTTTTATAAAGCTTATGTTTCCTTTTGTCTTATGTCCACTTGCTAAAAACTGCATTTACATGTACCGTTTGTTTCTGGACTTATGCTGGCTTTACAGTCTAATTTTAGAGGATTATTTGACACTTAAGATATTTTTAGGATTAGGACAGACCTGTACTTAGAATTCTGGACTTCTGTCATTTTATCACGGCTTCAAAGGGAGATAGCATAAATTATGCCATGACTTTTTAGGAATGAAAGACTAATTAATGAAAAGCTCTTCTGTCTCTACTAGGATGAAAGTTCCTGGAAGGTACTTTCCTATGGAATGTTTTATTTTCTCCACTATTTTTTTGACCAGGTCTAAACTGTGCACTCGAGATTGCTTCACAAGTGCCCAAGTTTCTTTGGTTCAACAAGGCAGGCCCACGTGGTATTGAGACAGTGTTGTGTAGTGATAGCAGTTTGGTCCTGAAAATAAGATGGCTACAAAAGTTCTGTTGATAGGCCAAAAAGGGGACGGTGCTTGGAGTAACATGTTAGACTCTGCACTGCATGTTAGACTCTGCTCTGCACAACATTATTTGGCATAATAGTTATGCTAGTGTCCAAAGTGTGTTTAAAATGCTCTCTGAATTACTTGAAAACTTTTAACACTGTACATGCTGCCTGCCAGATCATCGTCCTAGTGTCATTTCCAAGAGACTTTCAAAAGGAGGTGACCTTGCATCTCAGAAATTATTTTCAGAACAGATTTTTCTTTAAATGAATACTATCTTCAAATAAAACACTGAAAGGCTGAAATCTTACTCTCTGACTTCCTAAAAAGATTTAAAAATTTGCATGTCATGCATGTTTTCTCATAGCAACTTTCTAACATTTCATAGTATTAGAAAATGAATGAAAATTTCTAGGTTATGAAGGTTTTTAGCATACTAATTTTGCTGGTATTCCTTTCTGCTGCATCTATGTCTTTACTTCAGGTGAGCAGACAAGCACTTTTCTGTAATTCCACACTTGAGAAATGAAGTACTGCTCACTGTACTTAGGTTATGAAGACTTCTAAGCAAATGTTACTTGATTACAAACAGCTGCTGCAGTGGCAAAGCAAATGATGTCAGAAATGAATTTAAATGGAGAAGTCTTGGGAAAATAGCTGTGGATGTAGCTGAAGCAGACTTCCACAAATGAGTATGTGTTAGAGAAGTCTCCTTTTTCTGTGTTTTGCAGGCAACGCAGAAGAAAACTTTTTTTTATATCTAAAGAATAGGAGTCCTCAGCTGTGGCAATCTCTGTGAATGAAGACTGAGAACTTTAAATTAGTGATCTCCATTTTGGAATTGAAAAGCTTGTAATTATGTGATAAAAGCAACATAGTGATGAAATAAAATACAAATAAAATACTTACATTGTCATCTTTACTTCATTGTTGCCGCTTATAACTTGTTCTCACAAATTTTTGTATCTTTGCAAGAACAACTCTTTGTTGTGGTTCAGGTAACTGTAAATAAGAGAAAATTGCAGTCTAGCTATCTTGAAAGAAAACTCACTGGTGTTTTAGACATCAGTCAATAAACTGAAGCAATTTCTAATAATATAGTATTTTTTTCATAACTGTTCAAAACTCATAAAAATGATCTTTAGAATGGAAACCTTTTTCCTAAGGCAATTTCACTATGAAATCTCTCCTTAAGAAAGTGCTATGGCCTATATGAAGCTAATAGTTGAGTTACTATATCTTTTATAGAACATTATGGAAGAAATGTAAAATCACATTGTTCTGAGAAAGGGTTTTTGAGAAGTAAACCTTAAATGAACTTGGGGAGAGGAGAACACTGCCATATTTCTGATGTTTAGCAGTGAAAAGATTTTTTTTTTTTTTCTCATACGTATTTTTGCTAAATATGGCTCTCTTGACTTAGACTAGTCGTACTGAGTGCCTTTAAGTGTTGTCTGTGCAGGCTGGTTTTGGTTTTCTTCTACAAAACTAATTACTTTCAGTGGGAATTCCTTTTAGAAAAGCTTGGGGATTTTAAAACTACATCTCTTATTCTGAAGACTGTTTTTTCTTAAAAAATAATTATGCCGCTAAACTGCTCATAGCTAATTTTCCTAGGGTGGCCTATGAAGGAATTAATTGGAAAACTGACTTCTCTTAAATAATTTCTCCATAGCCCCTCTGGATCCAGATGGACTTGGAGATCTGTAATTCCTCAAACAGTATTGCTCATGTTCTTTAAACAGAATTCCCAATTTTTGTTTTCAATTTATTTGACTTAAAACTGAAGTATCTTTGTAGACTTTAAAAAAAAATCTTTCATGGGACTTATATGTTGGCTTTTTTTCAACAGATCCTGCATTTTCATCATCCAACACCAAGGTAATGGTTTTTATTTTTAGAATTTTTTTGTATTTGGGTTTTTTCCCAAAAGGGAATGGGGTGTTACAATAAAAATCCCAATATTTTCTAAATGCTAAGTTTTCCTATTAGTCTTGTGATGTACAGAAACTACTCATAGAAAACAGAGAGGACAGTATCTCTTGAAATTATCGTGGGGAAAGTTGCTGTGATAAAACTTATGATAGAAGGTCTCTTAGAAGAGCTATTGTTTTAAAGAAGATAACCATGACTTAATTAAGACCTATTACTTCAAGACCTCTTTTTGAGAGATTCTGTTGCTTTAAATCTTTCTGAAATTGGAGAATACTTGAAGAGCTGAGTTGTAGTGCTTACTTGAAACCTTACTTCTCTTATTCTTGTGGAAAAAGAAGGGAACTGTTTTGAGAGACTCGGAACATTTTGAAAAACTTGCTAAATGTTGGCTGACATGGGGCTTGTGTGCCAGGTTTCTCAGCTGAATTGTCTGGTGACTCTGACTTTTGCCTGCCACATATTACACAGAGTTTCTGTGAAGTAAAACAGCCATGGCTAAGAGAGAAATATAAAATCATAGATGTAAGTGTAGGCTCCCAAGTAACCAGTTGCTACAGTTTTACTGATCCCACTGGTAAAAAATTTGGGAATTAATGATCTTCATTTGTGTTCTAACCTTCCAAATCTTAGTATTTAATTTTTTAGGTCCTTTTAAATTTTTCTCCTTCTGTTTACCCAGGAAAGCTGAATTTTGGCTTTAAAAAACATTTGGGGATAACATTAGTGCGATTGCAGGAACCACAGCTGTGATTAAAAATACAAACTGAGATTTTTGACATTGTATTCCGTTATTGTTACTGTTTTATTTCCTGCTCAGTGTGCTAAAAGTAAATGTGGGTGACGATTTTAATACTGTGTTGAGTGACCATGATATTGAACTGTGTGAACATGTAGCAGGTAATAAAAGACTGGATCATTTAACAAAGATTTTGGGTTTTTTTAAAAAAAATGATGCTGTATTGGGTTTGAGTGGCAAGGTTTTGGTAGTGGGGGGCTAAAGGGGTGGCTTCTGTGAGAAGCTGCTAGAAGCTTCTGATAGAGCCAGTGCCAGCCAGCTCCAAGTCAGACCCACTGCTGGCCAAAGCTGAGCCAATCAGCAATGATGGTAGCACCTCTGTGATAACATTATTAAGAAAGGGGAAGAAAAATGGGGAGAGCAATTGCAACCAGAGAGAAGAGTGAGAATATGTGAGAGAACTAACCCTGCAGGCACCAAGGTCAGTGAAGGAGGAGGGGGAGGAGGTGTTCCAGGTGCCAGAGCAGAGATGCCCCAGCAGCCCATGGGAGGTTGATGGTGGAGCAGATAGCCACCTGCAACCTGTGAAGGATCCAACACTAGAGCAAGTGGACTTGCCCGAGGGAGGCTGTGACCCTGTGGAGAGCCCATGCTGGAGCAGGCTCCTGCAGGACCTGTGGACCCATGGAGAGAGGAGCCCATGCTGGAGCAGGTTTGCTGGCAGGACTTGTGACCCCATGAGGGACCCACACTGGAGCAGTCTGTGCCTGAAGGACTGCACTCCGTGAAAAGGACCCACACTGGAGCAGTTCATGAAGAACTGCAGCCTGTGGGAAGGACTCACATTGGAGAAGTTTGTGGAGGACTGTCTCTGTGGGAGGGACCCCATGCTGGAGCAGGGAAAGAGTGTGTGGAGGGAAGGAGCAGCAGAGACAATGGGTGATGAACTGACTGCAACCCCCATTCCTCGTCCCCATGCACCACTGTGGGGGAGGAGGTAGAGAAGTCAGGAGTGAAGTTGAGCCTGGAAAGAAGGGAGGGGTAGGGGAAAGGTGGTTTTAGGATTTGTTTTATTTCTTATTACCCTATTCTGATTTGATTGGCAATAAATTGTTACTTTTCCCAAGCTGTGTGTGTTTTGCCCATGACAGTAATTGGTGAATGATCTCTGTCCTTATCTCCACCCACAAGCCTTTTGTTGTATTCTCTCTCACCTGTCCAGTTGAGGAGGGAGACTGATAGAATGGCTTTGGTGGGTACCTGGCATCAGCCAAGGTCAACACACCACGGATGCCAACCATTTTGCTATTTTTAGCAGCTTGTTCCAATAATTTGGTTTCACGTATGTCAAGTGCAAACAGTGCTTTACAAAACATTCTGGTTCAGGACTTCCCTTTCTTTTAAGGGGAGCAGGGAGGGTTTTTTTGTTTATTTATTTATTTTTATAATTCTGTGAAAAAATCCAAGCATCTAAGAGGCAAACTGAAACATCTTAGACTTCACAGTCCAATGCAAGTCAGTGCTGCCACTGAAAGGGTCATACTGCAGCTGCTTTTGTGCTGACACAGTGAGTGCTCTGGTTGAACACTAAACAATCTTTGCCAGGTTAACATGCAGCCAGAGCAATTCCTTTTTCCAGTTCGTTACATGATTGCGCAGATGTAGTTCTGGACAAAAGTGAAGGTGGGAATGAGCAGTGGCAGCGTGAGGAGGCACCTTTTAATGAAAGTACCAATTTATATGAGATTAAGTTGAAGCCATTACCCCTGCATTTCACACTGACTTGCTTACCTGTGAAGGCTTTATCACTAATCTCATGTTGTTTATGGCAGTAGAAAGGGTAAACTGCTGCAAGTTCTGTAATTGAAAGTGATTCAGAAGCTTCACAAACAGCTATGGCTTTGGAGTAATTTTCTTGTTCGTCAGGAGACGTAGGCACTGAACACCTGACAAATTGGATAAACCTTTTATTGTTCCTGTTGATACAGCCATATATTTTAGGCCTGAAAACTCAGTCATGTGAATAGCTGTCCTATGGCTTTCCCTTTTTCAGGGGAGTCAAAAACTTCAGTGTCTCTTCCCAGGATCTCTGTTTATGGATTGCCCTACAAAAGCTGTTAGCCATTGTTTAGAGAACACTGAAGTGATGCTGTGAAAGCATTGTGGAAAAATATTGAAGAAGAGTCTTTTAAAGGGTGTAGGTATTCATCTTTCAGGTTTGAAAGGATTTGAAAAGTTGTCATTTCAGTGTTAGAAAATAAAAAATGGAGTTAGTTGGAGCATAGAGGTACTACATGTTTACATGAAAGTTACTTCCCTTTCCCTCCTTACTTTACTCTCATGCTACAGTATCTTGCAATATAGTGGTTGCCACCTAAGTTGTATAATCTTATGCTAAGATTTCTTAGTAAGCGTGCAGGATGAGTAACTGATTTTTTTCCTTCAGCTGAGTGCTCAGAACACTTTTGATAACAAGTTTTAGAAGTCTTGTAAATTGTGAGGATGGAAAAGACCTTTTCATTATGATTTCAGTAAGAAAGAGCAGAGTAAGAACAGGAGGAGAAACTGGGTTGAAGGGAACAGGATTATACTGTCTCTGCCAAAACACCTTTCTCTTAGCACAGGCCAGTGTTTCTGCAGTTATCAGACTAGGGAATTCTAAATACAAGAAACTTTTCAATTTTGTTGCACTTATTATTTGGTAATACTCATGGACCACCGTGGTCCTTGGTAGGTGGGACCTTGGCAGCTGTGACAGTCTTGTTTTTAAAGATAGGAACCAGACTTTCATTCTTGGTTAGCTTTCTAGATGGGATCCACGGAAATCTCGTGATGGAAACATGGGGATCTAAAAGGCTGTCCCTAACTCCCTGAAGGGGTATAATAGTATTCAAGTTTATTGTTTAGCAACTACTTTTTAAATATTTCTCACTGAACTTTTAGAAGGAGATATTTCATGAGATCAGGTACTTGAAATTGTACTTGTGGTTTTTGAGCGTAGTCTGTCAGCTAGTTTTGCTCTTAATAGAAACTTGCATTTCGGTGCTTTAAAATCATATGCTTAGTGAACATTGCTGGCATTGGGAGAACAACTCTTTCCAGGTCTGGAATGTGCAGCTGAGCAGTGATGTGTACTGCCTGATCAGCTGATGAAATGTGGGTTTGGATGTGTGATTTTTGTAAATGACTTCCAAATGTTACAGCTGGATGTCTCAAGACTACATTGTTAGGTCTAGATTATGAAACAAAATGTATGAAACATGCAAAAGATAAACCAGTGAACCTATAGTTGGAATTGTTCTCTCTCTCAAAGAAAGAAAAGAGCAGTATGATTCTGTAGTCAAATTACTCACTAAGTAATGGCAGGAAAATAGATATGCTTTTACTTAGGGGTACCTGCATTAATTTACAGCCCTCAAGGACCTTGCATGGTCTGATAGCTAATGCAAAGCAATTTTCTGTGTAGCTGCCATGTTAGGAGCTTTGAGTTCTTTACCTCACTTAAACTTCCTTGTGCTAAGACATGACTGTTATGGTACTAGCCAGTTATTAACCATACTACCTTCCTGAGCAGCAGAAATCAGAGTTTGTTTTAGAGTTTCCCTAGAATTTTCATGAAATCTCTAGGAATCTTTTTATTTGCAAAAAATTATTTAAAGTTTTTAAATTGTCATACTTGTTTAGGGAAGGGGTTTAGCTTGAAAGCAGAGTGTTTGATTTATCTCTCTTTATTTTTCCCAGGAATTACTGACATAACCATGATAGAAGACAAAGGTCCACGAGTGGCTGACTATTTTGTAGTGGCGGGGCTCACTGATACAGATACTGCAACCCTTCTGGACCAAGAAATAAGCCGACATGAAACAAAGTCAACTGGTCCAAAGGCTCCAATTACTGACATTGCTGTGATAATTAAATCAGCTGGTGAAACTGTGCCAGAGGGATACACCTGTGTTGAAGCCACCCCTACAGCCCTTCAAGCCAACTTAAACTATGGAAGTCTAAAGAGTCCTGAACTTTTTCTTTGCTACAAGAGAGGCCGGGACAAACCACCCCTTACTGACATCGGGTGAGATTTCTGTAACAATTCAGTTCCTCCTTCAGTAATGATCAAATCTTACTCTTCACAGATGATGGTGAAAACAGATGTGACAAAATGTTTCAGAATATACTGTCTTTGAATCTGTATTGCTTATTGTATCTGTGTAGTATTTTCTTTCTGAAATAAGTTGAAAAAAGTGTCAGTCTTTACTAAGCTTGCCTTTTTAAAATGGATGGTGGTGTTTAAACTTATAAAGATGAGAGAGAGCGAATCAAACATGAGAAACAAAGTTCTGTGCTGCAGTTTTATGAAAGGTGAGAGAGTAGTACAAAATTAATTTATCAAAATGGTATAGTGCAAATCCAGAAATATAACATGCTTAATCTGAAAGTCATGACTTCAGAAGACAAAAATTATCACTTTGTGGAATTCACTTTAATGCTTAAGGTAGAAGATACCACTTAAAAATGGTAGGACACTGAAACAAAGATCTTAAAATTACCCACCTACCTAGAATCTTGTAGCCTACCTTACTGTCAGATCAGAGTATTTATGCTGTTGCTTACAGGTTCTGACACAATTGGCTGAAAAAACTAGATTATGTAGTCTCTTGGTAACACTAATCATGCTTGATTTCAAAAACCACACTTCTGATGTTTGAGGGGTAAGTTCGTAAAGAGTTACTAGTACTGTGTTTGAAAACCTTAGATATAGCCAGTGCTTTAAGTTCAATGCTTAATAAATGCAGAGGGCAACCTGGCAGGGAAGGTCTGAATTAATTTTATTACTTACAGAATACTGAGTTTAATGTAAGTGTTCAGGACCAAGATCACAAAATCCCCCAAGATCTCGAGGTGGTGAATATTATAGTCTGTGCTACTAACATATTGAGGTAGTGCTTAATCCGTAATAACTCATACAGCACTTCAGTATTGTCTAAATTCCTCTGTATAGCACTTCTACTCTGGTTTGGATAAGAACATTGAAAAATTACTGGGAATGTAATGAGAGAGAGAAAATGGAGTGGGGGCGGGGGGGGGGGGGGGGGGGAAGTGTTACAACCATGGCCAAATAAGGAATATGTGTGTGTTTTCCTTATTTATTAAATAAAGAGTAAAGTAAAAAAACCCCACATTTATATGTAAGCTATAATAAGTTTAGTTAATTTCATTTATAAGTTTAATCACATCAGACACAATGTATGCATACTTTGCTTTTACCTGCAGTTTGAGTGCCAGCTGACAAGTAGAGTCCAGTCAGGAAGAAACTGATAGTGAAATTTTGGTAAGGAAATCAGTTACATGGCAGGATCTCTGCTCTAAGGATTATAGTTCAAGTTGCATAATTAATCTGATACATTCTAATTCCAGTTCACCTCAATCATCTAATAGTCTTAAGTGAAACTGTGATTTTAAAAGTCTTTTCCCATGTGTGTGACTGACACTGCAAGATGAGATAACTGTTGCAATAGTATTTGACTCTGTAGAATTGCTGTATGAAGTTATTCCTTTAATGCTATGTCAAACTTCAGTAAGTTAGCAGAAGGAAGAATTCCTAGAGGGAGTGATTCCTCAAAGGGATACCTAAATGGTCAGTCTTCAACATGTGTCTTTATGGAAGAGACTGCAAGCACATGTTTATTTTTATGTCTCCTACAACTTTAGGAACTTGAATGCTTGGGTAGATTTCATAGGGAATACCTGATAAGCAAAATAGGCAAATAGTTGACTGGCTAAGGGCTTCAGTAACAGAGACACTTTTAAAAACCATTGGTGGAAAACTGTGGTATTTGGCAAATAGTATTTATTCTATATTTTGTTTTACACAGATTTAGTTAGCGTGTCACACCTAACAAATCATGGCAGGCTTTTCTGTCTGAGCAATGATGCATATGAATGTTTTCCCCCTGCTGTTCCTGCTGTTTTGCAACTACGTGCAAGGGATGGTTAGAACGAGTGTCTCTTTTTTTTTTTTTTTTTTGGTGCGTGTGTGTGAATTTTAATGTGTTCAACTGAAAGTGGAGCTTGGACAAGAGATGTGTGTGCAGTCTGAAGGCTAATTTATGCTGTTCTCAACTCTCAATTAAAGAACCAAGTGTGAAAGAACATTTAATCTTTAAACCTTAAATATCTGTTAAGTAAGTTGACATGCTGAGTGGACTTAATAGGTAGAGTATATCCCTTGAAAGGGTTAAATCCATAGTCTTGTGTCAAGGTTGTTAATATGTGTGTGAAGTTGAGTTATCTTGTAGTCTGAACATTCAGATGATTCTTCATAAATGTGTCTGTTTCTTCCAGGGCTACTTTTAGGGAAAATTAAACAAATGCAGTTTTGGGTAAGCGGTAGGTAAGGGTACACTCTATAGATTCTCTGCCATTGTCTTTGTGTTCCGTATTTCTGTGTTCTCCATCCTCTTTCTTTCCTATTCTTCCACTGGTTCTTAAATTGAGGTGTCTGTAAGCTGCTACAGTGACTTCCTGCTCCAGGTGCTCACATATGTATAGTTAGGCCATGTGACGTGCTTCTGGATGTTGCATTTGTTGTGGTTGTTTTTAGTTGGAAGAATAAAGGTTTGATCCTAGGACAAGAGATCTTTAAGGTCATTTTCCTACATATAGCTGTAAAATTTAGTATCTTAAGCTTATATGTCCATAAATAATTCAGCTACTAGTCATTGTGTTGCTTTACTAACCAATATTTTTGCTGATGTTCCAGAAATAGGTAAGAAGTGAGATTGGAGATTTGTTTTGGTTGAAGTGCAGTGAGACTTTGAAACAAGATCTCACCTCTCTTTGTTTTACACTTGAGTTAGGAATATGGGAGAGCTCTAGTGCTTGTTTCTTAAAGAAAAAAACCTGACAGAAAAATGCTTTTTAAGTGTAAGTGGTTTTGCAGTTTGTAACACTTCCTGTAGAAATGACCAAGGAAAGAATATCAGACATCTTGACTGAAGCTGAGGTTCTTGTATTACTTGAGTAATGCAAAAGTTAGGTAATTTTCATTGTGTTAAGTAAAGAAATACTGAGCTTTTTTTTTCTTAACTAATATGGGAAACTGTAGTTTGGTTAGTGGTTCTGTGCTAAGGACCCATCTCATTCTGCATACCTGGTTTCTTAAAATATCTTCAGGAGTATCAACTGAACAAATGTTTTTCTTTACTAGAGATGTATTTGAAAAATTAAAATGAACTCAAGTTTCAAGAAGCATAATAGAAACTGGAAGATTTTCTTAGCAGCCAGCATCTTCCATTTTCCTTAAATCCCACCAGGATGACAACTGCAGTTGGGTGTTTGGAACAGGTTAGGATAATAATGATGAAACTAATCCCTAGTATATTTAGACAATAATAATGATGGCAGTAGAAATAAAAGTTAGTCTTTTCTCTCTGCTTGACCCAACGCTTCTCCTCTGACCCTCCTGCTCCTAGAATACTTATTTTAGTTCCTTTATTATTCAATACTTACATAATGCCTTCTCTTAAATGAGATAGGAAGAGTTATTATAAAGAGTTATTTTGTATAAGGTCTGTGAGAGGCAGAAATGTGGTTGAACCTGGAGAAGTCAAGCTGAAGAGCAGCTCCACACGATGCAATTTGCAACAGGCCACCTATTTTGAACTAGTTTTCCAGAAGCAAGGTTTTCTGTGATTTAAGGCTTTTAACTCAACAGCTGCAAGAAGGTAGTACTTTTCTTTTCTAAACTCTGTTATCTGATGTACTGAAGTATACCTTTAAATTAGTAAAACCAATCATGAGAGAACTTCCATGTACAATGTGAAAACAGCCTTACAAAGAGGTAACAAGATTTTTCGATCTTTCTTACAAAGAAAGGACCTAACATCTAGAGGAAACTGTAGGATACATTTTGCTTGAAATTAAACTTTATTGAAGTTGATAGAATAATGTAGCAAATAAGGTGTACTTAAGATTGAGGCCAAAGTATAAGCTCATAGAAGCAGGAAGTTGAAACAAGTAGGAGTAAACTTATTCTCTCAGGGAGGACTTCATATATACAGGGTGTCATGTTAAATATTTCATGCATCACTTCTGAATGTTTTTGTCTAAACCATTGCAATCATTCTTTAACTTGAGTGATCCATGGATGGTGATTTTCTTCTGTTTTCTTAGATTCAATACTATGCATGAGGTCAGGAAATGGTGTGGTTTTAATAATACATCTGCTGGTATATATGTAGGGATGAGAGTTGCTTTCATTTTCTTTTTGCCTTTGATGGGGAGGTGACCCCACTGTTACAGTCTTGAATACTAAGAATATCTCTTAAAAATATTTACACAACTGAGAAATCCTTCAGTCTTTAAGTATCTTCCTGAGAATATTTGTAAACCCATTAAATTGAACTGCTGAAATTGTCTGATTAATATGGTTTTCCTTCTCAAAAGCTGTCAGCTGACAAATGTTTCTGGAATAGCTTTAAATTCCTGGATTTTATTTAAAATACATGAAATCAAAATAAAACAGAACTGAAACTTCCATCGGAGACTGCTCTGTTAATATTCTCTTCTGATTAATGTAAAGCAGTGATGTAAAGAGTTCATGTAAACCCTTTATGCACAACGAAGGTGGCCTGAGAGCTGCTGCCATTGTAGTTGTTGGTTTTGTGTTTTGTTTGTTTGGTTTTAACTTTATGAAGTAGGTAACCCAATAAAAAGAGCAAAACAAATGTTATTTCAGACAATTAGTTTAGAACTAATTTGAATAGCATGGACTTTCTCTATACGTATCTTGAACCAGTAGGTAGTATATTAAAATTAATGTTGCAACTTTGAAACACAGGTATTAGGTGTGTTTTGTACCTGAGATTACACATTGTTTTAAATGTAGCAGAAGTGTGATGATCAGACTCTTTATAACTGAAGCCATTATTGAAAGCAAGAATATTTTCCTCCATGAACTAGCTAAATAAATTTATATGGCAGCCTGGTAACTACATCAATATACTCCCAACTCATGTTATTTCTTTCCTTTATTAAAGTATTCTAGGACTGTAGTTCATGTATATCCTTTATACTATGACAAGATACATGTTTGGTGGAATCAGAATAAACAGTAATACTTGCATATTCCAATTTAAAGATGGACAGTAATATTTAAGTAATTTGAGAAGTTTAATGTTATATTTTTTTGAAAGTTCTGAGAGTTGTTGGATAAGGAAAAATACTTTTTTTTTTTTTAGGTTATACATGTGACTTTTTGAAGTTTTCAAATACATACTTTCTGTAGTCTGTCAAACATTTAACCAAGGGTATTTTGGGGCATTATAAAATACAGTGCCTTGTTATATTTTAAAGTACAGTTGTGATGGACTGCATGCGGGAAGTTGCAGGTCACAAAATACAAAGTTTTAATGTGTTACCTTTATCCTAAATCTTGCCATGTGTTGTAAAGATAGATGAAGGTGGCAAGTACTCTGTACATGCTGCAGAGAATCAAGTAAATGGAGAAATGCCCTATCATAGCATCTGTACGTTAGAAATATGCAGTGAGGTATGGTTTGACTTCCACATTTCTTCTCATGGTGACTTCCTAATAGCTTTATGTTTGGGAAAGATTGGAGTGTGAAGTTTTAGCTCATTTAGCTGCTGTGAAGGATCTTTCTTTTTTTGCTAAGAATATGGTGATCTAAACTAGTAATCTGGCTAAAAAAATAGCTACCATGTGGATGTTGCTGTACAGCTTAGGAGTACAGTCAACTGTAGTTATTATTTCTTCCTTTTCTGTGGAATGGAGTATTAGTTCATCCTCCCTCCCCACCTCTTCCCTTAAGGAATGTTATTCAAACTATGAAAGTAAATAATTACTGTAAATTCTGTAAAATACTGTAATTCTGTAAAAGTATATCTAGGAAGCAAACTTCTGTCTTTTGTTGTTCTTTTCCAACAACATTCCTTTTTTTAAAAATAAAAAGCAACCCCAAAATTACTTCCCAGACGTCTTAGTGATGAAAATAATTTCTAAGAAATTATCAGGTATCATTTGTGCAAGCAATTTAGAGCTTCCTTTGTATTTAATTTTCATTGACAGTGCAGCATTCCTACCAATTCTATAACTAAATCCTTTTCAGTGTGGCTTGATCTTATTTTTCCGTAACTATGATTTGTTCCTACAGAGATTTCTTATAATATTTAAATATTTCTGAATAATTTCTTTGCCTCAAATTGCATGTGATGAAAGACAATGTATAAAATGCACATTAGAATGTTGCAATGATGACATAGGGTGCTAATAGATTTGTCTGAGCAAGTTAATATATATTTGAACATGCATAATATTTTGTTTCCTTCCTATCTGCAGAGTTCTATATGAGGGGAAGGAACGTATCATTTCAGGCTGCGAGGTGATTCAAGCTACTCCTTATGGTCGTTGTGCTAATGTTAACAACAGTTCAGCTTCTTCTCAACGGATCTTTATCACATATCGAAGGGCTCCTCCGATACGACCTCAGAATTCATTGGCAGTTACGGATATCTGTGTTATCGTTACTAGCAAAGGAGAAACCCCTCCTCATACATTCTGCAAAGTTGATAAGAATTTAAATTGTGGTATGGTAAGTATTTAAAAGCTTGAGCCTCTTTTTTATTTTTAAACCCAACAAACAGATCCACAGGAGTAGCTCTTTGAACTCTTCTTAGCACTGTTATAATTGTGTTCTATCACTGCATTATCATTTTTTCATTCTGTATACCACATGTGAGACTTCAGTCTTGTAGGTTTTGTTGCTCTGATTTCGTTTCATGTTAGGAATTACTTCATACTGATTACTCACTAACTCAGTTTGCATATTCATGTCTAGGTGTTATTTAGCAGTAGTGCAATGATTTTTTTTTTTTTTTCAGTATTATTCTTCCCCCCCCACTACCTCTTGGTGATGCTGACACTCAGGATGAATCACAAATACTTTTTTTGTGTTTCTTAATAATCCCTAATTACTAAGGCATTTAAGAATGATAATTACTGCTTCCAGTTTCTTCATGCACCTTTTTTTCAATCAGTTCACTTTTGTTTAGTCTGTTTTGCATTTAGTTTACTCAGGCTGAAATAAGTGACTTTTTTCCAAATGGTAGAGTGTATTTAGACAAACTGCAAAACCAGTGTGTAAATTACCAGTTTATGGCAGTATGATAAAAGCTTCAGGTGATGTTTTGAATTTCACTTCCACTGATGAGGTTCCCATAAGAGTCTCCTTTTTTAAATAACCAAGAAAATGTGAAAGTGCAAATGATTTGCTTCACTTTTCCCTATTCTTCTGTTGGAATAAGTCAGAGTGGTCTGGTGGTATGATTATTTTATTTAAATCCTATAATCTCTAAAAAATGTGAGAAGGATGAATTCTTGGTTTCGTGATTTGCATGCACTCAACAGCCAGCCAGTCATTTTATTCTGTAACGCTTTTTGTTTAAATGTCTGCTTTGCTTGTAAGTGGGAGTGTATTCAAATGCTTACACTTGATTTCTCTGCTGCTTGTTGTCATTTCTGCTGGTTCTAAGATGAAACTTGTATCTTCCAGTGGGGTTCCAGTGTATACCTTTGTTACAAGAAGTCTGTGCCAGCTTCTAACTCCTTAGCATATAAAGCTGGTAAGTAAATTTAGAAGCAGACTGTCTAAACATGCTAACAGAAGGATTCAAATGCCTTGTTGAAATCAAATAATAATTTTAAAAGCTTAAGTGCTATCTGTCAGAATTCTGTTCCCAGAGTATGTCAGTTGAAATCAATTCCTCTGATGCCTTCTGTGCTCTCCTTGCTTTTTTGCAGGAAGAAAAAAAAAAGCCTTAATAGAAATAGCATTGTTCTGTATTAATTTAGTTCTTATCATGACAGGTTTGGTATCTTAGGAGCTTCAGTGGAAAGCTTAGCAAGGATTTCAGGTGTAATAAAACACTTCACATTTCTTGTGTTCGTGGTGATGGAGAAGGAGTAATTAAAAATTCCATTTAACCTTACTCATTTCTTTTTGTTTCAGAGTTAATGAAATGTCTTCCATTTAATTTGAAAATTAAATGTGTTTCTTCCCTTCAGTTCCACAACTATTCACTTGTTTCTTATTTGAGGAGAGTGAAAAATATTATGAACAATAAATGACAAAAAGTCTTTTAAGTCTGGTTTTTACAAGTTTTTTTAATGCATTGATACAGATTATTATCTTTTTTCTGAAGAAGTCAAAAAAAATTTTCAAAATAGTTTCTTCTGAGCACTAAGTGCACCAAGTTTCTTTGAAAGGAGTAAACTACCAAGTAGAAATGTAAAGCATAGATAAGGAAGTCCCTGTACCATAAAATAAGCTAGATGAACAGCAGTAGTAAAGAAATGCTAAAACTGAATAAACAATTTGTTTACATTGAACATATTGACTGATGAGCAGAAAATGTGGACAGTCAGCTAGTTTATACTATTTTCAATGGAGTACTGCTGCTGGTTTTACAGTAGATAAGTTATCACTTTCTTCATAAGAATTCTTTGTAAGAAAGCCTGTTCCAATGGCACATTTAAATAGCACAGGTAATTCCCAACTGGTTTAAAGTAAATTAGTTTTTACTATGTACTCTTTTTTGAATAGTTACCAAAAGGGAGTGCTTCAGTATTCATACACAATTTTAAAATTATTGTTACTTGTGTGACTTAGTCTTACTTTCAGATGAGAGGCTTTCTTCTTCTGCAGATGTACTCTTCAGTTATAAAGTCCAGATAACCAGACTTTGCTGTACATTGTGGAAAATATGTTGCTTACATTATTTAGGGATGGCAACCAAATGTGCTTACTTTTCCTTCTCCCATTCTGAAGGCTTAATATTCAGATATCCTCAAGAGAACTATGAGTCATTCCCACTGTCGGAATCTGTTCCTCTCTTCTGCCTTCCTATGGGAGCTACTATTGAGTGCTGGGACCCTCAAACCAAATATCCACTACCAGTGTTCTCAACATTTGTACTGACCTGCTCTTCTGCAGAAAAGGTATGGCTCTGAACTGTGACTAGTTTTTGCTTTTAGTTCATATGGCTTCTATGGAGATAAATAGGCATTGTTTCTTCTGTATTTGAGAAATACTACAAAATAACTTGTTAAATACTTCCCTTATAAAATTGTTTTTCTTAAGTGTTTGTATGTGATGGAAGTAAACCAAACCAGGAAATAACTGGAAGAGTATGTGCTGTTCAGTCCCATGTAAGCAGAACCATATACTTAACAAAACCAAAACTCACAGCACATGGATTTCCCTGTTCTTTCAAGTAAGAAGTTTCTGGGAACGGACGTATAGGCTGCATGTTGAAGAGCTGTTCACTTACCACATGTGTTAGCAATGTTTAAGTTACAGTTTTCCTGTGGTTACCTTAAAAGCCACTTCTGTATGCATTTGTGTAACTGGGCTCTGTAGGTATCTATGTGCATGAATAGGAAAGCAGTTACCAGGAAACAGCAGGGCAGGGAGAGGAAAAGTATGTGCTGAGTAGTAGCATGTGAAAGGCTCTGAAGAGCTGATGAGCTCCTGAGACCACTGATCTTGTTGAATTCACATGAAGTGATAGATTCAAAACACCAGCCATCTGCTGAATCCGTATAAGGCCACCAGCACACACTGGCACTAAAAATGTGTTGCATGACTCAGCCCATGCGAGAAGGCAGTGTCTGCTGTACACAGACAGAGGCTCTAGGATTACGGGTAGACCTGGTGAAGCAAGGCAGCCCTTGTTTGGGGTTGGTCTCCCAGCTGTTGCTTCAGTTTGCCAACTGTGTCCATGTGTGTGCATGTGAACTGCACAAGGGAATAAGTGACTGCAATGTGTGATTAGCTCTCTGTGATTAATAAACAGCAGTTTGGCTCTATTAGTGATATCAGCTCAACTTCCACTCTGCCTCAGTCCCCTATAAGGGAAACTTACTTCTCCATATCCAAATAACAAAAAAGTCTTTTATTAATATTGCTTTTGCAAGGAGGAATGAAGTAGCTGGCAGTATTTTTCTCAGATCGAATGTATACTGTGGTATCCATCTTTCCCTGTTCTCCTTTTGCTAAGCTTGCCAGAATAATTCAGTTAATTAAGAAACTCTGACAAAAAGGGAAGGAATATTAGAAAAGGTTGGTAGCTGTTTAGATTAAGAAAAGTGATGTCAAAGCTAAAATAATTTTATTTAGTGTGGTAATGATAGGGGAATTTACTGAACACAAGCATTTCATGAGGGTTTGGGTTTTTTTGACCATAACAGTTAATGGATAGGGTTTTGTCACAGCATGCAATTTGATTCCGTCAGTTTACCATGAACGGCTGGTTGAAGAAAGTGCAGTGAAAAAGAGGAAGAGAGGCACAAGAATCCAAAGCATTTCATTTATAAGGATATTTTGTGTATGTTACATAAATGAAAAGTCATTTCACAAGCTATCAGAAAAAACACTATAGCAAACGCTAAAGACAAAAGGATGCTTCAAAAGTTCTAACTGAATCTCCTGTTAAATTGTGGGTCCGCTCAGGTGTTTTTCTTAATCTTTTAGGTTTATGGTGCTGCTATTCAGTTTTATGAGCCTTATCCCCGGGAGCTGCTAACAGAAAAACAACAATTGCAGCTGGGTCTCCTGACAGCTGTAGAGAGGAAAGTGGTTACTTCAAAGTCCATCAATTCCAACAAATGCATCTGCCTTCTCTCACACTGGCCTTTCTTTGAAGCATTTAGAAAATTTCTTATGTTCATCTACAAACTCTCTGTCTCTGGACCTCATCCTCTTCCCATTGAAAAGTATGTAAAACATTTTTCAAGGTATTGTGGGAAAGTAATTATATCAGCTCAAGAAGTCATGTGATTTATACATGTCACAGTTGCTACATTTGCTTCATCCTCTTGCTTGCACTGTGTAGCTTATGTTGTACTGATACAAATTGTTGCTGCTTCTGTTTAAGGGTAATGGCTCTTGCAGTGTCGGGAAAGTAAACTGGATTTTACTGTGGCTTTTCTGTTACAGTATGTCAAGCCTGTTTACCTTTCTCTTAACTACATCAAATACACAAAATGACTGAGCTATAAGATACACGCTAAGGTTTGCCGTCCTGCATTTTATTAATAGATACAAGCTCAGGGACTCTGTGTATTAACAATTAATATCTTGTGTCTGTTTTCAAGCACTGCAGCTAGTGCACATTGTGTGTGTTTAAACTCTGCAGAGGATGCTTTTCATGGTCCTAAAAGTTTGCTCAAATATGTTACCTTCAAAACTGTGTTAGATGTCTGATAGTGAAGTATACAGTTTATCTTAGTTAAGACTCATTAGAAACTCTGTCAAATGGGGTTAGGCTGCCTGGGATTTTAAATGGCTTGCCTAAATGCGCCTGTGTTTCTATCTTTTGCATACATATCTGAGGCTGCCAGTATTAATTTTCACGCATGGAATGTAGGTGAATGGAGCTTCTTTGTTGCAGTTTGCATAAATAGGCTCTTAAACTTATCAAGACAGTAAGTAAATCTTAACAGCCGTTTTAAAAATATGGTACCATAGTAATTCCAAAACATGATTAACATTGTGTTCAGTCCCTGATTAGTCCCTGGTGCTGGTTTTCTAACATCTTGTCTTTTTTTCAGGCACATATCCCATTTTATGCACAATATACCTTTCCCTTCACCACAAAGGCCAAGAATTCTTGTTCAGGTAAGCAAAGCGTTTGCTTCCATTTTTAGTTACAATAATGGCAAACCTTCTTTCTTGCTTTTGAAAGCCTGGTTTCTTCCTTTAGGCTTTTTACTCAGCTTTGAATACCCATCTGCTGGAAGGGAGAGGGGAGGAGATGGATGGGTTGGATTTCTCTCTCATTGGTATAAACCTGGGGTAACTTAGCAAAGGAAACTATTTCAGACTTCAAGTGGTGTGGGTGGCAGCAGCGTCCTACTTGCACTTTTGAAATTTCTGCCATATATTACCCTTTCATTTTATAGGCACCATTTGCATTACCTCATTGATGGGGTGGTTTTCTGTCTTTCTCTCACTTGTCCACCCAGTACTGTGGGTCAAAGGTTAGTCCCCCAGGGCAATGTCTCTTGTGTTTCTCTGTTTAATCACCTAGCAGCACTTACATGTTCAACACTGAGTCATAGGTAGTTTCCTATAACTTCTGAGAATTGTTTCAGTGACTAATACAGGCTCTGTTGACCTAGTGAACACAAGTCCCAGAGATTGTCTCTGATTTGTGACTCTTGCATGACATTGTGACTGTCTGCCAGGCAGTTTATGAGACTGTGGATATACATTTATACTGGAGTCTTATAGTGTATTAACTTTGGAGTTGTCCATATCAATCACATACTACTTTATGTGTTTCAGCTTTCTGCCCATGATGCATTAATATTGTCTCAGCCAGTTTCTACACCATTGCCATTAAGGTATCATTATTAATGCTTTAAATGTCTGCAACTTGAAAAGTTCAGAGGCAAATAGGAATGAAAGAAAGAAGCCAAACATTGCTGCAATATTTAGATCTTATAAACAGAAAGCTCAGTACACATTTATAATATTATACAGTGTTGTCTTTTTGACATAGGCCTGTCCCTTGTAGAAGAATAATATCACAAATTATCTTGAAATAAAGATGAATTGCCAGACTATTGTAGGAACTCCAAAGAAAGAAGCAGCAGGCTGTGAGGAGAAAACAAGTATTTTAATATCTTCTATTTTCAGAACCTGTGTAGTAAGCAAATTTTTTTTTAATAATATAGATAGACTGTTTGTTACCTTGTTTTTTTCCCCTTTTTGGATCCAAGAGAGACGTTTATGACAAGCAGTTGTGTGAATTCAGTCAACGCATAAGTGTGCAAACATTTTTGAAATTCAAAATTATACCTAAAAATTTGTATTTGTTGCTTGAAGGTTGATGCAGTCTCTGTGGATACTGCCTACATCTTCTGGGCTGGAGCTCCCTGTAACTGTGACATGGGGTTTTGTTTGCATGGTTTTGCTGATTTTTGGTTTGTTTTTAAGTTAAAATATTCTTCCTTTTTTAATTTCCCCCCCCCCCAATTATCATAAATATTTTGTGTGCAGCAGAATCCTATGTTTAATCACATCTATTATACAGTCTCTTAAGTGAAAAATTACGACCAGCCATCAAACTGAAAAGTAACATGTAAGCACTTTCTAAGGACAGATTTTACATCCCCTGTGCTCTTACAGGTATCATTACAATTCCTAAGTGTGTACAGTCCAAACAAATGAAACAGAGTCTAAGCTCTAGAAACTAAAGGCGCGTTACTATCAGAGTAATAGATTGATTTTACTTGACTACTATTACAATTTGATACTGTGATTCTAAGATCAAATGGATACTCTAGTTCATGATTTTTGCCTAAGGCAACCCATCACGTGAAACAACTGGTGTTACTTGTGCTTGGATTAGTTGTTAACCAGTTAGATCTGGTTTACTGTTATTAAGTTAATGTTATAAAGTTAATGGTTGGACTGGATGATCTTCAAGGTCTTTTCCAACCTAGACGATTCTGTGAAAGACAAGATGTCTGTGCATATATGAGAGAGAGTGCCATAAACAACACAAACTCAGCAGTAGCGTGGTATAGCATATGTTTCTTTAGCAAAGGAATTTAAATTTAGGTTTCTTTATGGTGGTACAAGTCTCATATAGCTATGACCTCAAGCTATTAGGTAGAGAGGTAGATATTTGATGTGTAGTGATATTAGCACCATTGAACTAGTTGGACTAAAACAGTTGTCAGAAGTTTGATAGTAGTGACTTTTTTTTTAATCCTGTAACATCTTATTCTCCTTCTCCCTTCCTACCCACACCTTAGTGGAGCAAACTTTAGCACTCTGCTCATGAATCTTGGACCAGAAAACTGTGCCACTCTGTTACTCTTCGTATTACTAGAAGGCAAGATCCTCCTCCATTCTCTTAGACCAGCTGTGTTGACAGGAGTTGCTGAAGCTGTGGTAGCTGTAAGTACAAAGTGTTCTGTACAGCAGTGAGAGAAATCAGTACAAACTCCACAGTTGTTACAAGGCATTTTTAAGTTAAAATTACTGATGCACTAAATGATAATTTTTCCCAGCAATACATTTAGTTAAGGTGCCCTAGCATGTCTTATAACTATCAGAATCATAAACATTTTTGCATAGATAACTAAGAGATGTACTGCAAATAAGTGGTCAAACTTATTTACAGGTAAGATTTTATTATTATAACATTAAATTATTATTATATATAATTTATATTAAATTATTATATTATTAAACTATTATTACATTACAGATAGACTTCTTTCTGACAGTGTTGCAAGCCTTTTAGCAATTTAATTTCAACTTGCTGCATGTAACTTCTTGGCTTTTATTGTTCAGTATCTGTTGTCTTGTTTTAATGTGCTCATTTCCTTTATTTTTTCCTTCAGATGATATTTCCATTTCAGTGGCAATGTCCATATATCCCCCTCTGTCCTTTGTCTCTGGCCACCGTACTCAGTGCACCTGTTCCATTTATTGTTGGAGTTGATTCACGATACTTTGATCTGTACGATCCACCACAGGATATTGTGTGCATTGACTTAGACACAAACATGGTATACATGTAAGTTCTATGGAGTTTTTACATTTATCTGTAGGTGGAGAGATTGCTGAGATGCTCAGGAGATAAAATTAATACTAACTAACACTGTTTTATCTAGTATGGTTCATACCTTAGTGTCCTCTGTGTTTTTTCTCATTACTAATGCTTCATAGCAAATTAAAACTTCCCAAGTCAAGGGTCAACACTTGGTGCTGCCTATAAAAATGTCATGCAGATGTTGCTATAAATTTAGTAACAATGGTAATGTGTTCTTGTTTGTTTTTCTATTTCTAGTACTGCTTATTAGGAAATGGGACAAAAGCTAGAAAAGAGGAAGAAGAGTGTTGTTTGGTTTTTTTTTTCCTGCCCCACCATTTCTTACATTTTCACCTTGACCTACCAGTTTTGAATTTGGTTTGCCTGTGTTCAGTGACTGTTGCTATGAACATGAGTGCTTTGGGACCATTCATGACAGGTTTTGATGCTGTCTTGCACTTGGGGCACTTTATGTTAGTGTTAATAAATTGTTCTCCAGTTACAAGGGCCAAATTTTTGGTGAGATCAAGCAAAATTTGGTGTCTTGACTACATTTAATCTAAAATATTTCTCTTAATTGCTAGGTTTTTAATGCTTTTCTTAAATTGAAAGTGTTGCATGAACAGTTTCTTTGCAGCTTCTTGAGGAGAGGCTGAGTAACTCTTCTGTTTTCTTGTAATATATCTAAATGAGAATAGAAATAACAGAAAAATTCAGTTGCTTCAGGTATTTAATTCAGTAACTTACTAATTACCCTTCCATTTTAAATTAATTAGATCATAAATACAAAAAGGCATTTAAGCTAGTTCAAGATGAGGGTGAACATCACTAAATAAAGTGGACATCTTTCGGTGTGAAAATAGTTTTACCTCATGTCACTTTTTAACCCTTTTGTTTTTACTAATTTGAGTTAGAATTAGTCATTAGATTTATGGACCAGTTGAATGCTTTCTTGATTTTCATTGTGTCAAAAGACCCTTCCTCTACTGAAGCAAATGTTTCCTTTATATTACTGAAATGCTTTGTTTTACTAGTAGCATCAAAGGAAATAGTAAGCAATGGAGCAGATTGTTTATTTTTTGTTTTTTTCTCCTTCCCCTAGGTCCCCATTAAAAACACTGCAAAAAGCATTTTCATCACTGTATATCAAAGTATTATGCCACCAAAAGAATAATTATAATAGGTGTTGTGAAAGAAGAATGTATTAAAGAAACTCAAGGAAGATAACTTGTTTATATGAAGATATTTGCAACCTGAATGTTGCAAACCTATATGAAGATACTGCAACCTGAATGTTTTTGTTCATAAGTAGAATGGAAGTTAAAGACTGGGTTGCAGAAAAATGAAGGAGATAGAAACAGGGAATTTAGCAGGGAGATAAGGATGTCAGGATTCTGTTGGGATGACTGCTAGAAAGACCAAGTACCAACCTTACTTGAATTGATTACTGAACTAAAAATCTACCAGTGGCTGACCTCTTATGAAGCACTCAACTGGAAAGATTGTTGCACCTTTTCTTTTACTGTCTTAAAGGTCCATTTCTCTTTCAATAGTTAACTGATCTTTTTCTTTTTTGGTGTCCATTTTGCATATATCTCATATGTACCACTTACTTGACTTCCAGATGAATTTGACATGTGTAACATTTGACTTGGGTATATGTGAGATGTTGGTACCTGCATTATAAATTTTTTTTAACCTGGAAATGAGGACATTTTTCAGTTTTGGAGATGTTTAGGGAAAACCAAATCTCTGTAAATCTCTTTGTACTGAAGATCATTCAGAATTCTAAAATACTACACTATTAGAGAGTAAAGATTAATGTTCCATTTTATTTAATCCATGTCTGTTTCTGCCCCTCTTTATTTCTGTGGCAAATCTCTGGGGTTTTTTTGAGGTGTAAAAGCATTTAACAGCACCGTTGCTAACTTTGAAAGACTGTGTAATAGAAGAATAACATTTGAAAAATTCAGTATTTTTTTACTACATTAGTCTGTCTGTCTAGTGTCTTTTTAGAGCAACTTTGCTGCTATCTTCCTTATGGTAGACTGAAGCTTTATTTACTGCCAGAAAATACTGAAGGCCTTTTATTCATTCAGCATCTTCCTTAATGCCTTTTTATGGATGTTTTTGGCTATCTCTGTGAAAGTAACACTGAAAGCTGGCTAAAGGAATAGCCTTATTAGGGCAAAGCTTTGAGAGTTTGTTTTATTTTTATAGCAGGATTTTTCTCCTTTTTTGGAACAGTACCACTTACATGGTTTATAAGCATGTCATGGTGGGGAAAAAAATGGGCAAAGGCATCCATAAGCATGCATTTTTTCTTTAACTCCTGAAACTTTGGTTTCCTTCCTAAGATAGTTCTGTGTCAATGCCAATTGAGCAAATAATAATTGAACAAACATTTCACTGGTGCAAAGTGCAAAACAAGTGGTGACAGCATCAGCTCAGATAGTAATAACTGATTAGGTCTTGTGGCCACAAGGTTTGTTGTACTCCGTATTACAGCAATTCTCCCCAGCCTTCTACCAGAAAGAGGCACGGGAGTTCTCAGGATTTACTGACAAGCTATGCAGGGAGAACATTAGGAGACCCAAAGTGCAGCTAGAGCTCAACCTGGCTACAGCTGTTAAGGATAATAAAAAATGTTTCTATAAATTCATTAACAGCAAAAGGAGGATTAGGGAAAATGTCCCTCCTTTATTGGATGCAGAGAGAAACATGATAACAAAGGATGAGGAAAAGGTTGAGGTGCTGCCCAACGCCTACTTTGCCTCGGTCTTTAGCAGTGGAACTGGCTGTTCCCTGGACACCCAGCCTCATGAGGTGGGAGATGGGGAGGGGAAGCAGAATGAGGTCATCACAATTAAGGAGGAAGTGGTCAGAGACCTGCTACACCACTTGGATGCACACAAGTCTGTGGGACCAGATGGGTTACACCCAAGGGTGCTGAAAGAGTTGGCAGATGTGCTCGCCAAGCCACTTTCCATGATTTACCTGAAGTCATGGCTAACTGGGGAGGTCCCACTGGACTGGAGTCCACTATATGTGGACTGGAAAATGTGACACCCATCTACAAGAAAGGCAGAAAGGAGGATCCAGGAAGCTATAGACCTGTCAGTCTGACCTCAGTACCAGGGAAGGTCGTGGTGCAGGTCATCTCGAGTGCCATTAAAAGTCATATAATGGACAACCAGGGGATCAGGCCTAGTCAGCATGGGTTTATGAAAGGCAGGTCCTGCCTGACAAACCTGATCTCCTTCTGTGACAAGATGAGCTGACTGTTGGACGAGGGAAAAGCTGTGCATATTGTCTACCTGGATTTTCGAAAAGCACTCGGCACAGTTCCCCATAGAATTCTCATAGGAAAACTGGCTGCCCATGGGCTGGATGAGTGAACAGTCTGCTGGGTCAAGCACTGGCTGGATGGACGGTCCCAGAGAGTGGTGGTCAATGGAGCTAAATCCAGCTGGTGGCTGGTCACAAGTGGTGTTCCTCAGGGCTTGGTGTTGGGACCATTTCTGTTCAGCATCTTTATTGATGATCTTGATAAGGACACAGAGTGTATCATCAGTAAATTCGCAGATGACACCAAGTTAAGCGGGAGTGTCGATCTGCCTGAGGATAGGGAGGCTCTACAGAGAGACTTGGATAGATTGGATCGGTGGGCCAACGTCGACGGGATGAGCTTCAACAAGGCCAAGTGCCAGGTCCTGCACTTGGGCCACAACAACCCCCTGCATGGCTACAGGCTTGGGGAGGTGTGGCTGGAGAGCTGTGTGGAAGAGAAGGATCTGGGGGTTCTAATTGACAAGCAGCTGAACATGAGCCAGCAGTGTGCCTAGGTGGCCAAGAAAGCCAACGGCATCCTGGCTTGTATTAGAAATAGTGTGACCAGCAGAAGTAGGGAGGTGATAGTCCCCCTGTACTCTGCACTGGTGAGGCCACACCTGGAGTATTGTGTCCAGTTTTGGGCACCTCAATACGAGAGAGATATCGAGGTGCTGGAGCGAGTGCAGAGGAGGGCAACGAAGCTGGTGAAGGGCCTGGAGAACAAATCCTATGAGGAGCGATTGAAGGAGCTGGGACTGTTTAGCTTGAGGAAGAGAAGGCTGAGGGGAGACCTCATCACTCTCTACAACTACCTGAAAGGACATTGTGGAGAGGTTGGTGCTGGTCTCTTCTCACAGGTAATTAGCGACAGAACAAGAGGGAATGGCTTTAAACTGCAACAGGGGAGGTTTAGACTGGACATCAGGAAAAAAATATTTCACAGAAAGAGTGGTCAGACAGTGGAATAGGCTGCCCAGGGAGGTGGTGGAGTCACCATCCCTGGAGGTCTTTAAGGGTCGTTTAGATGAGATGCTGGGGGATATGGTGTAGGGGAGAACTTGTAGAGTAGGGCTGATGGTTGGGCTCAATGATCCCAAGGGTCTTTTCCATCCTGAGTGATTCTGTACTCCCTATTCTCTCTGTCTTTATATCTGACAGCTTAAGCAAGATCTGGCATTATACCCATTGTCCTTCTAACAAAGATGAGCATCTCTTGGGGCCAATTTACTCCATTGCTTAATCAACCACATAATTTTCAAACTGTGAACTGAATTCCCAATCCTCCTAGTCCATGCTAGCCTGTGGCTGAAGCTGGAATTGAGTTGCCGTAGACATGTTACAGTGTTCCATATGACCATAAAGCTACCAGACTGGTCTTCCTGCATTTTGCAATAGCGAGTTCATGCTGTATTTCGAACTGCCTTTATCTGTATCAGAAGCAGTATGGCAGGTTTATGATAGTATACATTTTGCATAGTAATCACATACAGATTAGTATGCTTAAATTATATTAGCAAGACTGATAAAAATTGTGAAAGGAAAATCAGCTAAGTGAAACTTCCAACTAAAAAGTCTAAATCAAATCTTAATGCACATTCTCCATACAGACTGGAGAAAACTCTACTCATAGCTTTATTTATAGCTGAGGAAATGAAATTCTGAGTTACGTCACTTCCATTTTTGTGTTTTATGCAAATAGGGACAGTGACAAGATTTCAAAATACTTTATTTTTTTAGTTACGTTCTGAAAATGAAGCAACTTAGGGCTGTGGAAGCTGTTCTTTTTTATATGGTCTGTATTTTATATATCCCATTTTCCCTCCCCCGTGTTTCAGATCAGATGATAAGAAGAGCAACAACTGGAAGCAGATTCCTAAGAAGCCGTGTAAAAGTCTGCTCAGCACCTTAAAGAAACTGCACCCACAGCTGGCAGCAGGTGAAATATATAAAATAAAATGGGAAGGGGTAAGAACAAAAACTGCCTAAAGCAAGAAAAGTAATTATTCAAAGAAAACTACTAAATTTTCTGATACACACCTGTAAGTCTTAAATTATAATTAGTATATAAATGTAAAGACTTCCTTCCATCATATGTGGTGTGAATTTTTTTTTTTAGACTTACTTTCTTTGCTGTGACTTCCTAAAATTGGAGCTTTTTTTTTTAGTCTTTCCTCATGATTAAATCGTATTTAAACAGAGATTCAGCTAAAACATATTTGGATCTCGACCTAAAACAATATTCAGAGTTCTGATAAAAATAATAGAGGAAATGGCAATATGAGTAAAATAATGTTGAATATCTCAGTTATTGTGCAGATACTGCTGCTGAGTATCTCAGATAAAGACTTTTCTACAAAAAAAATCGATTAGGTAAATTTTGACAAAGTATTTTGTCAAAAGAAAAAGAAAAAGTTGTCTTCAGCCTATTGACTTGTACAGGTAAGAGCAAAGTTGTAGCTGACCTAACAGTTTTCAGTTATTGCTTCCTTATGACTGTAGCTCTTCAAGGTACACTGATTCAGAGTATGTTAGGTTGTATCATTATGGAGAACTCACAGTTATACAAGATACACAAACTCTGTAAGCTACAGAAACAGAAAAGTGCACTAATTAAGAGGAAGGTGTTCTTGCCTCAATTTTCTGTAATTTTTTTCTTTTTGCAGATAGCCTTTACTTCATCTGTTAGAAAACCTCAACTTTTCTTTTGGTTTTATCAGCAGGGTATGTCATGCAGTCTACCTAATGTAGAACTACTTCTTAATTTTACCTTGAGCAGAACAGTGGTCTTTCTAGATGGCTGGTTTTTCTATTTTGGCTATATTATAATAGATATGTTGTTTATATTTACATATAAATATTTATATTATGATAACTGATACTTCTGTAATAATAAAAAGCATGTAACTATCATTTTCAGCAGTACCTGCTACTGTTTTTTTAAGAGTGCAAGAGTAAACTCTGAATGTCATCTAGTTGTTTCTACCCTTTGGTACAGTCAAATGTTAGAATTTTGATTGGAAAAATAGTTTTAGGTCCTTTCTCTCCAGGTGTGTAATCTTCAGAACAGGGAAAACATGGTCCTTTGTGTTGATATATTACTGAAAGACTACATTCAGTTGTATGTGTGGTAACATTAACTCACCTGAGATCCTCCTTGTTTCATGTCCCAAAGGGCAGGATGAGTTAGAAAAACACATAATCAACTCTTGAGGTAACCTGCCTTTTGTATGAGCCAGATCAAATGGAAAATAATCACAGGATTTCTAGTGTTTGTCACTTTTGAATAGGGGCAAGTAGAAAAAAGAAAAATCCATCTTCAGCATCTTGCAAGGGTTACCTGTTTGAATGCACTGCATTTTAATGTAGGATTGTGTGTCTTATTCATTGCTAGTTCACAGGAAAACTCAAGAAGGCTCTGCAGTGGAGATGACTCCTATTGAGGCAGATTTCTCCTGGCAGAAGAAGATGATAGAACTTGAGATGGAGATCCAGGAAGCTTTTCTCCGTTTCATGGCATCTATTTTAAAGGGTTACAGAACATTTCTTAAGCCAATCACACAGGCGCCTTCAAATAAAGCAACTGCTGCTGATTCCTTGTTTGATCATCAAGGTGAGGGTGAGGCAAACTAGCTGCTGATAGCATTGGCACTGTTACAACTTTAGGGTTGAGGAGCTCCTTAACTTCAAAAGGTCAATTAGCAATATTTAAAATTGCAATTATATAAAGTGAAACTATTTGGAGTTGATTATACCACAGATACATGCACATAGAACTGCAGTTTTGCAATGGTTCTGGTATTAGAAAAGTTGTCTTTCAGTAGCGTGATGCCCTCTGTGTGTGGTATATTCTGTGAGGGCAGCTCTTGGTAATGAAAGAGTATTTCTCCATTTGTACAGACCAAAAATGCCGGGAGCCCAGTAGTGAAGAACAGAGTAATGTTCTTGATATAAATGGGAAGATAATAGAGAATAGGACAGAGATCAGAAACATAACAAAACAATAGTCAGCAAAGGTCATCTTACTTTTCTCATCACCTTAACTTTTCAGCTCTGCTTATGAGTTGAATGTCACATGTTTTGTTTTGTATGTGGTGGTGGTGGCGTTTTGGGGCTTTTCTTGTGGGGGGTTGTTGATTTTTGTTTTAATTACTGGAAGAGAGATTTGACAGATTTTTAGTCAAAGGTTTGGAAAGTCAAATATTTTCATCACCTGTTAGGATAACATAATTTTTGTTTTAGTATTGTTTTAACTGTTAAGATACTTTTGCTTTTGTACAAGGTCGTTATCTCCTTTTTCTTGCATACAAAGTCAACAAACAGTGGGCTGATTACATGGGGATGATTGCTTCCCAAGTATTGGTAACTATAGTGAAAAATAATTATTAAAAAAAGCTGTTATTTTAATCTTCCAAATGCAAGTAGTGATAAGTAGGTTTTTTTATTGATAAAGCAAATACTTCATGTATTAGTACTTTAAATATTGTATGTTGACACTTTATATATTAATTTCTTACGGAGCTCATAACTGCTATTTAGTTGTGTGTTCCTTTTTATAACCAGGATTTTTAAAAAGCAGAGACCGTGCCTATACAAAGTTCTACACACATCTCACCAAAACACAGATATTCAGCCGCTTTATTGAAGAATGCAGTTTTGTGAGTGACAAGGATACTGGCTTGGCATTTTTTGATGACTGCATAGAAAAGGTGAAAAATCTAGCAATACTGTTAAATTATATGGTTCTGTTAATTTTGTGTTACTGTCCTGGTTTTTAGTTGTAAAGGTGGATACCCTCTGTAGCAAGTGTTTTGAGGGATTGGAATTCTTGGTGTTTTTTGCTGAGTCATTTTTCTTGCTTCATCTTCTTGCATGGCCATCATTTTCCATACTGATGCAGGAAACTTTCATTAAAGCCCTGTAGTATCTCAAGCTATAAGACAGGGTGAGGAATAACAGTAGATGACACTTTACCACAATGCCATCCATGTCTTCCCTTTAAATGTTAATCACATTATCTACCAGTGGTCATCTGCGTTGTGTCTCTTTTTCACACAATTTAAACTTAAAACACAAAAACATGCCTAGTGCTCCACTTGTGGTCAAAACTGATTTATGTAGGTAAGATTCCCTTTCGTTGCCTGTATTTTATATGAGAAAGATTGCTGTAACCCATTCTTGTTTTTTGAAACAGTCTCTTCAGCGCGGTTCTGGTCTAGATGGGTTATTGAGTTTATAGCTTCATCTGTAAAATTCCAAGTTCACAATATAAAAATTAGGAGCTAGGGAATTATATGTATTTTTTAAAGGTGTATATATATGATTCTTTCTGGACAGAACCTTCGTTTTCATACAAAGTTCTTATAGAATAAGCCTTTGATTCAATATTGATTCCGGTCAAATTAACACTTGTAAACAGACCACAAAATAAGTGTTTAAAACTTTTTTGCCTTTATTTTTTTTTTCTGCTGAGTATGGGTTAGGCATCTAGAGTATACTTCATCTAATACTGTTAAGAATTTGATATTATTGCATGTTATTAATGTGTTGCATATTTAAATTGTCATATTGGAAGTATCTGCAAAACAGCAGTTTCTTTCAATTAAACTAAATGAAAGCGCTTTAGTTGAATAGATCTAGGATTTTGTACTTAGTAGATAATGTCAACAAATTGAAAGCATGCTGATTACTGCATTTTCTTACTTTCAGGAAAGGAAGTATTTGAAAAAGAGATTAATTGCTTTACAGTAATATGAAAATTTAGTGGTTTGTATTTAATATTTCAGTAAATGACACATCTTTAATAGAATTATTAATTTGGATTTTTTTGAGTTGAGAAGAAACTCTATTTTTCTCCCCCACCCCACACCCGCCTGCCCCCACATCCCCCAGCTCTTTCTGGATAAAGGAACAGAAAAACAAGAGAAAGTATTTTGTCCTTCAAAATGTTTAGGGATATCTGATTGTGAAAGAAAAGGCTGTGGACTTGATATTTGAGTAATTAGAACAAATATAATTTCTTTTATATATTATATATATAATCAAATAGAGTATGTATTAAATATATTTTTACATATACTTACATAGTTAGTGTTAAAAAGGACATTTTATCCCAAAGCCAAACTCTGTACTTAGAATATAAACTGTCATTCTTAGGTTGATGTAGATTCCGTTGAAGATACACGGTTAATTGAGCTTGATGAGTCACAAAAAAGTGAACACACAGTGTTCATAATGCCACCAGAACCTCCTGCTGATGATGGACAGGACCGAGTGCCAAAATACAGGTACAAGTTAAACAGCCAAATGTAGTGAAACTAGAATGCTTATGATGTTAAGCAGGCCAGATGTTCTGTCTTGGTGCAAGACTTGCCTTAATGTTCAGAATAATCTTTAACAAGATATAAAGTCTCAGATTCTGGTAGGATTCTGAAGCTCTAGAAGTCGGTGTTTTTTGTGTGTGTGTATGTTTCAGGGCATGTGGATTTTGGTTTTAATTTTTCAGAAACTTCTTGCCAACTTTATAGTAATACTTTTCTACATGTATTCAGTGTCTTTCTTCCTGTTTGAGCCATGTGTATTTTGTAGCAATTGCAGTGCACTTTGTTTCACAGTGGAGATGACAGGGGGTGGGTAATGGATCTGCACACTAGTGTTGATCTGCAGCTGATGAACCAAAAGAACAAAACACCCACTCCAGTTTTCAGACTTCTTTCATTCAGTGTTTTTCAGCCCTGTGCAGGAAGTGTGGAGTTTCAGACACTCTGGGTATGATTTTTTTTCTTCCTCTCTTTCTTGGAGGTAACAAAGGTTCTGTTTCCAACTGTTGTACTTGTTAATCATCATCTATGCTTACCTGACCTTCATCATATGGATGGTAGTCTGGTTCTTGTTTCCATTATCAGTGGAGATTTAATGTCCAAGGCATCTTGTGATATCTTTGTGAATAAGACTAAAAGGATCTTGCTGTCTTCTTTCCTTTTTATTTTTTTTTTTTTTTTGCCCCTGGTTCTTGTCAGTTCTTTGCACGCAGGTTGTCTTTGTACAGCTTTCCTGCTATCAGCAGGTAGTGAAAAGCTTTTGTTTTCTGTTTTTTTAATTGTCTATATAGCTATAAAAACTTCCCACGACTAGATTTCAAGCTCTTTGACAGGCCACAGGAGCTCAAACTCTCCTTCAGCAGACACCCAGCTGGGAGCAGCATTTCCAGTAGTCCAGCACTCATGGCAAAGAGGACAAAACAGGTCAGATGAGTCTTACTGTAATCACTGTGTGAATACTGAAAGATAAGAGGCTTTTTTGTAAAATTGCCGCTACCTATTTATACTATAAGTTAATGTTGTTACAGGTGAGGCCTTTGTAACCATTGAGAATATACACTTGTGAAAGAAACAGAAGGCAACAAATAAACAAATTAGCATCTGAGTTTATTGTCAAACCCATTTTTAAGCCTCAAACTGTAATATAAAACGAAAGGAAATTAAAAATAATGGTTGAATGGGGAAGAAAGAAAAAAGAGGATTAATTCTGATGCTGGTTTTTCGTTGCAGAAGGGAGCTTCAGTTGAATATTTGTCCATTATTATTAAATGCTTACTTTTAAGAAGCCAGTATCTGACTTAGTAATGTCTTCTAGATTCAGGATGTTACATGTTTGTCTGCTTTTGTGTTTTGTTTCTCTCTTACAGGAGATTAAAACAGCCCATAAATTAGCCAAGAAGTATTACGTAAGCCCCCCACAGTGGGCTAAGTGTCTCTTCAGTCATAGTTACAGCCTATGGTTTATTTGTCTGCCAGCCTACATCAGAGTTGCACATCCTAAGGTGAAAGCACTGCAGCAGGCATCCGATGTTCTAATTAAAATGAGGAAAACTGATGTGGAACCACTAGATGAGGTAAGTGCAAATAAAAAAATGTTACCATAAACATGGAATAGAAGACAAGGTGCAAATATAGTGTGTTTCACCACCACCACCAGGTTAAGCATATTTACAGTTTCACCTGTTTTAAAGCCACCTTAAAATGATCTAGGGCAACTGGAAGTTCATTTCCTTTTTCATCACCAGCATAGTGTCAGCTGGGTCAAGTACTCCTACTTCGTGTGGCTATTCCCAGATTTCTTCAAGAAGGAAGTCCTTGAATGTCCCTGTTTTTAAAATGCACTTTGAATTAATGCTTTGCAGCCTCACTGAACTGAAGGAATAATAGGTTTGTGTGCAGCATACCATTCTTTCAGTAGATCCACAGGCACACAATAGCAAGTTATCCTGGTTTTTGCATGGGCATTTCCTTCCCTCCTTTATTTCACAAACAGAAGAGCTAAGTGGAAAAAAAATCAGCATTCTCAACAATGTGACTGCTGATGTCATTTCAGCTCGTGTGGTTTCCTGTTTAATTTTTGCTCCCTCTTCTGGCTGTTGAGTGTTACGTACTGAGTAGCTGCTCTCACATGGCTTTCTCTTTTACATGTGTAAAAGTTGGAAATCGAGGAAGAGCTTGAACTGTTTCAAAATCCTTGTCATTAGTCCATTTATGCATTTCTGTATCTTGTCAGGTCTGCTACAGAGTTGTAATGCAGCTCTGTGGACAGTGGGGTCAGCCAGTTCAGGCTGTGAGAGTCCTCTTTGAAATGAAAAATGCTGGAATACAGCCAAATGCCATCACCTATGGTTATTACAATAAGGTAAGAGAAGTCTTGACAAGGGATACTGGACCAATGTCTGTCTTGCTGTTGTCACTCCTCTTGTCCTGTAGCATGTTTTGAAGATTGTTACTTACAACTCTTCACTTGGATTTGCTGATTCTGTTGGGCAAGCAGTGCATTTTGAACATACTTACAGTTAACTGGACCTACACTATGATTTTACACTGTTAAGCTAACCAAAAATTTTGTTGGACTACACATTTATAGTGTTTCCATTTCCAAGTTTTGGAACCTGTCTAGTGCTTCCATGTCAAACCCATCTGTTCCTGGGTGTATCCTTTAAGGTAGCAGGATCCAAGATGGATCAAGGCTGGAATTAGACTAGTTGAAGTAACCTCCCTCTCTTTTTCTTGCTTCCAAGCTCCAGTAATATAAGAAACTATGGAAAGTGATAGGAAAGGAAGTGCTAAACTGATCTGTTGTTACCTAAGTATGTAAATAAGAACAAAACCCACTTGTTTACTTAAAGAAATCTTGATCTGTTGTTCATTGTTACTCAGCTACTGTATCCAGAGCTGTGGGATAAAAGGGAACCACTCATAAAAGGGAATAGCTCATAAAAACTCAAATATTTGTCCTTCACATGAGGGACAGGAAATGCCTTGAGTATGGAAGGAAAAGCTTCTCACTGCACTGTTTCTTAGTGTAACTTTCTTACTGTTTTTGTTATTGCAATGTCTCTTTATGTAGGCGGTTTTAGAGTCTCCTTGGCCTAGCAGTAACCGCAGTGGCATATTCCTGTGGACAAAGGTACGAAATGTAGTTCGTGGCACAGCACAATTTAGGCAGTGCTTAAAGAAATCAGCGCAGAACCCACGAGTACCTGTGATATCAGGTAATAAGTTAGCTGAAATGGTTTTATTTCTGCTGAACAAGAGCATGACATGTTTTGTGAGGGACTGCAGCTAACATTGTGGCTTTTACAAGTGGAAAATCTTTCCTTAAGTGTATAAAAATGGTTAATTGCCAACTTGATGCTTGAAACAGTCTTAGAATGGTTTTTGCACACTGAAGAATTGATTAAATTCTGCTACTAGAATTTCATATTCTTATATGTGCAAGCAAAAGTATTTACTGTTGTCTGAAGAGGTTAGATTTTTTTTAAAAAACTGAAAAGTTAAATCCTCTCTTACTAACCAGCTCTCATTCATGTCTTTAGCTCTGCGGAGTACCACGGGTGGAAGTGATGGGGACATGGTGAGCCATGGTAGCGTGGATAGTTCTAATGATGCTAACAGTGGGGAGCACACTCTCTTCGTCAGTGACTTAGTCAGGCTTGATTCCATTGATAATCACTCTAGCACAGGTACTAGATTCTGCTGGGTTTCACTACTAACAGTCCCCCAAAAGGTTAAATTTTCTAGTCACCTGTTGATTTCCCCTCCACAACCACCACCTTCCCCTCTTGAGCTGTAGGGAATGAAGCATGAAGTTAAACTATGTGAAGAAGAACAACACCACTGTTGTTGAATATTACTCCTTTACCACAGTTTCTTTAGGTTAGAGTGAACTGTAGCAGAAGTACTCCTATGTTAAAATAAATGTCTTGCTGTGGTCTCATGAACCTTGCTTTTGTACTAAGCTTCAGAAGAGGTATGAAGCCTCTGACATGTGAGTGGTCAATTTTTGCATATTGTCATGTATTCATAGAAATGATAGTCTGCATGAGTAAAACCTTTTCCCTGCATTAAAGGAAAGGAGTGAAAGTTGCTGAGGTGATTAGAAGCTAACACTTCAATTAAAATGTTGCTCCTTGATGGTAATCCAGAAAGGCCTAATTAGCATTCCTGGAATTAGTATGTTATGTTTGATTATAGTAAACTATGCTTTTTAAGGCCATAATTCAAGCTTCTTAAGTTGCTTAAGTTCTTGCTTCTTGTTTCTTAAGTTGCTAGACTTGGAGATAAAAATAGAAATTCATACAGTCATACAGTCTTTATGAGACACCCTGGGAGTGGAAAGACAGGTGATAAGGTGGAGAAAAAGTCCTGCCTTAAATGTGGTGTGCACTCTTCCAGACAAACTGGAGTAAAAGAAGTGCATAGGAAGGGAGTGCACAGGAAGTTAATCACTTGAGATGGCAAGACAAAATTCATGGTTCTTCATATTTGCTTTAGTACTGATTACATCCTACCTGTGCACAGTCTCAACTAAACTTCCTTTTCGTGTGTACTTCAAAACTTAATGTACAAACAGTTCTTTCACACTCTGTGTTTTTAATACCTTGAGCCCTTCTGTAAAGAGAACTTTTGAGTCTTGATTCCTGTGCTTCATCTGATATGCCTGCCTAGATTACTGAACTTCCCTTCTCTCTGCTCTTTGTTACTCTGCTTTTTGCTCTTTGCTGTCTCTTGGGTGCCGCATTTGTCCTTGGCTATCATGGTGTGGGGTGCAGACTTATATGGTGTGAAGCCTTGGATGCACGTGTGCATTATTTCTACCCTTGAATGTTACTTCTGAAGGTAATTCACCCATTTACTGATAGGGTGTTTTCACTTCTGTGCAAAGCAGGGATACTAACATTATTGAAATGATGATAGAGAGAAAATAAGGACCGAAGAATGTCAGAACTTACTTTTCTGCAGAAAAGGTTTTTAATATAGAAGCCAAATGGAATAAATAATGGCTACTCAAACTTCTAAATGTCATTCTTTTTTACATGTTTACTCTTTGTTGGTAAAATAAACAACAGTAATATATACTGTAGATAAATTAAGTCTGTCACTCAAGTTTTATGGAGCTTCCTAATACCTTTCACACTCAGTAACTTACTTACACTGTGATCTTTTTAAATATTGTCATGTATTCTAATAGGTACTCTAAGGCATTTAAATAATTCTATTTAACATGTTGCTGTGGGATATGTTCCATATAATATTTTTGTATTTTTGCATATGCAACAGCACTTCAGATAAAAATAACAAAGAAAAGAGTATCTTTCTGGATTGTTTCCTGTGGCAGACTTTTTGCACTACTGTAAACTATTTATTTATTAAGAATGAGTTACAGCTGTCAAGTTTAACTGGTATTGTGGGGGAGCAGTCTTTTTTAAATGTTTAGATTTTTACTTTTTTTCTATTACATTTTATACTTTGCACTATAGCACAAAGATGTAGTACAGTTTATGGTACAGTTCTGGGATGTATTCATTGTTAGAAGCTTGCTCAATTACCGTTGTGCTTGTCTAAATTTCTTTTGTAGATGCATTTGAGAATTTAGTTTGCCCAGCAATTAAATATTTTATGCTAATGAGAAGGGAAAGGAATGAAAGGACATACAATGCATTAAAAATAATTAGTCACTATAGTGTTCCTGGGGGAATAACTTGTATTTAATGTAATAATTAGAAAAGTAAATTTGGATTGTGTAGCCTAATTATCTGTGCTGTCACAATCACCAATTACATCTGTCTGTGCACAGATTGAGCATTTTGGTGGTCTTAATATGAACTCCTCTGTTGAAACAAAATGTGAAACAAATTAATTTTCAGTTCTTTTATTTTCATATTGAAAAATAAATTTAGGAAAGAAAAACAAATCTGAGGCATATGTTTGTATTCCTTCAAACAGGTGGTCAGTCAGACCAGGGCTATGGATCCAAAGATGAACTTTTAAGAGATGATGGGGATAGTCTTCATGCAGCTGAAACACAAGTAGAGAAAGATATTTCTTCTAAAGCTGAAGACCTAATAGGAGGTTAAGTATGCATGTTTACATTGATGAAGGTTTTTTGTAATACATCTTCTTCATGGATTAGACTACCACAGATACTTAATGTATTGAATTCATAATGTTGCCAAGGTCAAAATATGATTGTATGAAATCTGGTGTACTACTTCTGTGCCCTAGATATTAGCAGTGGAATACATATAGGTAGAAATAGCCTTTCATTAGACTAGTTTAACATGGAAAAATTGGACAAGTTCTGGGGCACACAGTATTTTGGATTCCATTCTTCTCATTTGTATATTTGAAAACTTGACCATTTTTTCAGCTGTACCAGTTGACCTAATAAAAGGCAGTACTTTTTCCTACCACCTCTTCCCAACTATAGAAAACATGGTCATCTCCTGTCTTCTATCCAGATTTTGCCCTTAATTTTTCTGTATTTTGTCTTTCTCATTGCTGAATCTGTTTCATATCTGTGTTACTACATCCTTAATGTGACTTATGGCTTCTAAAGCTGTCATTAGACGAGTAGCCCTGCATGTAAATCTGAGAACTGCTGTTTCTGCTCTACTTTGGTTAGTTAAAAAAATACCAAGGGAAGAAATTGGCATTTGTTTTAACCTTGTGAACAGCTAAGCGCTCTCTGCATAATACTGTCTACTGTCATCTGTCTGGCTATTATTTCCAGGAAATGCTCAGTACCTAGTAGGACTGATTCTTTAGATTGTAATTACATAAGGGAAAAGCATTTGAGTTTGTTTTCCATAACAGTGCAAATGAAATAATTTAGTTAAATTAACTAAAGTTCACATTCTCTTTTTTCTAGAAGTTTGTACTGAAAAATCTAATGAAAAGCAACAGCTGAATATAGAAACTCGTAGTCCAGCAGACCCACCTGCTTGGGGTAACAGTATTGTGAAAGTTCCGTCTGGCATTTTTGATAGCAGTGGAAGGAAAAGCAGTGGTGGTGAGTCACTGGATGAAACAGCTTGCTAAAGTCTTGATTTTGTTGTGCTATACTGTTTTGCAATAATCTTCATGCTATGAAAATAAGCAAAACTTGTGTTTGAGATGCAGATGTCTCACACATTTGCTTTCCACCATTATCCTTTGCAGGTGACTTAAGAGACCTGTGGATTCTGAGGTTGAAAATCACTGTTGAGTAGATTGAAATCAGGATTTTTCCCTGTCCCGCACTGAGAGTGTTTCAGTAACGTTCTAGAAAACGAAGAGGGTTAGGGTCTCTATTCTTGATTTTGTCACCTAAACCTTGCTGACCTTCGACAAGTCTCTATTCCTGTGGCTTACATTGCCAGTGTATAACCTGGGAACAATGTGTGTTGTCTTTGCGCCATACAAAATCTATTTACACATCTGCAGCTTTATGATGAACGCTTATGGATATACAAAGGCCAAATCTTGGGGCTCTTGGATTTTTTCTGCTTTTGTGCCTATCCTTGACTAAGGCAGTGTAGTCCAGCTTCAGTGTAGCTTGACAGCAAAGAATTGACTGTCAGGCAAGAAGTTGCCCAGAACCTTTTTGGCAGTTATGAGAGGTGATGACTGGTCAAGAAGTACCATCAATGTGAGACTCAGACATCCTTCAGCAGTGGAAATGGTACATTGGATCCTCTGTTGGGATCCTAATGTTTTAGAATTCCTCTACTTATGGAGGTTTTTGCCTAGCTAACACAGCTTTTTAGGCAATAAATATTCCCAATTCCCCTGAGGAAATGGGAATATTTATAAGATCAGTTTAGATCTTCCACATACTAAATATTTTCTAAATATGACTGTGTCATAAATGAAGTAACGCTTCTGTGTTGTGCAGACACACATGATAGTTGGCAGTTTGTGGTTTTTTTTTTCAGAACCGAGCCGAACTGTGGAGTTTGATATATAGATCTGTGAATATAGCTCTGGAAAAGAACATAGTGCGATCTTTGCTTATAATTGTACTTTCAATTCATGAAATATTTTCAATTCATGAATATAGTACCTACTTTCCTGCTGGGTGTTGGCAAAAGGAAAGGAGGTAGAAGCCATAAAAAAGGCTTTGACCTCAAGGAGTCAAAGAGTAGATGACTTTTGATCTACAGGATGCCTTTGCAGCCAGTAAAATAACTTGTTAATAACAGTGTAACTTCTTAATGGATAACTTAAGATTGTGGTGCTCCTGGTCTTCTCACTGGTAAGAAGATAAGGAGATTTCACATGCTTTCTGGAAATAAACATTTTTTGTGACTATGGATACCATATTAATGCTTTTCTCTTTTAGAGACTGGTTCTAGCCCACTGTTCGTAACTCAGGATTCAGTTGAAGATGTAGTCTTTGGTGATGTTTCTCCTAACAAAACAAGTGAAAAAGGACAGAAGAGGCAGAAACTGTTTTCAGAGAGAAGCTGCAGTTTCAGCAGTGAAAGCAGAGCAGGAATGCTGCTGAAAAAAGGCAGCTTGGACTTGCATTCTAAAGAAATAGCAATAATGATGGGAGCAGATGCCAAGATCCTAACAGCAGCTTTATCTGGGGCCAAAACTTCACCCTGTCATATGAATAAATCCCACAGCTTTGAAAGTATCGTTGACCAGCAGGTGTCTGGCATAACTGGCACGTGGAGTTGTGTGACTGAGATTGATTGGGAATTGGAGCATAGGTCTTCACCAGTGCTGGAAGAACCTGGGGAAGGGCAGGAGCATCTTGAGAATGGAAGAGATGAGAACGTGACCAGAGTGGAAGACATGAACCTTGGACAGTCAGCTGAGTCCAGAAACCAGAAACTAGAATCCAGAGATGGAACTGCTAAAAGGAATAGCTTTTATGGAGTGGTTAAGCCTATTGAAAGAGAAGATGTTGAAGTAGGCTTGGACCCTTTATCTTTGCTGGCTACTGACAGCACACAACCAAGGCATCCAGAACCTGAGGAAAAGGTAGTGTCACCAGTTGCAGCACGTAATTTGGCAGATGAAATAGAGAGTTACATGAATCTGAAGAACCCATTGGGTAGTAAGTTTCCCAGCATGGAACTGCACAAGCCAGATAGGGAACCAGAAGCCTCTGGAACACTTAGTCACTCACAAGAAAGGAGGTCAAGCCTGCCTTTGGATCCCATCCTGCCATCCCCCAAGTCTTATGAAAATCGGAGAAGTCCTTCTGTCTCCAGATCCAAAACATTCACTGGACGACCAAAGCAACAAACCCATCCACGAGTTCAAAAGGAGCGGTCTTCATCTTTGACAGGACTAGGTCGTTCTTCTCCACATGGCTCATTAGGATCCGTCGTAACAACTTTATCCAGTCTGAAGTTAGACAATATACTGTCTGGACCAAAAATGGATGTTCTGAAATCAGGCATGAAGCAGGCTGCCAATGTGGCCAGTAAGATGTGGGGAGTTGTAACTTCAGCATATAGTTACTCAGATGATGAGGCAAGTGTTTTTCAATACGAAAAATTTGGGGAGACTAAGTTAGGGGTAACTTCTGTGTCCAGAAGATTTCTTCATGAGGTGGTGTGTTTTATTAAGTATTGAATTAATTAGCTATAAAAGTTGTATTTTATGTATGATGGAGTTTTCCTCTGTCATTAAAAAACTTTTCAGATGAAAGCAAATTAAATGGTCTTGCTGCAGTAAACTTAACTTTGACTTTTTGTTCTCAACATTCTCCCCCATTTATTTATCTATTTATATTTAAAGAAACTGCACCAAGTAACCCTAGTAAGAACAAAATTATGTCATCCTGAATGATATCATACTACCTGTCTTATTCTAAAAAATAAAGGTTGTGAAAACAAATCACAAACCTGAGAAGTCAGGTTGGTGAGGGTTAAAGTTGCGAGTAGTAAAGGACAGCCTTAGAGCTAGCAAATTCACTCATCAAGAATTTGGAAACTGAATGTTATGGTTCTTTTGTGAGTACACTTGATTAACAAAGTCTTTTGCAGAGTAAAATATTTCAGAGTATAATGACATGAATGAAAGAGGAGATGGAGGGATGAATATTTATAACTTTCTCCTTTCCATACACCTTGTTATTGTGCCTCCAAACTCATTTTTCTCTCTTAGAAAGGCTTCTGCTTGATTTAGTTAACCCCTTGACCTGGTGTTTGGCTTTAAGGGTCTTTTGTCACCCATCTTCAGGCTGTTAAGATAGCTTCTTGTTTCCTCTTACAAATTATCCCTCCTTTCCCCAACCTCCATAAAAGGTGGGAAAGGGGAAGATAGCTGTCTGGCTTTATTTCTACATGGAACAAATTTAGCTGATGTTACTAATAGGGTCCTTAATAGGGTTCTATTAAGTAAAAAAAAATTTTTTTCTTTTTTTTTAACCAGATTTTGCCTGTGACAATGAAAACTCACTGGTTTGCTTTCTTTCCTGAGTTTTTTTCCTGTGACCTAGGATTTCCTGTATGACTTTCTATTATACTGACCTATTCTGTAAAATTTTGTTTAATGTCACACCATAATCCCCTTAACATGACTTATTTTAGTTTCCTTCAAGGATCTTTTCATTCTCTCCTCTTTTATTTCTGCAACTTACCTTTTTAGTATCCTAATTATTATACTTTGTTGCATCCTGTGTCTTAGTGACTGTGTTATTGCTGCATCGTTTTAGCTGGTATGTTTCATTCCTATCTTCAATTCTGAAAATACGATTTTAACTCGGACCTTTTTTCTGCTAATTCCTTCATTTTGTGTAATGTCTGTCAAATCACAATTTCTGCATCATTTTTCCTGTCTCTCCTGTAATGAAGAAGTTTATATCCCTGTTGCTTTGTCACTCGGTTTGATCCTCAGCTAAGTATTTTCACTGCTAAAGCCTTTTATTTTTCCAGTATCCTTCTGGTTTGTCCAATATCTGTCCTTTTTGGGGTTACTTAGATTTATCTTAACATCTAAAAATTTTTTGCATCAGGATTTTATCTTAATCTCCTATTTTAATTATTTATTTGTTAGGATGAAGATGGAAGTCAAATAATGGATCTGGAAATACTCAAAAATGCTAATTTTCTTCTTGTATTAAAGGAAGAAAACAATCAACCAGACTTTAACTTCCCTGCTGGTTTCAAAGATAATATTTTAGGAGATAATCTGTCATCAAGAACTGGAGTCCCAGGGCTAATTACGAATGACCTTGCACAAAGCACTACTAGTCTTGGCAGTAGCAGTAGCAGTGGAGATGCAGGAAGACAGCATTACAGTGCAGGTGAGATGATTTTTTTTTTGTTTCCCCCTCATAACTTGTTTATAATATAACAAACAGGGAAAACTATTATGTGTGAAATCATTCATAACAGTGGAAGTTATGTTAATCTGAAATTATTACAAGCCTTTAAAATAAGTACAAGCAAATTTGTACTCTGTTCTATACTCCTCTCTTGCAGTAGCAAACAACTAACATTTCTCTCTTTGTTGAATGTATAAGAAGTTGATATAAAATGCAGGGATTAAACTGTAAAAATACTTCCTTTGTATATGTGATAGGAAGATTCCTAACTAGTTACAGCCAGTAACACCTGCTCATTGATGTAAAGTCATAATACCCTGAGAGTTCTTGAAATATGAATATGGAAAAGCAGAGCAGTGTTCAAGGACTGCAAATAGTTGCATAACTAACAGACACAGGTCTTTTTTTGGGGGGGTGGGGGGGGGAGGGGGAGGGAGGGAACCAAACCAAAAACAAACAAACAAAACCAACATCACTCCCCAAGCCCACAAAAAAAACCAGAGAAACACACACAAAAAATACGTCAGCTTCACTGTGTATTAGGAGGCATTGGATGCATACTTGATTTGAAATTGTGGAAGTAAATAGTTGATGAATATAGGGCTATTGCTAAATTGTCCTCCCCACCCCACTCAGTTCTAAAACTGGAAGAAGTAAATCTAATCATTTTCAGTTCATATTTGATTCAGTTAGATTTGATTCTTATTTTGAGAAAAAGATGTGTTGCTGAACCAGCTGGGAGGTTGGATTAGCTCTCTTTGCAGTATTTTAATGATGCAAATACTGTAAAGTCACCTGCGTCAAGAGAGGAAGAACTAACTGCTTTGTGGACTTGGACGTAAACTGGCCCTGTCTAGCAAAATCTTGATGGAATATCTTCTAGTTCCAGTTAGTTAGGAGAGTTATAAAAACTAACTGTAAAGAGTGGCATCCATCAAGAGGATACGTAAAAATTGTTCACAAACATAAACTTTAGCTGAAGAAGCAGAGGAACCTTCTTTATGACAAGGGGACTCTGGTAGTGATTTTTTGAAATAGGAAAGGTTGACTGGGCTTGTCAGAGGAAGTAATCCTAATAGTTTTGCTTCCTAAAACTGATTCCAACCATTTCCTTCTGGTAAATTCATTCCAGCTCCTTTTCCTCTTCTCCTGGGCAAAGCTCATAACCCTAAAACCCAGCCTTACCAAAGAAAGATTATTTGTTTTACTGCAATGTTAGTCAGGGAAAACTTAAGCGCAGTAATTGCATCTTTGGTATCATGTGTTTTGCCTGGTACTGTCCTTCTGTTTGCTATTTACATATGGATGTATCATTCAAGAAATCTTGAACAACTTTTTAGAGTATATCTATATATTGAGCAATCTTACTGCTCTTTGCCATTCTTTATCCTTTCTTTGTATTTTCAGATTTTATTTACTGATGCTTTTTGTTCTTTTACCAGTCTGTGATACATTGTGTTAGACAAAAATGACTTTGAAATGTTAATCACAAAAATTACATTTATCTACATTACAATATCAGTGAAGTTAGAGCTACACATATTTTTGGAGATCATCTGGTATAATTTTCTGTCTTGGTTGAACAGAAAATTATTTTCTTTGGAAATGGATAAATTACTCTTCCCTTGAACACAAGACCCAAAAATCTCTTTCTGTATAGGTGAAGTTTCATTCCCAAGAAGTATGAAAGCTCTAGATTCTGAGAAGTCAGAGCACAGCTCTTCGTATAACACTAGTTTATCCAGCATTTTCCAGAACTATGCAATGGAGGTAAGATAAATAAGCTCGTAGATGAAAAATGTGATTATTCAATATTACTGGTTTCATTAATGACCTGTTTAGTTGGACTGTAGTTGGATTTTCCAACACAATTTTTTTTCCATGTTTCTACTGCAAAGGTGCTTGATACTTTTACCCAGGGCGTGACAGTAGCTTCCAAAAAGTATGTTAAATGTTTTTATGTATCTGTCTTATCTTGAGAGAAGAAACAATTGAGGGAAGGGTGAAAACTTGAAGTGAGACAGAAATTAGAGAGGAAACAAGATTTTTTTTTTTTCCTTTCAAGATTTTTTGTGTGTTTTTTCCCTTTATGAAAATTATGTGTTGTTACTAAATAATTGTGGTGGCTTGACCAGAGCTAGCAGCTAAGCCCTCACCCAGGCACTTGCTTACTCCCTCCTCATCAGGATGGGGGAGAGAATTGGAAGTGCAGAAGCTAGAGAAAAAGCTTGAACATCAAGGTAAAGACAGTTTAATAAGTGAATTGGGGGAAAAAAGAAAAACAAAACAAGAGAGGGAACAACAAAAACCAGCTGATTCAAAGGCAATCAGTCAGCACAATGACACCCCAAGCAACAGCTGCCTTGGAAAAAAATCCCCTCCTCACACCCAATTTTATTGCTGAGTGTAACATTATGTAATATCTCTTTGGTCAGCTGTCCTGGCTGTGTACCATCCCAACCTCTTGTCCACCCCCAGGCTCCTCACCAGGCCAGGATGAATTCTTGTCTCCCAGCTGGCATTCTGATACCTATTGAACTCTTGTGGATAGTAAGCCTATAAAGCAAATTATAAAAGAACTGTGAAACAAGACGGGTAATATTAGTTCTTTGCTGTTCTAGGTACTGATGTCAAGCTGCTCTCAATGTAGAGCTTGTGGTGCTTTGGTTTATGATGAAGAAATTATGGCTGGATGGACAGCAGATGATTCAAACTTGAACACTACCTGTCCATTCTGTAAAAGTACCTTCCTACCTTTACTTAATGTTGAATTTAAAGACCTACGTGGCTCTGCAAGGTTAGTGGGTTTTATAGATAATCTCCTTCTGCCTTTGCAGTTGTACATGGTTATATTTTTTCACAAAAGGATCTTAAGCTGTATCTCCCAGTATTTTTGTCTAGATGTTCACAAGAATATTTGACAGTCATGATTGTACTGAAGGAAATTATAACTATTGAGTTTCATTATAAAACAGCCACAAAGGAAAGAACTGGTTGCCTTTTTACTACTTTTTCTTTCCATATTTTCTTTGTAAGCATAACTGTACAGAAGGCATAAGTCTGTTTTCATTTTGCATAGCTTTTAAAACAACGTAAATGGATCATGAACTTTTTAAAAGCATGTGAAGCATAGAATTTCTCCCAAATCAGATTTACTAACAGGTTTTAGTTACAGATCCTCTAACTTGTTGTTTCTCCAGTAGCTCTCCAGTTTAACCTTCTCCACTTAATATTTTTGCCTCTTTTAATTGCGCTGTGAAGTCTGGAACTTATTTTAAGTTACCTTAAAATGGATTCTCACTGTAGTGGTTATTGCTGAGAAACAGAACTTCCATTAGTGTTCTCTAATGCTGAAACTGAACATCTGTAGAATATGTACTTAAAAAACCTTAGCAAAGCAAGACATGTTCCTGTTACCTTGTGCCTATAATGGTATATGGTCTTCTAGTCTGTAATGTCACATTACAATGACAACCATTTTCAGTGATCTGTCAGCTATCGATACATTGTTGCTGATTGGGAACCATGACAAACTAAGGTCACTTGTAATGACCTAATTGGCCAGCGTAGGATTTCTTATTTTGCAGATCAAATCTCTGTGTTTGTTTACTCTGCCTATAGAAGTTAGAGCGGGGAGAGTAGGATGAAGTTTGTGTCGTGTTGTCAAGCTTTTTAATGTTGTTTCCTTATTCTTGCTACTTTTTGAAAGTAAATATAGAAAATAATAACTTTTGATTACTTTATGCTTACATCTTAACCTCTGTATTTCTCTCCCCTCTCACTCATGTTGTAACTTAGCTTTTTCCTGAAGCAAAGTACCTCAGGAGATAGTGTACAGAGTGGTACCCTTCCGTTAACCACGGATCCCTTGGAGCAGAAACTCTTGTCCAGTCCAGCTGTTGCTGACTTGATCAGTTTTTCAGATCACCCACAGTCCAGCCACACCATAGCTGAAGAAAGTAGCTCTGCACCTGAGCAGAGGTAGGTAAAACAGTGTTGTTAGTTCTGTCAGAAATGTATCAACGCTTCCAGTATTTCTCCTCTACTTCTAAAGTGAAGGTTGGCTTATGTACAAAATATGGTGGAGAAGTACAATTGTAACTTGATAATTGTCTGTTTTCTCTCATTCTTTTTGCACATTTTTTAGTGTGCTTTTGTCAATTTGAAGTAAGCTGGTTCCACTAAATTAGTGGGGTTTAGAGATACAACTACAGAAATAAATCTTCAGGTCCATCCGTTATTGAGTAATAGGTACCACTTCTACTCAGTATTGTTAGAACACTCACCTTTCAAAAGACACACAGAAATTTAAGCATTACTTCTCCTTTCCTTGTGTTTAGAGTTTAACAAGAAGGACACTGCATTATGGGGGAAAATAAGTCCATTTGCTGGAACACTTTTTTGAGAGAAAGCTCTTGGAACACTCAACACTTGCGCTGAGCATGCATTCTATGACAAGTAATACTGATATAAGCTCAGAAGAACTCAGTATCACTTTTCAAATGGTTTGAGAAAAGAAGCAGTAAGAAGAAGGTGTCATGTTGGAAGAGGGAAGAACTGAAATAGTGCAGTTATGAATTGTGACCCTTTTGCTGGGATTTGTTGACATTTTGTTGTAATGTTTGGGGTTTTTTTAATCATTATTCAGTTTGGAATTCCTGAGTATCAGTGCCTGTGAGCTAATGAGCTAATGCCTGTGTCAGACTAACTAGTCTGACACAACTTAAATCGATGTGATAATAGTTAGTCTTAATACTCTAAAAATGAAAGGTGATACTGCTTATGTTAATCTCTTAACGTTGATGTCTCATATTTTTAAATAAAGTCAAATTTAGGAGTGAAGGTCACCTCTAAATTAATCTCTTCCTTCTCTTTGTGAATTACTTGGAAGCAGACACTTTCTATTTCACTTGATGTTTTTTGCTTCTGTATTGGAGTTGAATTGTTTTTATCCATTGTTTTAGTTATAAGGGGCACAAAACGAATATTCCCAGATCTGCAAACGGCTTATTGTATGGATTAAATTTGATGAGCCTGTAATAGGAGTTTGCTTAAATTGGCTTGTTGGATGAGTTTGACACAATTTTATTTTTGCAGTTATTTTGGCATGCAACTTATAAATGGTTTTCTATAATATTTTTGCTCTGCTTGTGACATTTAGACAAAGTATACATAAAGGGAAGAGGGAGTAAAAATGAGCATAATGAGAACAATATGATCTTTGTGTATTGACAAAACGGTACATTGCTACTTTTTTCTAAGCAAGGTAAAGCTGTATCAGAGCAATGGTACCTATGCAGAGCTACAGTGCTCTCAGCTTCATGTCTCAGGTTGTACCTAGCTGCTTTTATTGAGGGATGGTTATACTATGCTGAAAGGCAATATATTTTCCATAAACTGAGGAACTAACTGGGCAAATACGATTCCTTATTAATAGAGAAACTTGATTTGGGATACATACTTGGCAGCCTTTCTCTGCTTCCTTTCTGCTACAATAGGAATGCTGAATAGTTTCATATTAGCATATTCTCTTCTAAAATCCAAACAGTGATGTGGCAGAAGAACAGAGTAAAGATCCCAGAACCATGAAGACATCTGCCAGTAATCCACCAAAAAGGGGAGTGTCCTTGACTCGGAGCCACAGTGTTGGAGGTCCACTGCAAAACATTGATCTTTCCCAGAGACCGTCTCATGGCATTTCAACAGTTAGTCTTCCAAATAGTTTGCAAGAAGTTGTGGTAAGTCTAGAAGCTGATCATTCAGTTGACAGCAAAATACTGAATGTAATGAACTTAGAATGAATGACATTCTACTACTAGTATTCTTGTCCATTTGGGGGATGGGAGTGGCCAAGCATATTTTCATGTTCTTATAACAAAAAAAAAAAATCTTCAGTTAATCTAAAATTGCTTTTTCAGCACATTGTACAAACAGTGCTGCTTGATTTGAAATGTTCTCTCTAGCAGAATAAAGCTAGACTTTGTCTTTCTAAAACTGGAAGATTGTTTTAAAAATAACCCGACTTCTACAGCAGACTAAACACAATAATACAAACAACACACTGTTGCAAGAGTGAAAGTTTGTTCCTTTTCTACACATTCACTTACACTCTTCCTCTATATTCTATTAGGCTTACCTGTAGAGGGAATGGTAGAAGGTTAAGAGCCAGTATTGAGACTATTACATTATTCTTGTATGTGAAACAACTTGTTTCTCCTCTCTCCTGGTGCTTTTTATTGGCAAGAAACTGTCTTAACATGTGAACTCATGATTCAGTTCCACAACTGATGTAACTACTGACATTTTTTTGCAATCTCCATCGCCACTTGCTTGATATCAGCTTAGCTTGAAACTGCTCAGTCAGGAACAAGTTGTAACAAATTAGCATTTTCTCTTTTTCACGTAACAGAGAGCTTAGGTGATTAAGAAACACCTGGACAGTCAAAACTACTGATGCTGTTAAAGTTATTGTGTGTTCAGTACTTCCAGAAGCTTCTTCCAAATATCAAAAGAAACTGCAAGTAATCCTAAAGAGTCTTTCTGGAAGAAAAATCTTTGATTTTGTAAAAAAAACAGTTTTTCTTTTTTGTGTGGTGTTTTGTTTTTAGGATCCTTTAATACAAAGACCTAACCCTCTCCCTGTATCTGTACCCTACTTGAGCCCTTTGGTATTGCGTAAGGAGCTTGAATCACTGTTGGAAAATGAAGGAGAACAAGTAATTCATACATCCAAATTCATCAATCAACACCCCATAATTTTCTGGAACCTAGTTTGGTATTTCCGACGGTTGGATCTACCTAGCAACTTACCTGGACTCATTCTAACATCAGAACACTGTAATGATGGAGTGCAGGTAAGCGACTTCCTCATATTAGAGCTGCAGATATTAGAGTAAGCTAAATTTGTTTCAAAAAAAGTGGGTAATTTCTGAGTAGCTTGAATCTAGTTTCCTGTTATTTATAATACAAGTAGGTAGGTTTGTTTTCCGCAAGGAATCTTGAAGGAAGATGAGTGAAAACTGAATTCAAATTTCAGTTAAGCTGTTCTCTTTTAAAAAGCTGGAGAGTTAAGATTGATTAAAGAGAAGGCTATACATAGAAGAAAACAAGATGCGTCTGTGCAGAACTCACAAATTGCAATACATTATAATCCACGTAGTGTGAGTCACATACCTTCAGTATATAAACCTTTTAAGTTATTGGTCAATATTTATTGTTCTTTTCCACTATCAGTTTTTGCTATTCAAACTCCACTGAGTTTCATTACAATATGAATGAAACAAAAGAACATAAAATGGATGCTATCTTTTGAGTATTTTGGTTTTCCCATTTTTAAGGAGCAGATTTTTTTTTTAATATGTTTTGTATATGTAAGTACCAAATTCAATATGTATTTGTAGATGATGCATGTGAAAAAGTAGTGTTTTCCTATCTACTTGTATGCACTTAATTTTAAAATTATCTCCCTCAATTTAAAAAGAAAAAAAACAACAAAAAACCCACCTAGAAGCAAGAAGAATTTTCCAAGAAATGTAGTTGAAAACCAATACTAGTGAAATCTAAAGCTTATTGCAAAAATACAGTGGATTAGCCGGGAAAACCACAAGGTGGGACATAATATCTTCTGATTGCTACTTTATGACACAGTAGTGGTAAATTTTTCTTGCTTTCTTTCAGCTTGATGGAAAGCATAGCCAAGCATAACAAATCTTAATCAGGTCAGAAAATACTAAGGTATGGCATGATAAGTAGTACAAATCAAGTAACGTGTTTCATGCGCAAAAAATATTTTTGGGTACATACTCATAAATATTTTCTTCAGATATCTGTAAAAAATTGAATGGTCTTCATACATTAGGCTAAACTAGAAAAGGCAATTAAATGTTGCAGTACTTGTGACTTTGCCCTGGTTGAGTGCAGTTTCCTCTAGAAGACATCAACTGTTCCTGTTTGTTGGTTTCAAGATAAATAAAGTAAACCTTTTTCTGTTTGCAAAATGAGTGAAAGAGCCATTTTTTAAACAGCAAGATTGTACTGGTGTTTTTAAATCTTTTTCCCTTTCCTCATGCTTTTCAGCTTCCTTTGACATCTCTTGCTCAAGATAGCAAGCTAGTATACATCCATCTTCTGTGGGACAATATCAACCTCCACCAAGAGCCAGGGGAGCCCCTGTATATATCTTGGAGAAATCTCAGTAAGTAAAACAAACGTTACAGAAAGCAGAGGGAGTAGAGGCTATGGAAATAAGCAGTTGTTTTGTAGTGTTTGAGGTGTACACAACCCATCAGGGTGGAAAGCTTTTTTAGTGTGTGAAGCATCTGCAACCCCTTAGGTACTTAACATAGTTGCAGTGTCAAGTTATTTGTGAAAATATCTTACTGATCTGTGTGAAAAGACATGTTATCTGTTGTTTATAGGTCATACACTTACAAACAGGGTGGGAGGATTTGCTCTAGATGTGGTGCTAAGTAAGCTTCACCTGATTTGACTGTTTCACTGCATTATCTGGTTATATCTCTGCAGGCATGAAAAAGAAGACTGTATTGCAAAAAAGTATCTTGTGTTTCTGTAAATGAATGAAAGGTCACAACTTCTATTAATATGTACATTTGGCAGCCTTCTTGACTGTCAAAAAGAAAGATCTAAGCAAGACTTTGTCTACCATAACTTAATTTGGAAGGAAGGAAGGATTTCATTACTTCTGATCAGCAAAAAACCCTTTGTTGACCCAAACTTCTCAGCCTGTGTTTTAACTTGTAAAAACTGTGCTAAAAACTATGTAGCATGCTAATTGTGGTTCTAAGGAAGAAAAAAGGATGTGTTGAAAAGTGTCCCAAAAATAAACAGACTGATCAGAAAATTACAGTCGATCACAGTATGTAGTGTTTCCGTCAGCTTCTAGAAAAGCATATTGATTTGAGCATAGTACATGGAAAGCATCCCCAGAGCATTCAGACATGAATGAAGATGCATAAATATATCTATTTATGTACATAAAGAAGCAAAAGGCCTATTTTGAATGTGGGAGAAAAATAGTAGTATTGTAGATCGACTCTACAGCAGTGTCAGAAAGTATTTGGAAAACCTTTCTGACTCTGCTGTAGAGTAACCCATCATATATGTCAATTTTATGAAAACATTAGGTGAGTGTGATTATGATTACTAGCCTTAGTCTACCTTTCATTTACACACCATGTGCTTGCTGCCTAATCTCTAGCCTTATTTTTTTGCCAGTAAATGGACTTATTATTCCTTCATGAGTCACTGTTTTCCAGAGAATAATAGTTCAGTGTTATTCTGGAAGTGGCAATGTAAGCAAGAAATCATGACGGTAAATGGCTTGATAATTTTCCTTCCTGTTTGACGCAACTGTGCGTTATGTATTTCAATATGTAGCCCAAAGTTATCAATGAACTGTAGGTGGCTTTTAAGAAGGGCTTTGATAAGAAAAGTTTCGTTGATAAAAAAAATGTGACTGTTTTCTTCTGTTTTATTTATTTTCCTTTGTGTAAAAATAACCTTCATGGAGTGAACTTAATTTTTGAAATTTAAGTACAGCAATAAATCTGAGCTAACAAACCATCACAGGCAATATCTGATGCTGGATACTCTTCAGTCTCTTGTATTTCTTTGTCATGTGGGAGCTCTTGCACATGGATACTTGATGCATCCTGTTACTTTCATGGTGGAGTAAAGACTATAAGCAGACAAAGCCTTTCCATTGTAACAAATTTCTGTAGATTGAGTAGAGGTTCTGTATATCCATCTCACTTTCTGAAATACCTTCTGCTTATTAAAGAGAAAAAAATAATCTGTACTGTTGCGTTTCCTAGATTCTTCTGAAAAGAAACCCTCCACAGTGACAGAAGATCAGCAGGCAACAAACACTTTGTTGGAGAACATCAAACTAAGTATTCAACACAATAACGTTGTTAAACCAATCAACCTCCTTCTACAGAAAGTTAAGCCAGATGTGAAACGACAGAGGTAAAGGGATAATCTCTTCTTACTTTCTTCCCACTCAAACAACATTAGACTGTTTACACTTCATAATGACAATTCCATACGGACCTCTTGGGAATATTCAGTTTCATTTGTGTCCACCAAACACCATGTATATTTGTTTATGCCCATGCTTACAAACAGATGCATTCTGTAGCCACGTCCATAATTCATCCAGTTCAAATGGATAAATGTAATTCTTTAATCAAAATGGACATTTTACAAATGAATAAGAAAAATGCAGATATTGACTATGCAGATTTTGGTGTTGCTCCCGATCTAGAAAATTGATAAATGTGCAGCATCTGTTGCAGTGTCTGCAATATTCTTCAAATTACCTAGTTTTATCTGTTGAAATTCTACCAATTTGGAGTACTGGCTAAGAAAATGCTGGATACAGCATGATTCACAAACAAAGGGAGACATATAAATAACAGTTGTATGGTACATTTTGACATCTGCACTAAAGTTCAAAGAGGGCTTCGTACAAAAGCACAGCCTCTGAAGTAAATTACAGCACAAACACAAAATGTATTTGAAGTCTATAATGCTGAGTCATCTTTGCTTCTGTGGTTTGTAGTTACTAAAAAGAAACAACAACTAATCTGCCTAGAGAAGAATCTTTGTAAGTTCCACAAGGAAAAAAATTAATATCTAATTGTTTAGTGATACCCACTTCTGAGATAGATCATGGCACTCTGAAACAAAATATAAAGTATGGGTGATCTGAAATAAGCCTGCTCCCTGTACTTTACCCTCAGGCAGGAATGAGTTAATAAGTAAGTGGTGCTTAATTTTATATTTCTTGGTTTTATGGCATGTTTGGCAGAGCAGTTTTTCATAGAAAATGCAACTGCTGGGATTTGGCGATAATATAATTTCATGTGTTAAGGAAAAACATTCAGGCATGAGAAAACCTTAAACTAGTAATCATGTAGATTGGTCACTTTCTTCACAATCAAGATTAACAGAACACTTGCAGAAACTACATAATGGAAGATCAGCATCTTCAGCATTGATTTTCTAAACTTATAGTTAGTGCTTTCATTGACTTGCCCTTCAAAATATTTCCTAGGAGTTTTTACAGAGAAATTCTTTTCCTGTCTCTGGTGTCTCTTGGAAGAGAGAACATTGATATTGGTAAGTAAAGAATACTGTGAAATGCATAGTGCCTGTGTATGGAATATACAAATACTTCATATGAAAACTAGTGTATAAAATTAACTTTTCATCCGTGAGTTTCTAAGTAACTTTTCAATTACTGTGTTTTCATGAAAACTACTGTACTGTCACTCTTCAAGTAGGTCTTGCATTTATGAAAATGTAATTCAGATGGGGCCATTAATTTTGACTTTGTTTGAAACTAGTAATCAGTTATTTTAAACAAAGTTCATTAGGTTGAAGCTTTAATTCCTCATGTCTGAAAACTTGTTCCCAGTCTTGCCCATCTTTCTCTGACCCACCTATTAGACCTATGTCATCTAGCCACATGATTGCCCATCCCTTCCTGATCTCCTTTACCCTGACTTCTGTTTGGTACTATGCAAGCAAAGGGACTCCCTTGTGGGATGTGACTGGAGAAATACCCTGGGAACAGGCAGACTGAACTGTGATAGAAGTAATGGACATCCACTGTGATGTGTTGTGATGCTCCAGCATGAAGATGCTTCTCAGGTTCTCTGAGAAGATGCATTCTGAAAAAAAAAAAAAATCAGCGGCTAGTTAATTAATTTGTTATTATGTAAAAGTCACCAAAAGTATTTTATAGGAGCAGTAATAGGCACTGAACAGGGTTTCTTAAATAACTTCAACTATGCTTTTTCTATTTCAGAGGTCTTTGATAGTGAATACAGACTTGCACATAAAAATCTACCAAAGGATGTTCTTGAAAAGATGCAGAAAATAGATGCTCCACCAAGCAGCAGGGTTGAGTGTTGTAGGAAGTGCTTTGGAGCACCTTTAATATAAAAATGAGGAAGACACACGTTCAACTTCAGTGAGACAACAGTAGAGGTGAACAAACCAGAAGCATGGTGATATATACACTTTGAATCCCAAAAGGTGATAACCAAGCAATTTGTCAAAGCAATTTCATTGAGCTACAACATATATTCTTGTCTTTCATCTCATGAGACACTGTGTAAACTTATGTTAAAATGTTTTAAAACTGTATTAATAGGGTGAGTTAGTTTCAGTAATGGTTCTGCTTTTTTTTTCCTGTATATACTTCTTTTCCTTCCTCAAATCTTTCCCCCACAATGTCAAGTTGTTCAAAAAGGTAATAATTAAACAGCAGCCTATAGTTGGTGACTTTATTAAGGGCCACCAGTATTGTGTATTTTAATGAAATACCTTTCCTTCCACATAATACTTAGATTCTTCACTATTTCTTTAAATAACCTTTACCTAAAGAGGATCTTTTTATTGGTGTGCAGTATGTATGAATGTAAATATTTGAGTCCTTGGATTGGAAGTTGCAATGCAGTTGCTTTTGTCGGATCACAGTACCTAAAATTGCTACCCTTGTCCCAATCAGTGTTCTAAATTATATTTCAATCACCTTTTCATAATCATAGAATCATAGGATGGTTTGGTTTGGAACGGACCTTAAAGACCATCTTGTTCCAACCCCCTGCCATGGGCAGGGACACCTTCCACTAGACCAGGTTGCTCAAAGCCCCGTCCAACCTGGCCTTGAACACTGCCAGGGAGGGGGCAGCCACAACTTCTCTGGGCATCTTCTCTATTCTAGTGCCTCACCACCTTCACAGGAAAGAATTGATTCCTTATATCTCCTCTGAATCTCCCTTCTTTCAGTTTAAAACCGTTACCCCTTGTCCTATCCCTACAGTCCCTGATAAAGAATCACAGAATCATCTAGGTTGGAAAAGACCTTGAAGGTCATCTAGTCCAACCATTAACGTGACACTGACAGTTCCCAACTACACCATATCCCTCAGCGCTAAGTCGACCCGACTCTTAAACACCTCCAGGGATGGGGACTCCACCACCTCCCTGGGCAGCTGAATCCAATGCCTAACAACCCGTTCTGTAAAGAAATGCTTCCTAATATCCAGTCTAAACCTTCCCTGGTGCAACTTGAGGCCATTCCCTCTTCTCCTATTGCTTGTTACTTGGTTAAAGAGACTCATCCCCAGCTCTCTGCAACCTCCTTTCAGGTAGCTGTAGAGGGCGATGAGGTCTCCCCTCAGCCTCCTCTTCTCCAGCCTAAACAACCCCAGTTCCCTCAGCCGCTCCTCGTACGACATGTGCTCCAGACCCTTCACCAGCTTCGTTGCCCTTCTCTGGACACGCTCGAGTCATTCAATGTCCTTTTTGTAGTGAGGGGCCCAAAACTGAACACAGGAATCGAGGTGCGGCCTCACCAGTGCCAAGTACAGGGGTAAGATCACTTCCCTGTCCCTGCTGGCCATGCTATTGCTGATACAAGCCAGGATGGCATTGGCCTTCTTGGCCACCTGGGCACACTGCTGGCTCCTGTTCAGCCGGCTGTCAATCAACACCCCCAGGTCCCTCTCTGACTGGCAGCTCTCCAGCCACTCCTCCCCAAGCCTGTAGCGCTGCTGGGGGTTGTTGTGGCCCAAGTGCAGCACCCGGCATTTGGCCTTATTGAAATTCCTCCAGTTGGCCTTAGCCCATCGCTCCAGCCTGTCCAGGTCTCTCTGCAGAGCCTCCCTACCCTCGAGCAGATCAACACTCCCACCCAGCTTGGTGTCATCTGCAAACTTACTGAGGGTGCACTCGATCCCCTCGTCTAAGTCATCAATAAAGATGTTAAACAGGAGTGGCCCCAAAACCGAGCCCTGGGGGACACCACTCGTGATCGGCTGCCAACCGGATTTAACTCCGTTCACCACAACTCTTTGGGCCCGGCCATCCAGCCAGTTTTTTACCCAGCAAAGCTTGTGCCCATCCAAGCAGCAAGCAGTCAGTTTCACCAGGAGAATGCTGTGGGAAATGGTATCAAAGGCCTTAAAGTCCCTCCCCATCTTTCCTGTAGCCCCCTTTAAGTCATGGATGGCCACTATAAGGTCTCCCCAGAGCTTTCTCTTCTCTAGGCTGAACAACCCCAACTCTCTCAGCGTGTCCCCATAAGGGAGGTGCTCCAGCCCCCCGATTGTCTTCATGTCCCTCCTCTGGACCCACTCAAGCAGGTCCATGTCCTTACGTTGAGCGGCCCAGAGCTGAACACGGTATTCCGTTACGTACTCCACAGTACATAATGTATGTCTATAGTTGTAAAAACTAGAAACTTACTCTCAGTTTTCCTGTATTCTGTATCTGACAAATTAAAGATCCTATAAATGGACTGCTGTTTTCTCCCAAAGAATGATAGGCTTCTACACTAAGCAGCTCAGAAATGGATGGCTTTCTAAAGATTAGATAGGAAGCTTAAATAGTTTTAGTATACATACAAGGTTCATCAAACATATACTGTCTGAAAAAAATATGCTTTATACTGTACACATGTAGGCTTAAAAAATGTCTTTTCCTTGAGTTCTTTATCACTCTCTCCCATGGTTTCACTCTATCCTGTGGGTTAATTATTTTGCACTGATAGTCCAAATTCAATATTTCAATTAAAATGTATTTATAAATGTCATCTTCAAGGTGTATATTAGCACAAATGAAGTGCTCAAGTGTATGATCTGAAAAGATGAATCCGTCTTTTGGATTGCTTCTAGTAGATAAAACACTTCCTCACCTCACGTACCTAACTGACTACAGTAGTCATAGCCTTCTTGGCAAGAAGAGCCTGAATACTGGTCAACAGTTTAAATGTTTGTTACTTGAGGAATATGATAAGAATTGTTCCAGTTTTTTTGCTGAAATTTAATCGTGTGGCTTTTCTGATGGAATTATTTCTGGAGAAAAAAGAGTAAGATTTGTAGCATGTTAAAGGAGCATAGCTAAAACTATAGTCGCATCTGAGTATGAATGTATTTACTTCATACTACTTTTTCTTAAAAATTTTCGCTCTTGAAAATGATGAGGGATGAATATCTGTCTGGAACAGCTTCTACATGAAACAACAAAACCAACTTTTGTTTTTTCATGAGGCTAAAACAGGATTTGCACTATTTGTGACAAAATACCTTTGCATCGTAGAGTGATCCTTTGTATTTTGTCTAAGAGTGCTGATCCTTAGTTAATATGGGGATATTACCTGGACAGATTCTCTCCTGAAGAAAATAACTGTGCTTGCTCAAGAATTGAAAGTAAGAAAGCACACATTGACACTTTTTTTCATTCTTTTTCCTTTGGGGTTATGCATGGTTGCTTGCAGATATCTGACCTACATCACAATGGAAGAGTAGAGCTTGGTTCTTCATACTTCTCTCTCTTCTCCTATTATATAATTGACATGCGCAGTTCCATCCTTTTAAAGTAAAAGTCTTTCTGAAGCATTCGTCCAAACAACTTAATACTTCTACAAATCAAAACAGCAAATTTTCCTGTGTAATTCTATAATGATCTTAAATATACAGCTATACAAAGACAATTTTTGAGTCTTAAATGGACAAACCATATGAATATGTGATGCAACTTGCAAGAAATCAAGTTTTGGATATTCTTAAATTCTCTCAGCTCATTAAATTACAAAGAAAATCTGTCCAGTTAGTGCTGTTTTAGATAATTGGTGACATCCAAATTGTTTTAAACCATTGTAAATGATATTATAAACTAAATTCTGTAAGCAGATCACTGTCATTTCTAAACAACCTTCCAAACTTTTACCAAAAATGTAGATTAATCTGGCAGTAGTGTTGTAGAAACAGCAAAGCAGATTGTGTCACAGCATCTAGTGCTAAATGTTAGACTTTACCCAGGTATATACACTAAACAAAAAAGACCCTAAAGCCTAAAGGGAAAAGGACAGCTGCAGGATTGAACTTGTTTTAATTTGCTCCTGCATATTGCCTGTACACTACTACAAACTAACTTATTTTCCTGTTGTATATACCTGGATTTCAGAGTGGTAGAAATCCTGCATGTAATTACTTGAAATCTTGAATCTGCTTACTGAAATTAATTCTTCAATATAGAATGACAAAATTAAGTGCTTCATCTTTTTAATTTGGATTTTTTAATGCCTAGTTTTTAATAGCTAACTAATCAGCTGCTTCTTGAATGAAATGCACAGTTCAAATGAAAAAGGAGATTTCTTAATGAAATTTGTTTATTAAGTTTTCATCTAAGAGGATGCTTTTTTTGGGGAAAAAAAAGTTCACAAAAATTTGAAAGGAATTAAGAACTGAGTGGTTTTTTCCTAGTTGCTTTCTCTCCTTTCAAATGCATGATGGCACTTCCTGTTCTTCCTTTGACTTTTAGGTCTTGTCCTACAAGCAGGTAGAGACTGCAGGTTTTCCTACACAAACTTTCTGAGATGTAGGTATCCCTAATTTGGATGCTGTGAGCATGCATAAGAAAAGGGCATGACATAAAATAGCTTAGCATGGCTCAATACTTGCATGGTTGACAATCTGGCCAAAAATAAACAGGGAAAAGTCTTCAGAAGTTTTTTGTGAGTGCATTGTAAACATTTTTGTCTTTCTGAAAATTGGGCACTAAAGGCATAATAAGTTCTCTGCAAGTTAGTAACAACATGAACTTCTTTCGCTACATAGGAATGACTTAGTTACCTACAAATGCTTCTAATTTGACACCCCACTCCTAGTAATCCAAATTTATCTGCATCCATAATGCATGAATGAGCTGGACAAAGTGTTGTGAAGGAAGGCTGTGGATAAGCTTGATCTTGGTACTGTTTTCCTCTCAGTGTAAGCAAAAAAGGTAGCATTTTGCTCATTTTCAAAACAAACTCATGCCTCCAGATATTTTTTTCTAGTAGCTTAGCAGCCAGTGTTCAGGAGGATGGCTCTTCTGTGTATATTTTACAATTCTCACATATAAATGTGAAGAAAATGATTACAGATCAGTATTAACTTCAAAACCTGCAATGTGTGCACAGAGTGAAGGTGTAAACCAAACTGATTACATATGTAGATGCAAATTGTTAATGAATTTCAGGTAAGCTCAAGAACTTAGAAAGTTTGTGTTGGCATAACAGTTACTAGGGAGAAGATTCCTGGAATTGTTGCCCTAAGGATGTCAAACTTCAGTCAGTTATGCTGAGAAGATACTATCTTGCACCTTTCACCCAGCTATGAAAAGAGTTACATGTAGTTTGTGTGCTCATATCAAAATAGCTATTTTTTGTAGAATTAAAACAACAAATGGGATCTTAAAGGTTTAAAATTGGGATTCTTAAGTGTTTTTCTTTATGATTTATAGTCTGGCACACTACCAAGACACAACTTTCAAAACCCCATAGGTATAGGACACTGATGTGGCTGCAGTATTGGCATAGTAATAGGTACCAGCTTTTACGTGTTACTAGAAGCATCTGTATGTTACTTACAGTCATATCCTGCCTTCACATTTTATATAACTCAAGTTTAGACAATAGAATTTTTAATGGAAAATATTTTATTTAGTATATGTGTTTCAAATTAAATGTATTTGTTTTGCAAGTCACTTAATCTTGTTCCTAGTGGAATTTCACATTGGTTAAGCTCAAGCTACATTGCACTTGTGAATGAGTAATTTTATTCCATTTTAACTGTGAATTAATGGCTTTTTGTATTGCTGCAGCTAGAAGAATATACCTTTCATTGAGTTTACTGCTTTCCTTGAATAACTGCAACATAGGGGATATTTTCAAAATGTATATTAAATTAGATCATAGAAATTATATTTTTAAAACAAATTGTTAAAATGTAAGTAACTGAAGAATCCACTCAGTAGTTTTCTCTTTTTAAAACTCTTTATTCAACAATTATTTCAATGCAGATAACTTTATTTCATTAAATGGTAAGCAGGTCATCTTATTCATATAACTACATTTTCAGCAAAGGTTTTTTAACTAAAAAAACTTTAAGGTGCCTTCTGTATATCAGCTTTTCATCATGGACTTTTTTAAAATTAAAACACACACACACCCCCTTGTAGCTTCTAAGTCTTGAAACTGAATGGTTGAATTGGACTCTAGTTCTGTGTTCTACTGTGCTGTATATTGTGATGCATACAAGGAGAGTAACGGATGGGATTTTTATTTGTTCTTTCAGTCTGCATCAATCAGTGGTGCAAATAAAAGGGATTGTTTGCCATTTTTAGAAGCACATTAAACTCCTTTTAGGAGCTTAAAGTAAACTATTGTAATGAGGATGAAAGGATGTAGTGTGAATAAATTATGAATTTATTAAGTGAGCTGGGAAGTTTTCTTTAATGCAGTAAAATTTGCACTGGTTTAGAGACTGTTTTGAACTGTTGAAAAATGGCATCCATTTACTGTGCTTTGATTAACAAGTGTTTCTCTGTAATGTTTTTGTACATTTGACATGTTTCTTGAGTTTAAAAGGGCACTCTGCATATTCTGAATCCTGTATAGATATTCTAGAATAAGAAACAATTTTTAATGTATTTCCCAAAATAAAATATGTATGCATCCTGTGTAAAAATTTCAGTTGTTCAGCTTTTTTTGCCATTGGAGCTTAGCTGCTTGACAGAATTTAATCTTAAATGCAAGTACACCTTACAGTTGGGCAAAAGCAGACACTTTGGACTGCCTCTTTTGGGAATTGTTTCATAGTACCTCAGTGACTTCTGAATGGTGGGAGAGAGTGAGAGAGCAGTTGGGGCAGGGGGAGAGGAAGAGAAGAGATGAGATTCACTTGTGAAGATTTGGCTCATGAGAGAGGATGGCTCTGTGGCACCTTTAGCAAGCCATGGGGATTAATAGAGGTAAGAAGAATTGAAAAACAGACTCAGAGAGGCTGAATCCATGACGTTTGCAGACAAGTCATAGACTCTGGCTTCCTGATGATAGAGCTACTTCTCTCTGCTGACCAGGCAATGCATCATCAGTCAGTGGCTGGGAACAGGTTGGTGGCTGTATTTGGCAGAACACTTCATGGAAGTTCTGGTTTCTCAGTGGCTTTGTAATGGCAGCACAGAACGATGCTTTCAGTGATGTATCCTAGCTTGCAAAAGACATTAGTGGACCTCCTGCCTCACAACATCCTTGGACATTTACATGCAGTTTCCAGATTTATTTTTTTTTCAAATACAGTGGGGAGACAGGGAGAGGAGTGAGGCTGGGGTGAAATTTAAGTGTTAGAAACTGCCAGTTATTGTCAAGTGTTTCAAGCCTTCACAAGTAAGTATCTTTCAAACTCCCTCATGTATGGCAGTGTTGTGGCTTGAGCCCAGAGGGTGATTAGTCTCCTTCCCCCTCAGGAAAGGGAAGGAGAAAAATGAAAACAAAAGGTTCAGGAATCAGGATAAGGACAGGGAGGGATGACTTACACATTATGGTCGTGGGCAAAAGACAAACTCTTTAGGGGAAGAAAAACATCAATTTAATTTAAACAGCATCACTTAACAATCAAACAGAGTAGGACAGTGAGAAAGAAGCATTACCATGTCTTAAGTTAAAACACCTTCCCCCTCCCTTCTTCCAGGGCTTAGTTTTTCTCCTGATTTCTCTATCTCCCCTGCTCCAGTATGCCATCCCTCTCATGAGAGACAGTCCTCCATGAACTTTCTCTGACATGGGCCCTTCCCATGGGCTGCAGCTCTTCCTGAACTGCACCAGCATGGATCCCCCCTGTGTGTTGCAGTCTTCCCAGTGCCAAACTACAACAGTGGGGGCTTCTTCCCACAGAGTCCCGGCTGCCTTTGCGTGCAGCCACTTGCTCCAGTGTGGGGTCCTCCAGGGGGGCATCTGCTCCACCAGTGACTTCCATGGGTGGCAGGAGGACAGCCTGCCCTCTCACCATGGGCTGTAGGAGGGTCTCTGCTTCAGCAAAACTTCCCCCCTTCCTTTCCCACTGACCTTGGTATTTGCAAGGGTGTCCTCCTCGTAACTCCTCACAACTCCAGCTCCTCCTCCTGGGTTCCCCTTCTTAAATACATTATCTCAGAGATGTGGTCACTGTCACTAAGTGGCTCGGCCTTGGAGCCGGGGGAGCTTAAGAAGCTTCTCACAGGGGGCCACCTCTAGCCCCTTCCACACAAACCCAACACACATCAGTGCAGGCTGGGGACAGACAGCTGGAGAGCAGCTGGGCAGGAAGATCTAGGGTTCCCGGTGGACACAAACCTGACCATGAGCCAGCAAAGTGCCCTCACAACAAAGGGAGCCGACAGCATCCTGGAGTGAACTAGGCAGAGCATTGCCAGTAAGTGCATCTTTCCCCTCAGTGCTAGTGAGACATGTCTGGGTGTTACGTCCAAGTCTGGCTGACTATGAGAGAGACGTGGACATCCTGTAAGGACTCTAGTGAAAGGCCACAAAGGGGATGAAGGGTTTGGAGCATGTCACACAAGGGGAGGCTGACAAAGCTGGCACTGTTCAGCCTCGAGAAAGCATGGGGGCAGGGGGGAGAATCTCATCCATGTGTCTTAATACCTGATGGGGCAGGTGGGGAATAGGGCACAGGAGAATCCACTTAAATGCTTTAACAGTGAGGGTGATGAAACACTGAAACAGGTTGCCTGGAGTCTGTGGAGATGGCTCCTTTCAAGTGTTAGAGCAAGATATCCTTTCAAGGAAGATCTTATGGACAACTCCCCAGGGAAGTAGGAACAATGAAGAGTGAACCAGATACATGCAATGATGACCCAAACCTAGCCGGTGCTGGAGTCCAAAGTCAAACATACTGCTCCTGTCCTGAACATCCAACTTGATAGATGGGATCCAAGTCACTGAACATCTGGAGAAGTGAAGAAAGCTTATGGAATGAATAAACGAGTGTTATGTGGGACCTGGGCATGACATAAATGGTATGGAATAAGGGGTGGGGACTGTACTGGGTCGGGCTGAGCTGAAATTGGTTTTCCCCTATAGCAGCCCTCATGGTGCTGTGTTTGATGTTGGGAGCTGGCAGGGTGTTGATAGCACCCTGGTGTTGTGGCTACTGCTGAGTAGTGCTTACACAGCACCAAGGCTCTTTCCCACATTTCCCCCCCCAGTGGGACGGGGTGGGCAAGATCTTGGGAGGGGACACAACCAGGACAGCTGACCCGAACTGACCAAAGGGATATTCCAGACCATATGACGTCTGCTCAGTATAAAGCTGGGAGAAAGGAGGAAGGGGGTGGGTCACCCTTGGTCCTCCGAGGCAACCACTACGCGTATTGGAGCCCTGCTTCCTGAGAAGGCCCGGCATCGCCTGTTCATGGGAAGTAGAGAATAAATCTGGTTTTTTTTGCTTCCGCGCATGGACCTTTGCTTCGCTTTGCTTATATTAAAACTGCTTTTGTTTTACCCACAAGGGTTGGGTTTTTTTTTCCTATCTTATTTTCTTTCCCCTCTTTGCCCTGTTGAGAAAAAAGGGGGAAGGGGGGGGAAGTGATAGAGCGACTTGGTGGGTACCTGGCATTTAGCCAAGGTCAAAGCACCACAGTCCTTTAAAAAATGCTCAGACCTGACTGGACCTCTGCTTCAGCAGGGGTTTGCACTACAGGCTTCCAGAGTTGTCTACCAGTCTCACTGGCTGTGGGGATGGGTGGCAGCCAGAAACTGATGGGAGGAACAGAGGCTGGCTTCACCTGGTTACCAGAGTAGTTTAGCAGGATGTTCTGCCATTTTTGTTTAGGTTTCCTCAAGGTGTTTCCCTTTGGCATTTTTTCCGCATTTTTTTCTGTAGTCATGCTGTTGAATTCAAACCTCACCAGTTAAAACTGACTACATATGTCAATGTTATGTGTATTATGTTTCCCTGGGCTGTGGAGATGAAATAGCAACCTATCAGGTTGTGTCTAGAGTCACCATTACTTGCCCTGAAGCTTAAGGTGTCCAAGCTTGCAGCTGAGCTTCAAGCTTGCTGTAAAGCTTTGCCCTTGAAGAGCAGAAATCCTGCCAAATCTGCTGCTAAACCCAAGGAAAAGCTGCTGCTCCCAGATAGCATTTGTCACTACATTTTTATCATATGTTTTGAACTGCTGTTAAGGTGTTAAGAGACTTCTGCAGCTGCTGGCCTTTCCAAGTTTTATTGCAGATCCTACTATAGTGAAGCTGGAAAGTGCACAGGAGCAGAGAGGGAGAGCACTACCTCGTCAACGTCTGCCAAGTTGGGTATTTGATTCATCCATGACCTAAATGGTGAAAGCAGGTGACTGGGAAAATCCAGTATGGATTTACCAAAGGTAAATCACACCAGACTAACTTGATCACCTGCTACAACAAAATAACATCTGCCAAGAGGCAGAGCAGCAAGTCTTGTTTAGTTGGACTTCAGCAAAGCATTTCACATCACAGAATTGTCTAGGTTGGAAAGGACCTTGAAGGTCATCCAGTCCAACCATCAACCCAACATTAACAGTTCCCAACTACACCATATTCCTCAGTGCTAAGTCAACCCGACTCTTAAACACCTCCAGGGATGGGGACTCCACCACCTACCTGGGCAGCTGAATCCAATGCCTAACAACCCGTTCTGTAAAGAAATGCTTCCTAATATCCAGTCTAAACCTTCCCTGGTGCAACTTGAGGCCATTCCCTCTTGTCCTATCGCTTGTTACTTGGTTAAAGAGGCTCATCCCTAGCTCTCTGCAACCTCCTTTCAGGTAGCTGTAGAGGGCGATGAGGTCTCCCCTCAGCCTCCTCTTCTCCAGACTAAACAACCCCAGTTCCCTCAGCCGCTCCTCGTACGACATGTGCTCCAGACCCTTCACCAGCTTCGTTGCCCTTCTCTGGACACGCTCGAGTCATTCAATGTCCTTTTTGTAGTGAGGGGCCCAAAACTGAACACAGGAATCGAGGTGCGGCCTCACCAGTGCCAAGTACAGGGGCAAGATCACTTCCCTGTCCCTGCTGGCCATGCTATTGCTGATACAAGCCAGGATACCATTGGCCTTCTTGGCCACCTGGGCACACTGCTGGCTCCTGTTCAGCCAGCTGTCAATCAACACCCCCAGGTCCCTCTCTGACTGGCAGCTCTCCAGCCGCTCCTCCCCAAGCCTGTAGTGCTGCTGGGGGTTGTTGTGGCCCAAGTGCAGCTCCCACCATTTGACCTTATTGAAACTCCTCCAGTTGGCCTTAGCCCATCGCTCCAGCCTGTCCAGGTCTCTCTGCAGAGCCTCCCTACCCTCGAGCAGATCAACACTCCCACCCAACTTGGTGTCATCTGCAAACTTACTGAGGGTGCGCTCGATCCCCTGGTCTAGATCATCAATAAAGATGTTAAACAGGAGTGGCCCCAAAACCGAGCCCTGGGGGACACCACTCGTGACCGGCCGCCAACTGGATTTAACTCCGTTCACCACAACTCTTTGGGCCTGGCCATCCAGACAGTTTTTTACCCAGCAAAGCGTGCGATCATCCAAGCCTCAACCAGTCAGTTTCACCAGGAGAATGCTGTGGGAAATGGTGTCAAAGGCCTCACTGAAGTCACGGTAGACAACATCCACAGCCTTTCCCTCATCCAATAAGCAGGTCGCCCTGTCGTAGAAGGAGATCAGGTTTGTCAAGCAGGACCTGCCTTTCATAAACCCATGCTGACTGGGCCTGATCCTCTGGTTGTCCTGCACGTGTTGTGTGATGGTACTCAGGATGAGCTGCTTCATCAGCTTCCTGGGCACCGAAGTCAAGCTGACAGGCCTGTAATTTCCTGGATCATCCTTCCGACCCTTCTTATATATGGGCATCACACTGGCCGATTTCCAATCAGTTGGGACCTCCTGGTCAGCCAGGACTGCTGGTAAATGATGGAAAGCAGCTTGGCGAGCACCCCAGCCAGCTCCTTCAGCACCCTCGGGTGTATCCCATCCGGTCCCATAGACTTGTGTGTGTCTGTGTGATGCAGTAGGTCACTGACTATCTCCTCCTGGATTGCAGGGGAGTCGTTCTCCCAGTCTCTGTCTTCTGGCTGAGGAGGCTGGATTCCCTCAGTACAACTAGTCTTGTTATTAAAGACTGAGGCAAAGAAGGCATTAAGCACCTCAGCCTTTTCCTCATCATTTGTTACCATGTTTTCTCCTGCATCTAGCAGGGGATGGATACTTTCCCTGGTCTTTCTTTTGCTGCTCACATACTTATAGAAATATTTGTTGTCCTTGATTGCTGAAGCCAGATTAATTTCTAGCTGGGCTTTAGACCTCCTGATTTCCGCCCTGCATAGCCTCACAGCATCTTTGTAATCATTGTGAGTCACTAGCCCCTTCTTCCAAAGGCCGTAAACTCTCCTTTTCTCCCTGAGTTGCAGCCAAAGCTCCCTGTTCAGTCAGGGTGGTCTTCTCTGTTGCTGGCTTCTCTTACAGCACCTGGGGACAGCCTGCTCCTGAGCCATTAACACTTCCTTCTTAAAGAGTGCCCAGCGTTCCTGGACCCCTATACCCTTCAGGATTGTCTCCCAAGGGATCCTGTCAAGCAGGTGCCCAAACAAGACAAAGTCAGCCCTTTGGAAGTCCAGGATGTCAGTTCTGCTTCCCCCTCTCCTGGCCTCTCTAAGAATAGAGAACTCTATTTAATTTCATGATCGCTGTGCCCTAGTCGGCCTCCAACTGCCACATCATCCACCAGCCCTTCTCTGTTCACAAAGAAGAGATCCAGCAGGGCACCTTCTCTGGTTGGTTCTCTCACCAGCTGTGTCAGGAAGTTGTCTCCCACACATTCCAGGAATCTCCGGGACTGGTCCCGCTCTGCTGTGTTGTATTTCCAGCAGATGTCTGGGAAGTTAAAGTCTCCCACAAGAACAAGGTCAGCCGATCGTGAGATTTCTCCTAAATACCTATAGAATATTTCATCCACCTCTCTGTCTTGGGTGGGTGGCCTATAGTACACTCCTACTACAACATCTGCCCTTTGGCCTTCCCCCTGATTCTAACACAAAGACACTCCATCCTCTCTTCACTACACTTGTACTTGAAGCAATCATAACAGTCCCTAACATACAGCGCCACCCCACCGCCTCTCCTTCCTTGCCTGTCCCTCCTAAAGAGCTTGTAGCCATCAGTCAGCACACTCCAGTCATGGGAGACATCCCACCATGTTTCTGTAATAGCCGCAACATCATAATTTTCCTGTTTCATCATGGCTTCAAGCTCCTCCTGTTTGTTACCCATGCTGTGTGCATTGGTATAGATGCACTTCAGATGGGCTGATGTTTCGCCCCCTTCAAATCTAGTTTAAAGCTCTGTCAATGAGCCCAGCTAACTCCTGCCCCAAGATCCTCTTCCCCCTCTGGGACAGGTGCATCCCATCCAATGCCAAAAGGTCTGGTGCCCTGTATACTAATCCATGATTGAAAAATCCAAAGCCCTGATGGTAACACCAGTCTTGGAGCCACAAGTTCATCTGTTGACTTCTCCAGTGTTCTTCATCCATCCTGTCCTGGTTTAACCAGGATAGGGTTAAGTTTCCCCAGCAGTGGGGGGGGAGCTCTAGCCGGGTTATTCAGATACCATGAAGACATCACATCCTGGCGCGTCACATCCTGGCGCGGGAGCATGGGGCGCATGGTTTTATACATCTGGTCCTCTCACTGCTGTATTGGTAGATATACTTTGCTCTGTTCATTGTTATCACTGTTATTCTTATTGTTGCTGTTTGTTGTGTTGCTGTTGCTCTGTTGTATTAAACCTGTCCTTATCTCAAGTCTCAGGGCTTTGTATTTCACTCCCTTTGTGGGGGAGGGGCAGCGGCCGCGTGGTCTCAGACCCCGGCAGGGGCTAAACCACCACAACTTTGGCGCCCAACGTGGGGCTGGAGAAGACTGAGATAAGGACAAAAGGAGAAGGTGTGTTAGAGCCATCTGTTAGGTGTAATTTTTCTGTTTTTATTTGCATTTGTGTGATAAGAAGCGTTTACAATGCTGGCCAATTTGCTTGCATGGTGGGGCTGGATTAATCCTTACATCCACTGTGTGTTCCCAGTGCTGGTGTTTGTTCTCGGTGGAAAATGTATCAAGGGTCTTGTTCTGCTCTACTGGTTACTGTCTGCTTATAATGGGCTCGTTTCGCTGCTTGTGGGGATTCACCGATACCTGTTTGCTGCCTGGTCTTTTGTTAGGGGTCTTACTCCTCCTCTATGGGTGAGCCAGGGGAAGAGATCCTCTCAGTTTTTGAGAGTTTCAGCTATCCCTGGAGCATCCAGGCCAGTGTGCTTGCGGCTCTGCTTTCTGAATGTCTGCCAGATCTTGTTCTGGGCCATGCGGTATTTCTCCAATAATGGCACCACCCGGAAACCTGCCCCAGGGGCAGATAGTTATGAGTGGCAAGGTGTGTGGGAAAAGATGGGCAAGTACCTGAGTCAGTGATCACCCCCAGTGCTTTGGGATTTCACTCCTGAACAAATGCAGAGTCCTGATAAACCGTTGGAGTATTTGGAAAAGGTGTGCTGCCAATCTGACAAACCCCAGGAGACACAACTCGCTGCGATGTGCTGGGGGCTTGCCCATGCTTACCGCATCGCCCTTAACACTGATCACTGCCCTCAAGGGGGAGAAAGGGCTGCAGGGTCTGAAAGTGAACCTACTGGTACAGCAGCTGGGCCAGGGGGACAGGCAGCGCCAGTACCAGTCGCCTCCACCAGCACAGCAGCTGGGCCAGAGGGACAGGCAGTGCCAATATCAGTCGCCCCGATACAGAAAACCAAATATACCAGAAAATTCCCTCGCAGTGTACAGGGTGATGATGAACCAGGCCCATCACAAGAGCAGGAGGAAGAGCCGGAGGTAATCATCCAATCTCTATCCCTGAGTGAGTTGCGAGATATGCGGAAGGATTTCAGCCGCCTTCCAGGTGAGCAAATTTGCACCTGGCTGCTCCGATGCTGGGCTAGTGGAGCTGCTGGTTTGGAACTGGAGGGGAGAGAGGCCAAGCAGCTGGGACCTTTAGCCAGGCAGGCTGGTATTGACAAGGCAATAGGGAAACAGGCTCAAACCCTCAGCCTTTGGAGGCGACTCCTGCTCAGTGTGAGGGAGAGGTACCCCTACAAGGATGATGATCTATGTCGGTTAGGCAAGTGGACCGACACGGAGAAAAGGCATTCAAAACCTCAGGGAAATGGCTGTGTTTGAAATGGTTTATGGTGATCTGAATGATGAACGGTCACCAATGGATCCAGATCAGGCCCCTTGCACACAGCTGATGTGGCGGAAGTTCCTGCAAAGTGGACCAGAGGCACATTCCAAAGCATTAGCAGTAGCGTCCTGGTGGTGAGACACCCAGACTCAAACAGTGGATGAAGTGATTATCCAGGTCCAGCAATATGAGGGAAATCTCCCTTCCTCCCAACATGCTTTGGTTTCAGCTGTAGAGGAACTGTCTCAGAGGCTCCAGAAAGTGGAACAGGACATGTCCTGTGTTCCACCTGCACAGGCCGATGTCTCAGCTATTAGAAGCAGGCGCTTCCCCACCCAAGAGAAGGGCAGTGCAAGACACACACCACGGGGCACCCTGTGGTTTTTCCTCCATGGCCATGGGGAAAACATGAGAAGGTGGCATGGACAGCCCACTCCCGCCCTAGCTGCACGAGTACAGCAACTGAAAGGGAAGACCACCATGAAAGGGGAGTCTTCCAAGAGAGACACAGCTCCAGTGTCCAGTTGGAAATCTCCCAGACAGAATAGAATGGCCAACATTATGCTTGACCCTCTTGAGGGGACCAGGAAGTCATTCTTGCAGGAGTCACTCTTACAACAAGTGAGTGATGGTGAGCAGGATTAGAGGGGCCCTGCCTCCAGCCAGGTGGAGGAAAGGGATAATCGGATTTACTGGAAGGTGTGGATCCGATGGCCTGGCACATCAGACCCACAAGAATATAAGGCCTTGGTAGACACTGGCGCACAGTGCACCCTGATGCCATCAAGCCACAGTGGGGTTGAACCCATCTGTATCTCCGGAGTGACAGGGGGATCCCAACAGCTGACCCTATTAGAAGCTGAAGTGAGCTTAACTGGGAAGGACTGGCATAAGCACCCCATTGTGACTGGCCCAGATGCCCCGTGCATCCTAGGTATAGATTACCTCAGGAGAGGGTACTTTAAAGACCCAAAAGGGTACCAGTGGGCCTTTGGTATAGCTGCCCTGGAGGAGGTTGAGCAATTGTCCACTTTACCCGGCCTCTCAGAGGACCCCTCGGTGGTGGGGTTGCTTGAGGTTGAAGAGCAGCGAGTGCCAGTTGCCACCAAGACGGTGCACCGGTGGCAGTACTGCACTAACCAAGATTCCCTGGTCCCCATCCATCAGCTGATCCTCCGACTAGAAAGCCAGAAGGTGATCAGCAAGAGTCATTCACCTTTCAACAGCCCTATACAGCCAGTGAGAAAGTCTAATGGCAAATGGAGACTGACCGTGGACTACCGTGGCCTGAATGAAGTTACACCAGCGATGAGTGCTGCAGTGCCGGACATGCTAGAGCTCCAGTATGAGCTGGAGTCGAAGGCAGCCAAGTGGTACGCCACGATTGACATCGCTAACGCGTTCTTCTCCATCCCAATAGCACCAGAGTGCAGGCCACAGTTTGCATTCACTTGGAGGGGTATCCAGTACACCTGGAATCGATTGCCCCAGGGGTGGAAACACAGCTCCACCATTTGCCATAGACTGGTCCATACTGCACTGGAGAAAGGTGGGGCTCCAGAACACCTGCAGTTCATTGATGATATCATTGTATGGGGGGACACAGCTGAGGAAGTCTTTGAGAAAGGAAAGAAGGTAATTGAAATCCTCCTGAAGGTTGGTTTTGCCATCAAGCGACAGAAAGTTAAGGGGCCTGGAAGGGAGATTCAGTTCCTAGGAATAAAATGGCAAGATGGGCGTCGCCACATCCCAATGGAGGTGATAAACAAGATAACAGCCATGGCCCCATCAACCACTAAAAAGGAGACTCAGTCTTTCTTGGGCGCTGTGGGGTTCTGGAGGATGCCCATCCCAAACTACAGCCTGATTGTGAGCCCTCTCTACCACAAGAAGAACGATTTTGAATGGGGCCCTGAGCAACAACAAGCCTTTGAACAAATTAAGCAGGAGATTACCCAGGCAGTGGCCCTCGGGCCAGTCTGGACAGGGCAGGAGATTAAGAACGTGCTCTACACCGCAGCCGGGGAGAATGGCCCTTCCTGGAGCCTTTGGCAGAGAGCACCTGGGGAAACCCGAGGCTGACCTCTAGGCTTTTGGAGCCAGGGATACAAAGGCTCTGAAGCTAACTATACCCTGACTGAGAAGGAGATACTGGCAGCATACGAAGGAATTCGAGCTGTCTCAGAAGTGGTCGGCACTCAGACACAGCTCCTCCTGGCACCCCGACTGCCGGTGCTGGGATGGATGTTCAAAGGAAAGGCTCCCTCCACACATCATGCAACAGATGCCACGTGGAGTAAATGGGTTGCGTTGATAACACAACGGGCTCGAATAGGGAACCTTGACCGCCCAGGATTGGTGGAAGTGATCATAAACTGGCCAGAGAGCAAAGGTTCTGGGATGTCACCAGAACAGGAGGTGAAATGTGCTGAGGAGGCCCCACCATATAATGAGCTGCCAGATGAGGAGAAGCGATATGCCCTGTTCACTGATGGGTCTTGTCGCATTGTGGGAAAACATTGATGATGGAAGGCTGCAGTGTGGCATCCCACACAAGAAACCACTGAAGCTGTTGAGGGACAAGGTGAATCGAGCCAGTTCGCAGAGGTGAAAGCCATCCAATTGGCTTTGGAGACTGCTGAGCGAGAAAAGTGGCCGAGGCTCTATCTCTACACTAACTCCCGGGTGATGGCAAGTGCCCTGTGGATGTGGTTGCAGCAATGGAAATAGAGCAACTGTCAATGCAAGGGCAGACCAGTCCAGGCCGCTGAAGTATGGCAGGACATTGCAGCCCAGGTGGAGAACCTCGTTGTGAAGGTGCGCCATGTGGACGCCCATATACCCAAGAGTCGAGCCACTGATGAACATCAACACAACCAGCAGGCGGACCAGGCTGCTAAGATCGAAGTGGCTTGGGTGGACTTGGACTGGCAGCATAAAGGTGAACTGTTCATAGCCCGGTGGGCCCATGAGACCTTGGGCCACCAAGGCAGGGATGCAACATACAGGTGGGCTCAAGATCGAGGGGTGGACCTCACCATTGACACCATCGCAGAGATCATCCATGGATGTGAGACGTGTGCTGCAATCAAACAAGCCAAACGGTGAAGCCCCAGCGGAATGAAGATCGATGGATGAAATATAAATATGGAGAGGCCTGGCAGATTGACTACATCACACTGCCACAGACCCGCCGAGGCAAGCGCCATGTGCTCACAATGGTGGAAGCAACCACTGGGTGGCTCGAAACTTATCCAGTGTCCCACGCCACCGCCCGAAATACCATCCTGGGCCTTGAAGAGCGAGTCCTGTGGCGACACGGCACCCCAGAGAGGATTGAGTCGGACAACGGGACTCACTTCCAAAATAACCTCATAGATGCCTGGGCAGAAGAACACAGCATCGAGTGGGTCTACCACATCCCCTACCACACACCAGCCTCTGGGAAGATCGAGCGCTACAATGGACTGTTAAAAACTACATTGAGAGCAATGGGGGGTGGAACCTTCAAACACTGGGACACACATCTGACAAAGGCCACTTGGTTAGTGAACACAAGAGGATCTGCCAATCGAGCTGGCCCGGCTCAGTCAAAACTTCCACGTGTTGTAGATGGGGATAAAGTGCCTGTGGTGCACATGAGATCTGCTGGGAAAAATGGTCTGGGTTAGTCCTGCACCAGGCAAAGGCAAACCCATCCACGGGATTGTTTTTGCTCAAGGACCTGGGTGCACCTGGTGGGTGATGCAGAAGGATGGAGAGGTCCAATGCGTACCACAAGGGGACTTGATTGTGGGTGAAAACACACCGTGAGTTATACTGTGCTTTTGTTATTTTTTTGTCAATGCTAATTGCTAAGTGGCAGCTGGATGTGACGCACATGGTATAGAATAAAGGGGTGGATTATGTCCTGGTTTAACCAGGATAGGGTTAAGTTTCCCCAGCAGTGCGGCAGGGGGGAGCTCTAGCCGGGTTATTCAGATACCATGCAGACATCACATCCTGGCGTGGGAGCATGGGGCGCATGGTTTTATACATCTGGTCCTCTCACTGCTGTATTGGTAGATATACTTTGCTCTGTTCATTGTTATCACTGTTATTGTTGCTGTTTGTTGTGTTGCTGTTGCTCTGTTGTATTAAACCTTTCCTTATCTCAGTCTTGGGGCTTTGTATTTCACTCCCTTTGTGGGGGAGGGGCAGTGGCCGCGTGGTCTCAGACCCCGGCAAGGGCTAAACCACCACACATCCCCACAACTGAAGGGATGGAGAACACAATTTGTGCCCTCGACCCCTTAATCAGTTTCCCCAAGGCCCTGAAATCTCTCTTCATTGCTTTAGGACTTCTCCTGGTAATATCATCGCTACCTACCTGAAAAACCAAGAGAGGGTAGTAGTCCTTGGGTCTCACTAGAGCGGAGAGTTTTGCCATGTGGTCCTTGACACGGCCCCAGGGAGGCAGCAGACTTCCCTGTGAAGGGGGTCTGGTCTGCGCATGGGGCCTTCAGTACCCCTCAGAATGGAGTCACCCACTACAACTGGTTTTAATACCCGGTGTAGAACGACCCAGCCTTGGAGACCTTGGTCTTCCTCCTTGTTTGTCTCATTTTCTTCCTCCTTCTCTTCTTTATTCAAAAGTTCCAGGGCCCCAAATCTACTGTGAAGGGACACCATGGAGGGTGAGGGACGTTGGGAGAGGATTTTCCTGCCTCCCTGACCAGGGACCTGTTTCCAGCCTCCCCCATCTCTTAGGTCCCCTCCTTCTGCCTGGTAGCAAGAGGATGAGGGATTACCTGCCTTGTTGGAGCCTCCATTTGCTCCTGTTGCTTTAGGGGTGCTAAGGTGCTACTCCACCAATCAATTTCCCTTTCACACTCCCTAATACTTCTTAATCTTTTAACCTCTTCTCTGGGTTCTTCCACCAGGCTGAGCAGGTCACCCAGCTGATCGCAGTGCACACAGGTGCTGTCACTGCTGCCCTCCTGCAGGACTGACAGGCTCAGGCACGCCCTGCAGCCCAGGACCTGGACCGCTGCATGTTTGCGTGTCAGCTCCGTCTGGGTTGCCACGTTCTTTCTGGTGGTGGTTTTGACGCGAGTGGAGACCATGGTTCAGTCCACTGGTGGAGGACGTTGAGATGAAACTAGCTCTGATAAGTTCTAGACCCCGGAGATGGACCATGCCCCGTCCGCTTGCCCTGCCTGCACAAACTGCCACGCAAACTCACCCTCCTGACGCGCCACACCCTGTTCACCCCCCCTGGTCACTCGCGCTCCCTGGGGGCTGCTCTTGTACATGAGGGCGTGGGGTGTTGTCACTCCAGTCTGCGCCCACTCTGAGTCCCTGCTGCCCTCGTTCGCAGCAGCTCACTCTTCCCGCTCAGGGGGGAGGCGACTTGAGGCTCTCCCTCTTCCCTGGGCTTCTGCCTTCTCTTTTCCCACAGCCTCCTCCTAGACAAACTGCCAACAGACTGGATGGGTGGTCCGCAAGATGGGCAGGAAATTGTCTCTCAGACTGCACTCAAGAGGGTGGTGATCAACAGCCTTCACATGTTTGACTGCTAGACAATATACAGATTTATCCGTATTTTCTGCCTATAGCGTGTTGCAGCTCAGAGACTACCATTACATTCCAAGTGGATTTGTGAAAGGTACTCTTATTTTAGCAAAGCTCAAGCTTTACAGGGCCTATATGACTAATCTCACTACTAAAAGAACCTCGTTTAAAGTGAAACTGTGTATCTCAAATATGGCCTCCATTAAAAAAAATTACACCAATATACGTAGTTCATCATATAAAATGGTACCCTCTTAAAATTTTGTAAAACTAGTGAGCATTCTTATTTAACTCATGCTTAACTACTCTTTGCCTTTTCTAATTATATAGTTGTCATTCAACAATAGTCTATTATTATTATTCTACCTGAACAGTCAAGCTGCGAAGAACAGCTTGGAGTAACTGCTTCAGCCAATCCTCTTGCTCTGAGGCTCCTGCCACACACACATGCTTCATGGCAAATTCTACTATTGTCAGAGATCACTATCCCTTCACCCTAATACAAACCGAAAGTTCCAAGGATGGCAATTTGATCCTTCTGTGCCCATAATCTACTGCCAGCAAGTCATGTGTTCTACAGCCAATTAGTTTCTACAGGCCAGATTTCACATTTGATCTATTAAAAAATTGCTTCTAGACAGTCAGGTGGGGCCCTGACTTAAAGAGCCTTGCCACGCACACAGGAAAGAGAAAAAAAAGCTTCGTAACTTCTAAGGTTGTGAGAAAGCTTCATGTATTTAAGTTTTTATACTGCAAACAGAAGCACCTATCTCAATAAAAACTGAGGTGGATCCTGATTACTTTTTTTTTATCCTTGAGTGAAATTTCTAAGTGAAATCTTTTAATGCTGGCTTACTCATGCTCAGTATTCAGTACCAATTTCAAGAACAGAATGCTGAAATACAGAATCATAGAATGTCTCAAGTAAAGGACTGATAAGGATCACTGAGCCCAACTCCCTGCTCCTCACAGGACTACCTAAAACTAAGGCGTGTGACTAAAAGCATCGTCCAGGCACTCCTTGAACTATGACAGGCTTGGTGCTATGACCACTTTCCTGGGGAGCCTGTTTCAGTGACTGACTTAATTGCACTTCTGCCCAGAATCAGCTGAAGGTTTTACCTTTTACCAATCTTACACTCAGTATCAAACACAAGTGACATGATTCCTCATCTGGAAACACTATCCTGTAACTTAAGTTCCAATTTACATGTATTACAAGTTCTCAAAAGAGAACCGAATCAAGACCAAGGGTTGTGGTTCCAGTTTGGTCTGCGTGATGCAGTTAGTCTAGACTACTATTTAAGAGATGGCCAGCAACAATATGCACTGGAATGTCTCATACTGAAAGGTAACCACAAAAAGGGTTTATTTTTAGTATGACGTACATCTTTTACTTCTGACTTGACTCTGACTTAGATGTAGAAGCTCTCAATGAAGAAAGACGGCGTCTCTTTGCAATCTGCTCTTGGCGTTTCTCCTTGGCTTCCTGAAAAGCAAAGCAGTGTGAAGTGAGTACTGAGATGTTACACAAAATCAATCACTTCAAAAAAATCTACAAAGGAACCAACTAGGGAGAATGCAACTTGAAGGAAGCTACTAGAAAAAAATTGATTCCTTAAGTCAATAAAGGAAAAACCCAGTTTCCCTTCTTCACAGATCAGAAGAATTCTACAAGTATCCAAACCTGTACAGACCCATGTCTTTAAACAATACGGACTAGCTTCCAAAATTACAGTAAAAATACCAATGCAGAGTTCAAAACATCCTGGAAGTCTATCTACTCTCAGTTTCTGCCTGGAAGTCATGAAACACTCGAGTATTGTGCCAAATATTCCAACAGTATTGCTTCGGCAGTCACTGCTGTTTTAGCTGCAAGAGCAAACTCATTCAAACAACTTCTCGCCAAGTTATCTTCCATCCAGGTCAACTGCTGGATCCTGTTTCTCCACATAGTCACTCAATACTTGGCCATCTGAGTTAAACTAAAATTCATATGAACTAAAATTGTTACTGCAAAACTTTACAGGCCGTAACCATTGCTTTCTTCAAGATCAGATCCCGGTTAAATTAATTGGTCTGGTTAAGTTCCACTATTGTAGGACTGGCAAAAATGGACAGATATGCTCACAAAAATATTTAACCGGCAATGTTTATACTTGCATTCAGACATTTCTATTCAAAATGAGCTAAGTACAGAGCAGCTCTAAGTGTATCAGTCATGTTTATCAGATCCCTTGATTCTGCGGTATGAGGTGTTCCATACAGCCAAGCTATAAATGCAAACAAACCTTCATTCTCTTGGCCAAGAGCTTTGCATATTCTGCTGCTTCCTCCTTATTCTTTTGAGTGCGCTGCTTCTTCAGAGCAATACGTCTGCGCTTATGTTGCAGAACTCGAGGAGTCACTAGTCGCTGGATCTTAGGAGCCTTCGTTCTGGGTTTCTTGCCTAAAAAAGCATTATGAATCAGCAAAAGCAGCAGTTATCTTCCAAAGAGGCTCAGGCTCATCTAGCAAACTTAAGAGTAAGTTTCATTTACTGTTAAAAGTAACATTAGTGTACTACATATTACAGCAACTCCTACAAAGCTCAACGTCTTGAGAGATTTTGTGGAAAAAAAAGGACCAATTACTGTGAGATGTAGCATTAACACAATAGTCTTACTGCTCACAATTTGTTATCAGCAATGCAATGCAAGTAATGCATCTCTAACTCCCTACATTCTTGTGAAAATTCCTAGCTTCTCAGCAGGCCTGTCTTAAACAGAAACAGATCTACATGGCCCATAACGAGCAAACAAAACACACCACCACATACATCTGTAAAATTCTGCTACTCAATCCTACTCAACTTCAGCAGTCACAAGCAACAGTCTGATGTCCACCAGGATCACGTTCTCTAATGGACAGAATAGTTCCTATGATGCAGAAAATAGCGGTCTTTTACCCAACAAGCTTTCACCGTGCCCAAACTTTATCATGTCCTGTTTGCTAAAGATCTTCACCCTTTCTGTTCCCTGATCAAATGCAAAGAACCTAAAATTGCAAAACAGTGCCCTCCAAATAAAAGCTCATTTTAAGGACTGCCATAAGCAATAGGGAAAAAAATCTTAGTATCTTCTCTATATATTGCTTTTTTCCTCCACCTCATATTTAACCTTTGTTTATTAACAATTATTTTGGATTATTCTTAGAACCACTAGTAAATACTACTTCAGATTCTATCAAACATCTAAAACCAAACTGTGCCAAAGTAGATAGAAAGGGAAGAGAGGGTGTGCGAAGTGTGGGAAAAGCAAAACAGTGAAGACTGCACAACACACATTTTCTTAAGACGTGGTGCCCAGAATAAACACAGCACGGGATGGAGATCCAGTGATTTGTGTTGCCATGGCACCAAGGAGGAATGCAAAGCAAGTCCCGTTCTACTTTTCTCAAGGAACATTTGACACAACTATGCAGATTTATCTCCTTCTCTTCCCCTTCTCTCAAGGACTGTTTTGCAGAACTCTGTGGACCTTATCTCTCACTCTTCCTCTTTTCCCACAAAACCATCTTGCACCAAGGAATGTGCTGTGTCACTACTCAAGAAACAATGGCTTGACCACACTCCCACCCACTCACACATACACACTTCAATACACTACCCCGAGTTTGTATCTAACTTGGAGGGATGATAATCTGATACCAAATCAGAGGGACAGATCAACGGGTCTGTGCTCCTCACCCCTCCCAGAAGGGATGCCTTTTGGTAAGATTTGGGCCCTCGGCTAAGTGTGCATGACTGCAATCATTTTTTGTGTGTCGTGCCATGTAGCCAACCTGCAGATTGTGCATTTACCGTAGGCAAGCTCAGAGAACCTGTAGATGTTGCATAAGAATAAACGGTACTTTTCATGAACCTGACTGCTTCTCTTGAATGCAACCGGACCTGCAGCATACGGGCTGTTTGTGCACCTGGTGTCAGGCCTAGAGTCACAGCCATAATTTGGCATACCTATTAAGAGGTAAGTCCAGCCACCCCTAGCCCCTCTAATCTCTGAAGACGGGCTAGAACGCAAGGGGATTCATCTCTTACCGGATAATTCATTAACTTAAATGCAACAGAGAGGAAAAGAAATGGGGCAACCAAGAACCTCTCCTTCTGATCTGTAAGTTATAGATGACAAAGCTTAAATGCCATGACAGCCAACTCCTGGATCTGCTACTATAGCGTGCTTCATCCACTGCGGTAGGCTGACACCTGTTTGCTGATAATTACATGAAACCAAAGAGTTGTTATATTTGGGTTCTCACCCTCTTTGTTCAGGGGTTTCCTCACAACGTACTGGCGAACATCATCCTCCTTGGACAGGTTGAACAGCTTGCGGATTCTGCTAGCCCTCTTGGGACCAAGACGACGTGGCACAGTTGTGTCCGTCAGCCCAGGAATATCCTTTTCACCTTTGAGAATATAAGTTTAAACATGCCAATTAATCGCGCATCTGCTGAACACCTGCTTTGTTAGTGAATTTCAATTATAAGTTTAAAATGCGTAAGAATTCAAGATAATACTAGATAATCCTTGGGGTTCACCTGTCAATAGCACCACCCCCAGCTACACTTTGCAGACTGTGTATCAGATTACTGATACATTTGTGTATGATACTGTGTATGCAGAATGTGATCAGATTACTATCAGGATCAGAAATGTTTCAGTGACCAGTTTTAAAGTTACAAGAACGTAATGCTCAGACAGAATTTCAAGACACATTCACATTTTAAACTGGGACTCCATCTGCATTCTACAGAACTTCTCAGCCACTAGCAAGCAGGCTCCTTCCAGGTGCCTACTTCTGTTGCTTGCTTCATCCAGACTCTTACCCTTTTTGACTATGACCAAGTTCAGAACACTCAAGTTGGCATCAACAATGCAACCACGAACGGATTTGCGTTTTCTCTCCCCAGTTCTTCTAGGGCGATAGCAGGAGTGGCCCTTGCTGAGCAGAAGGCGGACACGTCCATGAGTCAGGACACCTTGCTTCATGGGGAAACCTTGTTTGTCATTGCCACCACTGATCCGGACAACATAGCCCTGCGAAGACAGAAGTACACTTTTTAGCTGCTCACATGCCTCTATTACTTCAAGGACAAGTGGCGGATATCACAACATAGTATTCAAAAGAACAGGCACTGTGGCCATGACTCAGGAAAAGTCACTGTTGCTGCCAATGCAAGCAACTTCTTCAACCAACACCACTCCAATGGTTCAGGAATTTTACTTAACAGATGTGAAAAATATCTCTGCGTACCAGAATTTATTCTGCTTATCTTCAAATATACATTCAAAAATGCCTATCCATTTGAAGTTTTAAGCTACACCAGACTCAATCTTGTCCATTTTTGTCTCGCTTTTCTTTAAACCTAAACCTAACCAAAGTCTGTTATCATCACACACTGGAATCTGCATACAACACAAAAGCATTTGGAGTAGGGATACAAGGGTAAAAAGGAAGAGAACAGTAAAGTTCTTATTACCTTCCTTGTGGTGGTCACAACAGAAGAGATCAACCTACCCTAATACAGCTGGGCTGTCTGTATTAATAACACACAACTATTCCAAGTCCATCTACCAGGCCCAACATGCTTTTTCCTCATGCACTGGCAGCAGTTTAAACACAAGGAAGGCAATTTTGAACTTGTTCAGCAAAGAAGGGATCAGCAGCTTTATGGTACAGATTTAACTTGTCCTGAATACCAAGACGGCACTCAAATGAAGAACAAAAAACTACTGCAAAGAGCAACAAGAAACTCTGAACACAAGGCTTTGAAAAAAAAGGCACTTAGATCAAAGCAGAACAGGCTAGTCTGATCACCACATTCAGTATACACAGCAAGAGCAGCTTTCAACATACACACCAAATGTACACCGTACAAGCACTCACGTGACAACTGCATACTGGAGAAATTTTGTCATTTAAGCTCCTCGAATACAGCTCTGACACATCCTTCTACACTTACCTTCCACTCCTCACCAAGAGAATCAGCCGCGACCTCTGTGGCCATCCGTTTCTCATAGAATGTTCTCAGCTTGCGCTCATCATCCACTTCAATGAGTTTCTGGCAGCCAGTGGCTGGGAAAGAGATGTTCAGCTAACAGGATTTTTTTAAAAGAAGTATTAGATTTGGCTGCAACTTCACATGAGATATTTTGACAGAAAATTATCATTTATCTGCTGGTTTCATCTTAGAATTTCAAAGCTAAAATTCCCCATCTGCTTACATGAATGCTTCCTAGCCATAACTTGTCAGTACCATGCTCAGAGACGCCAGCAGGTCCATCCTTGGCCACACCAGACTGTGTTATTCATTCAGTTACACAAAAAACTGGCTTTACTACAGCGGGTGCTTGATCATCTTCAGACAGACTGCAATCAGGCAAGTCAAGGTGAGGGCAGCAGAAACCTGTTCCCTGCTTTTTGTAGCATACCTTGTACTAACAGACTGCATAAGCAACCTAAGGGGAGTGACACCTGCCACTGGTGATTACTCGTGCTTCTTGGGGGCCGGTGGAAAGCCCTGAGCCTCGGGGACGCCTCCCAGCACTTCCCCCTCGACGAGAGCCTGATGTCAGCTCTGGCCCAGCCCCAGCGTACACGGTGACTCCCTGCTAGGACCCCCTACCGACAGTACACACCTCCCACTGCGAAGCTTTCTAAGCTTAGACGCGACCCTTTCTAAGCTACCGGAACGCGGAGCTCCGCGGCCCGGTGGCAAGAGAGGCCGCACTAAGGAAAAGGGGCCCACGCGGCCGCCATGTCGCCTCGCTAACAATCCGCTCCCATCCGCGCCACAGCGGCGCTCCAGCCCCGCCACCAGGGACCATCGCGCCCCGCCAGTGGCCCCGGAGCCATCTGAGGCGGGGGTACCCGAGCCCTCCCAAGCGCGGCGCCCCACGCAGCCTGACCTTCATCCTCACTGAGCCGCACCACCGCGAGAAAGGGGCGCACTTCCGCCCGGAGCCCACACATACACCCGCCAACTCTCGCGAGAACAGCCTGGCCCGCGCCCCGCCTGGCGGGGGCCGCCCAATGGCGAGCGGGACTCCCCTGGCCGGGGGCGGGGCGGAACCGGTCCTGACGGTCGTCGTGAGGGCGCTTCGCCCTTCGCCGCCTGCGGGGCGGCCGGGGAGAGCGGCCTCGCGAGGCTGTCAGCTGCTCCGCGTGTCAGCTGCTGCTGACGTAGCAGCCGTGGCCAGCCCGGACGCCTTTTCTGCTCGTACGAGCCGGGCGCCCGCGCAGAGGGTCAGGCCGAGGGCGGCCGCTGGCAGGAAAACGGTTCCTTCTAGTTTCTCCGACAATAAGAAAGTGATCTTCGGTTTAAGGTCTGACAACAGTAGAGTCGCAGAGACTGACCGGGCTGGTGTGTCTGCCCTGGAACTGGAAGTATGAACAAGTAGAAACAGGAAACGTCACCGGTGTGTGCAGTACTCACAATGGTTTTTGGGGGAGACCGGGTGTTGGTGCAGCCCAAGCGGCTCCTGCCCGGACGCGCTTCCCGTGACGGCGGCAGGACGGGTGGGACAGGAGGTGCACCCTGTGGGGTGCTAGGCTGGTGGGTGGAGAGCGCAGGTCGCCAGGAAGCACCCCTTCTCGGGAGAGAAAGCCCCCGGAGAAGCTTAGCAAAGTGAAAATGCAGCCCACATTAGCTTCTTGCATTTCACAGGGCGTGGAATGCCGGCCCATCTGCCTTCTTCGCCGATACATCTGTTTCCTGCCTATGTGAAAACACCTTGGTCGCTCGGCACAGGGGTGGTGATGGCGGCACTCCCCTGTCCGTGTCGCCTTCCATACAGGAGAACGTAATCAGCTGCCGCTTGTTTCCATTAAACTGTTTGAGTAACAACCTTTAAGGTGTACGAAAGAGGGAGGGGGCGGGCGGCAGGTGGGCCACCTGTGTGCGGGAGCCGGCCCTCAAAGCCGCCGGGGGAACAGGGAAGAAGAGCATCGGTCGGCCCGGCTAGCGGAGGTCCCTCCGGGCAAGACAGCCCGGGCCGTGCGGACACGCGGCCACTGCCATCTGCCGCCCCGCCCGGGCGGGCCCCGCCGGGCCAGGAGAGCCGCTCCGCGCCTCACGCAGGCCCGAGGCGCAGCGGGAGGCGGGCGGCCGGGGGAGGGCGGGACGGTCGCCCCGCGGCGCCGCCGCCGCCGGGCCGGAGTGGCGGACGGGCGACATGGGCGCGCCGCTGTGGTGGGACCAGCTGCGGGCCGGCAGCTCGGAGGTGGACTGGTGCGAGGACAACTACACCATCATGCCCGCCATCGCCGAGTTCTACAACACGGTGCGTGGCGGTGGCGGCTGCCCGGCGGTGCCGGAGCGGCGTCCGCCTCGGCGCCAGGGGGGCGGTGAAGAGGCGCGGTCCCGACGAGGGGCTCGGCGGGGCGCTCTCCGTGCGTCGGGACCGGCGGCGGCCGTGCGCGGCGGCCGCCCGGGCTGCGGAGCGGCGGGTGGACGAGCCTGAGGCGGCCGGCCGGCGGGCGGCTGGTCCCGCCGCAGCCCTGGGGGCGCCTGCTGCCTGCCGAGGCTTCTCGTACAAGGTTGTCGTGGGATTGTAGAATGCCTTTCTGTCGCTGCCCACTCCTTCCTTCTCCAGTCCCTGGTACGCCTAAAATTAAGGGAAAATGAGCGGTTTGGTGCTGTAGGTAGAAAACGTTTAGAGAGGGTTTAGAGAGGGCTGATGACAAACTGTTCGGTAAGCAGTGTGCAGCAGACCCCTCCTTGCCCGCGTCGAGCCTTGTGGCGGCTGAGTGCAGAACTTTTGGTGCTGGATTGTCTGCGTCCGGTACCCCTTTGCACAGGTGCCAGCCCCTTGACAGCGTGCGAGGCGGTGACAGATCAACAAAAAAAAAAATCTTAATGTTTGGAGGCAGAACTGAGTTTCATCCAGATAGGTTTGGCTCCAAGAAGGCAAAGCTTTCACAGACAATTTGCCTGGAGGTTGCAGGGTGAAGTCAGCAATGTACTTTTAGGAGGAGAGATGTCTGTTTAAGAAAGTAGCTGAAGAAAGGAAGGAGATGAAAGAGGACTAACGTACTTACTGCTTCCGTCCAGTAAGTCGTGGTTCACCCCGAGACCTCTCACGCCATCCCAATACCTCTCAGCTGCTGGAAAGCACTTGTGAAAACATAGCCCCAGCAACAGAGCCAGACTGCCCTGTACCATGCATCTTGGAAGGGGAGCAGTGCTCCTTACATCCTGTTGATTTAAAGAATTGCAGTGACAGATATATCCACCAGGGTGAGATAATGCATCAGGCTTTCTGGTAGTTTGCCTTTCCGTGGAGAAACACGTATCTAGGAGCGAACCCTGCAGGATGTCCTATTTTCTGTTCTGTAGAAAGTAGTGTGTGCACAAATGAGGAGCTGGGGCTTCCGTTTTGCCTCTTTTGTACTTTAAAAGTAGTCTTCCCCCCCCCCCCCAATTCCTTCCTTGTCTGAGCTGTCTTTCCCTTTCAAGCTGTGCTAAGATTCAGTGGAAGAGAGAAATAGGTGTCTGGCTTCACTCACTGGAGTGTGTATTGTGGGGGGTGCTGCACACATGGAGCAAGTAATTCCATGGTGCACGGTGCACATTGCTAACCTGTTGTTTTTTCTTGTAGTTTGCTGCCAAAGTCGTCTGGGTGGTGGCTGGTCTGTGCCATTGGAGAACTTTGAGGGTGTATGTGGGAAACTGCTTTCTTTGTGTCTGATGTCACTGTGCAAGAACCAAAAACAAAGGGAGGAAAAGGTCAGGATAAACAAGTTTCTTGAAGACAGCAAGTGTGTTCTGGAGCCAGCTATGCAAGGGGTTCCTTCTGACTGTACTGAGCTGATTAGCAGTGATACAGAAGCTTGCAAAATACTAGGAGCTGCAGCTATGTCTGGGTGAATAACTGAGGTTCCAGGCAGGTTAACAGAGAGACATAGCAAAAAGTTTGCCCTGAAGCCCCCTGTGTTGTGGCAGCTGTGTACAAATCAGAGAGCTGTACACCAAAACGGGAGGAGGAAAGAGGCTGCATTGAGGGTAGTCATGTTTAGCCTCTCTTCAGTAACAAGTCATTGCAAGGGTTTGTCTTCTGTGTTAGCAACTTCTGAAAATTAAGACAGTGACTCGCAGTGAATTGATGGGGTTGTGCAACTGTGACCCCAAAAAGCCAGATGCTCACAGGACAGCTGGGTAATTTGACCCTACTCTAACAGGCACCTTAAGTGGAGTCTAAATTTTATTCCTTCTAAGATGCTTCAGCTCTGGCTCTGACTCAAACCCTCTTGAAATTTGAGGAAGGACTCCTCAGCAGACCTGAATCTGGCATCTAAGTCTTTAAGCTGTAGGTTAAAACCTTGCTAATCTGTATTTTAAACTGTCACAGCAGAGGTCAGAGTTGTAGCTGAGATCTCACGCAATATTCATGTAAGCACAAAACTGGAACAGCTTATCTGAAACGTGTTTTTAAAACACTGTGTATTTATTCTGGTGGGACTTAATCTTTGTCTGTTATGCATAAATTTAACATGGTTTAGTTAAAAAGCAAACTGAAGTGCTTAACAGGATTCAATCAGTAAGAGAATATCTGTTCAGAGGTTTTGTACAAATTGATCAGGCTAATTTTTTAAAACATACATGAGCTAGACTGATGTGATTTTTGTGTTCAATTCTTACACTCTTTCAGTAAAGAGGCCACAAAACACTTTGTAATGCAAATTGGAAGAATACTTATAGGAAAACCAGGGGGTTTGGTTTTGGTTATTTTTTTTTTCCTTCTGAAATGAATAAATAATGTGTCCTAATGCAGTGTAACACTACTCCAGAACATAAACAAATGCCTCCACATCACCAAAAGAATTTACCCTGTGTAGAGGATACTTACAAAAAAACCTATTGCTTGTGTTTTAAACACCTGAAAAGATTAACTTTTTTTTACTGTTGCTAGTAAAGTCAGTACTTTGAAGTTCAGTATGTTACATCCGATTGTACATATAATACATATTTCTTGTCAAATTTCAGTTTAAAAAGGGAATTGCCACTGTTTTTATTCCTCTTCTTTTGTTCCCTAGTGGCATGGAGATAAAAGTTTTAAAAAGCTATCAAATAGTCTTAAGAGTGTGAGAGAATGCTCGTACTCTCTCTATGTATTTTTTACTACAGAAGTCTTTTAGTGTATGTGAGTGGCATGCTCACAGATCAGGATATAGAAGACACAAACCCTCTGAACTCACTGAGAGCTACCTAGTCCAAATTTGCTTTCTCCTCACGAAGAGGTAGTGCAGTAAGTGTTGCTGTGGTGGTTGAATACTACAGCTGCTGTCTGGGAGGTATACCAGATAGTAAAGAATACTTGAGCTTTGGTAGGACTGCAGGAAACCCCCTGTCAGGACTGTGGCCAGATGTGAGTGAAGTTATGTGGTCATGACCTGAGCAAGCCTCTGGCGTTCCCTCTGTGGCCCATTTCTTATATTCCCTCCATACAATTAAGTAGCTGGAATTTAAAACTAAAGGTCCAGAATTGTATGAAGCCACAGGGTAGACTGTTATTGAGGGGCTGCTTACCTTCTTTCCAGAACCATAACTTTTAATCACTGCCTTTTGCAGATCCAAAAGGAAATTCTCTATACTCCTGTTATTAATTTTTGCACTAATCTTAATTGTATCAGCATTTGAATTGTACATTATCAAACCATGCAGGCCAGTTGTGTATTATGTAAAAAATTGCACATGCAACATACTTTCTGAAACCAGAACCAAATGGATATGTGCCTCACTTGCATGGAAAGGGCAGTGTTAATAATTGCAATACATCTAAGAGTGTGGTCTGTCTGAAATTGCCAGGGTGACAGCATACTTTTTCCAAATATTTTACTAGTTTTTCAGGATTCTATACTTGTTTAGGGGTGAAGTTCCAAAATATTGGGGGTGCTCACTGTCCTAAGTACTTGCCCATGCTATCCCACACCCCCTGCCACTCGCAGTTCTCCAGCCTTGGGATAGATCTCTGAGTGATTCTCTTAAATAGTTGCTTAACCTTGAACAAAGCCTGAACCATATGCAGGAACATGGTGGCTCCTAGCAATAAGATAACCAGTATCAATGTTCCAAGCATATTCAAAATTTCTGAAATTCTCAAATGCTATTTTAAGTAGCCTGGAGGAGACGGGGAAGGTGAAGGAAGGTGTCTCCCCCATGGAATGGCTCTCTGAGGAGAAAACCTAAAGAGTGTAATTGTTAACCCTTTCCACTGGATGACCCTCAAAGTACAGAGGTGACAACAGTGCTGAGTACAGATACCGGACTAGTCTCAGGACGGATAACTTTACTGTGCCATAAATAGTACAGCAAAGCAAAAATCTTGATCTGCCTCCCGCGGGTGATAAGCAGCAGCATATGTACTATATATGGCAAGTGAGGTTCTGCATAGCACAACACTAAGAACGAGCAGCACAACTTTAAGAGACAACAAACCAACATTATGACCAGCAACTATTAAACTAATATAATGAGTGATTATAGCAAATATGTTGTAATACACTGACCAGCCCTTCACGCCCCATGTTGTGTGCCAAAAAGGGCTATCGCCGTTAAACCTGGCTGGCAGCCAAACACTACGCAGCTGCTCACTCACCCACCCCGAACCAAGGGGATCAGGAGGAGAATTGGATGGGTAAAGGTAGAGACACTCAGAGGTTGAGATGAAAACAGTTTAATAATAGAAATAAAAGAAAACAGTAATAACACTAATAGAAAGTAGAAATGGGTAATGCATAATGTGATTGCTCACCGCCTGCTGACTGATCCCCAGCCTGTTCCGGGCCGGCGATCCTGGAGAAGCCAAGATCCTGAACACGCGATCCCGGAAGCAAGACAGAAACCCCTCCTTCCTGGCTGACCCTCCTCTATATACTGAGTATGATGTTACATGATATGAAAAATTTCATTGGCCAATTTGGGTCCGGTGCTCTGGCCATGCTCCCCTCCCAGCTTCTTGTACACCTGCACATGGGCAGGATGTGAGGAGTTGGAATGTCCTTGATCTCTTAGCAACAACTGAAAACATCAGTGCGTTATCAGCATTCTGATACCAAATTCCTTACTGAATCCAAAACACAGCACTGTTCAAGCTACTAAGAAGAAAAATTAACTCTATCCCAGCTGAAACCAGGACACAGACAATAGCTATTGCTCGGTGACTTGACTTGCACAAAGATTGACTACCCCTTTGAGTGCTTTTTCCATGCTAGGCTTGACAGCCATTGAGAGGACAGGTCACTTGTCAGGGTGTCCTGTTCCTCAGCTGCTTGCTCTTGTAGACTTACTGAATTGCAACCGTCTTGAGTATTTGTAGAATCTCAATAAAATTCCTCTGGGAATAGACTTGAAAGGTAATTTAAAGATGTGACATTGCTTAAAGTTTTTATGCTGTTATTAGTTTAATGACGTTAAAACAAGTTGATGCTTTGCAAAAGCAGCTCAGCTTTGTCAGAAACTGAGGGCCATAATTTGTTGAATTGGGGTTTCACTGGATGACGCAATGTTTTTATAGATATCTTAGGCAGCCTATGAATATTTAAAGTTTGTTTCTTTTCTGTCCTTGTGATACTGTGGTGTTTTTTTTTTCCCTAGATAAGCAACGTCTTGTTTTTTGTTTTACCACCCATATGTATGTGCTTATTCCGTCAATATGCAACCTGCTTCAATAGTGGAATATATTTAATATGGACTCTGCTAGTTGTGGTTGGTAAGTTGGTTAGTCTCTGCCTGCTCATGCATGAACTGAGAGAGGAAATCAGTTTTTCCTGCTTGTTCTTGATTGTTTTGCAAAATAAAGCAATCCTGACGTCTACAGAGGGGTTTGCTTGTACTTGCCTGAAGCTGAAGCGACCATAGTTTCTGAAAGGAAAATGCGTTTTGCAGAGGTTGGTGGGAACTTTGACCTTAGTTCTGTTCCCTTCTTATCTTTCCTTTGCATAACTTAATTTGTTTGTGTCTGAGCTTACTCTACAGCAGTGCTGACCCTTCTTCCTCTGTTGTTTTTGCTTAAATGAGAGCTGAAAGCAGAGCTGAAGAGGATAGCAGGTTTTGCATTGTAGTGATAAGGCCCAAAGGCTTAGCTATTTCATAGATATGGGATTCTTAAGCTTTTTCATTTCTGGAGGCAGTGAGAACTTTTAAATGAATAATCAGATCCCTGTGTGGCAGAGGCCTATGCAGCAGTGTGACACTTTCCATCTGTAAACCTGTATCATGGAGTCGTCATCAGATGCTGCTTTTCATCTTTGTCTTACCCATTGTGCTACTGAGAAAATTTGGAAGCAGCATTTGGCTTTTATTTCTTAATTGGTTTTGAATTTACCTTTACCACCTGATGTTTTTTCACATACATCTACTTTTCTAGTAGGAGCTGGCATCTTTAGCAATGTGTTAGCTGGCAGCTTTTGCAATGTGTTTGCTTCATAATTGAGGTACTGATGATTTGGATTGCCTTCTTAGAAAAGTTGACAGTTTGTTTTCTGGGGGTTTTTTTTAAACCTTTTCAGGACCAAATGCTATGAAGTTGTGAACTTGAGCAGTGTGTTTTGGTCTATACAGTACTCTAACTATTCATGTTGCCTTTTGACTGATTCTTCCAGGAATTGGATCTGTCTACTTTCATGCCACCCTCAGTTTCTTGGGCCAGATGCTGGATGAGCTGGCTATTCTCTGGGTCCTGATGTGTGCTCTTGCCATGTGGTTCCCTAGGAGATACCTGCCCCGAATTTTTCGGAATGACAGGTAATCATACATGTACACTTCCATGTTTCTTGAAACTTCTTACGCTAACACCTAAACCTGCACATAGTGAAACTGAGTAGTCATCCAACCTTACCACTGCCACTGCTGTCTTTTCTCACTCCATTCTTGTTGCTTGTATTTCAGCCCATTTTGCTCAGAATTCCTGTGTCTGCAGTTGCTGATAATGGGGTTTATGCCCTGTAACTTCAGATCTTAGGATGAGGTGATTTGCTTCTGAAAGTGCCTGTTCTTGTTGATTCTAGAGAGACCTTTACATGAGTAGTTTATGTAAGTTAGGGCTAAATTAAAGTAAGAGAAACCCTCTTTCCCTCTTCCTTTTGTATATCCCAAAGGGTACATACAAGTGGACCTATGAAAGTCAGCTGAATTTTCATCTGAATATTTAAGGTAGTGGTTAAGAATGGTGTTTGAGTATTCAAAAGCAAAGTGTTTCTTTAGAAGCCTGTTGTTGTAAAAGGATTTTTTTTCTTTTACTTGCAAGATTAAAAAAAGCGTGTTGTAGCCGGTTTAAAGAATCTGGTTGTGGTTTGTCCCCCCCTAAAAAAAATTGTGCTGTAATCTTTGTACATATTGCTCTTTTATGCAGCAAAAAAGTTGAGATAATGGAGAGGTTTGAATTGCAGCACAAAGCTCTTCTCTCTGAAAATTGCTGAGGCTGCTGCCTCTTGCCGCTTTATACTGTTACTATCTGGGTTTTGTGGGTTTGGTTTTTTTTTCTTTAACGTGTCTGAGTAGAAGTTGCTGTGGGGCGAGGGGAGAGAAGGTTGGTGCCTAGATCGACCACTAGCTTGCACTGAGAAAAGTGTATCTTGAATTACTTGTACAGTCTATGCAGTCTAATGGCTTTGTCATGTTGGTGTGAATTTAGTCCTTCTGCATACTGCAATTACAGGACACTGTCAACTTAACAAGCACACAGGTTTTACTGGGGTGTTTTGGTCAATGACATGACTTTTAGACCTTTAATTCAATGAGGAATTGTTCAGAGTCTTGAAGAATTTCTGTGACTGCATGTAAATTATTCCTCAGAGAACTGAGGGAATTGTTACGTATCATCTATCACTATCTTCTGATAGGGTGCTGGGTAGGTTCATACTATGAGCCAAGAGGTTAAACTGTATCCTTTTTAAAAGGAATTGTAACACTTTTTGGGGGGAGAAATCCTGTTTCTACTGAAGTTGGTGTTAAAACAATAAATAAGAGTCTCCCAGGTTATAACTGATTCATAAAAATACTGAGATGAAGTGAAGCATGTCCCTTACCCTCAATTTCTCAGAACACTTCTTCCTGAGAATCTGTCAGGGCAGTTATGTGTTAAGGTCTTGATGCCTTTCTGAAGTGTACAGAAGACAGACATACTGGGCAACAAACCCTAACCCAGAACAGGTTTGGTTTATATTTTTGTTTTTTTGCTTTGCCTAGCTAATCCTCTAGTATTATATCTATCCTATGCTCACTGCTGTGGTCTTGACTTTCTTCATCTGCATCGCACTCTGGATTTGTTGTGTCTTTAGACATTAAGGAAATCGTATCAGATCAGAACTTCCTACTTAAGTAATTTGTTGCCTTCCAGCAGAAAGAAAAACTTTAAAACAAAAAGCAGATGAAATGAGCTAGGTGCAGGTGATGACACTTGTGGCTAGGGAATGGTGCTGCACAAGTATACTGAGACCCTACTTCAGACATAGAATTAAGGACAGAAAAGCCATCTTTGGAGAGCAACTAGTTTTATAAAGCTATGGGCCAGTAGTTGATGGGCAATGTGATGATTCTCTGTCTTCCATAGTCCTGCCACAGACTGGAAATGGGTTGTTTGAAGTCCAAACTTGAAGTTTAAACAACAGCTAACATATTTTTAATTTAAAAGTTGTCAGGCTGTCTGTATAGGGCCCAACTGTGATTTCATTTAAGATAAGAATATACCAAACTGTAATCTTTAAAAAGTGTGGGAATCCCTCATGTGCTGTTGAATTTGGTTAAAAGAAATGTACTTACTTACCTCATAGTTTTCAGTATCTATCAACGGCTTAAAAGAGCTAAAGGAAAATAAACCAGACCTGTAACATGACTCTAGAAGTTGGGGCATTAACAGTAACAAAATATCCTAAAAACCCATGTCAAAAGCATGAAGAATGATGACACAACACTGCTTTGAGGAAGTAGAGTGCTGTGTGCAGAGATGGACTTATTGTGAGAGGAGGAAGATCAGAGTATGGCCTTTGGATTTTGCAAGCAGTCAATAGTGTGTGTGTGCACACACATACATGACTGCACGGACATGTCCACATGGCTGCTTCAGAAGACCACAGTCCAGCAAAGATTTGTGTGTTTATGATTAACTGTGTGCATATGCAAATCTGCAAGATCCACACCCATTTTACACACATTGTCATTGCACTTCCTGAACACACCTAGAGAAACCTAAATTTTGTTACATTATTAAAATAATTTTAAGATTTCTCATTTTAGTAATTAAAAGTTTTGAATTAAAAGCAGTTTTTCTCTCCTCCAAAAAACCTATTCAGGAGCCGATTTAAAGCTGCTGTGGGTGTCCTGTCTGGAGTTACTACCTGCCTCGCCTTCGTTAAGCCTGCCATCAACAACATCTCACTAATGACTCTGGGTGTTCCCTGCACAGCTTTGCTCATTGCTGAGTTGAAGAGGTGAGTACATTTCTCCTGAATGCAGCGTTGCCTTCTGAGATCCTTAGGCCACCATGTGACGATACACTAGATCTGGCTTCAGTGCTTGTGACAGCAGATCAGCAATGCTTCTCCCGCATGTAAGCACAGGTCTGGTGTAAACTTGCTCTGCTTGTTCATACATTTTTGGCAAGGATTTTTTTTTTCCTAGGCCATTATACTATGTCAGATATTGTCTGTCTTCTTGTAGCATATCTCTTGCTGCAACCTGATCCAACTCAAATTTGTTTGTTTATTGTGGAATCAGGGCAAGGGTTTCACTCTACTAACAGCGTTTCTGCTGTGTAGTCTGCATAAGGGTGAGGTAATCGCATGATCACAGTCTGGGTACTAGAGGGAATGTGAAGCAAGGCCCAAGCATGCGTGGAAGATGTTCCAGCTCTCCGAGTTGTACTGTGAGCCTTACACCACTTTGTCTTCTGGCATAGGTAATATGATGGAGTCAGGTTGACAAAGATAAGGTTAATCACTAGGTTGTGGAGGATAGCTATCAGTCAGGACCTTAGAAACTATAAAACCAGAATGCAAATAGAGAAGAACTTGACACTGACCTTAACATTTTAAAGAGTCCTACCATGATAGCAATACCAGCAGCTGTCCGGGAACTTTTTTTTCTGCATCTGTTCACTTGCTGCAAAAAGGACCAGATGAGTACCAGCATGCAAACTTGTCCTTTACTGCTTCTTCTCCAGCGTCTGAGAAGGATTTTACAATTTATGATGGCTCTTACATATTGTATATGTAAACGTCCATCGACAGAAACAAGAGTAGGACCAAATGTCTGCATTCTGACTGCTCCTGTAATAGAACAGAGATTCTCCTGTTTGCTGCCTTACCCTATTCTGCTACTGCTTCTCCATACAGTGGAAGGCCCTGCTAAAAATGTTTTGTAAAGGTGTTCATGAGTCTCTTCTCATTAGACATCCTGCTAGCAGCATTTATTTCTATGGTCAAAGAAATGCAGGAAACAGCACACAAATTAGTTGTAGACAAGTAGGTCAGTGGTTGAAGAATGTTGATGGAGGTGTCTCATTTTGATGAAAACACCAAGGAACTACTGACAGGGCAAATGGAGATCTGGTTGTGGCACTAAATAATTTATGTGAACTCGCTACATATCAGTTTTCCAGGCATGAGCTACTGAGAAACTCAAAAGGACAAATAGTTAGTATCTCATAAGTTTGAATACTGCATCAAATCTAGGAACTGGTATGCCTACAGATACTTGCTTTTTAAAACTCCTTCTGAAGGGTTGTATCTTACTAAGATGTGTGGAGTCTCCCTGTCTGGTTTTTTTTTTGAGAGAGTTAAGGACACAGATAAACCTTCTTTTGAATTGCTGATTAAAAAGGAACCTGAAGTGACATATGGCCCTCTTAATTGTGCATTGTGATGATGTAATACCTGTGACATTTTTTGATGAATTCCTAAGTGTAAAAGGCAAATAATCAAAGGTTTTATTTGCTGATCCCTAGCATATTTAAATGAGATATATTCTTGTAAACCCAGAGGAGAGGAGTCTCATTGCTTTTTGCAGGAGAAAAAAATAATCTAAGCATTTTTTAAAATGCCTGCAATTCTCCCATTCTCTACTACCACAGTCAGTAGGGGGCTATGCATCCCAGTCCTGGTGGTCTGCAGTGGAAATTTGTCTGTGAAACAAGTATTTGATGGAGGAAGGAGAAAAGCCTCCAGAGTAGTTTCTTTTGTTCTGTGCTGAAGTTTGCAATGTGTTAGACCAAAACTCCCTGTTGTTTTTTCTGTTCTAGGCTGATGTCAATCTTGTACAGAATTCTGGTGAATCAGAACCACCATGTATTCAAATGAGAATTTTCTGCCTCTCATTTGTCCTTGATGAGGAGATAATATTGTCACAAAAGATCATTATGTTCTCAAATGTGGAGCTGGTAGGGTAGAGTGTATGCTGGGAAGTGTTGTGCATGGAAGATGATCAAAAGAGCAAAAGGTAGTTAAGTGCATACTTGTCCTTAAAAGAGAAATAAATTATAAAACTTTATTCTCATTTCTGTCCAAAAAAATCCCTTCATGTGTTTTATTAAACAAACAAAAAAAGCTCTTCTAGGGAATGGTATCAGGAGGAAAGTGGATGTGGATCCTTTGGTTTGCTGATCCAAGGTAAATAACTGTTGTGATCATAACATTATCAAATTAGTATGATTCAGTGAGATGTCATCAGGCAGGTAACTATCTTCATGTGCAGTTAGATGCTAGAATATTGTTGCTCAGCTGACATCTGAGCCTTGAGCAGTGAAGTCTTACCCTAACTTCAGGTCTGTCTGTTCATATTTTGTTCTCCTACTAGAAATCTGGCTGTGGGTGAGCCCTGCTTCATTGTCACAGGTTGCTCACAGTTCCCTTATTCCCTTGACTAAAAGGTTAAACTAGTTAGAATTTTAAAATACTCCTTAGGGTATAAAGGGAGATACCTATGTTAAAATGAATCAAGCAGTTAATCAACATCCAGCAACTTGTACTGGTTTGAAGAAAAGCTGGTGTGTTTTGTTGAGGGTACCATGACATTGGAAGATAAAGCTGCTGGAATGTGTACCAGTCCTGCCCCTTGGATAGCAAGTGGCTGGGGCACACCAGTCTTTGCAGAAACTCTGATATTTAAGTAACTGCTGTTTGAGTTAAACCGAGAACACTGGGCATTGTATAGGCAAAAGGTGAAAATGGAAGTACAAGCTTTGTGGGGTCCAATTTCTTTCAGACCAGAGTAGGGTAGGAGCATGTAACAAATCTGCACATAGCAGCATGAACAGCTCTTTTAGACCCTCAGCTGACAGCTTCTGTTTTAGTGGTGGTTTGAATGATCAGTGCCCGTGTCTATTGAGAAATAAAAGAAATGGGTTGGTCCATGTATGTCCATGACCAGTGTCCAGGAGGTATTTGCACTACATCTCATCATGGTGAAGGCAGTGGCAGGTAGGAAACTTTGCAGTCTCCTGTCTCCTAGGCAAGAGTGTCCTCAGCCCATCTGAAGCACAGTCACTGCAGGAACTGAAGATTCTGTTGCAGGCAATCACAGAAAACTCAGGAGTATTGCTACAGATCAGTAGGCTGTGCTCTCCTCATTGTGCTTGACTCTTTCTGCCTTAGAGTAGTTTTTTGCAGCACACCCTGCATCATCTAGTCTTAAGTTTATAAAAATAAATTGCAGCACCTGATAGTGGTACTGAGCAAACCTGTCATTACAATCTGTACCGTTTCTATGGCTAATCTTGCACGGGGAAAGTTTCTTCAAATAAACTTTCAGTTTTACTTTGCAACCTTGAACTCACTGAACCATGCATGTTAATTGTCCTCTCCTCTTGGTATTTAAACTAGTCAGATATTGACAGGCATGGTCACTGACTGAAGGTGCTGGGTGTTTGAGGCCAAGCCTCTTACCTTAAATGGGATGCAGTTGTATATGTTTGTTTACGTCCTTCCAGGAAGGCCTCTATGTGCTCAACACAGCCCCCCTTTCCTCTGTCAGAACGCACAAGTACCCATTGCGCAGTCTAGTTTTATCTGTCAAATGTACAAAATTGATCTATGCATGTATCTGCTTACGTATATGGTTTAGCAGGTTGCTCTTACGAACAGTTGTGTGTCTCACTGAAGACTGTAAATCTGCCTTACCATTAGTGGGAGAGAATTAAGACTGGTATGCTTAATACAACAGTGGTTTTTGACCAATAATTATTTTCCCACTTCTTTTATGAAGGGGTGCATGCTGTCTAGCCATTTGGTAGAAGCATGAATCCTCCAAAATGAGGAGGATTTACCAGTATAGTTTTACTGATAAAACTGTGCCAAATCTTAAGTGTATTTCATACTGGGGTGTCTCATAAAAGAGTGTAAGGAAGAATTTGTGTAGCTGGGCTCTGGAACTTGATAGGCAACTCAAAAATCTCCTTACGCTTTCTTTTCTTTTTTTTTTTTTTTTTTTCCTTGTAGCCTCTTTAAACGTAAAGACACCATTTCAGAGAAACAAGCGTTTTTTTTGCAGTATGCAGCACAGACAATTGTGAAGCCAGCCACCTTGGGCAAGCCCTGTCTCCTCTGACTCTGTGTTGGTGGTTTGCCAAATGGATTGGAGGAATAAGGCCTAAGGAAAAAAGCCATTTTGGTTTATATGCTATGTGGAGTATTAATTTTTGTGGCAGTCATGTAGGTGTTTTTGTTATGAAAACTACTATTGTGATACCTTTCCTGTAGAGGAGAGTACAGTTTAGCTGGTAGTTGAAGCACTTTTTTGAATAATAAAGATAGGTGTGATGATTTTGAATGCAACATTATTTATAGATGTCTTAAAAAAGAAATGACAGATCCTAAAGCCAACTTGTGCAAAGGACACTGGAGAAAATCCTCTGTCAGTAAGATTAGCCGGTTGGTAGCTTTTCTGTCATTAATCCAGTAGCTATAAAGGTGCCTTCTGCTCAGCCTTAGGAGTTTCTTAATCCCAAATGTCTGTTAAAATATCAACTGAAATAGCATTTCAAGAGTGAAAAAAAATCCTACAAGGGAAACTGTATTAATTCTTTAGTTTGCAATACACCAGAGCCAGGTATACTGCTACTCCTGCAATTCATTCAGAAAAGTGTTCCTGGAGAGAGCACTCTGTGTTTTTAATTCTTCTGAATGCTTAGCCAGGCTCCCTTAGCAAAAGCACCAGTACCAGTGGCAGTTCTACTTTTCTACCACAGAGAGTCAGGAGTCATCCTCTGTCGAGTGGTTGGAGATCATCTCACACGTGCGGGAGTGACAAATTTTAGTTTGGGAGCAGAGCTGGCATTACTACTTCCCTGACAGTGAATGCAGGGTAGCCTGTGGCTTGTAGGCTGTGTGTGGCCATGGAGACAAGTAGAGGTAAATGTTGGAAAAATTAGAACTCTGTAAATGTATCAGATGAGAACAACAGGTTTTAGGCTGACAGGTATTTTGTGTGGAAGACAGAAAGGACCAATGAGTTTTTTTGGTCTGTGCTGCACTGTGCTAGTTGTCAAGGACAGTCATATATAAAGAAGATCAGGGACCATAAATACTACTGCAGTGCACAGAGTAAAGATGTGTTTGCCTATTCTAGCTCCCTCCTCCAGGAATACACATTTTAATTTCTTCTGAGTGTCACAGGGTGAAGTGCCCCTTTAAAGAACCTGTTTGCCAGGCATTGCTCACCTTCCAGATGCAGTGAATGAGCCCAAGAATTGTGTAGAAGATGACTGGTGATTCAGTGTCAAGTCTACTGGGGTGGCTGGATTGGAGCAGAGAGAAAGTCTGGCTGGTGATCTGCTGGAGAGAAGGAGGAATGGAGGCATTTTTTTCAACTGGAGGCATTTTTCCAACTTTTTCACAGAGGTGTAAGACATAGAAGATGAGTGTGAATTAGAGGAGGCTCTCTTGAAGACATTGGGACAGAGAAAATGATTGTGGGGCACTTGGCATTGACATGTTACCTTCAAGGACGTAGAAGGAGAAAACAGGGGCTGGTAACCCTGATGAAGGCTGAATATTGCTTGTTATACTGGCTAGAGATTTGGCTTATTGGTTTACTCTTGAGATGTAGCTCAAACAAGTCACTTTAAACAAATTATTCTGTCATCTGATTAGTAGGTTTGGAAATGCTTTGGGAGGTCATATCACTGACCCAAGAAGAGCAGTTCATTGAAACAAGAATTGTCCAACAGCACTGAAGAGTTCTCAGATCCCTAGGAAGTTCATCAAAAGTTTAACAACAAGAAGAACAAAAAAAAGACATGGGGGGAAATCCCAAATCATAGCTTTGTTCCTGCAGAAGGCAGGGCATCTGAGCCATATGTTCCCTTGGCCACACAGGGCTGGTCACGTCCCAGTCTATCTTCGATTTATAGATTCCAATAACAGCAGAGCTGCATCTACTGGCACCAAGAGGCCTAACCCCAAAATAACAAGTGTAGATAGACAGCAGATAATTGACTTTAATAGCATTTTGGGACCTGAAGATTATATTGATGCCTCCTTTTTCCTGATTTTACTGTTCTGAACAAACCTGCACAGTTGTTAGGATAGTTCCAAGATGTGGAAAAGAACAAAGCATCATATAGAGAAATAAAATTGTAAGCTTTTGAGTAGACCTGCAGCACCGGTATTGCTTTGCAAGTATCCTGGCATCTGCTGTTGTATTCAGTGATGGTCAACTGCAGACCACATTGCATGTGACCACAGCAACTGTTTTGTGTTCTCTTTCTCTCTGGTGTACCTCTATATGAACAAGTCAGATTTCTTGTGGAGGGAGAGAACTGCAGCTTAGTCAGCATGAGGAATTCTGAGATGTAGATGCCTACGCCACCTGCTAAAGCATGCTTCTTTGGGCCCTCTGGGTAGAGGCTCCTACCTTAGAATTTCTCTAGAACTCTTACATTGTAACAGTAATTTGTAGGGGGAAAAAAAATCAACAAACCAATTAAAAAAAACTTCATCCAGTTCCATTTTTCTACCAGTCTTTATATAGTGACAAATGCGAACAAATCTGAGCAGTTGCTATGTGACTGGTTGTTACAAGCCAGTAACTAATCACTCGTTGTCTGAGATACCCTTCCATGGATACAGGAATGCTTTGATGTTTGCTCACCATTTGCACATTGGTATTTAAGACAATACCCAAAATACAGCTACAGATTGTAAGGCTTGTTCTGTCACCTCACTGCTGCCTTGCATCAGAGCCATATTTACTGTAAGTAAAGTTCCTCTGTTAAAGACGTTTATGGTGGAACCATTTTAAAGATGTGTGCCTGTCACTATGAATCCTACCTTAAAATACATACAGCCAAAAAGCATCAAGCTGCCACTACAAAGCAGATTTTTTTGTTTTGTTTTGTTTTATAACCATTTCTTTGTGTTTTCCTCCACAGGTGTGAAAACTTGCGTGTGTACAAACTGGGTCTCTTTTCAGGTCTTTGGTGGATGCTAGCACTTTTCTGCTGGATCAGTGACAAAGCATTTTGTGAGATCTGGTCCTCATTTAACTTCCCCTATTTGCACTGTGTATGGTAAGTGTTGTCTGTAAACTCCACAGTTTGATTCAAATGTGATACATCTTCACCACATTGCCCTTCTGTGCTGCTTGGTGGCTATTTCTGGTTACTGCTAGATAGAATTACTGTAAGATTATAAGACCAAAGCAAGTCTCATGCTATCCAAAGTGGCAGATTTAGGAGTCTCTTTGGCCTGATGAGATTCTTCAGACACTAAATTCATTAATTGTAACTGAATTCCTTGCCCTACTGGTTACTAAAAATCCCGCAACACTGCTCAACTTGAAGCAGTAACTGTGAAAGCTTAAACTTCCACTGTTAATAACTGAGGGTGCAGTGGGGGCGCAGTGAAGGTCATTGATGCCTTTTCTCTTTCATCATCCAGAAAATTGCGCTCTCTTATTCGAGGTGCCAAATCTGTCAGGTGCAGAGAGGCCAAAAAGCTGCAGCCAATTTAGACCAAGAATAAGCTATGGTTTTGTAGTTTTCCTTATTCTATGTATTCTTTGCCTGTATGCAAAGGGCAGACAGCAACCCCTTGGGGGACTCAAGGGAAGAAGGTGAAGGACAGACTGATTTTAAAGCATGGTGATATATTTGATTGCTTTACTGAAGTCATGTTACTAATTTTTTCTTTTTTTGTGGGGACGGGGGTCTGTTCTCAGGCACATTTTGATTTGCCTTGCGGCATACCTGGGCTGTGTCTGCTTTGCTTACTTTGATGCTGCATCTGAGATCCCTGAGCAGGGCCCTGTCATAAAGTTCTGGCCCAGTGAAAGATGGGCGTTCATTGGGGTTCCCTACGTCACCCTCCTCTGCGCACACAAGAAATCACCCGTGAAGATCACATGAAGCTGGCCATGGAATGGGGATGGAGCTTCAACTTACATTTCAGCACAGGCAGTATTTAAATAATGATAAATGAACAGGGTTGTATTTTATCTTTTTCCTAAGATATGCAGCACTTCGGGTATCATAGAAAGAGGAAGCAAGTATGTTTTTTCTCCTCTCTGGAGAGGAGAGAAAAAGCAGGAAGATGGAGTCCCTTGAACACTAAGGTCTAGCTTCTCTAGTTGGCTCTGTTGTGCACTGTGTTTTCAATGTAGCATTTCTCTTGATAAAAGCTCTTTCCAAATACCAGTGTCAAGGAATGATGTTTCTGCAGTAGGTCATCTCTGGTGCTTGATTCACTTCTTTTGTAACTTCTGGCTTAAGGCCTTTGCAAAAGAAGCCAGGCCAAGATGCCTACGTGCCATCCTATGGCCTTCTCAGCTCTGATGTTGATGTGGCTGCATGTGGCCACAAGAGTGTGCTCGAAGTACATGCTCCTCCCAGCCTGGTGTGTAATACAGGGAGTCCGGCTGTGCATCACACTGGATCACGGGATATGTGGTTGCTTCCCCCAGAACAACAGGAGACAGTGCAAAGTGTTTGCGAGCGGGTAGCTGGATCAGTGCAGTTAGTGTAAATGTGGGAATAGCTGATAGAAGATTCAGTCCCTAAAAGTAAATAGGAGTTCAAGGGTTTTGAATTTTTGTGTATTTCCACTGACCTGTGGACATTTGTGTGCTGCATATTTCCCTCTTACAGAAATGTCATAGAAATCTCTCTCTACCTCTGTAGATGTGTTTGGTCTTGAATTTGGTGTTGTAGCTCACACAGAAGTGCAGGCATTAACTTCAGTAAGACCTCAGGTCAGCATGGATTGACAGTGTGATTAAACTGTAGAAACTTGTATGTGCCTAGCTGTACGTGTAATTTGAGTGTTACTTTCTCACCAATGTATTGCAAAGTGACGTGAACAATAGTCCAGTGCTCTGCTAGTTATACAAAAAAAAAAAAATAACCACTGAAAAACCAAGCTGAAGACAGTGAGCAATGAAATGTGACTGTGACTCTTGCATTCGTACAAAAGAACAGTAGATTCACATTTTCTGTTTGTTTTCAGGCTGTTTTGTAAAGATAAGGGATGTCTAGATCCATTTAGTTTTAAGGTTGTACTTTGGGGCTGAGGTTCAGGAATGTCTATGGTTCTTGCAAGCAATTTATGCTAGCTAGGTCTATTTAAAAAATGATGCAAAGTGCAGGCATGTTTTTCAAATATTAGCATTTATAGCTGCCAGTACCTGCAGACTTGGAGAAAATAGGGTCTGCTTACATTCCATCTAATATCAGAACTGTAAGTGAATTAAGGCTTTGGATGCACACCTTTATTCGTAAGTGATATTTCCTTTTTGAATATTAGACCAGGAAATACCACTTCCTCTGTGCTTTCCTAAGAAGTCTTATCTTGTACTTGTTTTTTATCAATGTGAAAATGTACTCTATACAATATTGCCTTTAGGAAAGTGGGTTTTAACAAGAACTTTGGGGTGAAATAACTTTCAAGCATAGTAAAACTATTCAGATGATAACTTTTGTATTCCAATTTATGCTTAGAAAACAAGAGCTAAGGTGTATGCTGTTACACTTAAAGTTGTAAGTGGGAGATATGACTTTCTTCTTGACAACTTCAAAGCAGATAAGTAGCCTACTGTTGGATTGACTGACAGATCATAAAAGCAGCAAAATCTGTCCAGTGGAACAATGCAGATTTATACCACTTGCTGGTAGATTTGTCTGAGAGAAAGGTGTTTTTTGGACACACAGTCATAAAATTTTTGTATGAAACTTGATTGTAAAAATTCATACAGTAATGTTCATTACTCTTTGAAACACAGCTGCTTTTTTCTTTCCCTTCTTCTATCCCTAATTATGAAATGCTGAGTTTCATACACTTCTCAGGTATTAAAAGTCATATGATTAGGTCCTTATATAGATAGATTTGCTGGCTGGAACCCAGCTAAGGTTGCTGATGCCTGACATGGCCCTATTTTGACTAAGATTTTTGGTATTTTTTTTTCTAAATTACATGTTATAGTAAATAAGTTATTTTCAGTATTGCTTGGGAAATTAGTAACTGCAGACCTAATGTACTATTCAAAATGACTGGAGCCTTCCTACTTACTATTTTGTATGAAAGCAGCCTCAGACTCAAAGGGATCTAATCAACCTGTTGTCAACTGCTGTCTTCTGTTCTGCAGAGTCTGTCTGCTCACAAAGAATTAATTTTATAATTCAAAAAATGGCAGTAGTGCATTTAGCTGTTGCAGAGGTGAATGAATGCAGGTACAGGTCAAGAATCATTTTTATTAACTGACCTCTAGCCTTTGTACTATTTATAGGAGATTCTGAGAACAAAGATCACTATGTGATATTCAAAGCTCCACTGTAGAACTGGTTGGGAGTATTCCACTGTAACAGCAGCCCACCACTTTTAGATGTAGTTATTGCACTTTACATAAAGTTAATATTAACTTACAGTTTCTCACAAAAGGTGCAATTATTTGAAAAAGTAGAAACATGCAGTTTTGACCAGATTCACAACTTTCCACAGTGCTGTTTGGACTAAGGCTCCAGTTCACAGTAACATTAGTACCCAGAGAAGTATGTGGTTGGTATACAGAGAGGTTTGTGCACTGGCCTGACCATACAGATCAGTAGACATGCACACAAGTGGCTGTATTATGTTGGAGTATGAAGTGATGTATACACACCCAGGTTTTAAAGCCCCAGAATGCTTTCTTCCCTTGCCAGCAGGGAGTGAGTGGGTTCCTAGCCTTAGGTTCAATTAGTATTTTAGTTTAATTAGTGGGATGCAATAGTGTGTTGAACATAATGTAGATTCTGTATATTGGTGTGTGATACCCATTATTCCTTGAATGTTAAACTTTAGGTTATTTAAGAAAGAATGTTTAGCTCTCAGTGATGGCAAACACTTGCTCAATTCACAGTCACTAAGTAATAAATAGTATGTAAGGAGTGGTGTTGGGGCTTTTTTTTCCATCTCTGTTGAAGTCTGTATACTGAATGTTTGTGGAAAGCATGTAATACTTTGCAACATTAAATTGCATTTGGAATAAATATTGTTTGCCTTTTCATACATTGTGTTTGTGAAGAAGAATGCAGCTGCCAGTATAATGCCTTAAAGTATAGTAAGGATAACTTCTCCCTCACACAGGTAACAGCAGTTCTGACTCTTAGAGCAGGAGGGAGACTGCATTAGATAGAAGACCATTAATTAATGAGATAGAGATTGCTTTGCTGAGCAAATTGATTTTTTGCAAGTAGAGCAAATACTTGGAAAACTGCAAGGCCATGAATCAACAAGGACAAATAGCAAGAAATGGCTAAAAATGAGTGGCCTGTATGTTCACAAATCCATAAAAGTGGGTCAGAGTGAGTACCTCTGGGAGAACAAAGTGTGAATCTTCAGTATTCATTACCCAAGACTATGTTCCCAAATTAGGGAGGGAGATAATGGCTGTATAGTGGCCTTGCACCTTCTCCTCCTCTCCTACTTCCCTTTGACCACAGTTCCTCTTGCTCCATGTAAAAGACCTTCTTTGAGACATTTCTGATCCCCATAAGTCAATGTGATTGGGCTTGAAATAACTGTTGTGTGAAAGCATAGCTATAATTCAAGAATGTTACTCACTTGGAGTTAATGTCTGTAGTTGGCAAGATGTCAGAAACAGCTGGTGGATTGGCTTATATATCATCCTGTCACTCAGTCTGCTCTATCTGGAGATTATTGACATCATTCCCCATGGAAACAAGGGGAACATCATTGTACCACTTCATTTCTCTGATATCTTCAGAGTTTCTGGCTTATTTTGACCAAATCTGACAGAGGCAAGAGCTTTAGTGATAATTTCCCAGAAGCCGTGCAAGACAGATGGTCAGGTAGAGAAGCCAGGCCTCTGAGACAAGCTGTTTCAAGAATCATGCTGTTAAAACAACAGAGAACTTACTCAGGAAGGAAACCAAAGCAATGCTTAAGTTCTTGATTGTGGCTTGTACCAGCTTGCAGCATCAGGAGCCAGTTACACATGGAAAGAATTTCACAGGCTTCTGTTCCAGAGATGGAGGAATTACTTTGCTATAAAAAACACAAACCTTCCTTTTTCTCCAGACATATGAGGCAGAAACTTCCCCAAGAGGGGCAGTCAGAAATTTTGTATTGCCATGCACAGCTGGCTCTCAGTTAAACACAGTGCAAGCTGAGAAAGCCTGAAGTTCGAAGGAGGTGACTTCTCTGCCCACGCTCTCAGGAACCATAAAAAACTGAAACTTTCAGCATATAATGAGGAGGTGAGTAGGAGTTTGTCAAGAGCGAGTTGTGTCTACCTAATTTCTACAGTAGGGTATTTGCTGTCCCTGTGGCTATAGAGAAAACAGTATACTGTTAGATTTTGACACTGGTAAGATTTCTAGTACTGTCTAAGAGAACATTATTATAAAAGTGCTAGAAAACCTGGGTTTGATAAAAATTCTGTGAATTAGTGTGAAGTTGTTTGGATAGCTGCTTCTGAGCTGTTCTAGGTGGTACATCATGAAACCAGAAGAAGGTGTCAAGTGGAGTTCAGCCGGGAGTCTCTCCTGGGTCACCTGTTTTAATTGTTCAGCAGTGCCTCCATGGAAGGTATTGATAAACTAAAGTCTGGGAAGGTTCACAAATACCTTGAAAACCAAATCTAAACCCCAAAGGTAGCTTGCTGAATTGTAGAAAAAAATAACAAAATTGAGTAACAGCAAGGTATTACACATATATAGGCATCATTGGCAATACTGAATGTAGAATAACTAGGAAAGGACCTGTTCTTCATACAAGGCACTGAAGGGTTAGTGTGGATCAATAACCAAATATAGTAGGATAAGACATCACCACATTAAAAAGAAAAAAGACAACATTATACTGAAAAAAAAAAAAAAAAAAAAGATCTGCAGGACAGGAAGATATCCTTTCCTTCAGAGAAGGATAGTAATGAGGATTACCAGAAGTTGGGAAAAAAATCGGTCTTGTGGTGAGATAGGCTTAGTCATCCTTAAAAAGCAGTGTGAGGTAGGCATTAACAGAATATAAGTATGTAGAAGGAAGTGTGCAGATTCAAACAGGGCATGAGGAGAAATGAGGTGCAGGGGGCTCAGGAGTAGAGTGAATGTGGAGGCTTAGAACCTCCATGTCTTCATGGAGATAGGTATTTAAGGAGCAGTTGGAGAAGCTATAGGCATTTATACAAGTCATGGGCATAACTGATCCTGCCTTGGGACAGGGACATGGGGTAGTTGGTGGCAGTCTGGTGACGCAGACACTGAATTTTTTTCCTCTCTACGCTTCCACACACAGGCTGGACACAGAATGGATTGTGAACAGAGCTGTAGATGAGGACTTGGCCTGATTGCCCTGGCAGGGAAGTACCAACTGTAAATAGGAGCATCTGTGCTCTCAAAAGACACTGGGCTTTGTAAAATATCAGTGTCCCAGCTTATTTCCCATAAACATTATCATGGCTAAACCTTTGTGTTCCTGGACTCTCCTAACTTAAGAGTTCTCGCAAATCACAATGGAAATTAGTTTCCAGTAATACCCACAATGCTGACCTCTGGGAGGGGAGAAAGATGGAACCCAGAGAAAATTCAGTGATGTGTATACTGTGGAGCACACATATTTAATCACCATACCAACCCATATCCTGACTACTCACTCTCTCCATGCTGCTTTTATTACCGTCAGCATGCAGAAAGTTGCCTATAGAGACACTGTGTCCAACTTTCTTCAACATAAGTACCTTTCTTTTAAAAGTTTACCATTTAATTTCTGATGCAATAATTAGTTAAAACAAAGCAAAGGCCTACATAGAGACAGCCGAAAGCTTGTCTTTCTCAAAGCACAGGCAGAAAAAAACTGACATCTTCTTGCCTGTGGTCACCTTCAAGCATACCATGTCTTTTAAGCTTTCAGTAGCTGATTTGTCAGATGTAGGGCTGACATAGAATGTATTTGTCTTAAGAAGCCCAAGAGTGACATGACTGCTGTAGTATCAGACCCTGTAGTATCTGAACCTTAGCTTTGGCAAGAAGTTAGTCCCTAGTCACCATTTTTATTAGCTGCCAGGACGTGCTCATACTGAGGGGGCTTTCCCCTACTGAGGACACATGACAGTCCTTTGTTCAATATTCTAATCGTTTCAGGAGTCTCAAAGCTTCCCAGGTCCCTGGATCACAATTTAATTTGTGAAAATTTGCCCCAAGAGACTCAGCAGTAAGAGAAAGTATGCTATATGAAACAGCTTGTCACTGACCACAGTGTACTTGAATGCCAATTTAGAAACCAAACTGCATGTGTCATGTTATCACATGCATTAATTCATTCAGTCTGTGACTACTAGAGTTACAGGATTTATCCTTCTGAAGCACTCAAAGTGTCAAAATGCAAACTCATTTCTAAAGTATCTATCTTACTTCTCTGCATTGTTTTTATAATTTGAAAAGTTCTGAAATTTGCAATTTCTCTACATCACTATTAACTATTCACATTTCTTCTTCATATGCTTGACCAAAACAAAAAGAGATAACCAGTGAGCAGAGAGTCCATACAGCATTCTTTGAGTTTGTTGGCTTTTACACCTACTTCTGTCAAAGTCTGGAATGGTCTACTGAAACAGTCCTAATTACCTTTGAAAATTTATCAAAGGAGTTACTCTAATTCTCCTCCATAGCTTCTTATAAAACATTGAGAAGTACCGTGGTTCTATATTCCCGTTATCCCAGATATCTTTGTTTATGTCAGGGTTCCTACCTCAATGCCAAAGTAAATATAGCACCTTTGTTTTGTTAAGTCAGTTAATCCTGTAAAATTTATATTCAATTGGTCTTGTTGACTATATGAAACATTCTTACAATTACAAAGTGATCAACTTAATAAATACTAAAAAAGGAGGAAAATATCTGCAACTCAAAAAGATGAGAACAAAATTCTAAGCAAGTTTTGATGCTCATGTTCTGTATAACCTTGGTATTGGTGGGGAACATGAAGAGTTCAAGGAATCTAAGGAGTCTGGAAGTTCTTTTTGAATTACTTTTGTGGGACTGGATAAAATGTAAAATATATTTTGGTCAAGAAAGAGCAGTGCAATACAGTTAGGGCATGGAAAATTAAAGTGTTAAAATACACATAATCAGTAACTATAAAAGTGCAAAATGAAAGCAAAAAGAAATGGATTAAAAAAGTGGACATTTAATGTAAAAAGATGAAGGTTATTCTAAAACACTATATAGATTCAGTATTTACATTATTGGCTGTAGGACTTCACTTTGAAATATATCATTTGTATCCATATTGTGTCAGGTGCTCATTCTCCACAAAAAGGAAGCTACAAGCCCTTGCAGATGCTAGTTTTCAGTGACAAGTGAGTGACATGGCCTGGAGGAAATTGTTTTCTGAGAAGAAAAAAAAAAAGTGCATATTTAAACTCTGAACAAGAGGGCAAAATCTGCACAAAGCTGGATACTGTGTTTGCACAGAAGTGATACCCATTATTAGCACTAGTGACTACTTGAAGAAATTACTTTAAAGCTGGGATGCAAAACAAGTGCCTTGCTAGACATCTGTAGGGAAAAAAAAAAGGTTGTGGAGGAGGTGACTGTCAGTTCAGGGGAGATGTTCCACTGACAAGAGGAAACTGCTAAGCTGTCCGTGAGAGAAGTGGGAAGCAGACCGTGAATGATAGCCTTACTAGTAGGTAAGAGGGAAAAAGTCATAAGCAGCCAGCTGCTTAGGGAGAAACAGTGAAGGGAAAAACCTCAAGGGAAAAGTGGGAATTCTAAGAGGACTGCAGAGAAGGGAAGATGACCTATGTTGTTGTGGAAAGCCATCCAGCACTGCAGTGTGATTCTCCACATGAACATTTTGGAGTGATGCACTCCTTTCACTTCTGTCTACAGGGATGTGGTCTGCTCCTCAGCTGACAGTGCACAGAGCCATGATCACAGTGTCCTAAGCAAACAGATAAGCCTATGTTTCAATGTTGTACCAGCACACCTGCAATATCTCCACAGAGGTGTCATGTGGTCTATCTTGCTTACCACAGTGCCTGGACTATCTTTGTTAATTGTTAATCTCCTTTGTTAAAAGGAAGGAAGTTGATCGAGACAGTAAAAGCAGTGTATAAAGTCCGCTCTCAAGAATTCATAGCAAAATAGGGCTAGAGAGGTTCTCAGAAGTCATCTAAACCACCAGCAGCTGAAAAGCAGGCTCAGCCCTTCAAAAATATTCCTGGAAAATTTTTGTCTAGCCTGTTCTTCAAAACTTCCAGCACTCCAATATCTACATCTTCCCTTGGTTCTAGTCACACATGCAGAAGGGTCCAGTGAACAAACAGGCTGCAAGCCTTTCAGTATCAGCACACTTGTACAGCATGAAGAAGAAAGATTCAGTAGGGGAAGGCCTCCCGGCCGGTCCTGCACTCACCCAGCTCTGGCTGGGCCAGAGCTTTAACAGTGCAGAAGCACCCTGAGTAATGTGTTGGGTAATTTGCCACCTCGATGAATTGCAGTGAGAGGGATGGGTCAGGCAAAGTGTGGGAAGATTCTAATTTAGCCTTACCTGGTGAATTAAGCCATTAAAAAACACCAAACCCCAAACAAAACAAAAAATATGGCAGAAGGGACTCACTAAATTAGTGATGCCTATTACATCTTCCTGTAAAAACAGATAGGTGCAATCACAACATGACTTTTACTAATCCACTTTTGTAATCTAAATGAGCCATGATCCAGAAAAAGGGAGGACATAATGGCAACTATCTTTGAAGTCCCTTTATGGTATTTGGAATAAATTAAGAGGTAGTGGTGTAAAGAGTAGATTAATTCAAAACTTAAACTGAAGCAATTCATTTCCAGAACCTGCCCTTGACAGTTTTATAAAATGGGATGGTTTATCTTGGTTTCTGTAAACTCTTGGCAGTTATTAGGGCCACTGGAAGAATGAAATGTTAAACCCATGAGCAGGATCATAACCCACCCTGACCTGCTTTTTGTCCCTTTGCTCTGGATTTAATACTTCTGCATTCTGTCAGAAATCTGCAGCATCTGTTTGCAATGGTAGTACACTGTGTCCCAGTCTCTCTATCTCCAAATACCATAACTTGCGGTTTTCCTGTAGCTGAAGGTTCTTCATGAAGCAGAAGTCTTATGAAGATATGCTGAATTGATTTTTGTGTCCGTGCTAAAGTACTGTTCCACCTTTGAAGGTCAATGTAAATCCTGCCTCTGGTGGCATGTAATCAGGCAGAGGGCTCCAGTGCCTTTAAAAGCATCACCAATGGGACTGCTCTGGCAAATTCATGTATGTGTTTGTGCAAACTCCCTGAAATGCCACTCTAACCATATCCCATACCTGCAGGGTCTTGCTGATATGCTACCTGCAAATAAGGCTCTAGCTCACTGCTCACAGGTGATTAGGGAAATCCCCATCAAATTCTGTGATACTGTCCTGTGCATTACAAACCTGAGGACCAGGTATGAAGGCAAGACAGGCAGGCTCTAGATATGTTACTGTGAGTCTTTCCACAAGATTGTGAAAAAGTTTGTGTCAAACTATTTTAAACTGTACAAAAGTGACACTTCATTCTGGTGTTAGCTCACACACACATGCAATGTCTCCATTCGTTGCTTTGAAATAAGAGCTACGCCTCTGAGCCAGAAGTCAACAGTCCATGTTATTTCTATGGAACCAGATACTACGATCCATACACAGAACTGTGGCAGATCCTCAAGAAGTTTGAGTGACCTGTACTTCATCCATTCAGGAGAATTAAGTCCTCTCTGGCCAGGGTCTCCAGGTCTCTGAACTGCAGCATGATGACAATTCCCAGAAAATACATGTTTCTTTTCGCGCTGTAGGGTTCTGCCTTTGTCAAAATAAGGTGCATTTATAAAAGGTTTAAATATAAGTAAAGATCCTTGCACCAGGTTTCCACCACAGGAAGTCTGCTCAGCTGAGATCATGAGGAGCAGACTGGGTAAGTGGCATGTGTGTTCTCCACAGGTACAAGGGAGAGGAAGAGGGTTAATAACACAGAGCAATGCCTTATAGAGCACAATGTGAGGCATCCAGCAAAGGGAAGGCTACGTCTGCTGTCTGTTTAACAAACGCTCGCTTCTTACTTCATGCTCTGTGTTTGTGTGACTTCCCGAACTGTGATGGACAGCACTGTGTATTTCCGCTGAGGGAAAGGAGTAATTAGCCTCAGGAGGGAAGAAACTTAGTGTGCTGGAAAAGAACTGTGATGTGTGTTGCCAGTACCAAGTTTTAGCTTGTCTGCAGAGGGAGAAGTGCTGCAAGGAGGAAAATACATAAAAAATGAAAAAACTCTACAGTGTTGTAACTGATGGTGAGAGTGCTTGTAGTGTTTTGCAGTCAGAGACATGACCTGCGGAAAACAGACTCTACAACTTGAATAGAGTTATACAGCAGGTATGTTTATGCCGGTGCCGGGGTGCAAGGGGATTTCTCCACAAAGCTTGCACACCCACCGCACATTTTACCAAAAACTTATAGAGTGTGGATATACATATTAATTGGATTATATAACACAAACACATATGCATGAGTGAGGCTGGGTTAGTTCTAGAGGCTGGTGTCAGCAGTTTATGTTCTCTTTGCACCTGTGCATTGCCTCCTGGGTGTCATCTTTGGGGGTCAGCGAGGTGAGGAAGGCTCACAGTCCTCCTCACCTTGTTTTTTCCCCAGAGCATGCACAGATTCTCTTGGCCAATTTCTTGAATAACAAGAGTGTTTTTCAGCCAGTTTACTCATCCTATCTTATTTAAGGGAACCAATGGAACTTCTACCATCCGTATATGGCTATCTTTACTCATTACTGAGGCCCAACTAGTTAGAGCACATCTGTTCCTCAAGGACAAAAACATGATATTTCGCTGAACACTGCAGTTCTTGGTAGATTTTCACAGTAACTGCTTTGTTTTGATGGACACAGTAGTCCTTGGTAAAATTCCACAGAACAGTCTGGGCAAGCAAGATTCTTAGCAATATTCAAAAATACTATAAGTAATACTATAAGTTGCTATAAGTAAATGTAAGGGAAAGAATGTTGTTTTCGCATAATAAGCCTGATGGGAATGGCAGGAGTGATTCACCAAAGCAATCAACGAGAGCAATTCACAACCATTGAAATCCCTGGCCTAGGGCTAGAAGACAAGTGGTCTTTTTGTCAACTGTGAGGACCCAGTACTTGGAACTGGCTTTAGATGCATGCAGATACCGAAAGAACTTCGAACTTGTCCGTCTGAGTACACTTGCTTGATGAGCTCATGCATATTAACTTCTCCGCCCTGGAGAAAGCCAAGGTTCATTTCCATGAACATGCGATGTATGACACATACATGAAGGGGCGTATCGGTAGGCGGTTCGGGAAGTCTGTACACCCTGTAGTACTCAGCCAATGAGGAATCAAGGGAGGGAACTCGCGGTCGGGAGAAAGGGATATAAACCATTGCACGATGGCTGTTAGGTGCGTCCACCTGATGGGGCGCCCGGTCTGTAGTAAAGAGTGCTTCACACCGCATCCTGTCTGAGCCGTTGATAATTGGCAACTGAGCGTTTCTCTCAGTAAATAAGTAAATAAGTCTCAAAACAAGTAATCATTTCTCTGTATCAGACCCTGTGGCCCAACAAGCTTGTACTTTGGCCTGGTTGCTCGGTGTTTTTTTTCTCAAATCTTCCCGTGCTGGTCATCTAGCTTGTTTGTTACCCTGATGTGGGGTTGTCCTATTCGACATTTCTTTGAATTTCTCCTCTTTTCCTCTCTTTCTTGCTCTCTGCAGCAAATAAAACTGCTGTGTCCTGGCTTTCAAGCTAGTACCTATGTTAGCAGTTATTCAATCTTTAATTTTCTGTCTGTGCAACCACTGCCAGTGATTGCAGCACTGAAAACTAATACAGACAGGAGAGCTACACTATACCTTCTAACCTGCTAATACTGGTGGCAGTTTGTAGCTGCAGTGTTCAGCAGCGTAGAAATACCTATATACACAAACATACTGACCTGAGTATCCAAAGCATAGAAATTATACTGTAAGCCATAATATAAAGACCTATCTAGAAGAAGTGCTCTGCTTGTGCCTGAAGTGAAAGGTGTCACATGTCTTGCAAGAAGGATCAGCTTCTACTTAAGGACTATGTTATCTTAATGCTATGCATTGCTGTTATTTATACGAAGGGCCAGTCCTCCATTGGACCGTGATGAATGCCTGGCTTTAAATATACCTTGCAGCTATGATCATCAGTGTTTAATTGTAAAGTGTGAGGGTTTGTTCCTTTTTACAAGTGCTAAATCTTTGGATTCATTGTTTTTATAAGGGGGGGGGGGGGGCAGGGAAGGGAAAGGAGGAATACAACTCAAGATCTGTCAGTCCTCAGACTGTAACATGCTGTTTTATACCTGGTAATTATCTACAATAATGAAAAATAATTAAGATAACTTAAAACTGAAAGTTTTGTTCTGGTCAGTAATTAGATGCAAGGATTAGGTTTTGCTGTAAGGCTCTATAGATTTTTTTCTAATAAACCTCAGCATTTAGATAAGCAAATAATTTTTACAATTTTAATTAACCACATCTTATTTCTTGCTTATTTACCACTAGAGAAGTGTATTATCTGTTAATACTACTACTTCCTTTTGGGAAGCTTAGATATGGCACTTGTAATACAATTAATTGTGTATCTTTCTGGTCACTGCAGCAATCAAGGCTATAGCACAGGCAGGACAATGACGAATGTAACATAAAGTGGAAGACAGACTGGGGAAAATCACAAAAGTCTTCCACCTGACAGCCCTGACTGGAATTTGTGGCAGATTAAAGTATTATATCATAGAAAAGGCTCCATATGCTGCATTAGTGATATTATTTCTTGGACCTAAACAGCCTTTAAGAAGTACATGCAACCTTGAGAATTTCAGCCCATTTAGTACCTCACCTCACCTTCAAAAATGGAAGGGACAGAAATGCAGTAAGAACTGTCATTTTTTGTTATAATTTAGCTTGAATGGGTGGGTGATAGCATCTTGAGAGTGTGAAAAAATACATAGACAAAAATCCCTGGACTGTGGAAACAGGTTTGCAGCTGAATGCCATCTTAGGTGCTCCATGAGAGATCACATCTGGCTCTCTCTGTGAGGAGCCATCTCTTTGTTCCTTTTTTATGCAGATCTGGCATGATGGAATGTGTGATTGACCTTTAAACTGGTAGCAATAACCACACTAACAGGAAAGAATGCACATCCTAATGGAAAGTGATCTCAGAATCACAGAATCACCTAGGTTGGAAAGGACCTTGAAGATCATCCAGTCCAACCGATAACCTAGCACTGACAGTTCCCAACTACACCATATCCCTCAGCGCTATGTCAACCCGACTCTTGAACACCTCCAATGATGGAGACTTCACCACCTCCCTGGGCAGCCCATTCCAACACCTAACAATCCGTTCTGTAAAGAAATGCTTCCTAATATCCAGTCTAAACCTTCCCTGGCGCAGCTTGAGGCCATTCCCTCTTGTCCTATCGCTTGTTACTTGGTTAAAGAGACTCATCCCCAGCTCTCTGCAACCTCCTTTCAGGCAGCTGTAGAGGGTGATGAGGTCTCCCTTCAGCCTCCTCTTCTCCAGAATAAACAACCCCAGTTCCCTCAGCCGCTCCTCGTACAACATGTGCTCCAGACCCTTCACCAGCTTCGTTGCCCTTCTCTGGACACGCTCGAGTAATTCAATGTCCTTTTTGTAGTGAGGGGCCCAAAACTGAACACAGGAATCGAGGTGTGGTCTCACCAGTGCCGAGTACAGGGGTAAGATCACTTCCCTGTCCCTGCTGGCCATGCTATTTCTGATGCATTAGATTTCCTGGAAAGGGGTGTCTTATGCTAATGAGTTCCCAAAATTCATTTACGTAGTCTGAGCATGTATAGTAAAAATGGAGTGAGAGTTGGTCGAGGGAAGAAATACGTGGTTTTCTTCACGGTGTCCAGAGCATGCCCTGTGAAGTAAAGTCCAGGTGTCTTCTTCCTAAATCAGCGAGATCATCCTCCCTAGATTGTTGTATCTCTGTGTCCTTTTGTTCGAGTTCCCCTTATCTTAGTTTGCCTAACTGTCCATTGAAGTCTTTGAGTCTGCTATCAGTGAGTTATATAGGGAGCGTTTTACTTTTGTTTAGACAGACAAAGAGGCCTAGGGAAAACAGTTGAGTCCTTGGGAAACAAAAAGAAGCAAAACTTTCATGCATCACAGTTTAGTCTTAATCAGAAATTCATTGGTTTGAGCCCTTTCAGTTTTTTCTTGTTGTTCAGAAGTTCTTATAGTTCTTCCTCGCAGGAGACTGATTTTATGCTTAGCACTGCCAAACTGTTAGCCCTGCTGGGAACGATCACCTGGTATAACTAGCAGTCCTCCTCCTCCCTGTGCTGTCTGCCCATGACTGTCACTGCCACTGGGGTAATGCTTGCCTCAGCCCCAGCCTGGCAACTCTGGGCAGGAGCTTGTAGTGGGCAACCTGTGTCTTCAGACCCATACCCTCCAATGCTCCACAGTTTTCCTAACCCCCACACTACTTGAAGGACTGCTGCTACAGAAGAGACTTTAGTCACTATAAAAGCCAGCCAGCCAGCCAGGGAAAGCAAAGGACATGTAGAGCTCCACAAACTGATGAAGTTGGACTTACTACAGTTCTCTGCCTTACATGCAGTTGAGAGACTTAATGTCACTGAGGTATTTCTAAGGTCTCCGGCTCTCCCTCCCACGGCTTCTCTATGCCTAATAGTGCAGAAGGTCATTCACCTCTTTTTAAACAGAGGCACTTGATAGCAACTATTTCTGCTGCACTAAAGTGGCTGCTTCAATGAAACTCAGGGGTAATTAATTGCCTTTGAGATCTTTGCCTTTCTGTCAAATCTGAGTGACACTAGCCAATGAGTAAAATACAAGAAAAAGTCCTGACAGGAAGAGGTACAGGGGCAGGCATCCTGTCATGTTTTGAAACAAAGAGCTTCACTCAACAGTCAGAATTGAGTATAACTGTTAAGCAGGTGTTCTTTTTTGCAGCGCTGGGCAGCACTGGGGATCACTCCACCGCAAGTGCCACACTTACTAACAAAACTCTCTGACTAATATACACAAAAAACATACATATGCATTGGATTTCTTAGAAAAGGCAGTCTTATGCTAATGGATACTCAGAATTCATTTACATAGTCTGAGCATGCGGAGTAAAAATAGAGTGAGGGTCTTCTCCCCTCCTTAGGGGTCCACACAGCCTTTCTCACACTGTCCATTAGTGAACTTTAGGTTTCTCGTGTCCATATATGGTCACAGAGTTACTTCATCCATCCTTCAGCTTCTGTTTGTTCTAAGGACGTTAGTTTAGACCAGTTCTCTGTCACGTATCTTGATACTGGCGTCTTCTTAGGCATTTGTTTTCTTTAGGTTCCTGCTATTAGGGATGTACCCGGGGATTTTTTCAGACTGTCCAAGGTCTGTCTTATCTTTACTAGGCAAGGAGTTAAAGGTTTTAAAACATCTTATAAGTGGGTAACTGGGTAACGACTACAGAAGGTAGTTAGGAAAAAGTATAAATGAAGTTATATACATTACAGTAAAATACAGGAAAAAATACAGGAAAAAATAAAAGCTAGTAAAACATAAGTGATGTCTAACATTAAAACTAAATGTCTTATTTTACAGGTCCCTGTATATTAGCAATTTCAAGTATACTGGTAGCAACTTCCCTTCAGTTTCCTATGGAAATCATGTCAGATTTTTAAAGACAACAAGAACAGCTGAGATATTTGGGTAATATGTTTGCTATCGATCTTCTATTATTTTGACTGCAATAGACTTCATATTATCAGGATGTTTCTTCACTACACCTTGCAAGACTGAGGTAGTTGTCTAAAATCAACAATTACCATTCCACATAACACACTTTTTTTTTTTTTTTTTCCTACAACAATATAATGAATTTGAACTCAGTGTACTGTCTACCCAGCCCTTTGGCTCATGAAGAACTACTGCACAAATTGTAGTCATCTGTGTGTGTTTTTAATCTTTTGTCTTCACTAATGGATTTATCTTTCTTTCAGTTCTCTTGAACCAATCTCTGAAAGCAGCAGTCCAACAACTAAGACACAAGATCACTACTTTAGACTCACTCTTCGTGCACCTACTACATCTACCAATATGAAGCCAGCGCGGATTTTGCTACCACCGAGGTCAAGACCAGGCCTTTAGAGGCTATTTAGACTGTGAAACAAGCTAACTTGATAGTTAACTCAGGCTGCACTACAGAGTTAAAGAGAATACAGGGTCCAGTAGGAGTAATGCAGACCAGCTTAGGAGGATAAAAAACTATAGACCTGATGGGAACAAGAGACTGTGTCATGCAGAAATGGAAATGTCCCCTGTCTCTCCTTCCTTTCCCGTTGTACATCTCTGTCCCGTTTGTATTCTTTCCCTGAGTCTTCCATCTGTAACTACGGGGTGATCTTCACTCAAGCAGCAGAGCTGTGCTGTCTGTGGCTTTGATCTGAGGACTTTGGAAAACCCTGTCATTGAAGTCTCCTGCCTGAACTTTCCCCCATTGTCCTCCAGACAAAGGCACTGAAGGTAAAGCAAATACAGCTAATCAGGGGGCATTTTTTACGCCCTGCTGTGAATCCTATGATTCCCACTATTGCCCTTGACCCAGATAACATCCCACAGTCAGGGGAACTCACAGGCCTTTTTCAGCTTCAACATCTAAACATTGTTTATTCACAACAGAAATACCTTCCTTCAGACACAGTCATGTAAAAAGACTGGCAGTTATGGAAATGCACAATGTATTGCTTTGGGTAGTGTCTCAGGGATGAGAGATCATAATTCCTCATGAGTTCTCACCCATGCTACTGTAAATAGAAAGCTGAAATGCATGCTAGTGTGTGGTATCAGATTAAAGAGAAGTCAGAAGCAGGAATGCTATAGTCAAGAGGTATCATCTACCTCAAACCCATTTTAACAAAGGAAGCTCTGGTATTTAGCATACGTTGCACTGAAAATGCACTGGTTTCCAGCAGCATTTGATTTTTAAGGTGTAAAAACTACCTTAGCCTACTAATGCACGTGGGAAACACATGTGTTGGTTCTACTAGATTTTCTTTCTGTGTTAGCTACCACACCCCACTTAGCAGGGTGTAAGAGCCTGCCAGTGCAAGGGAACTAAGTTTTCCTCTCCCATAGGTTTCTGTATATCTTCTTGTCATAGTCCAGAGAGAGTGGACATCTTATGCCAGATGAGGGTTTTGTCCTAAAGCACATGCTCACAAGTCATAAAGATGAGCACCTGTGCAGGATGACTTTCAGTAGAACAAACCAAGTGATTACCCATTTCACAGGCTGGGGGACAAAAGCAGATGAGAAGTTGTAACCTCGGGAATTCACTGTGCTACTACTCACAGGTTAAAAAAAAAACAGGTAAGCAATACAGTTACACCAGGAAAACATTTAGGTCTACAGCAGTCTGATGAAGGTAATATGTGGGAAGTGAAATGACGAAATTCACTCAACAGTCAGAATCCAATATAACTGTTAAGCAGGTATTCTTTCTTAGCAGTGCTGGTGTCGCCCTGGGGATTCTCCACCATAAGGGCTCCCACAAACTAGCAAGGGACATCAGTTTACATACACACAAATCATACATATTCATTAGATTTCCTGGAAAGGGGCATCTTATGATAATGAGTTCCCAGAATTCATTTACATAGTCTGAGCATGCAGTAAAAATAGAATGAGGGTCTTCGGTGGTCAAGGGAAGAAGTACGTGGTTTTCTTCACGGTGTCTGCTCTTTCCGGAGCATGTGCTGTGAGGTAAAGTCCAGGTGTCTTCTTCCTAAATCGGCGAGATGACCCTCCCTAGACTGTATCTCTGTGTCCTTTTGTTCAAGTTCCCCCTTATCTTAGTTTGCCCAAGTGCTCATTGAAGGCTGCTATCAGTGAGTTATATAGGGAGGGTTTTACTTTTGTCTAGACAGACAAAGAGTCCTAGGAAAAACAGTTGAGGAGTCCTTGGGAAACAAACACAAGCAAAACTCTCATGCATCACAATTTAGACTTAATCAGAAATTCCCTGGTTTGAGCCCTTTCAGAAGCAATGTATAAACACCAAATGCCTGAAAACTGCAGCACAAGCTGTATTCCAGTGAGATGGGGAGCTAGGAAATTAAAATAGGATATAGAAATTAGGCACTTAAGAAATGAAGATATAACTTAGTTTAGAGATAAAGATGGAAGACTTAGAGATCAGGCTAGGGGCTAGAGGCCCATTAATTAAAAGATAACTAAGATTAAATAGGATAATAGATCATAGTTGATGGGCCAGAGAGCAGAACAATATAGAAATCTTGATTAATAGAAGCTGTGAGGAAATGCTTCCTGATGGAATAGGAAGATAGCCCTAAAAACTGGTCAACACCAACCCTATGGTCTGGCCTGAGTCCAGGAGGCTATAGAGACTGTGCAAGGAACGGAGGTAAAAAGTTCAACAGTGAGGAAGAGGAGCTACTTCATCTCTGCGACCCCAGCCCACGACCACCAGGACACACTGCGCAGACGCGACTAGGAGGAGACTGGGGCGGAACATATGAAAATGATTTTCAGGCTCATTATAATACGAAGCGGGGATAGGTCATGCATATGTATAGGCGTATTATGAGTATGTGATGCTTTGTAGCATAAAGCCAAGACAAGGTGCCACGAGAGGTGTGCACGTTTGTGGTGGAGCGATCCCCCATGCGCCTCAGAGCTGAATAAACATACCTACTTTATAACCTTATAGGTTGTGGAGTCGTGTTTCCGCAAGTCACCAGCAGTGCGTGTGAAACAAGTTGTCATACATTTCATAACTGCAGGTGTTCTATTTCATTTATATGATGGGAGACAGGGATAGGAGAGGAAGTAAATTAAAGGGACACTGTTACATGTGATACCGTAAAAGTCAGTCGGAGAAGAACTCTCTAAAACTCAGAAGTCAGAGTGTTAGAAAGCAGGCATTCTTTATTTCAGCGCTGGGTGCATGGGGGATCTCTCCACCAAACATGCACACCTTAAGCCAGTGAAACCCCGACTTAAATGCAGGTATCTCATACATATCCACGAGGTCTTACAATACAAACATACATATTCATAATGATGTGTAATTAGTCTTAGAATTTTCTGTATTAACAGTCTCTTCCATCTTGTCTGAGACGTGATGTGTATCCTTGAGATTGATGTCATCCGCTTATCAACATTGTCATGCTTTCCTCCATCTTATCAAAACGTGATATGATGCGCATCCTTGATCGGTGCCATCTTCCTTGGTTCTCGGTTTGATGTGTGATGCATATCCTTGAATGGGGAGTCATCCTTTGGGTTGCAAATCACAGGTGTCCCTCGTCTGCGGGGGCGGGGGGGGGGGGGGGGTGCAGGTGTCCTCCATCTCCGGGTATGCAGATGTCCTCCATCTCCAGGTGTCAGAGGCCCCAGTCCTTTGTCCTTGTTTTACAATTCAGAAATGACTTGCTTTTACAGCTCAGAGATGCCTTGCTTTTACAGCTTAAAGGAATTTTAGTTTAAAGTACAATTTAAGTTTACTATAGCTAACTATTTTACAGTTATGCTTAACTTTCTTAATATACCTATATCACATGAGGACAAGGCTTACTCCAAGTGAAGGACACTAAATACAATAAAGCACAGAAATATTTTTAATACCCATTTTGTAATTTTGGTAGAAACAAACACACATTTTCACTATTTAAAATATTCCAAATAGCCGAGATCCTTGGCACTAGTTTTGTTTGCAATTTTATTATCACAAAGTAGATTGCATTTACCTTATCCCACACCGAATACCTCCACATTAGCATGCGGAGAATACGCTCCTAGCAACAAACATGCCCATATGGTGTCTCCCAATTTAATGGAAATTCCATTTCAATTACACTCACTCGATTTTTCCTAGTTCTGGTCAGACAGAATTTTCCAGAGCCAAATAAAGATATTATCTTCCCAGACAAACTCTGCCCATAGCAAAAGAGAAGTCCAGGAAGAAGTAAAGTTTTGGCTAGAAAATTGACCTGTCCTATATGAATTTGACTACATTGATGATGACTTCATATGATTTGACTTCATTTGACTGATTACTAGTTCATTCAAATTAGCTGCATATTAACTGATATTAAAACAAGACTCCAACCCAGGGGAAAGAGAGAGGTTCATTAAGCCTCCTCCCTTTGCTGTTTCTACCTCTGTGTAGGCAGACATAATCCCCTTCTCAGATTCTCAGAAACATCAAAGCCCTTTTCACTCTGCTGCTGACTCATTGGTGGTTCACAGAGAAAAATCAGAATGGCCTCTGCCTTCAGATGCAACCTGTCTGGACAAATGGCTTCATGCAGCCTCATGCCAGGTTGTGTAGGTCTGGATGCTGAGCACATGTGTGCTTTCACACAGAGTCCTCCTGGTGCATAGAGACCTTCATCATCTCTTCCTCAGGAAATGATGGCTATGCTCCATAACTTGTCATGCAATCAGGACACATAGTGAACAGGACAAGGAAATCTGTTGAATTCTCAGGGTAGAAAGAAAACACCATTCACAGCTCTTCACAGACGTGTGGTGGGATTGAGGAAATTCACCCTGTGTGAGTCTAAGTGAGAATCCACTCCCTATGTGGTTGATGAAGAAAGGCACTATCTATGTAAAACCAGATACTGACTTGCCTGGGACTAGTTGCAGGAGCCTAGAGAAACCTAAAGCTTTTAGGCACCTACCCTGTATTGGCAGATGCAGTCAGTATTTACTGCACTCTTATTTACTTATTATTTACTGCACTCTATTTACTTATTCTGCAACATGCAGAATTTAGATCAGCCCAGAGGATGATGCTTTTGTCACAGGGAAGTCCATCAGGGATTTTGACTGGGGAGAACAGCTGCTGTAACTGAAACAAAGAGCTTCAATCAACAGTCAAAATAGAGTACAGCTATTAAGCAGGTGTTCTTTATCCAAGTGCTGGGCAGCACTGGGGATCACTCCACCGCAAGTGCCACACTTACTAACAAAACTCTCTGACTAATATACACAAAAAACATACATATGCATTGGATTTCTTAGAAAAGGCAGTCTTATGCTAATGGATACTCAGAATTCATTTACATAGTCTGAGCATGTGGAGTAAAAATAGAGTGAGGGTCTTCTCCCCTCCTTAGGGGTCCACACAGCCTTTCTCACACTGTCCATTAGTGAACTTTAGGTTTCTCGTGTCCATATATGGTCACAGAGTTACTTCATCCATCCTTCAGCTTCTGTTTGTTCTAAGGACGTTAGTTTAGACCAGTTCTCTGTCACGTATCTTGATACTGGCGTCTTCTTAGGCATTTGTTTTCTTTAGGTTCCTGCTATTAGGGATGTACCCGGGGATTTTTTCAGACTGTCCAAGGTCTGTCTTATCTTTACTAGGCAAGGAGTTAAAGGTTTTAAAACATCTTATAAGTGGGTAACTGGGTAACGACTACAGAAGGTAGTTAGGAAAAACTATAAATGGAATTATATACGTTACAGTAAAATACAGGAAAAAAATACAGGAAAAAATAAAAGCTAGTAAAACATAAGTGATGTCTAACATTAAAACTAAATGTCTTGTTTTACAGGTCCCTGTATATTAGCAATTTCAAGTATACTTGTAGCAGCTTCCCTTCATAACACTAGGAGAAGTATATATTTGGAACAAGGACATGAGGAGGTGTACCACCCTGCTTACTGTGCTTGCCTTGGCTGTACGTTGCTCTCTCTTACATTAGGGGTTTTATTATTATCTCCTTGTTAGCGGGGATGATTGCCTCTAAATGTCTGCAAATACACTTGCTGCCCCACACTTTGGTATCAATGTAATTTCAAGAAAATGAGAGCTTCAGCAATCATGCTGGCACCAGTTATTAATCCAGATAAGCCACCTTCTGTTCACTAAGGACATAACCTGTTTGTGTTGCAGTACACCTACCTCCCTTAGCACTTCCCAAGCCTAGTGCCTCTCTGGGAGATCACTGAGCCCACCTCTTCCTGATGCAGTTTGTGGCAAAGCTGGTGGCTGACAGATTTTAATTTTTTTACCTCTTCCCAGAAGTGGCTCCTCACAAGGCCTGCGTGTTGGGGTCTGTGACATTAGCTGCTCTGGACAAGCTGGAGAAGGTGCTAAAGCACCCTTGTGCCAGAAAATTTTTTCTATAAGCCAGGAATGGTAGAGATCACCAGGGCAAGTGAAGCAGTAGATGCGTGTGAATAACGTTTCTGTTGGTATTCAGACTTTGGCACAAACCCGCTGAATCACAGAATCACAGAATCATCTAGGTTGGAAAAGACCTTGAAGATTATCTAGTCTATTAACTTAACACTGACCGTTCTCAACTACACCATATCCCTCAGCGCTATGTCAACCCTACTCTTAAACACCTCCAGGGATGGGGACTCCACCACTGCCCTGGGCAGTCCATTCCAAGGCCTAACAACCCCTTCTGGAAAGAAATACTTCCTAATATCCAGTCTAAACCTTCCCTGGTGCAACTTGAGGCCATTCCCTCTTGTCCTATTTCTTGTTACTTGGTTAAAGAGACTCATCCCCAGCTCTCTGCAACCTCCTTTCACGTAGTTGTAGAGGGCGATGAGGTCTCCCCTCAGCCTCCTCTTCTCCAGCCTAAACAACCCCAGGTTCCCTCAGCCGCTCCTTGTACGACATGTGCTCCAGACCCTTCACCAGCTTCGCTGCCCTTCTCCGGACATGCTCGAGTCATTCAATGTCCTTTTTGTAGTGAGGGGCCCAAAACTGAACACAGGAATCGAGGTGCTGCCTCACCAGTGCCAAGTACAGGCGTAAGATCACTTCCCTGTCCCTGCTGGCCATGCTATTACTGATACTGGTCAGGATGCCATTGGCCCTCTTGGCCACCTGGGCACACTGCTGGCTCATGTTCAGCCAGCTGTCAATCAACACCCCCAGGTCCCTCTCTGACTGGCAGCTCTCCAGCCACTCCTCCCCAAGCCTGTAGCGCTGCTGGGGGTTGTTGTGGCCCAAGTGCAGCACCCGGCATTTGGCCTTACTGAAACTCCTCCAGTTGGCCTTAGCCCATCGCTCCAGCCTGTCCAGGTCTCTCTGCAGAGCCTCCCTACCCTCAAGCAGATCAACACTCCCACCCAACTTCGTGTCGTCTGCAAACTTACTGAGGGTGTGTGAGAGACTGAAATGTCCTTTGACAGTCTCAAAGCTTGCTTGTGTCTGTGCAAACCTCCAAGAGAAGCTGCTGCAGCCTGTGAATTGGTCTGTGGAAAGTCTCCCAGAGAAGCGGGAGTGTATTGAAGGATGCACCCCCCCACTTCCTTGCGGTTGCATTGTCCGGACTCTTTAGAGTCAAAGGGGCAGAGGTGTACTGAGTTGGCCCCATCCTGTAGCCATCTGTGGCTCTACTGTGTAGGCCAGGCCCCATGCCTGCATTGCTAAATGAACTGACAAGAGGCAAACGTTCCTGCCCTGAAGCCAGATGCAACAACACCTGTGGGACCAGAGAAAAAAAACTAAAGGTGGGCAGATATGCTAATCAGAGGATACGATAAACTTAAAAAGGCAGCAGAAAATTTTGCTCAGTGTGCATCTACCATTCAAGCCAGATATGTGTGCACCCACCACCGAAGAACTGAAGACTGAGGACCAACGGGATGCCGCTGGATCCATGGTGGTGACTATTCTTGCAGCCCTATCCCGCATCCTTGCTTTATGTCTGTCTTTTCTGACTTGCAGAAACAGACTCTACAACTCAAATTGAGTTATACAGCAGGTAGGTTTACTCTGGCGCTGGGGTGCAAGGGGGTTTCTTCACAAAGCTTGCACACCCACCGCACATTTTACCAAAAACTTATAGAGTGTGGATATACATATTAATTGGATTATATAACACAAACACATATGCATGAGTGAGGCTGGGTTAGTTCTAGAGGCTGGTGTCAGCAGTTTATGTTCTCTTTGCACCTGCGCATTGCCTCCTGGGGGGTGTCTTTGAGGGTCTTTGGGAGGAAGGCTTGTAGTCTTTCTCACCTTGTGCTTTTCCCCAGAGCATGCACAGACTCTCTTGGCCAATTTCTTGAATAACAAGAGTGTTTTTCAGCTGGTTTATTCATTCTACCTTATCTAAGAGAACCAATGGAACTTCTACCATCCGTATATGGCTATCTTTACTCATTACCAAGACCCAACTAGTTAGAGCACATCTGTTCCTCAAGGACAAAAACATGATATTTTGCTGAACACTGCAGTTCTTGATAGACTTTCACAGTAAACTGCTTTGTTTTGATGGACACAGTAGTCCTTGGTAAAATTCCACAGAACAGTCTGGGCAAGCAGGATTATTAGCAATATTCAAAAATACTGTAAGTAATACTATAAGTTGCTATAAGTAAGCAAATAAGTTGCTAAGCAATTTGCTATAAGTAAATAAGTCTCAAACAAGTAATCATTTCTCTGTATCATTTCCTTCCATTCTGTCCTATCGCTACCCCTCTTCACTTTCTTTAATAATAATAACCTGTTTTGGGTATACGGCATTTGACCTCCTTTGTGTCTTAATCTCGCACTTGGGATCATATCGAAACCTCCCCTGACATTGGATTGGGACAGGGTGCACTTGATCCCCTGGTCTAGATCATCAATAAAGATGCTAAACAGGAGTGGCCCCAAAACTGACCCCTGGGGGCCACCACTCGTGATCGGCTGCCAACTGGATTTAACTCCGTTCACCACAACTCTTTGGGCCCGGCCATCCAGCCAGTTTTTTACCCAGCAAAGCGTGTGCCCATCCAAGCCACAAGCAGCCAGTTTCACCAGGAGAATGCTGTGGGAAATGGTGTCAAAGGCCTTACTGAAGTCAAGGTAAACAGCACCCACAGCCTTTCCCTCATCCAATAAGCAGGTCGCCCTGTCGTAGAAGGAGATCGGGTTTGTCAAGCAGGACCTGCCTTTCATAAACCCATGCTGACTGGGCCTGATCATCTGGTTGTCCCGCAGGTGTTGTGTGATGGTACTCAGGATGAGCTGCTTCATCAGCTGAGAAACAACTGATGATGCCCTGCTTATGCCAGTTGTTCCCTGGTCCTTCCATGATGCCTGGTGGTGCCTGAAGAGCTGACCCTCACCACTGTACTTTCAGCTGCCAAGTGATACCAAAGACAGCTAAAAGTATCACCAATTGTGCTGCCAGCTGGGGCAAATCGTCCTCGCCTGGAAGACGGCAGTGCCTGCAACATACCTGAAGGTACACTGCTTTAGCATCCGTCCTTTATGCTGCTCTTTTCTGTAAGCAAACCCCACATTTCTCTCAGGGGTGTGATAGATTACAAAAGCACAAGTGGCCTACTGAGATATTAATTAAGATGAAGAAGGGTGAAAATCCCTGGTATAAATAAAACAAAACTGCAGGGAACCCGAGTTATGCCAAGACTGTTTCAGACCGTTTAGCGAAGACTATGGATTTACTTCTAGATGGGGGGTCCTTCCCACAGCCTGAGCCTTATGAGGGGTTGTCTCATCCCACACGGTGGGTTACGAGGAAGGTGAACCTTCAGAATTCCCTGAGAGCCTGCGTGCAGGTGGAAGAGCAGATCTCTGCTTGGCAGAGCCACAGGGTGGGCTGAGTCACCACAATGACTCAGAGGAACAATTGTGCTGGTCACTTTATTAACTGACCACTTCAGTGAGTTAATGGAGACCATTGGGCACCAATCAACTGATGACCCTCCGGACAATGAATAAAGGCACTTTGGCGATGACTAAAAACTCACCAATGATCAACCAATGGCAATTCAATTCCTACAGAACTTATACACATGAATATATGTAAGAAAGAGAGAGAGCAGAAAGAGGAAAAGGAGAGGAGGAGGGGATAGGAAAAGGAGAATCACCACCCTTGGATCCCAGAGAGTAGCCAGCTTGGTCCATGTCTGTAGGTGGGGGGTTGACCAAGACACACATGGGGTATTGCCTTTATATAGTCTTTCTTTCGCATATGCAATAGGTTGTTCCAGAAGGTTCTAATTTTCTGTGGCTTGTACCTGTGCAGTTAGGCAAGTTCTATCTCTGGGCAACCACAGGAGGGAGGGGGAGAGAAACGGCCCATCGCCCCACCTCCACAGAGCTCGCTCTGCTTCTTCCCCACAGGGCATCCCACTTGAGTTGTTTGAGACATCCTCTTTACAAACAGTTTCTTGTTTACAAACAGCTTGTGACAGGGGTAAAAAAGGCCTGAGTTCTCCATGCTCTGGGTATCGACTGCCTCCACTTGCTGGGGCACCCCTTGTGACAACATTTATTTTGGATGCTGGACAGAGTGGGGAGCAGAAAGGACAGCAGTGTGGAAAGACCCAGGGCAGTAAAAACAGGGCTGAGGACGGGACAGGTTTGGCACCGCCGTGCTTGCTCCTATGCTTCTCAGGACAACACCCTGGCAGGTTTTAAACAGGTTTTTAGCAGGACAGGTGATGTGGTGGGGAGAAGTTGTCCAGGAACCTTCTTTTGCAGGGAAAACTCTTTATTAACAATAATGAACTTTAAGGAATTTCTGCTTTTCAGTCAATTTTTGTTAAGAACTGTGCTGAAAATCATTGTTCTGAGTGGGGAATAAACTGGATTTTAGGAAATAATTTTTTAAAAATAGACTATAAAATATAAGAGAAAATGGGTTTACTGACCCTTTGACAGAAGAACAAATGTTGAACAATACAGTATGTTAGCCTGGAAGGAGCGAATGTTTCAAATACCCAAACTAATTTTTCTTCTTTCATCTTGCATGTTGTGAGATACATAAGTCAAGCTCTTTAGAGCTAGTTTTGGCTAGCAGTATTTCATAATTACAAAGGATTAGGCTACAATCTCTTAGTTAGGAAAATGCAGGTACCAAATTAGCAAGAGTTGGTCATTGCTGTGGGAGGAAAATTCTGACCAGCAATATCAAGGCAGGCAGGCGGTACATGATGATGAGAGTAGGTCTAGGTCTTCACAGGGGCTTAGAAAATTGTGGGAGTAGTTTCCCTTTTCCTTCATCCTAATTAGCCAATAATAGGAAAAAAGGAGGGGGGGAAGGGGGAGATAATCAGTGTTTTCTTCATTGTCACTGAATTGAAACAGCGCACAAAACCATTCCTTCATTTTACAATACAGTTAAGCTGGGCTGCAGACAGAAAGGAAGGAAAGCAGTCTATTATGTGTCCTTTTGGACAGTGTGATGGTTTAGCCCCTGCCGGGGTCTGAGACCACGCGGCCGCTGCCCCTCCCCCACAAAGGGAGTGAAATACGAAGCCCCAAAACTGAAATAAGGAAAGGTTTAATACAACAGTGCAATAGCAACACAACCAACAACAACAATAACAATAACAGTAATAGTGATAGCAATGAACAGAGCAAAATAGCTACCAAATACAGCAGTTTGAAGCACGATGTACAAAACCACGAGTGCACCGCGCTCCCGCGCCAGGAAAATGTGACCTGCCAGGATGTGACGTCCGCATGGTATCTGAATAACCCGGCTAGAGCTCCCCCCCCACTGCTGGGGAAACGTAACCCTATCCTGGTTAAACCAGGACAGACAGAAATTGTAACTGATATTTTTTGTATCAGTTTTCTTCAGAGCCTTCCCTTCCTGCCCTTCTCTCTGGAATACAACATCAAACTCAAGGTCCAGTGATGTGGCATATTTTCCCTAGCAAGACAGTACACAGAAACATACCCTCACACCCACTTCCTCCTCTGCCTTAGACAGCAAGCCAGACCTCCTCTTTGGCTCTCATCCAGCACCACTGCAGACAATCCTTCATTACACAGGAACCAGCACCTGCAGTTTCACACATTTATGGCAGCAGTTAGGGGAAAGTTGTAGTGGAGGGCTGTTATTTACTCTTCATTGCTGGTGGACAGGTGAAAAGTGGTTGCAGGTAACTCAATGCTTTGCAGGGCATCTCTTGTTCATTCAAAGATCCCTGTCAATCTGTTGCTTAAACATTCAATGTGGTGCTTTTCAATTTAGGGGACGCTGGTAATTTCTCTGCATATGACCCTTGTATTCAGCATGCAACAAATGGTTTGGTTTGAGTTTGAGGCCTCAGAGGCAATACTGTAGGTGTACAGACTAGTCACTGATACCTCATCACCCTGCCCCAAAAAAACGTTGCCCAGAACAAATGTATGTTATCCAAACTGTGATGAGGAAATTTGCACAAATAGGAGATGAAGGGATGATTAAAACATCTCTTTAGGGCTATAATCTGTAGTCTATCTCTCTGTATTCTTTGCAGGTATCTGGCACAAATATTTATTTCTCTGACAGATGCGTTCACAGAAAGGGAATTCCCTGTTTTAAAGGGAAGCTCTGAAGTCTTTCCAGGAGAGGGATTAAATACTCAGTTTTAACAACGCACATCACTTTCCTCCTGCCAATAAACACCCCAGATATAACTACTTGTAAATGAAAAAGTAATAGTAAATGAACAGAGGTTTGTGGTTTTTAGACACTACAGACAAGGCAGTAAAGTACTTGCTCGTGGAAGGGGAAACAGTTGGCAAGGAAATTTGCCATCATTCTCCCAAACAGAATTGAGGAGGATATTTAATATATTTTTCTCCTTCCCCTGCTCACACCAGTCATATACCATCAAGGCCTGCTGTGGTAATGAAGGTTTTTAAATCCTCTACTCACTTTCAAAAGTGACTGAAGTTGAGGCAGGGCTCAAAAGTTACCAAGCAGTGGGGTAAGAAAACACACAATCAGTAAACAGCTGTGAATGCCTGTGTGTGTGTGTATGTGTGTGTGTGTATGAATGTTCACTTCTCAGATAAAGCCTAACACAGTCTTTCTTTAAAACTCTCTATCTCCAACCTAAATTTCAAAGCATCCCCCATGTGCCTTGCAGCATACACCAATTTTGCTTTTTGTAGAATCTGCTTGACCTTGTTGTTTTTCCCATTTGGCAGGCATGAATGTTTCAGGACAATCACTGTTCTCAACTCTTAGTCTATTTACAAAGTTCTTTTGTTGTTTCCAATCTAAAATTTTAAAGCTCTAGTATGGTTAAAGATAAATGAAGAATCTCTGTCCTGAGCTCGCACCTTTAGGGTTGGCACAATGCATCATAAAAAATGTCTTGATTCACTGTGGAAGGTGACTTCCTGGGGCTACTACAGGAGAAACAGTAAGTAATAACAGCTATTCTAACCTTTTATAACTTGTAAAGATGTAAAGTTTGGTTCATTATTGGCAATTTTTAACATCACTGATTTTCTTTTGCTGCCATTTATTGAAGATCATTCTTTTGTTTAAATGTATCATTCATCCAATGACAGACTGTGTTGGGTTTGTGTGTGTGATGGGGATTTTGGTACCAGAAGAGGGGGATACAACAGTGGCCCCCTGTGAGAAGCTTCTCAAAGCTCCCCCAGCTCCAAGTCAGACCCACCTTTGCACCAAGCACAAGCCAGTTAGCAATGGTGGCTGTGCCTCTGCCATAAGGTATTTAAGAGGGGGAACCAGGGAGGCGGAGTTGGAGTTCTGAGGACTTGTGAGGAGGACACCTCTGCCAACACCAAGGTCAGTGGAAGAAAGGAGGAGGAAGGGGGAGGTACACTGGAGCAGAGACTCCCCTGTATCCTGTGGTGAGAGGGTAGGACTGCCCCCACTGCCAGCCATGGAGGTCACCAGTGGAGCAGATGCCCACCTGCAGCCCCTGGAGGACCCCACACTGGAGCAGGTGGCTGCACCCAAATGAGGCTGGGACTCTGTGGGAAGAAGCCCCCACTGTTGTAGTTCAGCACTGGGAGGACTGCAACACACAGGAGGGACCCATGCTGGAGCATTTTGGGAAGAGCTGCATCCTGTGGGAAGGACTCATGTTAGAGAAAGTTCATGGAGGACTGTCTCCTGTGAGAGGGACACCATGCTGGAGCAGGGGAAGAGTGTGAGGAGTCCCCCCACCCCACTCCAAGGAAGAAGGAGTGGTGGGACTGACCACATCCTCCATTCCCTGCCCCGTGTGCTGCTGGCGGGGAGGAGGTTGAGAAATTCAGAGCAAAGCTGAGCCCAGGAAGAAGAGTGGGGTTGGGGGAAGGTGTTTTTAAGATGTGGTAATGCTTCTCACTGTCCTACTCTGTTAAGTGTTTTTGTTGTTAGTGTTTGAATTAAATTGATATTATTTTTCTTCCCCTAAGGAGTCTATCTCTTGCCCATGACCATAATGGGTGAATCATCCCTCTCTGTCCTTACCTCGATTCCCAAGCCTCTTGTTTTTTCTCCTTCCCATTCTTGAGGGGGAAGGAGTGAGCGAGCAGCCTTGTGGTTGCCCTCTGGGCTCAAAGCAGGGCACAGACTAAATCCTACCTGGAAGGATGACAGACTGCAGCCTGAAAATGAAATGAGAAGGTGTCAAACCAAAGAGTGGCATTCAAAACAATCTGGGAGCAAACGTGTCACTAAAGAAACATAGGGGAACTTGGCCCAAACAGACCACAGGGCTCCAGATGTACACAGCTCCAGGAAGTTGTCAACTGGTGGATTCACACTGGGCTGTAGACAAAAAAATCCTTGTAACTAAATTTTAAGCTCACTGGAACACAGATGTTTTCCTTACTCTGTGTATGCACAGCAGATAGCATGGGGACATGTCAAGAGGCAACTAGTGTTGCTTGAACACTTATGATGAAGAGTAGCATTGCAGATCATCATTCAACCCAGAGCAAGTAGTTAAAATACTATTTTCAGAGCTACAGCAAGTCCAAGACAATTAAGACAGAAGATACTGAGCAAAAACCACACTGTTAAGTCTTTTTATTATTATTTATTGTTGCTACTGTTATTCACACTTAGACAACTCAATTACATAAAGTGATTTATATGAAGAGCTCTGTATTGATATCATAAGGTGAGAAAGTGTACATGCCATAGTGAAACATTCTGTAGATACAGTGAAGTAGGACCTTTGATAGAAGGGATTATTTCCGAGAGCCTATGTACAAATAAAGGTAACTTTCATACTATATACAAACTTATATTCACAGAGAACATACTGATTCAGAGATAGAAGAGTTTCATCTAGTGAATAATGATCCATACACATAAACTCATGAGAAAACCTGGAATTTTCAGGGGTTTGCCTGGACTGGCTTCCATGGCAATGTATTTTTTTTTAAGCTTGAAATGAGTAAGATGGGGGACTTCTTCAGATTCTTCTTACAACAAGTTGAAAATGAGAGTTGAAAGAGTATGAGACTACAAAGTGAAACAAACAAGCTAAAAAAGCTTTATTACAAAAATAGCATCTGATTGTCAGTTATTACATGCTACTATTATTTTCACATGACAACACAGTGGCCTGATCTTGCCCTCTTAAGTGACAGAAATAATTTCTACTTAAGTGAGTCAACTCCCCAGAGTCAGGATTGCAAAATTAAAGCTGTGTAACAGAGATCTTGATAATGCAAATGAATATAAAACCAAGCAAAATCCCTTTGGCATTAGTTAATTTTGATGGGGGATTAAAAGAAATGGTTGATTTCTATTGGATAGCCTGACCCTGAAAATTTTAACTCTTTTGTAAAACAGATGTGACAGAAGTAACTCGTCTCATAAACTTACTAAAATATGAGGAGCTTCCTTTACTGTGATCTCAGTGGGAGAAAGCATTAGAGTAATAGGATGATTTAATTGCTTCACTGGGCCTGACTCTGCAAGCATTGTATTCCTTCTTCTGGGGTGAACAAGGATGGCAGGATTGAGCCCCTGCTGCAACGGCAGTGTGCAGCATTTTGTACAGTCCCACGGGGAAGCTCAAGGGTATAAGCAAACTCCCCCTGACTTACAGCTTCACTAAGGCAAAACCAGATCCTGCTTTCTGTACATTTATTTGACAGTATTTTACATTATACCTTAAACAGAGACATGAAATGGATTCTTTACTTTAAAATTAATGATCCCCTTATTTAGAAACCCCATACTAGTCTTCTGGGTTTTTTATGGCTTATTTTTGCATTAAGACAACTATGTGACATAAAATAAAATAAAAAATAGTAAAGTGCAAGATCTTTAAAAACGCATAAAAATTTCATTGTTTGGATTGGGTTTGTTTGATGAGCAGTGAATTTACAATAAATCTACATGAATGTACAGTTCATTTACTAATCTTGAATTACATTATTTCTTACTCAAATCTTGTCCTGGGCCACTTATGGCTCATATAGGAACAATGTGGCCAATTGTGTGTCTGGTCTACACATGCTCCAAGTGGTGACATGGCTTCTAGGCTGGGGCTGACCTGCATCTGGCTGGCTAGGAGCACGGGCTCAGCGTCACACTAATGGGATTACATGGCTTCTGGAGAAGACATGGCTTACATCCAGCCAGGCAGGAGCATGGGCAGGGGAACACGCAAACTAGCTGCGCCCATCCAGGCAGACGAGTCCTGAGATGCCATACACTGACAACTATCAACACACAGCAGATCTACAGGATGACTCGTCCGGCCTATGGGGCTGTGATCCATATATGACTTCTATATCGGATGGGTGTACTGAATTGCATAACTTCAGTGTGGAAGTTACTCTCCCCAGTCCCAATGGAAATGATGGATATCTCAATACTGATATTCCTGTAACTGATGGCAACAGATCCAAGAAGGATAATTTTAACATCAACCAGGAGTGAAATCCACATCTGTTGGAAGGCTGGAGCAGAACTCTTCTCCACACTGTTGAGTGCAAACTCTCTAATTTGCTGATCTCAAAATCACTTTCTGCAGATATGTTTCCAGCTGCAAGTTCTCGCATCAAACTTTCCAGGAATAACAGGAAAACAAGAATCACCTGCTCAAAGGAACTAATCATGCCTTTTTCTCAGTTAGTTGTGTCATTGTTATTTACAAGAGGTAAAATGGTTTCCAAGAATATAAGTGAATGCAATTTTTCTCTTTGTACATAGCTCTCAGGACAATTATGTTTGTTAGGCAAGTGCATTTATGAAATATGGGATCCCAGGATAAAAATCTGTATCTTGCCCAGTTAATGGCAGAAATATTCTGGATTTTAGCAGGGCAGTTGTTGGAGAAGGGATTATTTCTTTGTTATAAATTAAATAAATCCATCTGATACAGACTCATATTTGATTCAGAACATAAGTTATATGGACCACAAGATGCTATTTAAGGAATTACTGCTGAAATAATAATTAAAAAACATTGTATATCCCCTTTTTCGCAAAATAGGTAATGAAGTAAAAGACAACCAGAGAAATAATCCCTTAAAAAACACCCAAATATTAAGAATATTTCTAAGCATCTATTTTTACAGTACTTGGATTAACCACATGTTTAACCTACTGCTTTGCAGACCTTCATATCCACACACAACAATACCATGAGTGACAGTGACCATAAACTACCTCGGAGTAGCATATGTGGAAATTACACGGTAGATTCATTGCTATTACAAACATCAAATGACATCTAGATAAGCTTCTTTGTCACCCACTGTGCTTTACGCTTCATAAAGATTATGCAGACAGCCACATCAATTCAATATATAGGCAGAGGCATACAGTCACAGAGAGCCTGTCTGCACTACAAGAAAGCGCTAGCTTTTGGTAAAATAGTTAATTTAAAACACAGAGGTTTGCTGAAAGATTTTTCCATGTCTACATGGAGATCATCCTCATATCACACTTTTTATCACGCTTCTATAGCATTTACCCTACAGATTCTACCATGGTGGCTTCTGCAGAGGGAAACTTTTTCTTTTGTTTTTTTAAGTGGAAAACAGCAAATCCTTGTAGGACTCAAATGGTATTTTGTACTGATGGAGTGCATTCTCTTCGTTAATTCCAGTGAAGTTAGTGCAGAAAATCTTTAAAACGGGTTACCTTCCAACCCACAATCGTACTCAAATGCTATTGTAAATCCCTTCCAAAAATCATGTCCAACATTGGTTCTGTTCAGGTGTGACAGTGGCACCGAGAGATGGCTGTTTAAACTGGAGTTGCATTCTTATCTTACTTATTGTGTTGCCAACCTGGTGTTGTCCTGAAAATACTAAGCTAGAACAGGATCTTGATCACAACACCAATTTCTGTATTAATTATTCATTTATGCTTCATAAGGATTATGCAGACAGCAGCATCAATTGAATAAATGGGCACAGATACACAGGCAGGTGGAAGAGGCTTCAAGGCTGACAACTCACTGTAGAATTCGGGCAGTTTAGAGGACTAGATCCCTAATGAAGTCATTCAGAACTTTAACTGAAGAAAATAGAAATTTAATTTTGACTTCTAGGTGTACAATGTTGAGAAACGTTCATGGATCCCACACTGAAACAGTTATGAACAACGAGAAACACTTTATACTGGCAAATCTGCTGTCATTGTAAAATAGGAGTGCCTTAACAAGTGGTGTGCATTTTTGGCAGCATTGAACCTGGACAGCTTCTGGACATCCAGTCACTGGGTTGCAGCAGCTCTCAGCTGTTCTCTCAGCACTTCAGTTTAAGATTTGCAAACTCCACCTGTGTGGGATAAGGGGCCATTCTTCTCCCTCTATCTCATTCCTCTCTTTTCTCTACAGGCACAGCTGTTCCTTGTAACCAGAGAGCACATCCATGTGCAAGTATCCTGAAACCGTTTACCCAAGCAGTTATGTAGAAAGCTGCCTTGGTATAAGTATAACAAACTTTCACAGCCAGCCTCCACAGAAAGCACCAGACAACTGAAATCTCTCCTATTACCTCTGGACCTGAGCTGCCATTGACCACACAGTTATTCAATCATTTGAATAATGGTCTGCCCAGCAGATGTAAGGCAGTGGGAGCTGTGAGGTGTCTTATTCCTGAGGGGAAAAAATTACTTTTAATACCTTCCAAGAAAAACATAGGGGCAAGCAGAGACAGGAAATAAACGAATCAGGTATATTTTAAGACAGTATACAAATGTCATTACAGGATATCAGCCCTTAGCCCTACACATAAATTTCTTCCTTCAAGATGCTGATGCCAACTTTGGACTGAAATATTCCCAGTAGGGCAATAGGGCTTTTAATCGGTTACTCTTTTCTCCCTACCTGCCCTCATGGGGCAGTAGTCTTTGCTACTGCTGCCCTCACTTTGCAGAGCACACTAGAGTGCTCTTACAGCTCTCAAACTCAGGCAGAGCTTTTTCCTTTCCAGTGTGGGAGTTACATTATGCTGGCCATGAATCCATAAAAAAAAAAAAAGAAAAAGAGAAAAAATTAAAAAAAAAGAAAAAGAAAAAGAAAAAGAAAAAGAAAAAGAAAAAGAAGTAATGTACTGAGGAATGTACTGAACAGAGATCAGACTCTTGCCCTTCCTTGGTCTCTTGATTTGAAATTTCAGATCAGTGAATCTGGGCATCTTTGTATATTGTAAGCACCCAGACCTATCATGATCCTGCACATGTTCTTTTAGATCACTCTGTCTTATTCTGCTCCCTTGGGAAAAGATTGGCTGTTTTGAGCACTGTCATCAGAAATAAAAGCATTTGGTGACTCCTCTGGGACAGATTATACTGTGGAGTCAGCTCTGTATCTCAGGTCACCTGTTTCATTTGAGCTCAGAATTTGGGTTATAGATTTGCTCTGGCAAGATTGCTGTTTTTGTCAGTAGAGGGCACTGTAGGTATGCATAAACCTATCTTTTCATTTTGTACAACCGTAGACGCAAAGGTTGAGGTGGGCAGCACTATTGTTAAAACCGAATCTTAAATACACAGACAGTTTTGCTCACAATGAGAGAAGCTCACACTAAAAAGTACTAAGAAGCAAAAGATGTTGCAAATATATGGTTAAGATCAAATACTGATTCTGACTGTAGCTACGACTTAATACCTTAGGACAAGACATGAGTAGCAGACATTGTAACTCCTAGTTTTCTTGCTTTTGTTCATTAGTATCTCACTTTTTTCCTTCATGATATCACATAATATTAACATTTTAGTAATTTTTAATATGTATTTTTTTACCATTTTCTCTACCATTGTTTTCTGTCAAAGTCCTTACTCTCTAACCAGATACTGTTATACACAAAAACATATGACAGAAGAACAGTAAAGGACAAAGGGAATGAGTGAGAAGCAAACAGTATGGAACACAGAAAAATAGACAAGACAAAATGTGCTGAGCCTTCTGTTACACAGCCATGAGCATGGCAGTGCCATTGTGAGCACAATACGGATACAAAACAATGTTGAAACAGGTCACAGAAATGTGCTGAAATTTCATGAACTCTAACTGCACAAAAGATTTGAACAAACAACGATTATCTGAAGTTATTTCTTAATACCCATTCCAGTCTTCCCTTTTTATTTTTATTTTTTAATGACTCAAACAACAGGAAAGATGAATATCTCATTGCTTTCTCCCTCCTTATTTTTTTTGTTCTAGGTTTGGACCTTCTCCTCTCAGGAAATCGGTAAAAAGGGTATTGCATTTTCACTCCTTCCTGGGTTTCTTTAGACATTCACACTTCTAGCAATACTGGAGAATTTTCATGTAGGTTTCCTGCAGCTCCACTATATTTAAATTGCTAAGTTTCTCCTACCTAGTTTCAAGATTTATAAGAGCAGATATAGACTGCCCCAGCTTTGTATATCAGCTGGGGATCTCTTACATCAATGGCTATATGTATCTGTGAAGGTCCTTACACTCCAAGTAATAGTGAAAGCCTGTAAAACATATATCCACTTCAGCAATTAGGCTGCCACTTTACAACTACTTCTATTTTTTGTATTAAATTCTATGCATAAGCAAATTAGCCTTTTTTCTTCTGGCATGAAAAGGCAAACTCATAATGCTAACAGCATCTGAAAGCCACTGGTACTGTTGCTGGTATTGCTGCATTAGGAAAAATGGTGTGTTGATGTAGTTGTATCATCTCTCTGCATGCTGCATTGCTATTAGAGAAGGAGTATCCCCATTCTGGTCTTTGCATGTGAATGCAATGAAAATCTGCACCAGTTACAAAATGGCCAGGCAGCATTGCCCCTTCCGTGCCAGAGACAGAGTTTCTGGAATCTGAAGAGTTTTGCAAGATGTAATAAACCACCATTAACATCCTGCTGATTGCCATTACAGGCCCGTGATGCAGAGGATCAAAACACTGATAACTCCCTGGCTTTGCTGAAATCAGATCATACAAATCCACTTATATGAAGAGACGTGCAATATCTTCCCTGCTCATGAGCTCGATGTATGCTTTCCACTCAGGAATTTCAGCAGATTATCAGAAAAATCCCATACCAGGGTATGTGTGGGGTGGTGCCTCCACAAAGTTAATATTAGCATTCCCCTTAGAAGATGAGAGCTTTAAGAACTGAGCATGCCATGTGTCTGTGTATACTACTACAGAGAATGAGAAGTCTGTGGGTAGGTACCATAGGCACAGGAGAAGCAGTAGCTTTCACAGTTTCCACGCAGGTGCAGCATCGCCAACACTGAGCAGCAAGGATGTTGTGCGGCAGACAAATAAAACCTCAGCACAGCTGGACTCAGTCCTTCACATGTGATTGCACAGTCCAGCAGAGGTCATTCTTCAGCATTAGGATCCACCCTTTGTATTCTTCCTCTTTCTTTCTTTCTTTCTTTCTTTCTTTCTTTCTTTCTTTCTTTCTTTCTTTCTTTCTTTCTTTCTTTCTTTCTTTCTTTCTTTCTTTCTTTCTTTCTTTCTTTCTTTCTTTCTTTCTTTCTTTCTTTCTTTCTTTCTTTCTTTCTTTCTTTCTTTCTTTCTTTCTTTCTTTCTTTCTTTCTTTCTTTCTTTCTTTCTTTCTCTTTCTTTCTCTTTCTTTCTTTGTTTCTCTCTTTCTCTTTCTCTTTCTTTTTTCTTTCCTTTTTTCTTTCTTTCCTTTTTTCTTTCCTTTTCTTTCTTTTCTTTTTTTTCTTTCTCTCTTTTAAAATTGAGGGAGAGGAAATTTACAAATCCATGGGTTTTTCTCATAGAAGCTTTCCATTATTGTTTTTTGCTGTTTCATTTTGATATATATTTTTTTGAATAAATATATATCGCTTGGTTATTTTTTTCTCAAGAAACAGCGCTTTCCACTAGATGGAGACAGGACACTGGATAACTTTGTCCTCCAGGAGGACACTGACAACCAGGAACACAAAATAAAGCCCAAACATGAGAAAGCCCAGGATTTTATTCATCCTCCACTTGCAGAAAGCGATGGAGAGGATGACAAAGAGCAGCATGATGAAGAGGAGGACAATCGCACAGAACAGACCATTGCTGCTGACTGCCACCGGGGCAAACCTGTTAATCACAGCATACAGGAGCCACGGAAGAGGAAGGCTGTTAAGAAACAGAAAAATAAATTTGAAACATTGCAGAAGTGCAGAAAGGGACACTAGAAAGTTTCTGGAGGCAGTTCAAAATACAACCAGATTCTTCCCGCATAAAGTGAGGCTGGAAGAGTTTAACTCAGAATTCTAATATGTATATAAATCTAATTTGTCAGCTTGCTTGTCGTTCTTGCGGAGAACACAAGGAATTTGGGCTCCTCACTCTTCTACCAGTTACACTGTTGAATTATATTTCGCTTGGCTGACAAACCAGGTGAGCAGGAAGACCCTTTTCACTTGTTTCTGGATTTCAGACCATCTGCAGAAGAATCTACTTCTACTTTCCAAGAGCCTGCATGGCAGGAGGGTAGGTCACATAAAGACATGTCCTTGCCATGAAGAACCAGCACTCTGCAAGGCACTGTCCCCAGAATTTGGCCCTTAAAAGCCTCGATCCACATTTACTGTATAAACCTGTGTTAAAATGTGAACTTCAACTGAACACCAGCTTAATTTCTATTTCTGTATTTGCTGTCATTGCATTTCTCATCTCTGATGCCACAGAATGAGGCACCATGCCTCTGGAAGACATCAAGCTGAAATAAATATTTAAGCCACTGATCAGAGCTTAGCAGGCTTAGAAAGCATCAAGAGAGCTGTCAGAAGCTAACAACCTTCAAACTTTGAATAAGCAGCTCAAGACATAATAATTTATTACAGCCTCAGTACTAACTACACTAGCCTACAGCTCAACTGTGCCATTTCTGTTGTAAATATACCAGGTCTAGCAGACTGGTGCAGGACAACAATGTTTCCATTGGCAGGAATATTAAAAATTTTAAGAAAAGTAAGAAAGCATTTCAACAGAGAAAAGTTTTGTAGTGCACTCTATGCGCTCTAAGTTGAAGCACATGGTAGTGAATAATGTTTTCATATATTTTGCAGGTCTGCTGCTTATAGATCTAATTGCAAATACTTCATGCTTCTGGATTAATAGAAAAAAGTGGCCCAGTTTTTCTGCTGTGTCCAAATGTACTGCTATTAGCTAGCAGGTGGAGTAAAAAAGCCATTTACTATCCACTCTAACTTCATGACCCCTTTTTGTACCTGTGCAGTTGCTGGTATATTTTCAGAAGCAAAACCCATGATCTGTTCTATGACTAGGGCTGTTCGGGACTATGACTATGATTAGACCTGTTCTTCTGCATGTGTGATAGCAAGAAACAACCAAAGATGGAGAAACTGAGAGTATGGTCATGATTCTGCGGGAATAAAGACAAAGTTTGTCTGTATATTTTCTGCACGTTTTTTAAACACTGATGCATAGATTACAACATTTCTGGACCTGATCTACCTTGGTATCAAAAAGGAATTTGAACTCTGATCATATGCTACACATCATTATCCTAGAGGTGCCATGAAGCGGTATATAGCACATTTGTGCACAATTTTATGTTGTTTCACATTGTCAGAGCTGTACAATGGTTCCTGTGTGGTAACAGAGAATTAGTTTGTAATTTGGGATTTGCCAGGTATATAAAAAAGTCATGTCAGCAACAGCCTAAATGAGCTACACAAAACAATGACATTCTGGTTTTATTACAGCAAACATGTTGAATACTGCAGAGGCAATTAATTGTTCCTGACCATCATTTATAAAGAAAGCACTAGTATAAGCACAATGAGTGGTAACGTAAGCAAACAACAGCAACCTGACAAAAACATAAACAGCTTCAGAAATTCCTTCTTGGAACTCTTGTATACTTTTTAATGGCAATTCACTTGCCTAGGCAACTCTGTAATGTATCAAAGACAGAATTAGGCAACAAATTTGTAACAATTCCATGCAAATGTCTGAGCACTTGAAATAGTAACATCTGTTGCATATTCACAATGCTCTCCTTTTTAAGCACCAATAGCAGAAAATCATTGTAGGCCACACCTTGGCAAAACCATGGCAACATGCTAAGAACAAAAGACTTGTTACAGTTGACACCATTTTCTTGCTGTAAGACTTACCCCACTGTGATGTCAAATATGTTGCTTCCGACAGAACTGGATACAGCCATGTCCCCTAGACCTTTGCGTGCTACAATAACACTGGTAATAAGGTCAGGAATGGATGTCCCAGCAGCTAGAATAGTCAATCCCATGATTTCTTCACTAATACCAATGGTCTCTCCAACCTAAAAGGGTTTAAGCAAAACCAGCAAAAAGTCCTGTGGTGAAGAAATGCTTTCTTCTGTAAACCTGTTTAACCAGGAATATTATCCTGGAGCTTGCTGACTAGCTTGGAGAATACAGGCAAGATTGGAGAATTACTCGTTTTCACACATTTCCACATTTCAGGAGAAAGATAAAATTGTCAAATAGAACCAGTAGGTATTGACAAGCAGTTGCTGATGGCTCTGATGTTACCAGAATGATCAAGTCCTGTGGTCAGGACAGCCACAGCTCTCTGAACTACTTTCCATTTACTGAGTAGTGATTTACTTCATCTATGGTTGCAGCTCCTAAAATAAAGCACCTACTCAGCATGACACAGATGATACACTCTGATTCTAAATGGTCTCTCACAGTGCAAAACACAGCGCAGGGTTTGTGTTTTTGTACCAGCATCACCTCCTTACCTGATGTGCCCACCAGACCATTAAGTAAGAAAAGAATGCAATCCAGCTGATAGAGCCAAAAAATGTAATAGGAAAAAATCTTCTTGACCTCTGAAACAGAAACAAAGAGAAACAGTGAACACCTGTGTTGAAAGCTGAGGTGCTGTACTCTTATTTTCTTCTGAAAATAAGAGTGGCCTCTCATTTTTTCTGACCACCTGTTCTGACCAGCTACTCTGATCATCATCACATGATCAAAATAAATGTCAAGAATAGTAAGAAACTGACTCCCTACACTTACCTACAACTTCAGTTGTAAGATAACATCTCCTGATATTTTGTATGATGAATAGCAAGTTTTGGGTTGTCATTTGTTTCACATTCTGTTATGCCACATTTTGCATATGTGTTTAGCTTAATGGTGGTTTCACTTCTACATTTATTAATAACTTCATGCTTATTCAGAAAGAATGTTTTCAAATTGCTAAAACACATATCCATACGTTTCATTAATAACTTTGTGCAACACCTTTCACAGTCCGTATAACAAGGGCTATGACAGAGCTGGAAAAATACACATCTAATATATATTAGGGCATTTACTTTTATTGGGAAAACAGCCTACTTTCTCAATTAGAACGTAAGATACATTAAGCACATATTTGCCATGCTTTGTTTTGTACAGAAGTTTGTTATAAAAACATGGAAAACACACTCTGAGGCCCTTCAATGAATTAAAAAATCTGTGTAACACCAAAGTAACTTCATTGTCATTCTCAGTGTCTCCCTTACTAATGACAAACTTTGAATAGATATCATTCTTGCAGCCAATTAATGGGTTATATTCAGATTAATGATTTATTTTGGTTTCTGTTCTTTACAGCCTTTTGCATTATCCATATTTTCTGTTGGCTAGCTAGATCAATGTAACAAAAAGAGATCAAGTTAACTACTAGTGGAAGGAAATGTGACTGCAGTACCGTACCAGGCAATCACTGTCTAAATCAAATTAGTGTTTAAAATTAAATTTGTACTGTGAATGAATGCTACCAGTCTTGAATGAAACCACAATCTTTATGGGCATCGTCCTTCTGAATACAGATCCTCACCCCAGATGACTTCCGATGTGCCACTAGCAGAGTCCTACAATTCATGAATAACCAGTAGGACTGGTTGTGGAAGTTACACCACTTTGAATACCTGTCCCATCTGCTGCTTGATCCTGCACTATCTTTTGCTGTTAAGTCCTTGCTAAATCCACTTCCACTTGTCTCTGCAGGGGCCTCCAGAATTTATGGGCAGCAGACCTTGCCTGTACCCCTCTCCATTGCAGGACATGCCCCTGCTGCACCAGGAGACTCATTAGCCTATGGGTCATTCCTAGGTGTTGTGGGAGCAGACAGGACTGCTGGGCTTTCCCTAAACATGACTTTTGGAGTGAAAATACTGTTTGGATTTTGCCAGTGCATCTTGCTCAAGCAAGAAGATGATGATGATAATAGTAATAATAGCAATAATTAAAAAGCCCTCTTTTTTAGGGAGTTTACAGAGCTGCACAGCCAGCTTTTCTTGTATAACAGACACAAGAGGCATTTACATGGGACAGCCTCAAGTTTAGGAACTGATCAGCATGGGTAGCTGTGGATTAAGAGGTGCTCAGTGCATTAGGCTGGCCATTAGAGCTGGTCATGCGGGAATGACCCTGTCTTTTGTCATCTGAACCAGAAAAGAGCAAGGCTGGTCTTCAGCTCATTGAAATTACTGATGGAAAAATGTAAAGTCAGCAATGGCAATTGTGCACACTCATCGACAGGACAGGACAATTAAAAGGTCTATATCTGCTCTAGCAGCAGGTGCAGCTGTAGGCTGTGTTACAGAACACTTACTCACTCCCTGTGGGTACTTTGTATAATGCTAAAGGCTCTCCTGAAAGCTGAGCTTGTAAGCAATGACTAACATGACCTACAGAACTCTACAACTGACTATACCTAGGAACACACATTAAAGATAGCGCAGATTTAACAACACATCCCCCCCCCCAACCCCTCATATATAAATAAATAACTGGACTTCTCTTGGAGTAAGAAAATAATTCCAATAGGTGTTTTAAATTAATTATCTTTAAATATAGGCATAAATATAAATATTATTTATTTATATAAATAAATAGCCACAACGGTACCTGGAAACATCCTTTTCATACAGATTCCATTACTGTCACAAGCACTGTTTCTAGAACTGCCCAGGGTACTTTGGTTGATCTGCTTCTTAACTGCTTCTTAACTCTTTAGAGAGTAAACAGAGCTACTTTTTCAAAACAGAGTTTACATTTTTATCAAATCAGAAAATCTGATAACAAACTTCCAATGTTTAAACCTACTCAGATGGACTTCTAATTTTAAAATCAAAACTTTACATGCACTGGGGACAGAAGACCTTAGTCTGAAAAGGAACACAATTTGAAAGGAACACAAAGATGGCTGTTAAAACAGTGATCTGACACCAGTGAGAGGAGAACTGAGTCCAGAAGGGATAAACTAATCTAAGCAGCAATTTCCCTTTTCTAAACTAAATAGCTAGCACTTCTTTTTCACCATTCTTAGTATGTCTTAACATGTTCTGTCTTGCTTACGAAAGCTGGGCTTTTCTGGCAACACATATGGTGAATGAGATGATGAAGCAATAAGCTTGCTGTAGTTGGTCACAAAATTCTACAAAGAGCACCTCACAGCAATGCAATTTGAATAATCACTATACAGCACTCAAGATACAAGCATACATTGGCTTACACAGAACTAGTACAGCAAGAGCTGTACTGGCCAGTAATAGCTCTCTGTCAGTGTGATTATATATATCAAATGTTCTTCCAAAATAACAAGACATTGCCCGAGTCAGACACCCACAGAATTGGATGGCTAAGAATTACAACTCAGTAACTTTGCAGCATGTGTAATCCTAGCCAGTATTAGTTAATCCTCTCCCAGTAAAATTAACTGATAAGCAACAGTTCAAGACTAAGACTACTTTAATAGACTTAACAGTTTAATTACCTGTTTTAAGAGGGGGAACATAAAAATTCAAGATGGGCAAAATTTAAAGCCTGTACATATTACAGGTGACGAAACCAAGAATGGACTCCATAGATGCTGCTATATAATTTGCATATAGATGAAACTCTTAAAAAGCAGTAATGAGAGTGCTGATTATTTTTTGGATGCTGGATTTTATTTCCAGAGTATAATAATAATAATCATGCTTATTTAGTAACTAATGACAGCATTCTTTTGAGATTTATCTCATCGCAATTCCCTAGCTCTTGGAAATAGGGAAAGCTGCCGATTCCAAGCATTTTCCTTAGTCAGAGACATTAGTCAGAGACAGCAGACAGCAATACTTTTCTCCACCTTTTCTGGTAGCTGTTGTGATGGTTGCCTTGTAAAGACAGAGAGCCCAGTTTATTACCAATTGGTTCTGTTGTGGTCATGGTAACAGAAAAATGAGAAAAGCCATGGCTCATACAGTTCATATGCTATTTTCTTTTAACAAAAGAGAAAGAATTTTGCAGTTTCACTGTAGGTTGGTTGGATTGGTACTGTTCCTGTCTATTAGTGATCTTAAGGACATTTTTCTTGGTACATTTCTGTATTGATTTCATGCCAGTGTCTGAAAAACAGGACTTTAAGTAGCAAGAATTATCCAAGTATGAAGGTTTTTCTTCTAAGAGCCTGGTCCTGAAAGATATTGAGCGCTTAATATTTTGCAAAGTAACTGTCTTAATTTTAGCCAGTATTATTACCAACATCTTTAACCTGAATGAATCATATGTTTGTCTCATACATAAATTATCTGCATTGCAAGCTTTGATTTTCCTTTCATACTTGACAGTGCTTAAATCTGATTACTCAGAACCTGCTCCTGTAACTGGATCTGTGCAGGAACATCTTGTCCTTGTCCCCTTGGTAACAGTGCATCTCTGTATGGCAACAAGAGTTCATGTACCTCTTCATTTGTAATGGGAATTTGCAGAGATACAACAAACTGCCCCACATGGGTCCAGTGACTGCAGGACTGAAGTCCTGATAGCCATTTTTCTGGCTTGTAACACAAAGGGATGGACAGTGCATATGGCTATAACATAAGAGATGATGTTCAATATCTGGCACTGACCCACTGGGCCACATCGGTCATGTCATTTTCCTTTCAATTTTTCAATATCCCTTACTGCAGGAGGTGGACAGTTACATTTGTGGCCTTTACAGAGCCACAGGGGAAATAAGCTATTAGTAAAGGAAAAATACCCATTATTGTTCAAAACACCTGAACAGAAAGTCAGGTAGAAAATTCCCCAAGGGTGTATCTACCTCTGGTGTACTGCCAGAAAGATTATCGATGTTACAGTAAGGATTTTAATATATACCAGCTTAATGTGAGCAGATATTATCAAGGCACTAAACACACATTAAAACATGTCAGCTTTGAATCAGTAAGAGCTGAACTAATGCATAATCTACTCTAACTATATAAAAATCTGCATATGTGTACACCCAAGTATAATAAGGCAGCAAAGATTTTGCTAACTTTATTGCTAGAAACTTGTATATAAAATAATTTTTCTAGAGTTCTGGGTCTCATGCAGCTAAATATAGCTTGGTATAGTACAAGTAAACGCAGTCAAACCATCTCCATTATGTGGAGGTAAAAAATACTTCAGAAAAGAGACTCTAGGAGGAAAGGAGAATCATTTTTGAAAAGTGAACACCCACAGAAGATGTCAAAGGCTCCATACGGTCTCTCAAGTCAGTATATAGCAGAAAAGCATTCATTTTATATATCCACATGCTAATCTGAGCATCCTGATGCAGAATTTGGGTTTCTGACTAAAATTACCATGCTTGTAAATCAAGCCCCTGATGGTAGACTTAGCTACAAAATCTATTTAAGTATTATTTTAGGTTCGTTTTAACTTTTGCCTCGCAGGTTTCATGGAAAGTTGTTTCCTGATGCACATGCTGAGCTGTGATATTGGGTTTTGGTTTTGTTATGAAGGGAATAGTGGGGATGGCACACAGCCATAAATGAGAATATTTTAGAGACAAACACACTAATGAAGTGTCCTTGAAAAGTTAGACAGTTTATGCAACCATCTGGTTAATTCTTTGACAGCAATGTTTAAAGTAAGCAGCTTGTCATACTGATACAGCCTGTTATCTCTTCTGTTATCACTATATGCAATTAGAAACTACATTTCTTTTACTTCTGTATAAAAACTACTTCTTTCAGTGAATGAAATTCCAAAACTCTGTTGCCCATTGAAGTACCTGGCATACACAACTGTGCTTATCTTTTGTGTTACAACAAGGTATTTTAGCTGTAGGATGTCAGCATGCCAGTTCTGCTGGTGAACAATACTAGTGTTAATTACCACACATACCACACAGTTGCACACAACTTCTTGAGATAAGTCTCTTTCCAAAACCATTATTGTAACAACTGTTCTCATTTGTACAGTACAGAGTATTGAATAAGGCTACATGTCTATTGATGTTAACTTCAGATTTTCAAAATTCAAAATAATGCACATATTTATTTCTTAGCAGTACTTTCTCATTTTTGGCCAAATTGTGAAAAAAAATACAGGGATGGTTTTGAATGATAAAAGGAGGGCATAAATACAGAAATAAACAATTTTGAAATTCATATAGTATGCCATGTCACCAAACAAAAAGTGGTTATCAGAGTTGTTTGAAAACTTTAAGAAGAAAGCTTAAAGATTGGAAGGGAAAATGTCAGCTCATATCCTTTCAGAAACCTTTATCTAAAAACAAACCAGAGGTCTTATTTTAGCTTGTTTCTTGCACTGAATTGCAGTTTTTCAGTGTGTGGGATGGGAAAGTTTTTCAGTGTGTGTGTGAGGAGGAAAAAAGAATTCAGAGTGTTGATTTATAATGTTATAAGATGTGCATCCCTCTCTTGCAGCAGTTTTAAATCTATTTTTGATCCAGAAAGGAAAAGAGGTTAAAACACTACTAAAGGATTTTTTCAGCTCTTGACTTTTTTTCTTTTACTTTCCATGAGCCTCCCCAGTCAGGTCTATTTGTGTATGTGAATATAAAAGTGGTAAGACTTGATAACTTGTCACAATAAGTCATTTGTATTAATAATCAGTCTTATATTACTTCAAGCGGTGTTTGAGACAAAACTAGCAAGTATTTTAAATATGGAAGGACTTACGGAGCTTGTTATAGTATGAAAATTAAAAGATGACAAGTAGAAGACAACGGTGTAGTAGAACATGCATTTAAGAGAAATGTGTATCATTATTTTTGAACCACAGAGAAAATTTAGACAGTCTAAAGTCTTTCCAGTTGTACTTTTTAGGGCACTGCAGATGGACAGACTTCCTCCGCACTTATGTGATATTAAGTGGAGATCTAGAAATGCAGATGTGAAGGTCCCAAAGAAGTTTTAAGAGCTTTCACTCTGTGTCATAAAATATTAGTGAATACAAATGGTAATCTTTAAAGAGTTATTACAAGCCAGTTGCCCATAAGCACCCATTTGAAGATTTGAAGACTGATGTTGTGACTCTTCAAAAAAGAAACTATTTGTAAAAAATCATTAGCTCTATTTTACAAAAATCCACTACACTCCCTCTTTAGCATTTAGCTAGAGAGAACCCTGTTGTGCAGAACACACTGACTTACAACAACTGTTACTTACAGGTTTTCTGACATCTGGGAGGGAAACCCACAGTGGAAAAACAATGGGTAATACAAGAAGGTAGGTGAGCTGCTTGCGTGGGGTGTCAGGCCAGGCCAGGCTGAGAGGCTGGTCCTCATCCTCTTCATTCTGTAAGAAAAGTGGCAGTGAGCAGAATATTAAAGTGGATGAATGAGGTTAGGGATTCTTTAAGGAGGAGTCCAGAGGACTGTGCTGTGTTTCAGTGAGAACCCGTGGGGTCTGAAAACATTGCATTAACACCAAACCTACCTAACGACATTAGCTAGGACACAGTACAAATACTTTGGCCAGACTATGAGGTATCCCTCCAGACAGGCTGCCTGAGGACATGCGTCTGTGGCTATGCTGACAGTGATGCTGGTCCCTTGGGATGCACGGAGCAGTGTCGGGCCTTGTCCCTTGAGGGGAACCTTGTGCCTCTGATACCCCTTCCCACAGGTTCTCCCTTGGGATGTGGGCTAGCCTAGTCAGGGATCAAAACTGGTCACGGCTGCATCAATCCTGGGTGCACAGATAGGATAGGGAGAGGGAGGCAGGGAGTGGGGAGAGAGAGAGAGAGAAAGTATGTGTTTGTGTGTGTGTGCACAAACATATATATGCACGTAAGCACAATTATATGTGTGTATGTATATGTATACATACATCTAACTTTTTAAACTTCTGTAACTTAAAAAATTACTATTTGAGGGAGGGAGCGGGGGAGGGATATATTTTTTTATATATATGTTATTTTCTTGTTCATAGGACCATAGGGTAATTCAGGCTGGCAGGGACCTGGGGATCTCCACTGCTCAGCTGGGGGCATCAGACCAGGCTGTTCAGGGCTCTGCCCAGTCAAGCTGTGAAACCACCAAGGATGGAGATGGCCCAGCCTCCCGGGACCCCAGCTCCACCACTGGGCTGTCCTCATGGGGAAAAGGCTTCTCCTTATCTCCAGCCTGAGACTCTCATTTTTAGAGCAGCCACAACGCAGCAGTATTCTCAACAGCTTGGTGTTAAAACTAAAGGAAAGACATTCCTCTCCTGTTTGTGTAGCTGACTTTCACATCAATCTCTAGTCTAGTATTATGTGTTTGCTGTTCACCTGTCATCTCTATTACAGAGTAGGTGTATAGTGACCTCCAACGACAGAAAACCTTTTGGCTGCCACACACTTCTCTTTCCTTAGACTGCTTCTGCTAACAAAATGGAGCCCTCTCAGGCTCCCACAGAAAGCAAACAAAGTGAGCATGATTCAGCCTTTTGGGGGTATGTATCAGAGTAACTTCTTAACTTTTAACATAAGTAGGCAATGTCTCCAGAACTGCACATGAATCTAATTTATACTACAGAATAAGGCAACAGAAAAAATGGCCTAAATGGTTCTTTCACATATATGCAAACCTTGTTAAGCCTCTGGAAAGATTCCTAGAGAGCTCAGTGAAAGCTAAAGAAGTCCAAAAAAGAGTACCTCGTGAAAACTGTGTTTGCTTGAGAGCATGAGTGGTATGCAACTACTTCTTCATGTAGTGTTCTTGTTTTCTTCTTTTGCAAAAAGATAACAATTGAGAACTCAGTCCTCTCTGTAGTGTGCAAGTTACTCTTCCCATAGATTTATAATACAGGTTTCTTGTCAGTTACTCTCCTGTCTTAAGATTGCTTACATAAACCTTACGACAATATTATAAGAAGCAGTCATCTGAATGACCACATCAGTTATTTTTTTCTAAGCAAAAGAGTTGTTGATGAAATGTCAGCATATGTTGGTACTGTTCATAACATTCTCTACTTACTGCTAACTTTGATTGAAGAACAGGTCTTAATTATTCCACTATTATGAACTCCTGAATTGTTCAACTACTCATCTACACAAACTGATCAGCAAGCCCAACTCTTAGCTCAGGATCTTCCATCATGACTGAATCAGCTGACACCGATGGACTGGAACCAAATCCCTGTTTACCTCTTGACAAACTGGCAGACTGCAACTACTTTGACAGTTATGTGTTGATGTCAACAGAAGACAATACTTTGTTAACCTCCACACTTTGTGAAACTTCCAAGTTGCATGATTGCAAGATGACAGTAAAGTGAACAAGTTACAACAGGTATAATCATTAAAAGATTTTAAAACTGTACATAGGCACAATTTGTCACACTCCACACAGTACTTAAGAGGCTCATGAGCAGCACAAGAGGCTAGCTTTTGCTTTTACCTTTCAGCTCTTTACCAAAGTGGGCAGATGATCTATATTTCACTGCTGCAATTTACTGAAGCTTGACTTTTGGGGGACTGGGCTTGTGCAGGAGTTTGTGGGGCTACTTCCTAAAAACAAAATCTATTCCTTTTCCATGCCGGTAGATGCTGTTGGAGTGGGAAAATCAATCTGATATGGACGCTTAGTTTTGAAATATGAAGAGTGAGTTAAAATTTGAGCACAAGAGGACCAATTGAAGGGTTGCCTAGGTAACTTTCTGAGTGTCCTGTGTATTATTCAAGCAGTGGACTCAGCTGGAATAAAGCTCCATAAATGACTGCTTCATAAACAACACTGAGTGACAAAGTACTTCCTGAATTGCTGTCTTTAGAGATTAGCCATGATTAACAACCCTATTTAATCACAACAAAAGCTTTACATTAGTCTGAGTTTGCACATGAGTCTGCAAAATGTATGCAAATTAATACCCAAGTTGGTTCATGCAGTATTGTGCCAGTACACACCGTACTTCAACACTAGGCCTCATTCTGGTCTCATGTCTGTGTCAGACAGCATTGAGCTACCACAAGAACACGGGCAACATGAGTGGCTGTAGCAAAGGACCACAAAGAATTACATATGGAGATTGCAGATGTCTCCTGAGAAACCTTGATCCATCTGTTTGAGATCCTTTCACCTTCAGGTTTTATTGCCTCATCCCTCTCCCCAAGACAAATATCCCCAAAAGATAAGGCCAAACTTGAGCTCACAGTGCAGTAGGGCAAAACCCTTTTTCTCGCTTGTTTAACTCCAGAATGCATTACAGGTGCTACAGACTGGATCTCCATTTCCTATTTTGTAAATCAGAATCAGCATTTGATTTTCAAATGCTGACCTTCCAAAAATCAGTGGAAGTAAGGAAGTTCAACGTATTTGTAAATCTATCTTCCATGAATTTCAAAGCAATGCTGAACTATCCACTGAGGTTGAAGACATGAATGGGATATAATCTTGGCAGCTATAAAACCATGCAAATGTGAGTGTCATGCTCTGGACGAAGCAGCGATGATATAAAATGACTCAGCACGGATTTATGGTGGAGACTGTGTGCACTGTCTGTGGTTCCAGCCTATCTGCAATGTACATACTGAATATGCATTCTCACAGTTTGTAGAAACTCAGTCTGAAACTATAGTTTTGATTTATTTTAGTCTGTATGATGAAAACTCAGTACTTGCAATGTTCGGTATGATCGTCCTCTGCAATTGTTAAGAAGAAAAACGTAGTGATAACATGATATACATAGTGGAATTAAGTTGCCTAAACACACATATAGTGGTGCCATTTTATATACCTTCTGCTATCTCACTTGACCTTCACATGCTCCATCAGAGGTGGAGAATATTCTGCTCATTTCTGACATACTTGCCACCACTATGCAAAAAATCTCCATTTCTCTAGGCCAGCTCAGGTGGTACTACCTACCCATCTATATGCAAATGAGTCCTACCTCAAAACTCATTCCCTGTTATGATTCTGTAGCTAATCAGCTGTAAAGATACTGGCGTGAACATATAGGAAAGCTGCATCAGCTGACATTATGAACTGTGATGATAATCCAATATCCATGCAAAGTTTCATAAGAGCCTAAAATTAACAAAAACACAGGTCATATTATATATAGTCAAGTAAAACCTGAAGCTGTACAGACAATCATGGTTCTCCTATATTTCCAAGTCCATTTCAGTGTCTTGTCCGGAATATGCCAATGAACACACAAATATTATCAGTTTACTTATATTAATACAAATAGCATTAATTCTGTGTTCTGGATAGTCATTAAACACATCGATACTGTTCCTGGCAGAAATGACTGGCACCAGTATCACTTAACTGGAATGATAATCTGAAGAACTTTTCCCAGGCTACATTTAAAGGTTGATGTTTGGTAGGTAATAAGTGATTTGGGGGAGGTGAGAGAGGATAAAGTAGTGTAAAATCTCTACAGTTTTTTTATTATATGGTAAGATTGACTGGACTAAAGAGGACAGAAACAGCCATATTAAGTCAGACCAAACACACATTTAGACCTGTATCTTAATTCTGGCAATGGTAAGATACGGGCACTCTGGAAAGAAGTATTGGAATGTGGCATATTTTTTCATCTTCCACAAATTCATAGAATCATAGATTCATATAGGTTGGAAAATACCTTTAAGATCATAAAGTCCAACTGTTAACCTAGCACTGCCAAGTCCACCACTAAACCATGTCCCTAAGTGCCACATCTACACCATACCTGCAGGGATGGTGACACAACCACTTCCCTGCGTAGCCTGTTCCAAAGCTTGGCAACCCTTTTGGTGAAGAAATTTTTCCTAATATCCAGTCTAAACCTCCCCTGACACAACTTGAAGCCATTTCCTCGTGTCCTATCTCTTGTTACTTGGGAGAAGAGACCAACATCCACCTGGCTACAAACTCACTTCATGTAGTTGAGCCTCCTTTTCTCAAGTCCAAACAACCCCAGTTCCCTCAACTGCTCCTCATAAGACTTGTTCCCTAGATCCTTCACCAGCTTCATTGCTCTTCTTTGGATGTGCTCCAGCACCTCAATGTCTTTCTTGTAGTAAAGGACCCAAAACTGAACACAGTATTCAAGGCGCGGCTTCACCAGTACCGAGTACAGGGGGACTATCACTTCCCTAGTCCTGCTGGCCACGCTATTTCTGACACAAGCCAGGATGCTACTGGCCTTCTTGGCCACCTGGGCACACTGTCAGCTCATTCAGCCGGCTGTTGACCAACACCCCCAGATCCATTTCCACCGAGCAGCTTTCCAGCCACTCTTCCCCATGCCCGTAGCATTGTGTGGGGTTGTTGTGACTCAAGTGTAGGACCCAGCATTCAGCCTTGTTGAATCTCATACAGCTGGCCTCAGCCCATAGATCCAGCCTGTCCCCATCCCTCGTAGAGCCTTCCTACCCTCGAGCAGATCAACGCTCCCACACAACTTGATGATGTCTGCAAACTTACTGAGGGTGCACTCAATTCCCACGCCCAGATCATTGATGAAGATATTAATCAGAACTGGCCCCAATACTGAGCCCTGGGGAATACCACTTGTGACCAACCTCCAAGTGGATTTAACTCCATTCACCACAACTCGTTGGGCCCGGCCATCCAGACAGTTTTTTACCCAGTGAAGAGTATACCCCACCCAAGCCATGAGCCGTCAGTTTCGCCAGGAGAATGCTGTGGGAAACGGTGTCAAAGGCTTTACTAAAGTCTAGGCAGGCAACATCCACAGCCTTTCCCTCATGCACTAAATAGGTCAGCCTGTCATAGAAGGAGATCAGGCTAGTCAAGTAGGACCTGCCTTTCATAAACCCATCCTGATTGGGCCTGATCACCTGGCAGTCCTGCATGTGCCGTGTGATGGCACTCAGGATGGTCTGCTCCTGAAGTGCTAAGGCTTGGACAATAGGCCCAAGCCAGAGTTGACCTACAGATGAATCCTTTATATTTTATAACTGATAACCATTGTGCTAATAGGTATTATACTAAGTTATAGCAAACCACCTATTCTGATGTAAAAGTGGAAGTGTTGAAGCCTGAGCAACATGCCCTGAGCCAAAGCTGCTAACTCAGTATGTAATCGTTAGTGAAATATGTATGGAAGATGTAGCTATCTTGAATGTATATTTATCTTTGTGTGTGGATAAAATAACAGGGTCGTGGAGACAGTTGTCTGGCACTGTGGCCTGATGTGAGACCTTGTGCATAATCCAATTAGATAAGCAGGGAAACTCCCTTAGCTTCTCCCTTGAGCCCTGGCCAGGCTCTGGGGGAATCTAATGTGAGATTGAAACGAGATATTTCCACTTAAAAGAAAGGTTCCAGCTATTCTGGCTTGCTGATTTTTGCGTATATAAGGCTGGACCCGCTCACAGCGACTTTGGATGCCTCACCTACGGGTGGATGCACCGCACAGGATTTCCCACTTGCCAGGAAAGTCTCTCCAAATCCTCGCTGTAACCGGGGCTGCCCAGCGTCTGCAGATCTGGATGATGGTAACGTATGCAAGTGGTGATGTATCTTTCTTAATCACTATTCTCTCTCTCAGGTAGTAATGATTTGATGCATTACCCTGTATTTTCCTATTTGTTTAAGTGCACTATTCTGTCTTTTCTTATTGTATGTTTTTTGTATTATTCTATTATTTAGTTATTTCTAGTAAAATATGCCTGCTCTTTTCACTCTGGTGTCTGAGTTTAATTGGTATCCCTAATCAGCGAAACAGCTTCGTAACTTTCCCTGGCACTGAGGTCAGGTTGACGGGCCTATAGTTCCCCAGATACTCCTTCCTGTCCTTCCTGTATGTGGGCGTCACATCTTTTAACTTCCAGTCAGCTGGGACCTTCCCAGTTAGCCAGAACTGCTGAGAAATGATTGAAAGTGGCTTGGTGAGCACTTCCACCAGCTCCCTCAGTACGCTTGGTTGGATACCACCCAGCCCCATAGACCTGTGTGTGTCTAAGTGGTGTAGCAGGCTGCTAACCATTTTCCCTTGGATTATGGGGTCTTCATTCTGCCCCCTATCCCTGTCTTCCAGCTCAGGGGTCTGTGTTTCCTGAGAACAACTCATCTTACTATTAAAGACTGATGCAAGGAAGACATTAAGTACCTCAGCCTTTTCCTCATCCTTTGTCACTATGTTTTCCCCGGCACCCAATAAGGAATGGAGATACTCCTTAGCCCTCCTTTTGTAGTCAGTGTATTTATAGAAACATTTTTTCTTGTCTTTTACTGCAGTAGCCAAACTAAGTTCTAGGTGGACTTTGGCCCTTCTGATTTCTCTTCCTTCTTACTCTCATGACTTCCTTGTAGTCCTCCTGAGTGGCCTGCCCCTTCTTCCAAAGGTCATAAACTCTCTTTTTTTCCCCTGAGTTCCAGCCAAAGCTCTCTGTTCAGCCAGGCTGGTCTTACCTGATGGCTCGTCTTTCAGCACAGGAGGACAGCCCACTCCTGTGCCTTTAACATTCCTTTTTGAAGAATGTTCAACTTTCATGGACCCCTTTGCCCTTCAGGACTACTTCCCAAGTGACTCTGTCAACCAGGCCCCTAAACAGGCCAAAGTCTGCCCTCCAGAAGTCCAAGGTAGCAGTTCAGCTGATCCCTCTCCTTACTTCTCCAAGAATTGAAAACGCTCATTTCATGATTGCCATGCCCAAGATGTCCTCCAATCATCACATCACCCACAAGTCCTCCTCTGTTCACAAACAGCAGGTCCAGTGGGGTACCTTCCCTAGTTGGCTCACTCATCAGCTGTGTCAGGAAGTTATCTTCCACACACTCCAGGAACCTTCCAGACTGTTTCCTCTTTGCTGCACTGTATTTCCAGCAGACATCTAGTAAGTTGAAGTCGCCAAGAACAAGGGCTAGCAATTGTGAGACTTCTCCCACCTGCTTATAGAATATTTCATCTGTCTCTACACCCTGGTTGGGTTGTCTATAACTCTCACACCATGATATTTGCCTTGGCCTTTCCCCTGACTCTTACCCATAAATACTCAACCTCTTCATCACCATTGTCAACTTCTAAAGAGTCAAAACACTCCCTAACATACAGGGCTACCCCACTGTCTCTCCTTTGCCTATGCCTTCTGAAGGGTTTATAGCCATCCAGTGCAGCATTCCAGTTGTGTGAGTCATCCCATCATGTTTATGTGACTGCAATTACATCATAGCTGTCCAGCTGCGCAATGGCTTCCAACTCCTCCTGTTTGTTTTCCATGCTGTGTGCATTGGTTAGATGCACTTCAGTGGGGCTATTTTGATCCTGCCACCTTTTTCTGGGGAGAAGCCCTAATTCCTATGCAACTGTTCTCAGCCACTTCCATGGTTTCTAACACACCAACAACCCTTATGTCTTAGCTGCCACGTGGATCTCCATCCCCTACCTCAACTGAGATGTCTAAGGTGCTGTGTGCATTAGTACAGGAACATTTCAAATGTGCTCCAGTGTACTCAGCACATCATGGAGCAGACTGGAGAACCTCTCTAGCATGTCATCTGTCAAACACTGGTGTGCCTGCTGGTGACACCAGTCTCCGAGCCAGTAATTGATCTGGTGAGTCTTCCTGATTCTTCCCTCATCATTCCCTGCAACTGGAAGGATAGAGGAGAACACTACTTGTGTTCCTGATACTTTAACCAGTCATTAACAGTTTAGACATAACCTGCATTAGATCTTCATATTCAAAATAGTCATTAATGCATTTCTATGAAATTCTCATTAGCTGTCATAATTCTTTCCACTCTTTATTTATTGTATCCTCATTTTTTCTTGCTTGTGCTTGGGACTGTCTTTTTGTTACATATACATTTGCAGTGCTGAATATCCATGCCTAGAAGGGATGGACGTGGTACCTTAGTGCGTATTAATCAATAATGATAATAAAATTAATTCGCTAATAGAAAAAGGTTCCCTTTGCACATTCTACACCTTTAAACTACAAAAAATATAGATATGATTCCCTGTTCTCAAGAAATGTTATTACAATTGTTGTTTTGCTCCATGTTCTCTTTTATACATCTGTAACATCTTTCTACATAACTCATTACAAACAATGAAAAAGCTACAAAATCTTTGGACACTTCATCTTTGACAAGTTCTTCATCCAAGAATTTCTATCTAATACTTGTCTGTAATCCCATAGAAGAAATTTCTTACTGCTTTGCTCAACACAACTCTTCCCAATCTCCCAAGAAAATTTTTCCAAACAGAGGAAATGTGTGTTTTACATTATATAAACAATACAAACATATGGTGACATTTCATCAAAAACTATTTTGTTTAATAAACAACAGCTTATACCAGACTCCATCTGCCAAAGTCACAATCTAGTCACTGCTTCTAGCAACCATCAGAAAATCATTGTCTCCGTGCATACTTATGCTCATATTATCTTAGGAAAAACATTGCTTTTCTGCTGCAACATCAATCTGCGTTTTTATACTTTTTCCTGACAATAGGACAAAATGGAAAACAAGTACAATGAACCACCTCAAACTCATCTGAAATACTGAATCTGACACTATTTATCAACTAGTCTGTATTGTATAACAGCTATAGTATATGAATTACAAATACTATATTCTGGATTATTCTGTTAGACCAACTAATCTGAAGAGCTGAGCTATAAATTCTCATGCTTGTACATTTCTTATGTATTTTGACTTCTGATATCATTTATCTATACAGAATTAGGACTCCAGAAGAAAGGAAACTGCAGACAGAAATTATTTGCAGATCAATCTGCTTATGCTAAAGTATAGATATTGTACCACCTATAAAAAGGGAATTTCTTTCTTTGCCTGATAGTGTTGCAAAAGACTGCTGAGCCTTTTTTTTTTTTTTTTCTTGGAAGTGAAGAGCTCTGTACAACCCAACTTTTCATAATGATTGAATCAAGAAAAAATTATGATGTCTCAAAATGTTACCTGTCTCAGAGGTAAGTACTGATTTTCAGAACTGAGATTGATTTTTTTCTTTAGAATAGCAAATCTCACATTAATTTATTTCCCTAGAAAGTCAGAGGACAAAAGCCCTATTGTGAACAGCCTCAAGTCTCTGCTTTCTGTTTCTTGTCTGTAACTTGAATCGCTCATTTTTCTTCTCCTACTTATCACTTGGAAAAAAATACGTGAAACAAGGTGAGATAGTAAGTTAGTACAGTAGTATGCAATTTCTATGGGGAAACTAAGACAGAAAACAATGTCCTTCCTCATGAATTCTCAAGTAACATTCAAGGAGGGAGTAAAATTAAATCCCTGAGATTTCAGAATACATTCTGTATATATGGATGCTCTTCTTAGGGCAGCTAATTTGTATTAATCCTCTCTGCACTGTGAACTCACTGAATAGCGCTACCTTTTGAGTGGAGCCTATACGAAGGAGCAAGGCTCAGGTAGGTATTTGCTCCATATTCTTCTATTTTTGCTTGTGTCCTATCGGGCTCTTGCGCAAACACCTGAACGCACAGCTCCTGGAGCTTATATGCAGTTTTTTTACACCCATGTTACTGCCAGCACTCTTTGGGGAATTTGAAAAGAAACACTCAGAACGTAACAATCAAAACAGCAGTCAGCCCACCAGAAGTAACAGCTATGGTGTAATGGAGATACACCTGAAGAATAAGCCTGTATCTTCACACCATTTTTCACTGTCCTAGTTTTCAAGTAAGTCAAGCTGGTATACAGCAGAAAAAAATGTGGAATAGGCAACTCAGTAGCCTTGGGAAAATAAAGATCGATCCCTTTTGATGGCAATGTCATTCTCATTAGGTTACAAAGAGCTGTATCAGCAAACAAGATGCAGACATTTACTTTAGACTGAAAAAAGTGTTTGGGCTTTGGAAAACGTATTTTTAATGATCAAACAAATACCAGGGATGCTGGAATATATCATGGCCTTAAACAAAGGCTGCTCTAATCTCCTCTACTCTCTCTATGAAATAGAAATGATTAATATAGTCCAGAATCATAGCCTGAGACAGAGAACACAATGATACTCAGATTCACCTAATGCTAATTTGATGTAAATGGAGTAAGTACTCCAGGGCAGGGGACATCTGTTCCCACCAGGGCCTCTGTCCTAAAAAGCAGCACACTGTGCTGCTGCTCTTTGGTGTGGAAGACAAAATATGCTTTACCACACTGTTGCTGAGGTAAGCAGATTAGATCCAGTGAAAACAATAAAGCGTTTGTGGCATTTTCCTAGGACATACAAGTTGTCTTATATTTTCATGGAAAAGTTATCTCTGACATGGTTGGCATGTAAACATTTTCCAGTGGGGTTTCCATGGAAACAGGTAAAAGTGTGCGCATGTGTACGTGTGCGTGTGTGTATGTGCATGTGTGCGTGTGCGTGTGTGTAGGTGGGAGGAAAAGGTGTTATCTTCAGATTGGAAGCTATTTTTAGGAAAGCCACAGGTTAAAACCACTATGACTGAACACACTTAATCAAATGCCTGTTAAGAAGGTGGCAGGGGGGAGGAGAGGGGAGACAACTGGACTTCCCAGAAGGATCACTTCTCTGAAGGGCACCCTATAAAACATTTAATGAGATAGTCAGTGTCCTTTCAGTCTTCTTTCATTTTCTCATACATGCTTAGTACCACTCTATGAAGTTTTATATAACAGTCTTCTCCTTTGTGGCAACATGCTAAAGGTTAAGAGACAGAATACTTAAGTAGAACAAAATCCCTGAGGAAGACGCAATATCCAGCAGGAGGGAAGGCAATTTCTGGCTGCAAATGAAACAAGAACATCTTACAGACTGTATGGTGGGAAGAGGTATTGTTCCCTGCCGCCCTGGTTAGGGGCTGGGAAGGAGACCACAGCTGTCTGTCCTACACAGCTGAGGATTCCTGTTTTATCAAAGCGCAGGAGATCTGCTGCTGCTTACAGTGGGAGCAGGATTATGAGAGTTTTACTGTCTGGGACAAATGACTGGGTTTCTGGGGACATTTCCTGGAAAGCCTTTTTGAAATTCTGCAAGCAGCATCAGGACAGAGTTTATTTTGTTGCTCAAGGGCTTGGGCTAGCAAGAGGACAGCTGAGGTTCCCTGGAGGATAGTGGAGCAAGAAGAATGGAGTTAAGGGCCTGGGGAAAAGGGAAAAGCAACACAGTGGAGTTTGGAAGAGACAAATTAATAAATTAAAAGAAAAAAAAAAAAAAGGAAATAAAGTGAAATACACCTAGTTCATGAAACCTTGTGAAAGCCATTAACTGACAGTCCTGACATTACATTAGTCTTGACAAGATATTGACTGTCTTGTGTAGTGTTTCAGCCCTGTGAAATTAAAAAAGAGGGAAAGGACGAAAGAATAAGCTTCAAAAAAATATAAAGATGACAAAAAAAACCCTAAACAAACCAGGAGAGGTATAAGGAAAACTAAATCATGGCATTTTGAATATTATGTTTTTTAAAGAGAAGTTTAATTTACAAATATGTGAAAACTACAATACAACATAAAAGCATTTTTTTCCCCTTTTCTTGCAGTCTTAGTCTGAGACCTTCCTTTCACAAGGGTCCTTTGGTCAACATCATACTTTTAAAAGAATAGGGGTTTTATAAGTAGGATGGATTTATTTGCATATTCTCTTTGTACTAGTGGAACATACAATTTTTAGTGTACTTTCAGATAATTCTAATACAGAACTTCATGTTACTAAAATGCTTGTGTCTAGGGATTTAGACCCAGGCAGCATCATCTGCACCGGTGAAAAGTGAGGAAAGCCCACAAATATGATTATGCTTGTTTTGCAAGAGGGAAAAACATGAAGACCATAGTGGAACTTAACAATGGAGGAGAAAGAATTAGATCCCTATGCACATCTTCTGTATCCTCACTGCAAACATGTTTTAGGAATACTTGATGACCTGCTATGTGAGTACACCCATTTCCCAGCCCATAGTTTTCAAGACACTTTTCTCCCCCAAAGGTGTATTTGCGCTTGGTTCCTCAAGATGGACAGTGTCTTTAATTTTCTCGGTTCTAAACGATCATCACTGGGACATGAAGGCACTAATGATAAGTTTTCTTAAGAGATTTTCTAAACAGCTCTTGTGGATCAAAAACTCTATCTTTGGACATATAAAAGTGGAAAACTGGAGAGAAGTAATTTTATACTATATTTCCAGATTCTGATATTACAACACTTCCTTTTTCATCAGAGCAAGGAAAAACCGTCAAAAATTCAAGCTGCCAGACTGAATTCTACTCATGGAACAGAAACAAATTATGTTCTAAGTGTAAAATGGAGAACACTTGTTCACAAAAAGAACATTTTCAAGAGTATTTGTAGGTCAAGGCTGAGCTGTAATGGGTTTGTTCTTGTCACTCAGCTTTAATGAGCGAATTTTTGAAAGAGAAACTATTGATGAGGACTGGCTAGCATACCATCCTGTGCCTTCAGTATTATTTCCCTGAACAGAGCTGCTCTTAGAACTGATACCATTGTCTTTGAAGAGTTACTATTTCCTAGGGGTATGTAGTGTCTGCATAAAGTTTGGAAAAGCTAGAAAGAAGGCTTGGGAGGGCAAAGACAAATTCTTTTCCTCAAATTCTAATCTTCATCAAAGGTCATGTGAATGCTGGGTGTGTGATTCTGTTGTTGCCTACACTTCTATAAATCAGGAGTAATCCTACTGGTGTTCATGAGGTCAATATACAAAGCAGAAGGAAACTCAATAGCCCAGTTTTAGCTTCAGAGTGATGCCACAGCTTGGGAAGGTGTATCAGGAAACTGTGCACAAAAAGTTAGGCAATACATTGAGGAAGGGTCCCTGTACAGTATAGAGTTGGCAGAGAATCTCACTGTGAAGTAAGGTCCCAAGTATCACAGAGACCTGTTTATTTGTTACATGGATGAGTAAACTATTTTTATTACAACTTCTCAAAAATTCCAATAAATACTTTTAAATTACAAAATAGGTTCCAGTATATCAATAACTGAAGAAGCCTGAGATATCAGCAGCTGTCAGATTATCACTGAAAGAAGACAAAATTAGAAACGCCACTGGGGAGGAACACGGCATAAGCCATCTCAAAAAGTTATTAGGAGATTGTTATTTTTTATTGTGACAGCAGACACCTAAAATCCTTTCTTTCAGACTGATGGAGCCAAATCTGCAGAATCACTCCTCCACCAGTTACAGATCTCTCTGCTTGTTCCATCTTGACATCCGGATAAGGTTAAATAATGTATCTCACCTCTGATACAGCACAATAGTTTTTCAGAATGTCCTAATACTTGCTGAAATTAACATAAAAGTTCCAAACCCCACCTCACTGTAAGTTTAAAATATCTAAAGGGAGATGAGAAGAAGACATTGCTGAGTAATGTACTCTTGCAGTAATCTTCCCTCCTTACCCTGCAGTTGCTTGAAATTGAAACCATTGTCTTGAATGATGAAGCTGCTTGATCTTGCAGATTTCTGAACAAGCTTAGAAACTGCTTCATTACAATGCAAACCAATAGCACATGGACATTGCTGTGAGATGTGATTGCTTAATATTGGTTTTCCTTCACTGTTTTGACTGAACAATCTTAGTGGAAAAAATCTTACAAAGCAAGGCCAGGTTTTTTTTAAGCTACTGAAGTCTATTAGAGTCTATCAGAATTTTCATATATCCCACAGATTGATTCACGTACACCCTAACAGGTTACACAAGGCTATGTCACTCTTACTGACCTTTGAGAACAGAAGTCTAAAAGTCACTCTGCTCTGGACTTTTATTCTGAAGTTAAAAAATAGTCCAAAGACATATTTTACTGCAGTGGTGAGGTTGGACTCTCAGAACACTATTCAAATGGATCTGAAAATTGCTTTCCTTACCTTAAAATGTTGAGTATTAGAGTGCAATGCTGAGATTTTATTTTACATATATTTCACCCATCTCACTTACATAAGAGAAATTTTTTGTTGGGCTGACAACAATCTTTAAGTGGCATGACAGTCTGAACGACTTAGAGTGACAGAAAAGGTAATTTAATATTCTACTGTGCTTGCCTTTCCATGGGAAACTGTCCTGGTTCAGCTAGGATAGGGTTAAGTTTCCACAGCAGTGGGGGGGAAGCTCTAGCCGGGTTATTCAATACCATGCTGACGTTGCCTCTGGGCGCCCAAGCGCGGGAGCGTGGAAGATTCAGTGAACGTGTGTGTTATGTGATCTCTCTGCTCTCACTGCTGTATCGGTATATTTCTTGCTCTGTTCATTGTTATTACTGTTATTGCTATTGTTATTGTTGTTGTTTGTTTTGTTGCTGTTGCTCTGTTGTATTAAGCTTCTCCTTATCTCAGCCCCAGGGCTTTGTATTTCACTCCCTTTGTGGGGGAGGGGCAGCGGCCACGTGGTCTCAGACCCCGGCAGGGGCTAAACCACCACAGAAACTCATTATCATTACCGATCATTCAGAATATCAAAAACTAACCATCTCTTTTAGATTCTTGATGCTGATTCTCAATTTCTATTCCCAGCGACCAAAATTATCTGCAGTGAAGAATTGATGCTATCTGCCAATATTTGGTGCACTAAGACACCAGCTGGCCAAAATCATGTCATTTTTCCACCTCCAGCTGTGTGAACAAAACAGAAACTTTGCCCAAAGACTCACCCTTCTACACCTTGCAGTGTTTTTTCCCAGTCTTGCAGAAAAAAATGGATAACCTCTCCCTGTAATAAGTATGTTTCAGTATAAATTATGCTCCTTGTGAGGAATAATTGTGTTTAGGAAGCAGCCAGCAGACATAAACACACTCTGTTACTTGTATACCACTTCTAATTTTTTCTGTGGCTTGCAGAACCTTTCAGGAAAAGAATTTCACCTACAGTGACATTGCTTAAGTCATGAAGAAGGCAAGATGATCTCTGACTTGGACTAACAATTTTGTTAAATGTTAAGTGAAAGCAACTAAAATATCAGAACCTAAACCTGGGATGATTCAAAACAAAACATGGTCACTGCCATTTTTACATGATTTTGCTGTATGTAAATGCAAGACAGCTCATCCCACTTTTAATAAGGGGAAGTTCTTGCTATGGTATAGACGACTGCTCAGTCAGCTCTTGCAATAACCTTTCTTGTGTCACTATAGCCTAAGGAGAAGGCTAAGAAGTAAACTGTAGAAACAAAACCGTTATAAACACTTATGTATTACTTTTAACAGACTCTCTACGCAGGTTTTGCTGTCTCAGTCTAAAAGAGCAGTGCCAAATTTAGCAAAATCAATTCACCAGCATTTTTCCACTTGTTTGCCTACTTGGTATGGAGCTGGTATTAATAAAATTTTTAAAAAAACAAACCAAACCATTAAATAGGCCCTTGCAGGGTGAAATTTTGCAGTCAGCTACTCTTAAGAATTACAACTTACTTAAGAAATAAGCTAGTTCAGCTGTATTGGTATTTCAGTAGCCATTGTGGAAGTTAGACACACTTATGCAGTTACTTATTATCTACAAAAGGTATATGCTAAAATAAATACATTTAAGTGTATAATTACTTTTTTTTGCAGATTTTAACCGTATGCAACACTAGTATACTATATCTCATTCAGCTTAATTTGCTACTTGTCTCAAGATAACGGAAGGCAGGTTGGAGAAGTTTATGTACAGCTCCTCTTTTATAACTTCTTTTAACTATCCCATGAAGTACATGACACACTACCTTCTTAAGAGAAGAGATTTTGCGCAATGTGATGATAATCAGACAAGCAATTTCCATCAGCTATATTTAGGGATGTGAACACCTTATCTGATAAGTAAAAATACATTTCCTGAACGAATACATTCCAGACTACCATCTTACCTTACAGTGAAGGGCAGGAGACCAAGAGAAGGGCTTTCATGTATGACAAACCATATGCTGGGTTCAGTTGTAAATGAAGATTAAATATATTGTAGACAGTTAATATTAACTGCTTCTTGCCATTAATTATGCATATTTCCAGTGAAAAGCACTATCAAGCATGCAATATGGACATAAAAAGAAGAATAAAAAAAACATTAACCTCTTCTTCAACGTTATGGGCGATTCCATTCTGCACTGGTCCTGAATCACTTGGTGGTGTTACTGCAACTTCCACTTTTGCACTTTTTTCTGAGGCATCATCCATAAATAAAGAGTGGGAAAACAACAGAACATTAAGAAACAAATCAATTAGTGAAAATGCTGTCATATATTCAGTCTGAGCAAATCATCTAATACTGAAGGTAGACCAACATCTGCCATTAACAGAGAGACCAAAATTCCATCTTCCCTTTGACAGCATATATTTTGAATAAAATTTTTACGAGTGGTGAGCTTGCATTGAAGAAATTATTCTAATGCTACTCATGTCCTAGAAAAAAATATATTCTTTGCAATATTCAGTGCTATTTGTTTACGCTAAACTCAATGAGCCTAATACTTCAGGTAAAAAGCAACATATAGAATTCTCCCCAGATATTAAAGAATGCAACATGTTGCATTTACAGGTCAGGGGATATAGAATCATAGATTCGTATAGGTTGGAAAATACCTTTAAGATCATAAAGTCCAACTGTTAACCTAGCACTGCCAAGTCCACCACTAAACCATGTCCCTAAGTGCCACATCTACACCATACCTGCAGGGATGGTGACACAACCACTTCCCTGCGTAGCCTGTTCCAAAGCTTGGCAACCCTTTTGGTGAAGAAATTTTTCCTAATATCCAGTCTAAATCTCCCCTGACACAACTTGAAGCCATTTCCTCTTGTCCTATCTCTTGTTACTTGGGAGAAGAGACCAACATCCACCTGGCTACAAACTCACTTCATGTAGTTGAGCCTCCTTTTCTCAAGTCCAAACAACCCCAGTTCCCTCAACTGCTCCTCATAAGACTTGTTCCCTAGATCCTTCACCAGCTTCATTGCTCTTCTTTGGATGTGCTCCAGCACCTCAATGTCCTTCTTGTAGTAAAGGACCCAAAACTGAACACAGTATTCAAGGCGTGGCTTCACCAGTACCGAGTACAGGGGGACTATCACTTCCCTAGTCCTGCTGGCCACGCTATTTCTGACACAAGCCAGGATGCTATTGGCCTTCTTGGCCACCTGGGCACACTGTCAGCTCATTCAGCCGGCTGTTGACCAACACCCCCAGATCCATTTCCACCGAGCAGCTTTCCAGCCACTCTTCCCCATGCCCGTAGCATTGTGTGGGGTTGTTGTGACTCAAGTGTAGGACCCAGCATTCAGCCTTGTTGAATCTCATACAGCTGGCCTCAGCCCATAGATCCAGCCTGTCCCCATCCCTCGTAGAGCCTTCCTACCCTCGAGCAGATCAACGCTCCCACACAACTTGATGATGTCTGCAAACTTACTGAGGGTGCACTCAATTCCCACGCCCAGATCATTGATGAAGATATTAATCAGAACTGGCCCCAATACTGAGCCCTGGGGAATACCACTTGTGACCAACCTCCAAGTGGATTTAACTCCATTCACCACAACTCGTTGGGCCCGGCCATCCAGACAGTTTTTTACCCAGTGAAGAGTATACCCCACCCAAGCCATGAGCCGTCAGTTTCGCCAGGAGAATGCTGTGGGAAACGGTGTCAAAGGCTTTACTAAAGTCTAGGCAGGCAACATCCACAGCCTTTCCCTCATGCACTAAATAGGTCAGCCTGTCATAGAAGGAGATCAGGCTAGTCAAGTAGGACCTGCCTTTCATAAACCCATCCTGATTGGGCCTGATCACCTGGTAGTCCTGCATGTGCCGTGTGATGGCACTCAGGATGGTCTGCTCTGTAACTTTCCCTGGCACTGAGGTCAGGTTGACGGGCGTGTAGTTTCTCAGATACTCCTTCCTGTCCTTGTATACGGGCATCACATCTGTTAACTTCCAGTCAGCTGGGACCTTTCCAGTTAGCCAGGACTGCTGAGAAATGATTGAAAGTGGCTTGGTGAGCACTTCCCCCAGCTCCCTTACTAGATATATATATTCAACAAGATATAACTGTTGTAATACTCTAACCCCTGCAATTAGTAAAGTTACTTCCAATCTGTTATCATGCTCTTTCTCATGCAACAACGTGGGAAAAAGTTTAAATTAATTGTCTAATAACATCCAATAACAGAGGATGAACTTTAAAATAGAATCGTCCTATAGTCCTTGTGCTAAACATTTATAGGAATTAAAGGGATGAAATTATGCCTTTGGTTTCTTATGGCAAATTTATTCAAATTGATTCTTACTTTGATTATCTTGGAATTCTCTAAACAGTAATTATCTCTTTAAGTATGTACTAGATAAAAATGTCAATGGCCAAAAATCCCTTGGACAATATAAAGTTATGGGGAATAGCAATATGAAATGTCTAACTCAAGTTCAACATGCCTTATGCTATGCTCTTATGCACAGAAGTAAATACAGCTGTCTAGTTACATTACTGCTATCCTGAGATTCTTCTAAATTAAAAATCTGAGATCACAGCCACAACGCAGTGCCAGACTATCTGTAATTATTTCAGTGCATGTGTGTTGTCTCTTAACCCTGCAGCCAGCATTATGGCTTATTAACAGACTGTCCCATCCAACTGCTTGATTCTGGAAGCAAATAGTATCTAAACATAGCACAAGGTCAGAAAAAGTGTCAACTAATAAAATGATTCTGCTTTTATCAGATACATTGGCATCTGGTTTTCTAATGCAGAGAACATGCCAACGTAAAGTAGAGAGAGCAGGACACAGTACAGATTTTCTTTTAGTGTAGGAACTTTTAAACTAAAATACAAATTCTTAACCCTAATGGAAAACCATAGTAAGCTAATTTTGCAGTTAGCATAGATGGACCTAAATGATTCTCAGCAAGTAGTAGATAGACAAATCAAATCTTAAATATGAAGGTTTTTTCTTTTCGTGACAAGGGTGATACCACAGAAAACATATTCTCCTAGAGCAGCTCAATAAATTAATTAAATTTTCACATATAAACTGCAGGGAAGTTTTGTCTCTATTTCTGTCACTTCAACACATATCCAAAATCAGCACTGCTTTTTTATTTTCAGCTTTGCTGGAAGGCTTTCTAGATGCCTTAACTGTCTTTTTCTTCTTGCACTTAACTCCTGTCTCATCCACAAGTTTCATACTCTTTTGTACAGGGAATCAGAATACTTTACTAAGATAGCATAAATGAACTAGAAGGAGAAACTAATCCTTAAGGATTTGCAAGCTAATTAAACAGTGAAAAAGGCCCTAAGGAACAGGTTATACGTCTGTACTGCTGCACTCACCATGATTAGCAGCTCCATTCTGCCTTTCACTGTCTTCCACCTGGCACTTCTTTTTGGCGATCTTATGCAGAATTGATGCCCTTTCCTTGAACTTTCCTAGAAGAAAGCATTGTCATTAAAATGCAGCCATTTTGAGAAACAAAGTTTCTTTGCCATAGCTTAGGCTCCATAAATCAGTGTTGATAATCCATTTTCATCCCTCCTCAAACAGCAAACATGTTATTAAAGACTATCTGATGTTCCCATATATACTTTTTTTCTTTTTAGTGGAAAGAAAAATGTAATTTTATTTTTTTATTCTGAGAACTCAGTAACAAATTGAACAAGAAATTGAAAACAAAAGCTATTAATTTTCTTCAGAAGCAGTCAGTAAATTTTCACCTATAAAAGTGCTGCTGTAGGATTTCAGCCTAAACAGAAGATGAATACAGATGAATAAAGATATTATAAACAAACACAAACAGTTTCAGGTCTCAATTAGTGGTACAGTAACACAGAATTTCAGATGAACCCATATATTGCATCATGGTGATTGCGGTCAACTTTGTCACTTTGCACTCAGATATGTGCCTGTGACTTCTACAGATACTTCAGAAGGGGAAGAAAAAATCTCCAGAACATGTGATTTCCATACCAGCTTTTCAAAGGTAAATTTTCTTCTCAAACTGCCAGGTATTTTTTATCTTCCATGATGTTAACCATGCAGTTCATCATCTAGACTGTCTCCAGAGCTACTCATTCCATCCTAAGAGAGATCCCAGGTCCTGTCACTCTTTTCTGATGACTGAGTCCAGATGACACATTAAAGCTAGGCAATGTCAAACATGGCAAATATTAAGTGAAATTAATCTTTCCTCTACATTGGTTGATTTTTCTATGTAAGGACTCTTTAGACAGCTTATGACAGCCTATGTCATGTAGAAAGCTGATATCTGGCTTTCTTTATTGTTATCCTCATTGCTATTGCTCTTTAAGTCTTTTTTTAATCTTTTTAAAACTGTAACTGATGGCTATAGGAAAGTACACTCCTAATTAAGAACGCTATTACCATACAGGGCCCGTGACTGTTTTAATTCTTCATCTCCAGTTAAAAAAATCAGTTGAAAACTGTTGGTGTCCCTGCAGCAAAACCAGCACAGGCTTAAGACCAAAAGATATTTCAGAGGAATCACATAATTGATTAACAGTGGGAAGTAACATTAGAAATCATGAATGAACTCAGTTAGTTGGATAACAGTCACTGTTTCCAAGCTAAAACTAAAGGTACACAAGAATAAATCATTATTCAAGAAACAAATCCTCTCTTTCCTTGTCACGATCAGAAGCTTCAAACATTTGTACCAACACTTTTGTATGTGAAGAAGCATATGCACAGTGACTAGCAGCTATCATTTGCTAGGAAGTGGAATTAATTTGTCAACAGTAAATCACTTGGAAAGTAATAAAAATACCACAAAGATTTAATAGCAGTTCTGTAGTTTCAGCAGCCCCTATCTTTTCACAAACACATCATGCTCAATAAAAATAATTAGCTATTCACAATATATTGCAAATATTATCTTTTTTGGTACATGGTACCTAGAGTAAAATTGCCTGCAGAAAAGTATCTAAGCATAGAACACAATCATAAATAGTAAACCATCTCATTATTTCAGTGCACAGGGTCACTGGCAGAGATTTCAGTTAGAAGGGGAAGAAGAAACAAAAAGTTAAAGAAAGAGAGAGAAAGGGAATTGCTTGGGATATCAGATAAGAGAAAGAAAAAAACAGAGGAAAAAATGCAAATAATATTTCCAAATATTTTAAGCTGAAATACTAGGAGTCAAGTCTGTTCCTAACTTCCTTTGAAACTCTAGGGGCATTTAGAAAAGGCTTATCCAGAAGCATGTGTAGATACTGAAAGATGCCTGCATAATTTTCATACAACGTGTATGTCAGTTTGCTAAAGGATTGCTTTAGGTTTCAGACTCCAACTCAGATTCATATGTTTGAGAATTTGGCTTGTGATGCCCCAAATATACAAATTCATTTCTTTGCAAGCAATGCAAATGACGCAACTGAGACATTTTCTAAGAAATATCTGTGGATCCATCCATGTCTCCACCTACTCCAGGATGGTGTAAGACCTTTTAATCTAAGGTTAAATCAAAAAGTTAAAGTGATGTAGAATTCTACAAGAAACAGATCAAGGCCGGTGATTAGCAAAGAAGGTAGCTTAAAACTAAACTGGTTTTATTTGAATATATGCAAACAAATCAGTATTATATAATATAGATATGCCTTGATCTGCATAAGTGACTCCAGCTGGCATTAGTTGGCAGAGATTCTCCTCCTGATCAAGGATATATTAAAAAGCCAATCCTTTGATGACAATCTAAATTGCAGATTACAGATTCCGTAGGTCAGAAAAGCCTTTGATTTGATAGGAAAATAGTTAATCTTCAGAAATTCACTCATTAAAAAAATTCAAGACTTTACCATTTGTCTAGTTTTCAGTCTCTAACCAATTATTACATCTATGCATCTATAGCCAAGCTTTCATGAGTCTTAAGATGCCATATCTGTGGCAGTTGAGTAGTCTGAACAGTTCCTATCAGTCCTGCTCGTGATCAGTTGTGGAACACAACTAGTGGGTCACAACTGATCAGTTCCAGAAATCCACCTCACATGTTTTCTCCTTTAACTTTAAAATCTCGCAAAAGCATCAAATGAAAATATATGCAGTTTTGTCATGTTGTAGGCTGTTGGTGGAAGTTACTTGACAGCACAAGATTACTGAGAGGGTCTCTTCCCATCTGCTAGGGTATATTTTCTTTCCCAGTTGGGCCTGATTAATCTGCCATTAGTTTAAAGTCCCTTTCAGCCCAAATAGGAACAAACAAAACAATAGAGATCAGTTTCTAAGATCTGGAGCACAATGGCCCTCTGGCCATTAGGCTGTATCTGATTGTGTATTGTGATTTAACCATTACTTTTTGTCTCTGATTGTTCTGATGTAGCAGCAAGAAGAGCTGTGCTTGTGCTTCTCCACCAGAGGACTGAAAGATCTGCTACCTATCTTCACTCAGCGTTTGAGGACCTGGAGATAAGGATCTACTGTATTAGAAAAAAATCCATGGATTTTTAACTGGGTTTACATATTCCTGTGACTAACTTTCTGTACAAAATGTATGAAAAGCTCAGTCAAAAAAGGAAGAGAAAGAGGAAAACAGATAATACAAATAAGTCTGATGCAGAGTGATAGCGATTATCCTTTTGAAAATCCAAACAGAAAGTACAAAATATAGCACACTTTTATTCAAATACAGCTTCTGGGATACACTATTCATTACCTGCTTTGTGAAAGACATGTGAAAACAACGCTGAGAGTTTTTATTTGAGAAGGTAAACTGTATCATAGACTCTTTTCAGTGTTGATACTCCTAAAGACAAAGGGCTTCCTTTCTTATTTTTGCTACTGGAAGATTTTTGCTATGGTGCGGTATGGTCCTGGATTATTTATTCATGAGGAGTGCTTTCTGAGATGACAATGAAATATTAACAGTAGCATTTTAGTATAGGCACAGTATTAATATATACATATATTGTATCATACTTGCATGGGTATTTTCCCACAAGTAGCGACATTTAACTGTCAATATTTATGAATATCAGAAGGTTACCAATGTAGTGACTACTTTTGAAATGGCAGGTTTAATACTTCAGCATAAAAAATAAAAACCTTAACATACACAATGCTGAAGCTACAATGAGAAACGACCTTCGCATCTTGATTGTAATGAAGACTGAGATGAGTCATACTGCAAAAGTTTTGGCTCTGGTAGCTGTATCTGGATGGCCTGGATTAATGAGTCATTTCAAGTGTTTGAAAGGTGTATTTAAACAACATAGACAGCACTCTTTGCCCAGTAAAATCTCCTCTCAGACATTTTTTCTTACATCAGTGCTACCCCTGTGAATCAGACGATGAATCTGGGCAATGGAGGGTGTTGTGGCAAGACTGCTTTATGAGCTCATGCCTGCTACAGGACAAAACATCATCTTCCAACATCAGGGACAAAGGTGGAAGAAAGAGTCTCCTACAGTCAGATGCAGAATAGTACACTATATTTGAGTATTAACAGCAGATACAGAAAGCAGGAAATAGTCAGGTTATCACTTTTCGCCTCTGCCCCCACCAGAGAAATTATCATGAGTAAGTCATATAATTAAGGTTTTCTTAAAACCTTTTTAACTTCAAGATTAATCTAAACTAGAAAATAAATGTGTTTTTAAAAACAGAGAATTAAGCTCTTTGCCTTATATTCCCAATATTAAAAATAAATAGAAATAGGTGGCTACCTTTTCTACAGCCCTCAAGCTTATCTCCATCCTCAAACGTGCCACTAATTACTAAACTGAACATTCATGAAACCATCTGTCTGGCATTATAATCAGATAGCTGGACAAGAGGCCTTGATCCTACAGACAATCAGGTCTCAGTTCAGGGAAACTTCCAAATTTTAGAAATGCTGACTTCACTAGGACTGAATGCATGTGCTGGAAATTTAATACACAAGTTAACTGCTTTCCTGAATTAGTATAGTAAACTGCAATGCTTTTGAATCATCAGGAAAATTTCCTGAGATTTCATTGAGCCCTGATTCAGGCCCTTATAACTTCCTTCTTGTATTGCTAGAATCAGGATTTTAAATTGCATAATTTTGCATTGCAATTAGGTGTACAATTAATACTCCAGGAATAGTCATGCCTTGTTTTTAAAGTTTCTTTGTTATTTTTGAATAAGGCAGTAAACTGAAGTCACTTAATTGTTTTCAAACTTGAACATCCATAAACTAATTCATCTTCTTGAGTGCATTGTAAAACATAGCATAAAATAAGCATTTACAGTCTATGCTATACTGTGCTGTATAATTTGTGAGTGTGGTTTTGCATGTATGTTCTTTAATAAAAGCATTCCATTGTATTTCTTTATCTGGAATAGCAAAACTGAAATGCTGAAAATAAAAACCTGAAAAAAGAGCCATAACTGATCATGCTGTCAATGAAGACATGCAAAAAGGAGTTATTCCAAAATGGAGGAACTGAAAATAGCACTAAGAAAAATGAAGGAAAAAGTAAACACATAAAAGGTATTTAAAGGGCTTCAAAAAAAGCTGATACAAACAATTCTAAAGTATTTCTTACCTTCTTCAGTCATTGTGTCATAATATTTTAGGTTTCCATATGATCCAAGCTCTACAACATCACAGTAAAAGACACAAAGATAAGGAACCAGCAGACATTCAAGAAATGTACATGTTTTTGCATGTGCTTCATAAACTTGAATAGTGATTATGGAAAAAATTCCACAGGACAGTGAAACATGGATTACAGAAATGACAGTGCCTTGCCCCATAGAAATTTCACAGGTCACTGGCTTTAGATAAATAATTTGCTAAAGTGAGATGTAGGAGAAGCACTGAAATCTAAAATTCAGCCTTTTCAAGGTGATTGACAATTTGGCACCTCTACATTTGGGCAAATATAATAAACCTTGATAGTACCTAATCAGCAGGAACTTTGGAAACTAAGCTCTTTTAACATTCCCCAGGTCAGACACTCAAATACTTATGTATCCAAATTAAACAAAAAATCTCAAACCATATAACCTAAGGAACTGTTCATAATGCTGTCCCACAAACATCGTTTTGATATCAGCGCTGATGTTGACTTGCTTTAGAGGGGTTACTTAATTTAACCACCCCCTTGTCACTTGTGAAATCATAAAAAAAGTATTTACTCACTTCATCAGGTGGTATGAGACCTAAATTAATTAAATCATTAAACAGATCTGAATATATTGCATTACTATATTCTAGCAGGGCAGAGAAAAGAATGGAGTGCAGAGATCTCCAGACCTTTAGGACTAATATTATTTTTATGTGTGATACAACATTGGATGAAATCACTTTTTTTTGTCTCCAGATGTTGCTTTACACTTAATTTCTTAAAGTTTGGCATATATGTAAATATATATATATGTAAATACAGTAATTAATGTAGGTCTAAAAACAGGACAGAGAAATATTAAGCACAAGGAGGAATTTGTAAATTGCTTGTCTGAGGAATACGTGGATGATTTCACTCATCACTTCTATGTAAAGTTTTACAACTGAGCTTCTGAATATCCAACATTTGATAGAGTGTAATCATTAAAAGATGGATACTTAACAGCTGGGTAGTGCTGTTTTCTTTGGAAATATTCTCTCTTCATGTTTATGAAACAGCTTAAGCAATGAAATGTACAAATGATGTCCAATTATTCTGTTTTTAGTGGATGCACCTCCTGATCTTTCAATATTTTTTCACACAGGTGAATTTCAATAGAGGTCTGGCTATTAGTTTTTAACTATAAAATACTGTGATGATATGCAAATGTGATACCTTGAAAGGTCAATTTTTTAAATCTATTTGCAGATACCTGAATCTGCCAAACATTTCTTAAATCATTTGCAGAGAAAGAGAAAGCCTTAGGCCATGTAACTAAAAAATACAGGATATTATCACTACTAAACTTTAAAAATAATTATGATTGGATTGTAACGATTTTTTCACAGACATATTTTATCAAAACCAGTTACAAATATTGACATACTCTTGCTCGTACAATGCAGTGTCTTACCTGCACATAATTATGCCCAATAGAACATGACATCGTTCTAAGTCTCTCTTAAGGCAAAGAAAGGCATCATTTAAAGACAGAATTTAATATCTTGTTTTATAATAATATACAATGCATATACTGTTAACGCAAAAACGTTCTTAGTGTTGCAACGTAATCTTTGTAGCTGCTTTTACATGAAAGAGCTATTGTCCTACCATCTTGATTTTAGTCTTAAGGATTTGAATTCCTTACCTGGAAGAGCTCCCAATAACTTCAATACGGACTTCCCTGCATACAGCATTTGGGACCACATGTGCTGTTTAATTAGGGCTCAATAACTGCTGAGTCTACAGCCAGGACCTTTGCTTAAACTTATTCTCACTGATCTCTGCCTTGATGTGTCTGGGGTCTGCTTTGCTAGGACTTGGGGTGAGGCATCCACTAGAGGATGAAGACAGGAGTGGAAAGCAGATGCCGAAAGGAGTCCAAGAGTAATCAGAGAAATGGAAGTACATGCAGGAGACAACACTGCCAGAGAGGTGTTGTATAAACTCATAGAGAAAAAAAGAGTAAGGATAGGGTTGCAGAAGGACAAAGTTGAGAAGAAGATGATTGTACCATAGCAACAAACTTAAGAATTAACAGAATGATAGCATGAGGCCTCTGACTTAATGGATGAAGCAGAAGAGGTTTCAGAGGAAGCCAATAACAATGGTGAATTATGCTAAATCTCCAGAAGAAATAAAAGTGGCAGCAGAAAGGCAGGGCACTTGACATACTGGCAATCCAGTTTAGATCTATTTGCTTCCCATCTGAAGTGAGGTAGAGTAGACAAACTGGAAAGAAAAAGAGGGACTCTGACCTTACAGAGACTGAAGAGAAAAGAAACAAGGAGATGCATGAGAGTTGTATGACGCTGATGATAATCATGCTCTGCGCACTTCAGCAATTCAGCTAGGTTTAAACAAGGTTAATTCTTGCAGTTAGCAAAATTATTTCCCGGAAAACTCTAATCTTGCTGGTGAGATTATGTTCCTCAAAGCTTTTATAGTCCTATGCCCAGAGCAGAACATTTTATACAATCACCAGCCCACTGACTGCAATGCACAATGATGATGCCAGAAAATGTCAGTTGCACATATTAGCATGCATTGTTTTGTGGATTTCAAGATTACTTGGGTCAGTGCTGCTCAGCAGCATAAAAGGTCTGCTTCTATACAGTCTGCTGCCAATATATTGCACTGGCTTCTGCTATAAAATTTGGACTAAATCTGCTCTTTGGTATTTATTTTTGAATTTTTCTGTTATAATAAGATTCTTCAATATGACTCTAAGTAAATGTAAACTGAAGTACTTTTTGAAAAAAATGTATCGGAAAAAGTTCTCAGCTTTTAAAATAAAATGGAATTGAAAAAAATTAGTAGTGTGATAAAGGGTATTTGAAAAAATACCCCAAAATCCAAGAATTTAAAATTTGATAATTCCAGTTTCATGAACAGGCTATGTGGTTCCCATGGGGGGGTCATAGCAGACAGACTGGCTGACAGCCAGTACCTGCATCCCTGCTGGTTGCATGAAACAAAGAGGATGCAGAGACGCAGCTTAACAGCTGATCCTCAACAGTGACAATCATCGAATTAATTTGTTCCCTTCTGCATATTTTTACACCAGAAGAGAACAGAGGGTTCCTGGTAATCCTGTCTGACATTCCTGAAGGATTACAACAACATTTGCCTTACTATCTACTATTCTCTACTGTGTATGTAGGTGCCATACCATATCAAAGTAAACAGAAAGAATAGTGTTGTTAGTCAACAGTGCTACATTATTTGTAATCTCAAATTACACTCAAGACAGCCAGCATGGCTTCACCAAGGACAAGTCCTGCCTGATCAACCTAGTGGCCTTCTATGACGGAGTGACTACATCAGCGGACAAGGGAAGAGCTACAGATATCATCTATTTGGACTTTTGTAAGGCCTTTGACACGGTCCCCCACAACATCCTTCTCTCTAAATTGGAGACATATGGACTTGATGGATGGACTGTTTGGTGGATGAAGAATTGGTTGGATGGTCACATCCAGAGGATAGTGGTCAATGGTTCAGTGTCCAGATGGAGATCAGTGACAAATGGCGTCCTTCAGGGGGGCCTGTATTGGGACCAGTACTATTAATAGCTTCATCAGTGACACAGACAGTGGGATTGAGGGCACCCTCAGCAAGTTTGCAGACAACACCAAGCTGAGTGGTGCGGCTGACATGCCTGAGGGACAGGATTCCATTCAGAGGGACCTGGACAAGCTTGAGAAATGGGCACATGTGAATCTCATGAGGTTCAACAAGGCCAAGAGCAAAGTCCTGCAGCTGGGTTGGGGAAACCCTTGGTATTAGTACAGGCTGGGGGATGAAGGGATTGAAAGTAGTCCTGAGGAGAAGGACTTGGGGGTACTGGTGGATGAAAAGCTGGACATGAGCCGGCAATGTGCGCTTGCAGCCCGGAAAGCCAACCATATCCTGGGCTACATCAAGAGAAGTGTGGCCAGCAGGTTGAGGGAGGGGATTCTCCACCTCTGCTCCACTGGTGAGACCCCACCTGAAGTATTGTGTCCAGCTGTGGAGTGCTCAGCACAGGAAAGATAAGGACCTGCTGGAGCTGGTCCAGAGGAGGGCCACAGAAATGATCAGAGGATGGAATACCTCTCTTATGAAGAAGGGCTGAGAGTTGGGGTTGTTCAGCCTGGAGAAGAGAAGGCTCTGGGGAGACCATATTGCAGCCTTTCAGTACTTAAAGGACTATAAGAAAGATGAGGACAAACTTTTTAGTAGGACCTATTGCCATAGGACAAGGGGTAATGGTTTTAAACTAAAAGAGGGTAGATTTAGACTACATATAGAGAGGAAATTTTTTACGATGAGGGTGGTGAGACACTGGAACAGGTTGCCCAGAGGGGTGGTAGGTACCCTATTCCTGGAAGCATTCAAGGTCAGGTCGGATGGGGCTCTGAGCAACCCAATCTAGCTGAAGATGTCCCTGCTCATTGCAGGATGAGGATTGGACTAGATGACCTTTAAAGGTCCCTTCCAACCCAAATTATTGATTCTATGATTCTATGAAATAATATACCTAATTACTTAGTTTATTTTCAGTGTTCACTCACTAAGTATTGTAGGTACTATCTGTGGTGAAATACTGATTTCTGCCTTTTAAGTGTAGTTCCCCAGGCTGCCATAGAAGGAAAGCATAGGCAGTATTTCTCTTCGCTGTTTTGCTACAAAGATCTCAGATACAGACTGCAGTTGTCCCCAGTTATGTCAGAAATGAACCTGGCTCAGAGTTTCTCAAAATACTCATAAGACATAGAGATAGCAACCTGAACTGTTTAAGGTGTGTATCCCTTCATGAAAAATGTGAACTCAAACTCTCAAAACAAAGTAATGCATTGTGGGTTCTTTGTCAAGCATAAAATTTTCACTTTGCATAAAAAACATATCTGTATGAACATTCATGTCACACTTCTCCAGGTAATTAAACAACTTCAGAGTTGACACATCTTTTATTCAAAACAAAACTGCTAAAGAGAAATCACTGAATACAATCCCCGCATTTTTAGTGCAATTTCACCACTGCATTTACTTGACCTTCCTTGTGTTTGACTTCAACAGTCATGAAGGCATCAAGACATAACCCTTTCTCAGCGTCAGTGGGAGCTTGGCTTAAAAGGAATTGCGAGGCATTCTGGGACAAGCAGATGGAGAGCATATATTTTTCCTGAGATTTCATACCCATAAATGCAACCTACCAAAGGGTTGAATAGGTAAGACCTAAAGGAGAAGTGAAATGAGAGAGTAAGGGCTCAAAATTGAGAATGAAATTGAGAATGAGCATGCAGCCAGGAACTGCAACTTAAAATCAAGCAAATAATTATTAAAAAGATTATGAACATGAAGCTTAACCAAGTGCTGGAGACAGAAGAGAATGTTTGTGTGAGAGGTTGCACACACAATTCTGAAAGTCAGCAAGTTCCTGACAGTTGAAGACATCAATTTGGTAATCCACTCTTCCCCTTTACATCTTTGTGATATGACCTCTGATTTTCACTTACTGTTGTCATCACGCTTAACAGGATCTCCTTTTTTTATTTGCATTTTTTTAAAAGAACACTGAGGAGTTAGGCCAAAGGACTTAGGGAAATTCATATTATAAGATCAAGGAGGATTAGGTTGCATTTCCTTCATCTTTACTGTCATTCTTTCTAGCTGTCATGGTCTTGAGAAAATTCAATTAGATGATCACAGACTTATCCATAAACAGAAAAAGGAGGCCTCTTCAAAGTCTTGCTAGGTAGTGGCTATCCAATCTAAATTGGAATCAAAACTGGATTTGGTTTCATCAGTGATGTCAGATTAAGAACAAAGAACTCTCAGTGCTAAAAACTTGTGAAAGATCTAGTGAAGATTAACGTTACAGGTGTAAAATAAGAATCCCAACCTCTAGCAGATCTTTAATAAAAAATAATGCCTTCGTACTTAGACTGAAGCAAAACACAAAAAATCCCACCAACCAAAGGATATCACGTATTGTGAATTTTAAAAAGGAAGAATTCTTCTGAAGTAATTTTATGAACTCCATAAACCTCTTAACTTTCTCATAGAGTACTTATATCCCATCTGGGATAGACTGGGACTGCTGTGGAAGTTTGTATTTATCACTGCATAATGCAGAGGAGAGAAAACAAATGTTTTAAAAAGCTTTTTCTCCAATTACCTCCAGATAATCCAAACTATGTAAATCATAATTAAATGTTGTAGCCTACATTTTTATTTCTGAACCTTCAGACTGCCAGTTCATGTAAAATGGGGGCTTTGCCACTGAGCTGGTGCAGTGGAAAAAAAAAAGGGATCTCTTTTGGATCTGAGTAATACAGTAAATAATAATAATTGCATGCATTTTAGAATTACATCTTTTTGGATGATGCTACTATCATTGCTGATTTATTAACACTCCTAAACAAATAAAGAAAACCATATAAATGAGGACTTTCAGGTACCTGACCAGTAGGAAGTACATTGGGAGTAACTAAATTATGTAATACTTTGTGCATCTGAGCTCTTAAAATACATGTGGTCACCTTTCATCTTGTCTTTAAATTGGAAGCCCTCTATGCCTGTTCTTTCTCCTCACATGTCCTTACTCTGTTTTTTATTTTAGGTGTTTTTGTCCTGATAATAATCTTATTAAAGTTGTCTGCTTTTATTATAATTAGTTTATTGCAATTTTATCAAATTGGAGTGTGATTGCAAATATCATTAAAAATGTATACAATCATATCAGTAGACTTCTGGGCAGCTCAGGATAGTCACAACACCCAAAAGCAAGGTCTACCTATTACTCTGCTCTTAGTGCAGCATTTAAAATGAAGACTGAAACCTCACTGTTCTCTACCGTCCATACCCTCTAGCAAACCTTCTTGTGGTGACAAAAGGAAATTTGTCAGAGGATCCACAAGGTTTTAATTGATATGGGTTAAAGAACAAGTATTTTTAAGGAGGTGATCAAAGGCATGTTATTAACACACAACAGAGAAGAAAGTAACTTAAATTACTATCATGTGTCAGACTCTGCTTTTGATATTTTTAGGTGCTTTTTTTTTTACATTTAAGAAAAGTATGTAGTTGCTTGTTCCTGAGGGCTGTTTCCTTTTCCATCTTCTTTCACTTATAAGTTACCTTTGTTCCATCTGTCACCAAACTCTTGAAGACAGGTGCCATACATTCTCTAGAATATAATAACATCAAAAGACAACTGATACGTAAAAGAATCAACCCTGAGTGGATGAAACAATTCCCGATGACTTTGAAAGGGGTATCTTGGAAGAACTTTCAAATATTCATGAAAATGGGAATTCCAAGATGTAGAAGTGAAAACCTCATCCTACTGATGATATTGGGAGATTTACCAATGATTCTGATGGGGTCAGGATTTCACGGAGTGTCTGTGGGGCCAGGCACTGTGGGGTACTGCACATGTGTAACTCCAGCTGCAATAAATTCCAGCACTATGGTTTTCAGCATATCCAAGGAGAATCATGCAAGGGCAGCATACATTCCTCTCACTATCCAGACGTAAAATCCAACTAACCTGTGGAGGATGAAGTCATCCGCCATGTGCAAACTGTACTAAAGGAAATCTTCCACTTTCAGATCAATAGAAAGTTCCTCATAGCAACTATTATTCTGTTATGTACAGGTTTATAAATTATTCATGTTCTATGTTGTTAATACTTTTAACAAGGAAATTCAGAGTTAGGAAGAAACTGAAAATTAAGCTAAAGCCATTAAGCATGGAAATGCATAGTCAGGACAGCTGTACCCTGCTCTGGGATCACGCTTGTATTTAAATATTTATGTCTTCTTTGCACACTCTGTAGGGAATCCCAAGAAGAATATGCTGTCTGAAGAACAGGGCATCACTAGAAAATACCGTGGAGATGAGAGAGAAGAATTTTGCCTGCAGTGAGTAGCTTGAGTAGTTAAAAGAAATGACATGTAGAAATAAATTGTTGCGAAAACTGACATTTACCACAAAACAAACACAAGGATTAAATTTCAGATTTTCAAAAATAAATTTAAGAAAGGCATCAGAAAACTTCCATTATTTAAAATTTGCTACCTACAAAGAGCGATATTGATCTTAAAGGCAGACCTGTTCTTCAATTTTTAAGTAGCTAGAAATTCTATCTATGAAACTAGCAATGAGTGCTGTCTTCTCTCTGTATTTTGGGACCATCTGAACTTAAGCAGATCTGACATTTATTGCTGCAGAGTTTGAGATCATCACAACAAAGAGCTACATTTTGCCATTGAACTGTCAATTCTGAGAGAAATTGGTAAGGGTTTCTTTGCACCCCAAGTTGTGTATAACAAAATCAATTTTTGATACATATCACTAACTATAGACACATTCTGTGGATTGGATAAAAGTTGCAAGCCCTCTCACCCTACAGTCATGGAAGTAAAGCCACCGTCTTTAGAAAAACCAAGACCAACGTCCCCAAAATATGAAAAAAATGAAGTGATTCCTGCATGTGTGCTAAATAAAAAGTCTACTTCTTTGGTTGTGGATATACATTTGTGATTGACATTTATATAAATCAGCTGAACCAAAACTTCATAATAAAATACACTTCATTATTTTTCTGACAGATATTAACCATCTCTGCCTATTTAAACAGATCTGCCCTTAGCTGCACATAAGTCACAGTTTCTACTCTAACTATGCTGTTGCTCACTCTGGCAGCATGGGGAATTCTACCTACAGTTTTTGAATTCAGTTTGATGTTGGAGATATCTGTAAAAATACTCATCTCATCTACATTAACCATGAAACCTCAGGTACCTAAATTAGGAATGCAATTTCTGTGGTCTCTACCACAGCTGAAAGGAAAAGCAAGGGGAAAGGAGGCCTCACTGGAGAGTGATGTGTCTCATCTCTTCACTAATCTCATTTAGCTGTATAAAATCATCCCCAGGAAAAAGCTTTCTTCCTGCTAATGACTGTGCAGACAACTGCACCACTGCAAGCAATGTGCCCTTGCAGCAAAGGCAGCCAATAGCATCCTTGGCTCCATTAGGCAAAGCACTGCCAGCACGTCGAGGGAGGTGATACTCTCCCAGTGCTGGTGAGACATATCTGGGTGCTGAGTCCAGTCCTGGATCACCAGTACAGGAGAGTCATGGACATAATGGAGCAAGTTCAGCACTGGGTCATAAAGATCATGAAGGGACTGGAGCATCTCTCATATGAGGAGAGGCTGAGAGAGCTGGGACTGTTCATCCTGTGAGGACAGAAGGCTCAGGGTGATCTTATCCACCTGATGCCTCCCATCAGAAAGAAGAAGAGGGAATGAGACTCTCAGAAGTGCCCACTGACAGGGGGAGAGTCAATGGGCACAAATTAGCTGAATTCTGTAATTCAAGATGTCCCTTCCAACCTACAGGAAAAAATATTTTAAAACTCTGTGAAAGCTAGCTGCGTAAAGAGGGTATGAGTATCTGCCTTTGTAAGACATGGCACTCCATTCTGAAGGTAAGTCTAATTGCTCTTTTTATTGATTTCCTATCTTCATATCAGACTGAGATACTATGGGATGGAAATAAAGGGAAGACACTAGACTATAACTAAGAGCAATCAATTTCTATATGAGCCTGGCAGGGAGCCCCCATCTTCTCTGGCAGAAGTCCCTTGCAAACATTTCAGCCTTCAGCAGAGGAGAAAGCCAAAATACTCTGAGTGCCTTGCTCAGAGGGCTGCTTTTTTCCTGGTGGGTCAGAAGAGGAAGCAAGAACTGTTACAAGCTGGGTAAGAACAAGTGTGCAAGAAGGATGCTGAGCTCCTTTGCAAGCCCACAAGTATCTATTTTTTTTTTTTAGTCTAGATTTGCATATTTCCTCATGTTAGATAAAATGTTGTTGTGCTTATAAGCCACTGAAGAATTATTTATCTTTGGCATGGTGCTAGGAAATGCACTGCACCATCAACATGCTGGAACTGAGGAAGGTAGAAGTGCTCATGTTACTTTAGCAATGCAGGAGTTGAGCATTATCCATGAGTTGGTGTAGGCTGAGCTTCTTGGCCTTACTTCTCTGAGGATATAACAAATAAACAGCTTAAGCCAAAAATGGTTCCCAATGGGAGGGAGCACAGACATGATGGTGCAGCTTATCTAGGCCAAGGGAAAAACAAGAGCACAATGGTTTTGCAAAATGAGACCAAAGCTGGAAGCCTGCTGAGTGACCAGGCAGGTGAAGGTTACCCAACCTTTTTCAGCTATCTTCAGGGTAGGCTGACATTTTTCATGACATCTCAGAAAAGAACACAGGTAGAAGCAGCAAATTAAGCAAAACAGTTTGAGGTTAATGGAAAAGCTGGGAAATTCTCAAGATCAGTATATAGGAACACAACAGGATCTAGTGAGCAATTACAAATAATTCACTACTATGTCAAAAATTTTGAGGATCACATCTTTATTATGAATGCAGGTTTCTGGTTTTTCTTTGTCAGAGCAGACAGTGACAGTACCATATTTTTCTGCATTCACTGAAGGAAGTGATAGAATTGTCAGCTCAGCTTTATCAACAGAAGGTTACTTCTCTCACCAATAACATGCAGTGCATTTATGTTTATAAAAAAATAAAGCATATAAGATAAACAACAACTTTTCTGCAGAAGTACATCCTGTAGTTTTCCACTCTTTGGAAGTAGGACTAGAGATGGGAATAGGAGAGGAGTGCCAAAGATACCTACTTCTGATGGGACTGAGCCACGACAGATTTATATCACACTCATTTTCATGCAGAGGATTGCATTTGCATATGAGTTATATCCTTGTCACAAGGGAGCAAGGGAGTCAGCATCTAGCTAAATCCTCCCTTGCAGAAGATGTTTTGTTGGCCTGTAGCACCTTATCAGCAGACAGAAAAGGGTGGCATGACAAGGAAAAGATCTCATTCTTCCTGTACCCTGCTAAAGCTGTGCTAGAAAAGCAAGGTAGCCTCAGGTTGCACTGGTGCTCTGAACCCTCACTTCACCACCAGTATCTTCCCTTTTCAGCTGAGCACCCATAGGAGCCTCCAGAGAGGAAAACCTCCCTCCACAAATTCTGAAGGAATCACTCTTTAAAGTAACCTACAACTTGTAGTGAGAAGGTAGGCTTACTATTCATGGCAGACACTTTCATACAAAATACTTCCCATGCTTTTCCTTCCCCTGCTCCCACTGCAAAACAACAGCCCTATTCTATTAAAAAAATGCAAAGACATCTTTGTAAATCCTACACTTTCATAACCCAGGAATATGTTTCAAAACAAGAACAAAGGTATCTGAGGTACAGGACTCAGAAGAAAAAAGCCACAGATGATCAATGATTGCCATGATTTATATTTGAGTTGCTTGGATTTTGGATTGGTGCCTGACCAACACAGCAGGTCTGATGATGCCATCCTTATTCATATGGGTAATGCTGTTATGAACAGTCCAGCTCACTAGTTGGTGAATAAAGAAAGGATTGCCAGACCAGCACTTAAGCAGAAGTAAATATGGCACAGGATTTCCTGGGGATTAATGACTGGCTGGGAGTTGATGATAGCCTGATGCACAGGCAGTCATTAATCTTAATCCTCAGGAAATGGTCTGTACCAAGGTCATTATTTCTGTAATTAGATAAAAACAAACAAAAATCTAATGTCATACAAATATTTATATCTTTAAAGAATGATGAGTTTTCAACTGTAATGTAAAGTTCATGTCCCATTAAGGAATACCGTACGCATTCATCTGTTACAGTAGCTGAACTCTTACCTTCTTAGAAGCTTTATGCTGAGACCAAGATTTTGAGAGAAGCCCTCCTTGTCTTAGACTGTTCCTTGTCTTAAGACTGTTAAATCCACAGCATGGCCACTCACCTGCCTGAATGCAAAGTGTCAAATATCCAGCAACTCCCACTGATCTCAGATGTTACCGATCTGTCAGAAGTGGGCTGAACACTTTGCAAGCCCACTGATTCCAGACAGTTTGCAAGCTGGCCTTCACAAGGCAGGCACAAGCCAAGGCAAAATGACAGTTGAGTGGAAAGAGAAAAGGAAGGACAGGTTCACAAGTATGTGGTCATATATCAGGATCACTCTTTATCTACATTTTGTGGAAAGTAAAAACTTAAGGTAATTTCTCTCTTATTTAATGTTTTCCTACTTAAAGTCAAGTGCATTTTTAAGAGGCTCTCAAAGTAGAGGTTGTCTCTGACTTCGCAAATGAATTATTCATGAGTAAATATGATGAGCTGGTTTTCTGTAAATACATTGTATGTTAGTGTAACAATAACACTGGGTAGGTCAAGCTGACTTTTAATAGGTCAGCTACATCCTATGGGAAGAGGCTGAAAGAAGGTGGGTGCAGATGAGTGGGATACAATATGAGGAAAGGCAAAGGAAATAAACAGTAGCAAAATGGGGAAAGAAGAAATGAGAGGGGAAGGAGGACAGAAGCATGCCTAAGTGCAGGGGGTGCCAGAGTACCTGTGTATGTGTCAGCTTTGATTTACACCTTTCGCACTTTTTTCCTTTGAGAATGGCACTTTGTAATGTTCTCATATACTCCTCTTGCTGCAAATCCAACAAATACAGCTAATGATGCAATGTTTTTGACCTACTGATCTTAAGTCATCAACTAGCAGAAATACTGAGGGGATCTAAACTGACTAAAATGGGACAGAAAAATGTTCAGAGTGTCTTTCTGCTATTCCTTTGAGTCTGATCTGTACTTACATTAAATGATTTGACCTCAGGTACACCTGGTCCGTCAACTTTCACTACATGAGTGCAACAGAGCTAATTTCCTTTGCTTGCACAAAACTCAAAACTAACATGAATCACTCATTTATTTCTTCACGATGTCTGGGTTTTTTTGTAGTAGGAAAGGACTTGTGAAGTGGAGAAAGACATGAGGGCCAGAGAAAGCACCAGGTAACCCTACATCCTCCCAAATGATGGGTTTATAGGGAAAAGGACTGCACTTCTCAGACGCTTCTGATAATTACTACCCCTGTTTTCAGTTATTAACAATGAAATGCTATCACTTGAAAAATTACTTAGCTAGCAACATAACAGTCTGTTAAAGTAAACATGATGCACCAGTTGATTGTTGGATGTTCATTTCACACAGGAAGATTAAAACACAAGAACATGGTGAGAGTTTGGTAGGTAAAATTCATACAGAGACAAACAGATAACCAGTACTGTATACAGCAGTTACTCCTATCTGTTATCACACATATTTTTGAACTGAATGCAAGATTCAAGTACGATGCCATCTAAATTTGTTAACTAGTATTACCTACCTTGGCTAGTCACTGTAGTTCCAGCAAATTAAAATATGTTTTCTTTTATGGAGGTTTGCAGAATTATCTGAATACCGAATAATGAATGTAGACACTTAAAATTTCAGAATCTCAAGAAACAATATGAGTGTTCACTGGAGATATCCAATACTCCCTGTGCCTGCCTTTCAAACTGCCTGCAGTGCAAAAGATCTTGAAAGCCAAGTCTGCCTACAAATGAGGTGATGCCTCAGAAAAGGTTAATGACCATAATGTGTGACAGACAAGTGGGTGGATTTTTTTTCACATTTCTCCTACACATCTGGATGTATTTGTAAAAAACTAAAACCAGAGTTCCACATGCAAAAATATTTATTGATTGCACTCCTATATTGGCACTTTCATGCTCTCATTAATTAAAACTTGAATTTTGTGAAGTCAGTGCAAATTTGAAATATTAGTTCCTTTGATATTAACACCAACTTAGATATCTTCAAAAACACAGGCTATTTTTCAGTGTCTTCTTGGCCATTTCTTCATGGAAGCTGTGTATTAGAATTCAATATTTACCGTGAATGTAGGTAGGTTTTTCCTTCCTTTTGTATATTTTAATTAAGTGTGTCATTTTAATGAAACATACAGGTGGTTACTACCTTGCACTTATTTAAAGGCCACAAGATCTTTGTACTCCATTTTTTGAAGACTATTAATTCCAGGACAAATATAAGAGTTTGGAGAGGGAAAAAAAACAAACAGTAAAGTATTATGAGCAAAAAAACCCTGAAAAAATTTTACTGGAGTAATTTAAATAAGATTTATGCATCAGAACCATCTCTATCAATCCACATTGATCTCAGGTGTTTTACTGACATAATGAAGAACAGCACTGAGTGACCTGATAAACTTAATTATAATACCTAATTTTCAAAAGTGCTGGGCTTCTACATCTCCCAAGGTGGATTTCAGATTTCAAAACCCTTTTTTCCTGCACTGTCATGAAGGGGGAAGCCTCTGGATCACACTACATGGTGCAAGCTTGCTACAGGGGAAAAGTAGTGAGAAAAAGTCTGAATGCTGAACAATCTAGGTCTAGGAAACAAGTGAAATAAGCTTGAGCAATGGAAAAATACCTGAGAGCTGATCTTATTTCTGAATCTTTGTTAAATTGAAATTGAACTCCAGTCAACATTTCTAGCTTTCTCATGGTCTTCAATCTGTCATAAAGGTTCTGTTCCTGCTAATGAACTCTTCCCAACCTGCTTCTGTTCTCTCTTATTTTTAAAAACTATTTGATTAAATCTATTTACTGCTTCAGATGATTGTTATTTTTGTTTGTGTTAGCACTGTTTGAGACATCACAGATGCATCCATAGTCCATGAGCTTTACTTTAAGGGAAAAGAGGAGTGCAAGGAATGTAACGAAAAATTATAATTTTTCATTAAAAAGTGAAAAATTGAGATTGGAAGTCTTTTATTCCAGCACAGTGAAAGTCTTGACTACCAGGTGGGTAAAGATGAGACTTACTGGGTGCAGCACTTAGAAATCCCGCTCACCTGCTGAGGAAGCCAAACAAATAACTGCAATTAATTTCTTATGTTCTTTTCTGGCATTGAATGGGAATAGATTGGGTACAGTCTGTCGATGACTCCACTCTAAAAGGCAACAGACTTTGGCAGTGAATATTGCAGCATTAACCAGAGAGGCGATGTGAGTCACGATCAGCGTAGAAACAATGGCATGGAGATTGCAAGGGCTAAAATTGCCCTTGTGTTGACAAAATGAGTGTCAGCTTCAGCTTTTGAAGAGGGAAATGGAAAAGTAGATTTGCCTTGTCCAAGAGATACAAAGCAATTAAAAAAGCTGTACACAATGTTGCAATGAGAAACATAAAGGAACTTAAATGCAAGGAAGTGCTACGTATACTTTTTTATTGCTGAAGTTTGGAAGATCTCACTGTCAGTAATATTTTAAGTCTCTTTTTAGTCTCACAATTCCTTCACAAGTGCTATTTCTCAAGACATTTATTATTACAGCAAGAAAAGTCCTACAGAGAGAGATTCACCAGATAAACACCTGGCCTTGAATTTTTTTGGAAGTCTACCAGAAGCTGAGACTCAATCACCCCACAGTTGCAAAACAATCATGGTCTTCCTGCTAACTTCTCAAAGGAAAAAAACAAACCTACACCACACTGGGATAAAGCAAGCAAACTGTTAACATGCATGTAACACAGAGGGATATTGTTGCATTTTTTCTAATGTCAGCATTAAACCACATGAAGTCAAACCAGCAGAGTATCATTCTTTTCTGTATTTCATATGACAAATTACCCACCATTCTGGCTTTTTTTTTTCCTGATATACTAAAATCAAAACTAAGAAAGAAAACAAAAAACCCTCTACAAAAGTACAAGAGAATAGAGTTTTTTTAACTTTTAAATTGTTACTGAAGCCAGAGATGAAGCAAAACAGTAGTTATGATATGCATCAACCAAGTGATCAGTTTTAGTTAGCACTGCAATGAACACATTTCCTAAGTTGCAAGTCTTGGTGGGAGTATGTATACCATGCCATAAGAGTGCAAAACTCTTTCAGAAAATTCAGACACATTCAGAAAAGACTGGTGAAAGCAACAGAAATTCGAAAAACAGTTTCACAGGGAGAAGGGAAGTATTTGTTTGATTTTGCAGCAGAAAACAAAAAAAAATTAATGGGAATACCTTCAGCAAGTGGGTCAAGTGTGTGAATCATGAGCTGGAAGATGCTGTTCCTCATTAGACTGTTGTGGAGAGATGCAGAGCTTCCTCCCCGCTGGAGACGTGGCTTTGTCTAGGTGGAAAAATAAGGGAAAGAATTTAGGGTTTTTTGTTTTTTCTGTGGAAACAGGTCTGAAACATTATGAATTAATCTCACATCTCACTACAGTGAAATATTTTCAACAATCACCTATAGGAGATTATATTAAACTATACACTGTATTAATCATTGCCATATGCATAGACAATTTCTCTGGAGGGGATGGATCATCAGATTAGTCATTACTCTCACAGGAAAAAGCAGGGAAAAAGAATACCCTGTGAAAACTCTTAAAGTGTTAAGAAAATAAAAACGTTATACTTGCATCATGAAAAATTCATAATTTATTTCTTTTTAGAACCTTGTGGTTGAATCCCTGAAGTGAGTTCTAATTTTTATTGTTTTGGTACATTGAAAATATGCATAATATCAAAATTATAGAGAAAAAGGGCAGAGAGTACCCTTTTTCAATGGCAAAATCCTAAAGGTCAGTCAGAGTGAAACATACATCTCGCTTTGGTTCAATCCATTAAGTACTGGTTGCAAAAACAGACTGTGAGTGTGGAAAGGCAGTGCAGACACCTAGAGCAATGGAGCTAAGATACAAGCATCTTTTACCTGCTTTTAAAGAAATTTAAAACATATTCTCAGATTCTTTTTCCCATGCCATTGTCTAGTACAATAATCAATGCATTTAATGTATCCCATAGAGTAAGACTGCTTTGTGGATAGCTGTCTGCTTGTTTCAATAAAAAGGATAATCAGACCCAACAGGCTGCTGACTAATAAGACCCTGAAATCCAATTATAGGGAAAAAGCAACCTTGAAGAAAATAGTATTTTGCAATAATACATGGTACAAGGATTAATCTTTGGTGTCATATAAATACTAAATGAAAAATGACAGAAACTGAACACAAAAATTAATTCACTGCTTTATCTTTGGAAAGAAATTATTTAAATTCTACTAGCAGCATAGGAGGGGAAAGAAATCCTAGTAATTTAGAAAAATGCTGATGTCTGCCAAATCAAAGTAAGATTTGTCTCACCATCCTCCTGAGAAATAAATGCTCAGACACATACTAATTGCTGCCTACCGTCAGTGTTTGGTCATCCTTGTCGCCAGAATTAGGTGACTGCATGAATGGGAAAAAGAACAAAAAGAAGTATCAGATGGAGCATGCATAGAATGGAAAGGCAGTGAAACACCACAGATGTCTGATTCTATGAATGCTGTTGTGATAGGTTTTTGTTAACCACTTGAATTAAAGCATCCTAGTGATCAAGTAAATCAGAGTAAATTCACACTGCAATGTTGTAGGAGTCTTCTATTCTCGTCAGTTTCTTGGACAGGAACTGTTGTCATTTCTGTGCTTGGCACACAGCAGGGAGGCTGCAGATCATGATGCTCACTTCATACAATTCTGCTGGGAGGGAAACTCCCTGTACATCAAACAGTTTGAGAGAGCGAGGACTGAAAAAGGAAAAGTGGTAAGAAAGCTAGGATGGACCGACTGTTTCAATGGAAAGCCTAAAAAGGAGTAACATTACTTTGCTATTTTGCAGGAACGGACTAGGCAAGAAAATGAAAAAAGGTGTTGCAGTTTAACCACTCCCCGCAAATGGGCATTTATCCCAAACTGGCAGCTCTGGTTAAGGGCAGGCAACTTGGCACATACTGCTCTGCCATGAAGGAAAATGAGACAGTGGATGGATTTTAAAGGCAATTAATACTTTCAAGCAAGTGATGTATCCTGGAGATGATTCATGATTCTTATGTCCTATACCTAGAACAACTACAGCAGAGCACATCACCAGGAGACACTTCTGAGGAAGAACAGAATTTGCACTGAAAACAAGCAAATGCAAAATTTTGTATCTGATTTGTAGTCCTGAGTCCTGAATTAAAGTATTAATTCTTTAACAGAATTAACACTTGTGTTAAACAGGAAGCCAGAACTTTTGTCATGGAATATGTTTCTATTACAGTTTGAAAGTTTTTCCTTTTTCTAGTCATTCTGCTTATCCTGAGGAAGTAAAAGAATAACCAGAACTGAACTCTTTGTCAAAAATTTACACACACCACCTAGCTGTGAATATTAACTTGAAGAAGAGATAATGAGGCAAAGAGAAGATCTTTGTTCTTTTAAAGGAACTACCTGTCACCTCTGAAATTAAGACTGCACTCCTGCAAGAAATGGTTAGCAAAAATAGGTTTTACACCTCTATTGAAGACAACCATCATGGAAAGAATTTTTAATGGAGTAGAAAGAAAAGAAAAATAAATTACAAAATCTGTGTTCTAAAATGTCATTTAAACAGTGGATGCATCTTAGAAAACTTTTGCATCCTGTGTGTATATACATATCTATGTATAGTGTGCATGCACATGCTGTTTAAGATACAAATACACACACACACTTGCAAATCCATGATTTGTTTTCGCATAGTTTGAGGGACCTTCATGGGAGGGAAAATTTATCTTGCAGCTAAATTTGCAAGAAAGCAAAAAGGACAAGCCAGGAAAAGTTCTTCTTGTCTCCAAAGAAGCGATTTAGGACAGTCAAGTCTTAAAGATCAGTGGGTATAGTTACAGAAGTTTGTGAGATGTGGATGAGTGTTCAGAACTAGAACTTTAATAAAAGTTTAAAAAGTTATTATTTGGGAGTTTGAACTTTTAAAGATAGGAAATTTGTTTCTTAATTTTAATATTGAAAGACATGAGAATATATATTGATAAATCTGAGTAATTTGTCATTTCTACCTGGCAAAGGGCTGAAGAATGTCACTTTTCTGACAGCCAAGAGGAGTTGAGGGTATTCAGCATGCCTCAAAAATACTAAGCATGCTCTAGGCTTAATATAAGGGCATTCCTAAAAAAAAAAAAATTCATGTTGAAGAAAACACTGTTATTTACTTAAAAGGGAATGGGATGAAGGTGCACAAATGTATAAAAACAACTAGATGACAATTTGTCCCATGTAATTTAATTTGTAAAAGATAATTATGTTATAAAGAGAAAGAATAATGAAATACATTTTGCATATATGTTAAGGAAATAAAAATGAAAAACACATTTGAAGTAATTTAATTCTTCATTAGTATGGAATGGGATATAACACCATGAAACAGATTTTTTAAATAGTTTTTTCCACACATGATTACTAATGTAATTGTTTCTGAGATTAACTTGCCAGTCAAGTTACATCCTAGAAGAAATGTTCAAGACTGGAATATAGATAGAATTTTAAGGCAGACGTGCCTCCACAGTTTTAAAAACAGGAATGTAAACAATGGTTTGACATTTTGGTGAGACTAAATACTTATAATTCCTGGATTATCTCCTGGATTAACAATAATAATACTTTAAAATAGTTTTAAACTATGGCAGTGAAAAATTAATTGTGGTGTTGCTGTTTACTACATGTAATTGATAATTTTGTCCCCTTAAGATGGCAAATTAAACTATTTTCCTATTGTTTACCTTGAGTTTTGCATTTACATGTTCATTGCTATGTAATTTGGGTATCGCACACTGCAAAGCATTATTTTTCCCTTGTATAAATATTTAGTATTCAGACATTTTATACACCCTGTTAATTTAAGACAACACTTAAAAACCGGTCCAAGGTTAAAATAGTTGTGTTTCTTTGCACTGGGAGTGAATACTATATATGTGGACATACTCAATAGTGATTTCTTTAAAGAAAAGACACATTTTCTGTAAAGATAAATTTGCTCTTAAATCATGGCTGCTCTTGCATGTTAGTTCCCTTAGGATCAGAAAGATACAGAATTCCATGTCATCTGTGCATTACATATATTTCTGAAGGAATTACTAGTAAAAATATTATCCTTTGCAATTACATGTTATAATTTGTTTGAAACCATGAATGTATTAGTTTTGCAAAATTAAAGTAATGCATTCTAGTATACTCTCTTACTCAAAAGTATCTGGGGCACAACTTCTTATTTTTATGTTTTTATCAGAATTATAAAAAGACTAATCATGAGACAGTTCACTGATTTTTTTAGACAATTCACCAAAATATTTGTTCATTCTCCTGCATGCCATGGCAGTATGTAAGAGTTTGTCCTTCCTCCTGCCTGTATTGGTTATTGTCCTGGGTTTGAGTGAATGGCCAGCATTTTTGGTAGCAGGGGAGGGGGTTACAGTGGTGCCCACCTGTGAGAAGCTTCTCAAAGCTCCCCTGGCTCCAAGTTGGACCCATCTCTGGCCGAGGCCAGGCCAATTAGCGATGGTGGCTGCACCTCTGTGATAACATATTTAAGAAGGGGAACCTGGGAGGACGAGTTGGAGTTGTGAGGAGACGTTGAGGAGAGAACACCTCGGCAAACACTGAGGTCTGTGGAAGAACGGAGGAGGAAAGGGGTGAGGTGCACCAGAACAGAGACTCCCTGCAGCATATGGTGAGAGAGCAGGCTGTCTCCCTGCCATCCATGGAGGTCACTGGTGGAGCAGATGCCGATTTGCGGCATGTGGGGGGCCCCACACCAACCCAGGTGACTGTGCCTGAAGGAGGCCGGGACCCTGTAGGAAGAAGCCCCTGCTCTTGTAGTTTGGTGCTGAGAAGATTGCAACACGCAGGGGTGACCCACACACCCATGGGAGTGACTCATGTCAGAGTTGGTTTGTGGAGCACTGTCTCCTGTGAGAGGGGGACTGTGCTGGAACAGTGGAATAATACCAGAAATTACCCACCTTGACATGGAAGAAGTGGCAGGACTGACCGCACTTCCCATTCCCTGACCTCTCCACCTCTGGGGAGGAGGAGGTAGAGATACTGGGAGCAAAGGTGAGGAAGGGGTTGGGGGAAGGTGTTTTCAAGATGTGGTAAAGCTTCTCACAGTCCTACTCTGTTAAGTGTTGTTGTTGTTAGTGTCTTGTATTAAATTTATGTTCTTTTTTTCTTCCCCTAATGAGTTTGTGTTTTGACCATGACTTAATGGATAGATCATCCCTTCCTGTCCTTATCTCCATTCCTGAGCCTCTTGGTTTTTTTCCCCTTCTCAGCACTGGGTGGGAAGGGGGAAGTGAGCAGCTGCATGATGCTTGGGTGCTCTCTGAGCTCAAACCATGACAGTGATCATGTATTCACTCCATCTTTGCTAAGTCTTAAAACATTTTATTTCAGGAAGAATCAAAAAAAAGTCTACTTGTGATGAAGAAACTGTCTATAATACCCTTTTCACACAGCTCTTTTTCTTGGTGACATAAGTCCATCAGTGATTAAGCCTGAAATCTTCCTTGACTTCTTGGGGAATGTGTGCTCTTGAGAAACAGGCTCCTGAAGTAATTCATGCAAGAGATGATGCCTCACTAACTTCATGGCGAATATCCCCATGCTTTCCTTTAAAACAAAGGGCATCATGACAGTCAAATGAGGAGCAGAATCTCTAAAAAGCTCTATGTATTTGATAGAGAATATCCTTGTTAATAAAAGATGGCTAATAACTTGAATAATTTGATTGTGTATTCCAAAACCAGATCAGAGAGCTGATTGCTTGCAGCTCTAGCAGTTGCTGCTTTAGTTGAAGCTTCCACGTTACAGTTTCAATAGCCTGAAACAATTAGAGAACTGGACTGCACACCTTCTTCTCTTAACATGAGAAATGCAGGCTGTCAACAGCAAGTAAAAATGTAACTGGATTCCAACACCCCTTCTACAGTGTGGGGTCACATCTCTTTCCTGCTTGCTAAATCTTTTTCAACTATAATAACTAATTTTTTTTTTTTTTTAATCAGCTTTTATGGGAATAATGAAAGTTCATGATGTTTGGTGCCTGGCAGTGTGGTGCTGAATGCAAAATGGTGTCACTAATCACTGTAGAACATGAGCCCAGATAGGGTTTTGCTAAATTGTATCAAGATGTTTTATAGTAAAGGACTTCTGCTACTCTCTCTCCCTCCTGTTTTCAAAAGAGGCATCTGGACTCTGCAATTTTATACCTATCAGTGAGTCACTGCTTGTCAGTCCTGAAGTAAATTACAGGTGACAGTTTTCTTGGTGCACAGGGCTCTCTAATCTTTGCAAGACACTTATACGTAAGATCTGCATTTTTTTTTGTTAGGCTGAACTGCAGAAAAATGAGATGCATTTCAGAGGCAGCCACTGAACTCAATTTAGTTGACTTCAGAGCGTCTAGATCATTTCTAAAAATCAGTATCCCAAGGAGTGCTAGCAATGTACTTGGAATAGAACTGCATTTATTTGAAATTATATGACAAGTTAGGTTAATGTATCAATCCAAATCAACAAATTCAGCTAGACAGATTTCAGAAATAAACTCAATGAGATTAGTGAAGGAACAAAAAAATTAAGTAAGGTATTGTTTTATCTAGTTATCTTAATACTTATGTCTTTGGATTTTACCAAATTATAATCCCTTAGACCTTCTTTCTGTGAATATCCCAAAACAATCCCATGTTATAACCCTTGCCTACTCTACTGATGGGTAGGCTTTATATGGTTGGCAGGGAGCTGAAAAGTGCAAGTCCTAGTGGTCTCAATATACTTAAACTAATATTCTTCTAGATATCTGTGGAACTAAAAGTTGACCATCACCACCACAGTCTACAGAAGCTCTGCCAGGTACTGCAATGGGGCCAGTATACTTACTAACTGATGGTGATGCATCTCATTGCCCACTCTCTAGATTCACTATGTAGAAAGGCTGCAAGTGGCTGTAGGGGAATATTTCTGTATTTAAGCTATAGTAAACTGATGGTAAGGATTTTAACTTACATATTACTGCTTAGTAGATCACTACCTGAATCTGGTCTATGAACTAACACTGAGTACAGAACCTTGGATCTCATCCAAAACAGAGAACAAAAAAGCTTTAGTAAGCACACTGTAGAAAAATATACTAAAATTCCCTTTCACTTTGTCTGCCTTCTTCATTCCTTTCACCTTTCTCTTTCCTAAAATTAAAACAGGGAGTTCTACCTAAAGAAGCAGACTTCTGTACTGTTGAAGAAAATAAATATGATTCACAAGAAACATATCCAAAATTAAATTGAGGTTGTAAGCTCGCTTTACTCATGAAAATGAAGAATTTGTTCAATTAAGCTTGAACTTTCAAAGACATTGAGCTAGACCATCAGATTTTGAGATATCTGGCAGCATTTACAACTGCTTGTTTACATGTACCTAGTGTGAAAGTTGTAGCCCTGGGCAAAATACATCAGCTTGTTCATTCGGATCAGTTGCCTCTTTTATGTCAGTCATGCAATTACCCAGTGTACATACACATAGTGAATCCTCATAAATGCTCACAAGAGATCTTCTGCATCTTAGCTGATTCAAGCAGTGACAAATGGATGGTTTAAGGTATCAGCTGCTAAATCACATGCTAATATTAGGTCAAGTGATTTAATTCCAGATTTTTATGCATACCATTACATGAAATAGGACTCTTCCAGTCAGTCTGTAGGACCAATCATATATTTAGTCATTTGACATGTGTGAGAAAGTCAGAGTCTGCCCCATGTCTCTTACCTTCTCTGAACTTGCTTAAAGTCAGGTATCTTTGGCTTAGGATGGCAGTGTAATAGCTCAAGCTTAAAGACTTGATGAGTTTTTAATCACCTTAGTGTCACAAGTAATTAGGCAGTTTTAAGTTGTCCTCTTATCCTCATTTCAAGACTTGTCAATGAAGTAACTTTTTGCTATTTTTTAAATTATATACAATAGCACCATACCTCTCTGTGTCTGTGTAACATTCAGGGGGACAAAAGAATCTTTAATAAAAAAAAACAAAATGCAAAAACTAAAGCTAGGTACTTACAGCAGTCATTAGATACTCACGCACACAAAACATTTGTTTACAAGTGACAGTTTAAGTACCTCAGTATAGATTTATGTGGCTAGCTTTAAAATACCTGGATTTAAAGTGTTTAATATGCTGCTTCTTCATCAACAATAGTACATAGGAAAGCATTAGTAAGAGTTCCAATATTAAGATCTCAAAATTTAAAAAATGTCTGAATTAAAATCACCCGTGAAACAAGCTGCAAATTCTGGGCAGGGGGCTGGGAAGGTTTTCAGCTGAACTCCAACTACACCATAGAGACTACTGACAGGAGATGCCTGCTCTTCATTTCTTAGAACTCAATCAAACATGAATGTCTTAGTATGAAGCCAGCAAAAAAGCATTTTCTAGGACTTCTGCTTACCTAAATACACAAAAGATCTACTACAGATTATGCAGGATTTAGAGTCTGCCTTAAAAGTAGTCACAATAATTCCCAGAAAGTGTTTGACAAATCTGAGTGCTTGCTCATGCTATGCCAATTTGCAACTACAGAATAAATCACACTGCAGTAAATTGTTGTACATTGCAGAGGATTCATCACAAGGGCAAAAAGGCTGCAGTTTCACTGCCTTTCTGCCTCCAGCATCCTGGAGATCCTGAAGAACATGGGCAGCTCCAGCTGCAGAGAAGAACCTAGCCTGCACAGCCTGTAGGGAGGAAATGCTGAATATGGGCATCCTCAACTGCCCTAGTCATGTCCCTTTTCCCCCACACTCTGCTTACTTCTCTGTCTTGTTTCACAGCTGCCTCTCCCCTTCAGGTGACTTTTTGTCTTCAGGGTCTCTGCCAACTTTGTTGTCAGGTGGCAGAAACTCACACTGGATCTAACACTCAGCATAGTGACTGCAAGAATGTAATGAAATATGAGAGGGGCATATAAGACAATGAATGATATTGAGAAAGCCAGCTGAGCATTGTTAATGGTTGTAGAATGCTAGCCCTTAAATAAGACAAAGGGAAAGCCTTGGCATGCTGTATCTATTCTATAGGACCACTTTTTTCATGAAACTAATAACGTTTAAAGTGTTCGACCTCACACATTTTAAAAAAGAGGGAGCACAGAGAAAGGAAAGCATCACCCAAACAGGTAGGATGATACTTAAGGTGCAAATGTTTCAAACATTGTGCTTCAAAATGTAAAATCCTCATTCACTGGGAGTACACTGCCAGCTCTAACGCGGCAAGACTCTGAGTGTCAGTTTTACATCAGCCTAATAGGCAAAAGTCAGCAGTTGGCTTTCGTTCCCCCATTTTCCCATCTGTAAACTAGGAATAGAACCACCATTTGTAAACAACTTTGTTCTGAGGAAGAGGGTAGATTGCTTTAGGGGCAGGTTACCAGATATGACTGCCTTCCCTTCAACAGTTAGCTGTACTCTTTGGGTTTTGCATCTTCTACTGAGCACAACACACATATTCATTGCAATAAGCTACAAAGTAGAACTTTTCTGAGAGCAATAGCTATGAGATCAAAATGTACCTCCTGCAATATTTTGTTATCTAGCAAACATCAAAGATTTTTTTTTATTTTTGGACTGTTTATGTCTCTAAGGTCTGAGACTATGGGTATACAAGATTGTATGACAGTCAATGCAATCAAAGCACACAGAACACTTGTACTTTTTACATCCAATAGGATGTTAGACTGATTCTTCAACATCATAAAAGGAAAACCAATGAAAATATGTGGGTTTATTTTTTTATTCATCCACTAACTGGATTATATTACACTTTCTCAGTTTTAAAATGTGAGACTAGACATTAAATCTGAGGCAAAATGAAGTATTACTAAAAGCAAATAGCTTAATTTTGCATGTTTGACTCAACAGTTTTTCAGGACTGTCTTTACAACTGATATTGAATGTCATCTGCCTTCATCTTCACCCTTCAGATAACCACTTTCAGCTATTCTCACCACTGTCTCTTAGGTCTTTCTGATCACCTAAAACATGCAAATGCCATCTAAGGGTTTGTCATACCTGGCGAGGCTGTAAGAAAAGGTAGGGAGAAAAACTGTTAAGAATAAACAGAAAAGAAACTTTACAGAACAACCTGCATATGAGACACCAGCACTGTACTGCCAGTAAGACTGATAGAGCTGTGGATGTAAAAGCAAGTCAGAATTTCCAAATTCCATCTACAACCATAAAGCAAAACAAGTTGTTTTCTTCTCATTAGGTGAAGAAAAAAAAGGATCACATTAGCTTCTGTCTTACTCTGATTCCTCCTGCGTTTTAACTATTTTTCCAAAATGTTCTGCTTTCATTAAGATGAAAGAGAAGATCTGTGGCTTTGAAATCAAGAGTACCCCTGTATGCTGGGATTCTGGACACCACCAGGCATGTGTTCTGGAGAATCTGCAGCATGCACATGCCAGATTACTTTTAACTCCTTTGGAGCCAAGAGATGAAACTGAGGCGGAAAGACCTGAATGTTTCTAAATGCAGAGTTACAACATCAAAAACTTAAATGAGACATCCTCCATTTTGACTCTCTGTTTGGACACCTCATTTGGGGAATTATGTCCTACATGGCATAGCAAAGGATAGACAGAAAATTTTTGTGTTCACCCTTCATCAGCCTGCTATTTCACACTGCCTTTCATACTATAGATTTATCTCTGCAGCTATGAACCACATGCCTGCAGGTAAGCCATTGCTACACATAATGCAGAAACAGTGGTTGTGCTGCTCTCCTCTGCAAAGCCTGGTCCTCCAAGAACAGCTTCCTATTATTTAAGGTAAACCTACAGTGCCAAGGAGAATTCCACTGTGATCAAAGAGAATAAAGCATTAGGGGAAACAGACACTCTGGAGTTAGGGAGGAGTGAATCATGGAAGGGTGTAGTAGGAGACCATAGCTACAAGAAAGCATGAGAGAGTTCATGGTGAAAAAGAGAGGGTGGCAGCCTAAGAAGCTAGCGGCCCTAGATCAGGCTTTTATCCGCCTTCCACTTCTCTTTCCGATTTACAACCTAGGACAAAAGCATTTCTTTACCTCCAAGGTGCCAGGTGAGCTTCATTGCAAATCATGAGATTTCTCAGAGACTTGCTGAGATATGTTATTTTGGATACCAGCCAAAATCACAACCTGCAAGGTCTTTCAATTAGAAACTCACGGTAACTCCATCCATCTTTTATGTAATCCAATTTCACTACAAAAAAATGTAAAAGTCTGGTTTCTCTAAGCACTGCAGGAGACACAAGCAGGAGACCATGCCATTAACCCCAGCTGTAAGGCTCCATTTAACTAACAGTTGCTCCCCAAATGCTCAGTCCACCTCTATCTTTTCCTCTCATGATTTTAGCCCTGAACCTGTGCATATTTCATCATGTCTTGGACTTTCCCGCTGCCTTTTTTCCTCCTCTCTCTTTGGCAGGCACATCATGCAATGCCCATGGAAACCCAGTCCACCATGAACACCTCTTTTCCAGGGACTGTCACACCTCTTTATCTGAGATGGATGCTCCTACTGTTTCAGTTATCTGCTTTCATTAAGAAGTGTGATCATAACTATCTGCATTTATCAAGGAGAGGGCTATTATAACCCACTGGTTTCAATACTGTGCAGCTCCACTAGGCTTTCTTCAGTGTAAAAGGTACAAGAAAGGGAAGGATCAGGGGAAGTCTTTACAAAAACTATGTCCTTATGTTAAGTGAAGTCACCATGACAGAAGGGATATGAAAACAAGACTTGGACTTGCATAGCAAAGCTGGGCCCTCATAATGAAATACACTGGGTGTGAATTCCATTAAAATAAATAAGAATACTTTCTGATCCTCAGTATAAATACTTTCTGATTATTTAATAGACAAACTCCAGTTCCTGTGGCTATATTCTAGGTTGGCATGTTTTTGGCTTTAACGACATTCTAATGTAAATCCATGTTTCCAGATAAAGCACATACTGCCGGATCTACAAAAATCTGGTTCCCTAGGATAAACCTTTAATACAATTAAATTAGTCACATAAAGAAAATAGTAACATAGGGCAAGGTACACAGGAAATCATTATGCACTTTGCAGTCTTAAGCTGTATGGAAATAATCCATAAACTAGTTTTTGGTTCTACAGAAAATTCTCATTGCTATGAATCTAGACACTTCGGTTTCAACATGACTCTGCAAGCATGTAAAAACTTCAGTAAACAATGCACACATGATTATTTTCACAATATTCACTTGAAATTTGGCAAACTGGAGTCTCTATCAAGATAACCAGTCAGTAAACATGTTTCTCTCATGTGGGAATTTGTGAGGCTACAATCAGCATTTTATGAGTTTAAGACACTTTTTCTTATATTGTGTTCTATACATGGTCTTTTATGTTAACCAGCTTTTGTGCTTACAATGGTGACCAAGGGAGTCACAGAGAACAAATCCATTTGATTCTTGAAATATCATCTTTCCATTTGTAAAACACTGTGTGGCCAGAGTGAGAGGAAACACAGACTAAAACTCTCTTAGTCTGTCTGCCTCATGTTTGTTTTACTGGCAATTTTATTGTAGATATCTCTGTGCATATACATTTTTAATATGCTTCATAAATAGAATTCCTGCAGTCCAGCTGTGGATGTCTATGGCAGTATCTGAAGAGTGCTTTTCATATTAATATTTTCTTTTCTTTTAATTCAAAACTGTACTTATTGAATGAGAAAGAATCATTAAAACTGTTAACTGTGTTTCAGTGTGTTTCAGCATCTGAGAAGGGTCTGGTAGGGAATGGGGCCCACACTCACAAAAAGGTGCTGGATTCATTGGCTCATCTCAAGTGCATCTATACCAATGCACACAGTATGAGCAGCAAACAGGGGGAGCTTGAAGCCATGATGCAGCACAAGAACTATGACATAGTAGCTATCACAGAAACGTGGTGGGATGCCTCACACGACTGGAGCGCAGCAACTGATGGCTACAAGCTCTTCAGGAGGGATAGGCAGGGAAGGAGAGGTGGTGGAGTGGCCCTATATGTTAGAGAATGCTATGAGAGCTCAGAAATCAAGTATAGTGATAACGGGGTTGAGAGTGTTTGGATTAGGTTAAGGGCCAATAAAGCGGATCTTGCTGTGGGAGTCTGCTATAGACCCCCCAACCAAAGCAGTGAGGTGCATGAAGCTTTCTATAAACAGTTGGGAGAAATCTCACGGTCACTTGCTGTTATTCTTGTGGGGGACTTTAACCTCCCGGATATCTGCTGGGATCACAGCACAGTGGAGAGGGAACAATCCACGAGGTTCCTGGAATGTGTGGAGGATAACTTCCTCATACAGCTGGTGAGTGAACCGACCAGGGAAGGTGCCCTCCTGGACCTGCTTCTTGTGAACAGGGAAGAGCTTGTGGGGGAGGTAAAGGTTGGAGGCTGTCTAGGGTGCAGTGATCATGAGATGATCAAATTTTTGATCCTTCGAGAAACAAAGAGAGGGGTTAGTAAAACTGCCACGTTGGACTTCCAGAGGGCAAACTTTGACCTGTTCAAAAGACTGATTAACAAAATCCATTGGGAGGCTGCCTTGAAGGAAATGGGAGTCCAGGAAGGCTGGTCATACTTCAAGAGAGAAGTCATAAAGGCACAGGAACAGGCTGTCCCTGTATGCCGAAAAACAAGCAGGAGGGGAAGGAGACCGGCCTGGCTAAACAGGGACCTTTGGCTGGATCTCAAGAACAAAAGGAGAATCTATCGCCTTTGGAAGAGGGGCCAGGTCTCTCATGAAGACTATAAAGATGTAGTGAAGTTATGCAGGGAGAACATTAGGAGAGCCAAAGTGCAGCTAGAGTTCAACCTGGCTACAGCTGTTAAGGATAATAAAAAACGTCTTTATAAATTCATTAACAACAAAAGGAGGATTAGGGAAAATCTCCCTCCTTTATTGGATGCAGGGGGAAACATAGTACAAAGAATGAGGAAAAGGCTGAGATGCTCAACACCTACTTTGCCTCAGTCTTTAGCAGTGGAACTGGCTGTTCCCTGGACACCCAGACTCATGAACTGGGAGATGGGGAGGGGAAGCAGAATGAGGTCATCACAGTTAAAGAGGAAGTGGTCAGAGACCTGCTACACCGCTTGGATGCACACAAGTCCGTGGGACCGGATGGGTTACACCCAAGGGTGCTGAAAGTGTTGGCAGATGTGCTCGCCAAGCCGCTTTCCATGATCTACCTGAAATCATGGCTAACTGGGGAGGTCCCATTGGACTGGAGGGTGGCAAATGTGACACCCATCTACAAGAAGCACCTCGATTACTGTGTTCAGTTTTGGGCCCCTCACTACAAAAAGGACATTGAATTACTCGAGCGTGTCCGGAGAAGGGCAACGAAGCTGGTGAAGGGTCTGGAGCACATGTCGTCCGAGGAGCGGCTGAGGGAACTCCGGTTGTTTAGTCTGGAGAAGAGGAGGCTGAGGGGAGACCTCATCGCCCTCTACAGCTACCTGAAAGGAGGTTGCAGAGAGCTGGGGATGAGCCACTTTAATCAAGTAATAAGTGATAGGACAAGAGGGAATGGCCTCAAGCTGCACCAGGGAAGGTTTAGACTAGATATTAGGAAGTTTTTCTTTACAGAACGGGTCGTTAAGTGTTGGAATGGGCTGCCCAGGGAGGTGGTGGCGTCCCCATCCCTGGAGGTGTTCAAGAGGTGGGTTGACATAGGGCTTAGGGATATGGTGTAGTTGGGATCTGTCAGTGTTAGGTTAACGGTTGGACTAGACGATCTTCAAGGTCCCTTCCAACCTAGATGATTCTATGATTCTGTGATTCTGTGAAAGGCAGAAGGGAGGATCCAGGAAACTATAGACCTGTCAGTCTGACCTCGGTACCAGGGAAGGTCATGGAGCAGGTCATCTCGCGTGCCATTAAAAGTCATATAATGGACAATCAGGGGATCAGGCCTAGTCAGCATGGGTTTATGAAAGGCAGGTCCTGCCTGACAAACCTGATCTCCTTCTATGACAAGATGACCTGACTATTGGACGAGGGAAAGGCTGTGGATATTGTCTACCTGGACTTCCAAAAAGCATTTGACACAGTTCCCCATAGAATTCTCATAGAAAAACTGGCTGCTCATGGCCTGGATGAGCGTACGGTCTGCTGGGTCAAGCACTGGCTGGATGGACAGTCCCAGAAAGTGGTGGTCAATGGAGCTAAATCCAGCTGATAGTCAGTTACAAGTGGTGTTCCTCAGGGCTCGCTGTGGGGACCATTTCTGTTCAACATCTTTATTGATGATCTTGATAAGGACACAGAGTGTATCATCAGAGAGTTCGCAGATGACACCAAGTTAAGCGGGAGTGTCGATCTGCATGAGGATAGGGAGGCTCTACAGAGAGACTTAGATAGATTGGATCGGTGGGCCAACGTCAACGGGGTAAGCTTCAACAAGGCCAAGTGCCAGGTCCTGCACTTGGGCCACAACAACCCCCTGCATTGCTACAGGCTTGGGGAGGTGTGGCGGGAGAGCTGTCTGGAAGAAAAGGATCTGGGGGTTCTAATTGACAAGCAGCTGAACATGAGCTGGCAGTGTGCCCAGGTGGCCAAGAAAGCCAACGGCATCCTGGCTTGTATTAGAAATTGTGTGACCAGCAGAAGTAGGGAGGTGATAGTCCCCCGGTACTCTGCACTGGTGAGGCCACACCTGGAGTATTGTGTCCAGTTTTGGGCACCTCAATACGAGAGAGATATCGAGGTGCTGGAGCGAGTGCAGAGGAGGGCAACGAAGCTGGTGAAGGGCCTGGAGAATAAATCTTATGAAGAGCAATTCAAGGAGCTGGGACTGTTTAGTTTGAGGAGGAGAAGGCTGAGGGGAGACCTCATCACTCTACAACTACCTGAAAGGACATTGTGGAGAGGTTGGTGCTGGTCTCTTCTCACAGGTAATTTGTGACAGAACAAGAGGGAATGGCTTTAAACTGCAACAGGGGAGGTTCAGACTGGACATTAGGAAAAAATATTTCACAGAAAGAGTGGTCAGACAGTGGAATAGGTTGCCCAGGGAGGTGGTGGAGTCACCATCCCTGGATGTGTTTAAGGGTTGTTTAGATGAGATGTTGGGGGATATGGTGTAGGGGAGAACTTTGTAGAGTAGGGCTGATGGTTGGACTTGATGATCCCAAGGGTCTTTTCCAACCTGAATGACTCTGTGATTCTGATTCTGTGATTCATTTCCAAACTGAACGCCCTTATATATAGCCACAGAAATCTGCTCTCAAACCATTCATATTTTTCAATATTCTAGTTAAATCTGCACTATCAAAACCTTTTCATTCTGGTTCATAGAGATTTAGCAATTACATGACAAAAATTAAGAAGGTCAGGTAAAATCATGTTCTTAACATAAATAAAGAAATCACAAGTACAGGGGACACTGGCATGGAAAAAATCCAACAGATGAAAAGAATAGAAAAAAACTGGCTCAAAGTCTGATTTCACACCACTGTGAATTAATTCCATGTGATTAGCATAAAACTAAATTAATTGAGAGCAGGATCTGGTCAAGAATGCAGGAAAAGATGTGATATTTATTCCACAGCACATTGAAGCAAGGTGTAAATCTCATAATTTGTCACATATAAGCAAAATACAGTGAAAATAAAAGATGCATTTTGCAATATGAATGTTTTCCACTCTCAGGGGTCTACTGACTAACAGATCCTAGCATTTGCAGCTATAAGAATCACTAAAGCACTAGAAATGCTACTAAATAAAACTCTCTGTCTCTCTGGACGTTACTGCCTGCTTATTAAGCTGTGGTTTTATCTAAGTTCATCTGTATGACTTGCTCCTATTTCACACCTTCTCCCAGACCTTGCCTGACAAGGGCTTTTTCACACTGTCAGGCTCTTCCTCCACCCGGCAGATTTTCAGGACTTTACTAGCTCAGCCTGGAGACTTAGCCAGCACATAACCAGATGCAAAGATTTTCAGACCTTGGTGTAGTTTAAAGTCACATATACCTGTCACACAACACTACAATGACCAGAGCTGAGAAGACTGGGGGCTCTAAGATCCAGTTGCTTACCGTGACAAGCAATATCAGACTGAGTTGGGGATCTGGAGAAGTCAACTGCTCCAACGATATCAATTGCCAGAATATTTTTTGAAGAAGCATTTAAGTAACTTCATGTCCCACCTACGTTAGTCAGCTCTCACAGCAATAGCTATTAAAAAAAAAAAAAACCAAACCAAAACATGTTTAAAATTGCTTTCTTAATGCTATGGCAAATTATGGTGAGTTGTACCACTGTTTCTCCCAGCTAAAGGACTGCCTGGCCACTCTCATTAGCAGCACCCAGAGCAGCTATACACAACACCAGAGCAGCCACACTGTGGCTCAGCCCCCCTCCGCACCCCTCACTGCTTTCACCTCCACCATAGTCACACAGGACAACATTATGAACTACCCACTGAGCTTATTAAAGGATGGAAAAGCAGGAACTATAACAGGATGCAAACCCTTTCATGTCTCTTTTCTAGCTGAAAGCTCATTCAGGTTGGGAATAAACAAGAGCTGCTCCTGTCTGCTGGATTAATAGTGCCATCTGTGAAACAAGGACTGCAGAATTGTCTCGGATGATAGCAGATTTTGGTGTACTAACAGAATCTATTGCAACGTTCCCAATGCCTAGCAATCTTCTGGGCACAACTGGAAAAAAACAAAGTACAGATTTGCATGGGGACAGACTGGCTGTTTCACCAAAGACCTTGGACCTAAAAGTGAGCACAGAGTCAATGTTTTTGCACAGCCTTTGGAAAAACTGCTCTCCAGACTCTTATCTGTCCTGTGGAAGAGCTAGATGTATTCACTCCTCTGATGGAAATAAGTTAGTACAACCCTTATTTACAGTTGTATTAATACAGAAAAGGCTCATCCTTTGGTTTAGACCACAGAGAATATCTTGTATGAAAACAAGTCAAGACATATAAAACTAAAAAAGACAAAAAGCTGCCAAAAAAAAGAAGTGCAATTTTTTGTGAGCATGAAAAAAGTGTTCTACCCACAGAAGAAGGGCTGCTTTTCTCTTATCTATCCTCTTATTAAATAAGGAAATATATTGACAGCTTGAAAATTCTGTCTTACAAAGCCTTTCTTTTCTGCCCAAGAAACAGCCACAGACACAGGGACAGATTGAATCCTAACCATTGATTTTTTGGGGGAAGGTGCTGAATTCATGTTATTTAGCTCTTGGAAACATGGGGCAGAAATCTTCCAGAGAAATGTAGACTTGCTGGCTAAATCTTTCCAACCATGATGTGACATGGAAAATTAATCAGATCTAAGACTACATCTTTTTGTATGAAAATCAGACTGATCATGAAACATTTGTGAATCAAGTTAACTATGCCTTCCTGGACCATGAAAGAATACCTAACAAAGAGACTTTCATATGTCTCTGATGAAAGTACTGTAAAAAAGCTAATAATAGAAAGACACCACATTTCTTTTACCTAAAGACAATTAAATAAATCAGAACAAAGTAGCAATGTCCCAAACAAAATCCAATCACTTGCATCACAAGTTCTGCAAAAAGAAGTTGGGTTACACACAGAGTTGTGAAAGTCTGATGTGGCAATTTTGATTCTACTTACATAAAATTTATTTAGAAAGACAAATTTCTTCATTGTCACCACTCCACTATGAATTTCCTATAATAATACCCTGCTTGCTATTGAATTGAAACAGAGTTATTTAAAGCCTTTGCAGCAAATCTTTTATTATCAATTTTCATGTAATTGCTCCTACTGGGAATTGGAGCACTATTTTGTTTAATTATTTCAGGCATTTGACCTCGCCTAATGTGAACTCCTATACAGAAAGAATTACAATCACCTCTGCACTTTTTTTTCTGTCATTTAGGATCTTGGAGTTTATTGTGATGTGTGTGTGCCTGACTTCTTTAGAAAAAATACATTAAATTTTTCTTAATTTATCTGCTCTCTTCTTTCATTAGCTGAAGAGAAATCTGGCTCTGTGATCTAAATTCTACGAGTTGCTTTTTGCTGATGACAAAAAGTATTTCATGTGCTAGGTCATTTATCTCCTCTAAATTTGCCTAATTTATCTCATATGCAAACTAATGCCTAGTGTGTAATACCTACAGATTCTTCTGATTTCAGGACAAAACTAAACCATGAAGATGAATCTCAGTTTCATTTATAAAATTATATTTTTGCTGCTTTATCCTTGTGAAGACAACCTTGTAAACATAGATTGACATAAGCCACTTACTAGGATTAAACAAGTTAAAACAATAAGTTTCATTTCTGCATTAAAAGGCTGAAAGTGGTGGTGTGGTTACATGCAAGAGATAGTCTAGCATACAGTGAGAAGCAAACCTTCTTATACATTATATCTGATATTTTTGCATTTATCTTCCCCAAGGTATCATCAAAAATTTTCAGCAATGACTGCACCAAGAGCAGTTCCTTAAAAAAGTCACAGGTAGAAGGTATTGGCTTCTTAAAAGCTGCTGTTTCTTACATTCTTCTTAGTGAAAGTTTAGCTTTAAGCAGTAGGTTACTCTCTTGCAAATGAACAAAAACTGAACTTTTCCTATGCCTTTACCCAAACCTGCTGATTTAAAAAAAAAAATCTGATTTCAATTAGCATCTACTATATACAATCCATTTGCTTTTTGGTTAGATACAGCATGAATGCAAATAGAGCAAAAATCCTTGGGAAGGGACTGAGTGGAACATGATAATTTTATACAGTAATTGGCTCCCCTTGGGAATTTCTTGCACCTTTCTGTCTTCTACAGTATTTTTGCAAGCACAGGACAGTGATCGTGCAGATCTGTAAAGATCAATGGCACTAAATCAGGCAACTCACCGAGGGCCTCATGCAAGTAAGTTTTTGGGATGAGCTCGTAATTTCTAAGAGCAAATACATTATGATTTTATAAGCTCAAAAAGGCTTTTGGGAGTAATAATCCATAAAGCCTATTAAGCTATTAAGGTAACCAAATAAAGCATCACCATTTTGATCCATCTGCAATCTAAATGCTCAGAATGAAGCTTTCTTGCTATAGAGAAGAAATCACTCCCCATAAGACAATTTTCTATGTTTCAGCTTCTGTTAGAAAGGAATATAAATCCCAGAAACTTCTTTCACTTTTACAACATCTTATATCAGTGTTGTGCTTTCAATATTTGAAAATGTCTTCTTTGTTAAAAGGATTTTTCATTCCTTAAGACAAAGGATAAAATACACTGGATCCTCTAGCTTACTTATATTTTTCCATGTTTGCACTGTTTCGCCTGCTGCAAAATCTGTCAGCCACGCTACTCCCGTGGACGTCTCTCCACTTACTACTCCATAATACTGCTTCACGCTATTGGCTGGATGTTCTCCACAAGCATTTGTTACTTTTTCACTCTTTGCACTTTCAATCAGAATCTGCTTAAAGACAAATTTCTGTGGTAATCATAACAGGCAAGTTCATGACCTAACAAAACTAACTTAAATGGAACTTTTTAGCTAATGTTCTTTGGAGGCTGCCATTTTGCATCTTATTTTGTTTTTAATGCAGGGAAGTGGTAAGGTCCTTAGACTTTATATTCTTTTGGTACATCAAATAGGGCCAAACACACAGCTATAGCTAGCTTACAATATATTTCTTAGAATTTTTTACTGAGTGTCATGTGCTAACATCACAAGCAATAATTAGCTTTTCTGTCATAAGCAAATAGGTGGACATTTGCTACCCTCAGCAGCAGTCTATTTAATTTATGTTGTAAAACAAGCTTTCATCCTTCAGAATCAAAATGGTTTACAGTCTTGATTTTATAATTGTGAAATTGTATTCTCAGACATGAGATTTCATACACATATCTGGAAAGAGTCATAATCAAATGACAGGAAAAATGGTAATGCATTCATCACACTCTGCAATAGCATTCACCAATTCATCCAATATTAGAAATATGTTTGGTATTTTTCATCTCCAAAACTTTACTAATTCAGAATTACAGAAATGCCATTCTTTTTTCTTTCTAGTAAATGTGGTTAAACTGAAGACATTCAGTAAGAAAATGTACTGTTTCTCACTTAATTGCAAAGTCCCCATTTTGGCAAACTATTTCTTTACATTGTCTTTAATTCTAACTTTCCCTCCTTTTCCAGCCCTGGAAAAGTTTTACTTCCAAGGCTGTGTGCAATTATAATCCAAAAATAAAGACTAGAAAGGCTTTAAGGATAAGCCAATCAAACAATACTTATTACGATCAGAAAGAAAAAGATAAGTCTGTTTCCATGGTGAAATGTAACTACTATATTAGACACAGGCACTGCAGCAATAAACAGAACCTGCAATGAAGACATCTGCCTGAATCTAACAACAGGCCAGAGCTGACCTTAAGTAATGCTGATCTTAAGTAATGCTTTTTTTTTGCGTCAGGTGGTATTTCATCACCATACATCATGTCAAATGAAGATATGTGTGAGAAAGTCTTGGATGACAAAAACTGGTTGTTCAGAAAGTTTATTTGGAGGATGAATTGAGAAGACACAGAAATATCCCCTTCACCATGTTTATCATTTTTACTCTCACCAAATAATGCTCACTATCTGAATGACTGAGCACTATTCAGAATGAGTGGGCATGGTGAGCTTGGATTTCTAGAAAATATATTATAAGCACTTGTTAAGGGCACATTTAGATGATTTTTACATTTTTCCTCCACTATATTCAGATACAGGTACTCCAGGTTTAGTCTCAATGACACAAAATTAATAAAAATATTTTTACAGTGTAAGCTAAAATAAAGTACTCTTATCTCAAGACCAAGCCTTTACTTTGTTCAGTTGGATGGTTTGCAGGAGGAAAGATTATAACATTGAAATATCCATAATTTCATTTATTCTAAGCCTCATGTAAATAACTGTAATGATTGTGCACTTATTTTACAAAGCATTTTTCAAAAAGTGAACTGAAAACCACTAGGCCTGCTCCTGAACCATTAAAAACAAACTTCTACTGATTTTTATGCTTGTAGTTCTCTCTGTGCATCAAAGAAAATCATTTTATTTACCACTGAAATATCTCTGCCTGAAAGGCAGCTACAGTTCACTGTAAAATGCCACAGTAATTTGAGACAGGGAGTGGTCAAGAAACCGCTTGGGAAAACTGGGTGATAGGGGCTATTTGGTCTACATTAAATAGTCATTGAACAGTGTAATACTTTTCTTCATTTTTATTTACATTGACACACACTGTTGTAGTATGTTGCCATGTCGCTGCTGCGTTCCACCTGCATTTTGCACATCTGACAAGTGGCTTGTGAAGTATTCTACATCTATTTTACAGTATTCCTCAAAGAGCTCAAAGAAGGTGTCAACGTCTTGAGCTAGATTTGGGTCCAGTTTTCCTGTTTCCAAACAGGAAATGGAATTGCATTCTTTATACTGCTCTGAATTCTGGGTTTAAATGCTGGTACAGACCCACATGGTACCAACTAGTCCTGCTGAATCCCATATATATTATCACTTCTCAACCTCAGTGACCAAAGGCAGGGACAGAACTTCTCCTACAAGGCTGAGGGCAGGAAATGGTCCTACATGCTCCCATGTTCCAGTTTCAAGGTAGCTAAGCAGACATCTGTGTAGAATTTGTATATGAGTTCATTTAATTCTTTAAAATACAAAAGGAAAAATATTATTGATCCAATGATGAGCATTACTATGTGTAGAAATGTTTATATTCCTGTAAGGCAAGAGCTGATCTAAACTCTTCTTTGCCAATAAATGGCAATGGCCAATAAATGGCAGGTTTAAAAATGTTTTCAAGCCACTGGTTCTAGCCCTGCAAGGATAATCACGACCTAAAGAAGGAGGATCTCAGCTTTATTGAGAGCTTTATTGTTTAAGACAGGTGAGACTTGTATGACCTTGGCAGTCCTAGAACAGGTGGAGGAGGAAAGAGTACAGAATCACAGAATCACAGAATTGTCTAGGTTGGAAAAGACCTTGAAGATCATCCAGTCCATCCATTAACCTAACACTGACAGTTCCCAACTACACCATATCCCTAAGCCCTATGTCAACCCGCCTCTTGAACACCTCCAGGGATGGGGACTCCACCACCTCCCTGGGCAGCCCATTCCAACGCCTAACAACCCCTTCTGGAAAGAAATGCTTCCCAATATCTAGTCTAAACCTTCCCTGGTGCAGCTTGAGGCCACTACCTCTTGTTCTATCACTTGTTACTTTGTTAAAGAGACTCATCCCCAGCTCTCTGCAACCTCCTTTCACGTAGCTGTCGAGGGCGATGAGGTCTCCCCTCAGCCTCCTCTTCTCCAGACTAAACAACTCCAGTTCCCTCAGCCGCTCCTCGGACGACATGTGCTCCAGACCCTTCACCAGCTTTGTTGCCCTTCTCTGGACACTCTCGAGTCATTCAACGTCCTTTTTGTAGTGAGGGGCCCAAAACTGAACACAGTCATCGAGGTGCGGCCTCACCAGTGCCAAGTACAGGGGTAAGATCATTTGCCTGTCCCTGCTGGCCACGCTATTGCTGACACAAGCCAGGATGCCATTGGCCTTCTTGGCCACCTGGGTACACTGCTGGCTCCTGTTCAGCCAGCTGTCAATCAACACCCCCAGGTCCCTCTCTGACTGGCAGCTCTCCAGCCACTCCTCCCCAAGCCTGTAGCACTGTTGGGGGTTGTTGTGGCCCAAGTGCAGAACCTGGCATTTGGTCTTAGTGAAACTCCTCCAGTTGGCCTTAGTCCATCGCTCCAGCCTGTCCAGGTCTCTCTGCAGAGCCTCCCTACCCTCGAGCAGATCAACACTCCCACCCAACTTGGTGTCATCTGCAAACTTACTGAGGGTGCACTCGATCCCCTCGTCTAGATCATCAATAAAGATGTTAAACAGGAGTGGCCCCAAAACCGAGCCCTGGGGGACACCACTCGTGTCTGGCTGCCAACTGGATTTAACTCCATTCACCACAACTCTTTGGGCCCGGCCACCCAGCCAGTTTTTTACCCAGCGAAGCGTGTGCCCATCCAAGCCGCGAGCAGCCAGTTTTGCCAGGAGAATGCTGTGGGAAACGGTGTCAAAGGCCTTACTGAACTCAAGGCAAACAAGATCCACAGAGACGCTTATAAGCGCTTCTTATGATATATCTAGCAAAAGACAGTAAAACATTAGGTTTGAGGTAATACTGGTAATGTGAGTTGAAGGTAAGAACAAATCCACTTTCTGCCTGTAACTGGTATATTCCTTTCCTCTTATGCAGGCTCTGCAGTCATGCAGAATGCTTGCACTTCTCCAGATGCTGAAAACTGCAGGGTCTATTCTGAAATTGAAAATCTGATTAAGTGTATCTTTGATCTCACTAAAATGTGAGCTTAAGAACCTTTGTGAAGTAGGTCCTCAGTGAATACTGTGGCTTTTCAATTAGCCACAGAAAATATGAAAAGAGCGAGAGCAACCTGCCAAGACACAAATTTATCTTTTCTGTCATGATCTCCTTCTAGAAAGGGCTCCACCATCACTGTATATTTAGGACAAACTACAGAGGTTTAAATTCCTACAGATAAGGACTACTTACTCACACCAAACAGTCATAAGATTAAGAAGTATTCTTGATCCCCCCTTTGATGTACTGTATTGATGTTTGTTCCCCCATCTGCAAAATTAAGATAATAATATGGACTCTTTGTGAAGTGCTTTGCCAGTCACACATGGGAAATTCAATGAATGAGCTAAATATTTTGTTCAATCATCCAGTACCTTCACTATTCCCTTGTCAACTGGTATTTCTATTTCTGTCTGCTTCTAGTTAAATCTCATGCATCTTGGGCAATGTTTTTGTCAGTGATGAAAACATTTGAAGAGCTACTCTTTCTGGCTGATACTGAGAATGCTCTTTATTGTCAAAATGCAAAATGAGAGTCAAAGCACATCTTAGTCTAACCCTAAATCCTACATAACAGAAGTATTTACTTTTGATTTTATGAAATTTACAAAACAAAATATCTTTTCAACACTGTACTGAAAGTCTGCCTAGTCAAAGAGCTCAAACAAATGGATTCATGACAGTCCTTGATTAGGACTAAACTGTGATACATGAAAGCTTTTCTTGTGTTTTGCTTCATTTGTATCTTTGTTTCCCCAAGACTCCCCAACTGATTCCCTAGGCCTCTTTGTCTGTTTAGGTAAGATTTAAGACGGTCATTAGGCTTCCTACGTAAATCACTGATAACCAGGACTCAAGACCTTCAATGGACACTTGGACAGTCCCTGGAATGTGCAAACTAAGATAGGAGGGACTCAAACAAAAGGATACAGAGACCCTGTAATGAGGAGGATGATTTTTGATGATTGAGTAAGAAGTCACCTGGACTTTACTTCACAGCGCATGCTCTGGAAAGAAGGTCAACTAGCAAACACTGTGAGGAAGACTACTTGCTTCTTCCCTCGACCACCGAAGACTCCCAGTGGAACTTAGGACGCATGCTCAAAGGGGTGTCAACTTATGTAAATGGATTCCAAGAACTCCGACAACCCTTCCCAGGAAATCTAATGTATATATATGATTTTTATGTATGTAAACTGATGTCCCTTACTAACTCGGGGGAGTCCTTATGGTGGAGAATCTCCAGGGTGATCCCAGCACTGCTAATAAAGAATACCTCCTTAACAGTAAAAAACTTTACTGTTGAGTCTATTTCTTTGTTTCACTAGCAATAAGCATGTACTAACATGATAACCTGTTATAAGAAGGGACCAAATCAATGTAAGCAGAATCATCATCAGAGTGATGAAATAAATGTGTAAAACATTCCTTTCATATTTTCTATGGTTCTGCTGCCACAGCTAATAAAATTTCCAGTTAATTCTCCAGGAGTCAGGAATCTTCTGAGCAGAGCAAAAGGGAAGCCTGCTGATGAACTGGATCAGGTCCACATGAAAATTCTTTTCTAGTGTACTTTGTTCCACTGATCTACATGGGTGCTTGTGTCAGCAAGGCTCTTTCAGTTACCCAGGCCAGGCACTTTATGCTGTTTACATGAGACCCCTTAGCTCCTACACTTTCTTAATCTGTCCTTGGCCAGAATACAGTTACTTGGATAATGGCAAAAAAGACAGGAGCAAGTCCTTTCAGTCAAAGTGAAGCCGTGAACTTGTTTTCCCTGGAAGCAGTGGTAGAATATCTACTGATTGCAACAGGGACACACCCCTAGAGTTGATACTGCTCTGTACCCTTTTGAGAATCCTGCAGAAAAGCAGGATCCTGTCCCTTGGGTGTGCACTTGCTGGTGTTGCTTCTGAAGTCCTGGCATGAAACAAGAATAATTTCCAAATTAAAACTTGCTGACAAACTACAAGAAGGAATTCTGACATTCAACAGCCTGAGGGACAACATAGCATTTTTGAAGTTTTGTAAATGTCAGATTTACTAGATGTCACATATCAATTCCTTTAGAAGTCTTGTTTTTTGTTGCTTCTGTAGTTAATGATAATTAGGAAAATGAAGCCACAGTAAATATCCTGGTTTAACTCAGCTTCCACAGTTTTCACTGTGGCGATCATTGAAACTGTCTGACATAATCAGAGTTCTAAAAATGGACTGCTTTAAGGTACCTCTAGTCATTACAACAAGAGCACTATCAACACATAAGCAGTTCTTGTACAGACCTATCTTTTTATAGAGGTTGCAGACATTATGAGATATGAGGGAGGGATATTGAAATTGCATTAACATTGGCACGGGTAGCTTAAATTTTCTTAGTTGTTGTATACGTGAGGCCAGACTGTTAAAATAGCAGGTTCTATCAATCTCAGTTCAAGAACTGTTCTGTTCTTGCTTTAGTTAAATCTTTCCCCTACATCTGATGTTGCTGTAACAGCATTTTTAAATGTTTGTTCAATGACTAAAAGGCATGTGCATTGTCACTGCTGTTTCTTGCTGTGCAGAAAATGTCTATACTTACAGGTGCATGCTTAGTGCATCTTTCAATTGTTCAAGTGGTTCTTGGCTTTATTTACTGATTTCAAGTCAAGGAGGCTCAAAATGCAGTGCAAGGAAAAACGAAGTCTTAACAACACACTCCATGAATTTCCCTTTTTTCTATCAAACCTACAGAGAAAGTTTGTTCAAGCGAGTCATTTTCTTGTCACTTTTATATAGTCTTCCCATCCACTGTTTTTATCCTTGATTCCAGTCCCACTTGGTGGAATTTTAATCGATGCAATGTCTTCCATTGCATCAATTGTAATGGAATGAAGGGTTGTTTATTGTTGTCTTGGTTTGTTTTGTTTAAGTACATATCTTCTGCATCCTCCAGAAACAGTGTAAGGCAGGCTGGTTTTCACATTTTTTCACCTGTCTTTTATTATCTTTGGACTTCATGAAGAATGTTGAGGCTTAAATAATACATTTGGCAATATTAGTCATTTGACTGAAGAGGTTTGTATACTAACGAGGTACTGGAAATCAGTCCACGTCCTTCTCTGCATGTGTCATAATATGGCTCTTACTTTGCAGATAAGGCAGCCAGGCTGACAACACTGACTGCAGTCTGTTCTTGTTTGATGAAAACGGTGTAGATGTTCCCAATCAGACATGAAAAGGTCAAAGAAAGTGACTGAATGTTGCCTTAAAAGAGACATACTCAGGCATTAGTATTTTTCACTTGAATTGTTTTGTGGCTTAGTGAAAAAGGGAGCAAATGAGTTACCAGATGAGTTCAGCTTTTTTTTTTTTTTTTTTTTTTTTTTTTTTTTTTTACCATTTGTAAAGCTTTCAAAGCATTTTGTAAGACCTAATTTACAACTTTACAAAAAGTACATGTTGGTTAAGAAATGCACATCAGCAACAACAGCCTATGAGAAGACAATATCTATCATCCTGTGCATGCCATCTACCCTTAGACACTTACTGGGACAGGAAGTTGCAAATCAAGGTATATTGTCCCTATCTCACTTCCTAAGCATTTTAACTCCCTTCAGTACTGAGGAAGCCAAACATGATGGCTAATCAAATCTGTGAACTCTATATTCTTGTTTTATTAAAACACTGTTCAAATCTAACAAAATGATAATGGTATTCTTTAGCATGACTTCTAATGAGTTTTTGGTCTATGAATGAACTTCATTGCTTTCACCAGCTTACTGTTAAAACAAAAACCCACCTGTTTTCAGAAGAAAATCCAAAATTACACCCAAATTACATTGCTAAGTAACAGCTTGCATATTTTGTATAGGCCTCTACAAATTATGTCCATATAGAGAAAGGTGTTTTATAAAGACATTCCATTACCTCCATTATGGGGAACTGGTGAAAACCTAGAGAATCACAGTGAGTGATAACATAACTGTTCCATAGTTTCTTCTATCAGCAAGGAGCTTATCAGTCAGAAACAACAGAAAAGGAGAAAGGTCATATTCTGTCACAGGATGATGATGAGCCACATACATGTTTTCACTGTGGAAAAGCTAAATGCTAGGATGTGTCAAGAAAAGTATTTCCAATAGAGATTGGCAGCCCTTTAAAAAGGCACTGACAAAGACTCAACTGCAAGATGGTGAACAGCTCTAGTCATATGCCAAGAGGCAATATGGGTTCTGACTAGGGCAGGTGCTGGGAAGGACACAGAGGTGAACGGAAGTAAAGAGGAGACGTCAGAGCTTGATTCCTCTATATAGGAAAAATGACAGAACGGGGACACAAAGGCATTTTAAAAATTTGCCAGTGAAACGCAGACAGAACAAAAGGATATAAACTGGCCATGGAAACAAAGTCTAGAAATGAGAAGGGTTTCCATATGCGGGAATGGTGAAATTCTGAGCATCAGGACTTCTGGCTTTTTCTTGGGCCTTTGACAAGTGTATACAAAGGACAGCATAACATAATTGCCTCTGAAGCAACAGGACACTGAAGTCCATCCCAGTGCTATGTTGTCAGGTTTTGCAATGAGCACTTGCAGCATATCCTGATGAAAATCTAGGAGGAGATTCTAATTTTATGAGGATTTATCAAAAAAGCATTTAATCCATTTGGTGATTATGTGCAAGCAACCAAATTCTCCTTCGTTATAAAATGGAAATTGCTGATATGCAACAGTAGCAAATTCAACACACACAGATACAACCCCCACCCCTGAAAATACTCCACTTTAGAATGAAGCAGAAGTTGGCTTTTATTTATTTAGGCATTTTCTTTTAATCAGCAAAACCTCCTATTTTTTCTGAATTGCCTTCTAGCCAACATGATTCAGTGGTGATTCATCACTTCAACAGTTGTAGACAGACTTCTGCAGAGTCATGATAGTATGGGATCTTATCGTCTCTGTTCCCCCATTTAAAACATGGAAGTGGGGAAGAGAAGATTGACAAACTGGGGTAAATGGTTTCCCAAGAGGGAACTCTGGGCAGAACGGATACTTTGGAAAGCTTTATAGTCATCTACAAAAATAAATCTCAACTACCAAAAGCAAGAAAATTTTTGCACCTCAGTGATGCGCATGTGTCACTTTGAGAAAGCTGCTTATTTTCAGGATGGAAGAGCAAGACAGTTCATATAATTACTTTCTCTGTGTACACTAAATGAAAATTCTGCAACCAACACCTCTGCCCTGAAGCACATTTTTACTATAGTCAGAACTACTACAAGTGAACTAGAACTGCATTTAAAGTGACAATCAGTTAATTCAAGCTTATATGCTGTTTCATGGCTATATAAAATTCTTGTTTATTCTGTTAGTACCTAGAAAGGATATTTTGTGCTTAAGTCGTGGAAGATAGCAACTAAATTCAAGGACTCAGCAGGGGACAGGGAGTATATTTATATCACTGCCTTTTAAATCCTCTCATCCTAGCAAGTGTAAAAGGCCATCTTTACTGTGCTATAATAACACTTAAAATTAATGGCAGTATATATGTTGCTAGATGCAACAGCATTAATTCCCTTGGAAATCATGTGGTTGACTAATATGTAAATGTAATAGTATATTTAATTTATCAGAACCTACGCCCATTTAATACTTAACCATATTAATAAAATATTACAAAATCACATTAAAAATTAAAAGAGAAATCTGATTTACTTAAAAAATTGTACTTTGACAACATAGTACTGAATTATTGTTTTCATATAATAAACTCACTTAGCACACTTTGTGAAATAATCCCATGTGGCAGAACTAAAAATTATATGACAGGAAGTCGAAATAAGTATTACTCTAATGCTTCCATTTAAAGCCAGACTATTTAATTTGGATTTTATAAAGGAATTTAGTTCTTGTAATACTTATTAATTACCATTAACTTGGATGCAAAACGACCATAGTGATATGATATGAAATAATGACCTTCAAATGCAAATGAAAAAGAAAACATTTTACTAAAACAACAGGAAAGGACACTGTCTTGAATACCCTTATCTGCACATGAGAACATTTACGTAACCCTTCTAAGAGCTGGAAGTCTGAAGTAGCAACCCCTTACCTCAGCCTAACACACATGCACACATGCATGTGTGCACACTGCTGTCAATGGTTTTGAAAAGAGATAGCAAAGGCAAAAAAAACAACCCATAAAGCCCCATTTAGTTCTAATGAGTTAATTTTATCTAATTTTATGAAATATACTTCAGAAACAGTAATGCTAAAGTATGCAAGGACCTCCTTATCCTTAACTAAACATAAGGTGCTTAGATTTAAGTCAGAGTGACACTGAGAAAATGTACCTTAAAACATACTAAAAGATCAAGATGTCATAATTTTTGTAATTCCCCCTTCATTAAAAAAACACATCACCACCCCACAGCCTGTATTTCCCGTTTCAAAGTGTGCATTCATTACACCATTCTGAGTCATACCACTGGGGTCTGGCAAGCATCAACCTGTGGAAACCAGATGATATTTTAAATTTCAGACATAGCTCAGGTTCCTTAAGGAGTCTGAGTGGCTAAAGGCACGTGAAACCCATCGTACCTTGGCATTTTGCCTTGCATGGCAGATATCTTAAACTTCTCCACAGCCATTTATGCAGTCTAATCCAAGGGTGCTCATGATTTAAGATGCAAACAGGCCAGAAAACTGACTTAGAAACCTTCCTATCTCCCAAAAAAACCTCACTCAATTTCATAGAATCATAGAATGATTTGAGTTGGAAGTGACCTTAAAGATCATCTAGCTCCAATGCCCCTGCCATGGGCAGGAACACCTCCCACTAGACCAGGTTGCTCAAAGGCCCGTCCAACCTGGCCTTGAACACTTCCAGGGAGGGGGCAGCCTCAACTTCTCTGGGCAACCTGTTCCAATGCCTCACCACCCTCACAGGAAAGAATTGATTCCTTATATCTAACCTCAATCTACCCTCTTTCTGTTTAAAACTGATACATCTGATAAACACTCCCTGATAAAGAGTCCTTCATCATCCTTCCTGTAGGCCCCCTTTCAGTACTGGAAGGCCACTCTAAGGTCTCCCCAGAGCCTTCTCTTCTCTAGGCTGAGCGGAGTTGAGTGGGAGAATCACCTCCCTCAACCTGCTGACACTTCTCTTGATGCAGCCCAGGATACAGTTGGTTTTCTGGGCTGTGAGAGCACACTGCTGGCTCATACTCAGTTTTCCACCCACTAATACCCATCTAAGTCTTTGTCCGCAGGGCTGCTCTCAATCCACTCCTCGCCCAGGCTGTATTTGTGCACAGGATTGCCTGGACCCATGTGCAGAACCTAGCAATTGGCCTTATTGAATTTAATGAGATTTCCCCTCAAACTTCTGATAAGGCAGAAGTTTAAACCTTTAGAAGTGTCACCTATGAAAATTCAAGTGGATGTAGCTTTAGGGTGAACCGCACATATGATACTAAATTGCAAAGCGAGTAATTCCTTCCTCCATTGGCCAAATGTTCTTCTCTCCTGTTTTCCCAGTCCACTTGTTTAGACGCTGTGTGCTTAGGTCTTATCTCTCAGACAAAAAAATACGGGTGAATTTCTATCAGGAAAAACTTTAACTAAGACTAAAATTTTCCTTTTTTTTTTTCCTTCCTCCTTCCCATGCTCCAGAAAGAAGCAAAAGTTCAGCCCCTGCAGCTCAGAGATTAGGTGTTGCAAAGCTTCACTGTGTAGCACTCTCTACCCCTTTTCTTCCATTTTTTGGGGGGTTTATTTTGAAGAGGAGATTACTTGTTAGTGAAAAAGCCTTTTTGATGATAGAATCTACTCATTTGTTCATAGCATTCCTATGGAGTTATTTCAATGTATAACTCATTTCTTTTTAATCTTTGACTGAAAATTACTTTAAGCAAGAATAACAGCTAAATCTCTGCTTAAAATTTACATATATGATTTTGGGAAAAAGCACAGCCAATTTAATTCTTTCACTACTTTTGCCTTTAGATTTTTTTGCTAGCAATAGCATTGCAATATGATAATGTGACATGGCAATATGATAACTTAAGTAAATTTTTGGCTAAGCCAGAGACACGGACTTCAAGAAAACTGTGACCTTCACTTTCATCTTTCAAAATGCCAAAAAAAACATGTATCAAAGCTATTATAGAGATGGAAAAAAGCTAGAATAACTTGTTGCAGTAAATAGTCCTGTCTCTAGAGCAAGGGGAAGGAGGGAATTAAATGCCCAAGGCAGAAGTCACGGCCCATGAACGTTTCTTTATGAAAATAATGGTTTAGAATGTGTATTACTCTTTTTCAAGGACTGGAGAAAGAGATCCTGATTTCATATTTCATTCCTTTTACAGTGAACTTCAGGTACAACTACCTTAGCCATTGTGCAGTGGCTTTCTGATCATGCCTGCTCTGCTTCTTTCCCCTAGGACTTTCCATGAGATGAGGCAGAGACATTTGCTGACTCAATCCCATCTGTAGCGACATCCTTATACTGTTATTTCACAGTACCCACTAGAGCGTTACATCACTGGAACAAACTGTTCATTAGTGTTATTTCACAAAAGGGATAAAAAATACACTAATGAAAACTGGTGCATATTGATGAATCTGAACGTAAGAAAGCATGAACTGAGTTAAAACATGACCATTTCCAAGCACTACCTGTCACTGCACAGACCCAGCTTAGTCACATAGGGAATCATTTCCTCTCCTGTGGTCATACCATGAATGGCATCAATATTTTGCTGCAAAGCCTAGGCTTCAAGTAATCCTCAGCATGAACGCCTGTGTGCTAAGAAGATATGCAAAGTGAGCAGAAAGGGGAGAGAACCTTTGTTATGGATACTCAAAATTTATTTCAGTTGTTGGCAAAAATGGCATTTCACATTTCTAGAAGAAAAAGTGAATCTGCGTACCAGTAGTGAATGGCAGCTCACTACATCCACCACTACAGGTGCACTGTGGTGCCACAAAGAATGCTGGCATGAGGGGCCACATGCTGCTGGCAAGCCTGTCCCTGTGGGATTGTTCCACTTCGTTTCCGAAGTTAACCTCCACAGCTGCAGAGAATTATTTGTTTGATAGCACTAATGTGTAAGTTAAAAGTATGCAGTCAGGGGAATAAAGCACTTCAGGATGTACTTTTCTCACTCCACAACTGCAGCAGAATGTTAATTATTTATGATAACATCTCAGAATGCACTAACTATGCAACAAACAGAGTAAAAAATAATGGCTTAGGAATCCTGGCTACAGCAACCTGCTGTTAAGTTTCTCCTGAGAAGAGGGGAGACACTGCCAATTTTTGTGTAGATTAGCAATATATGGATTATTGTGGGTCTGCTGTATTGTAATTTTTAAGTCATTTTATCAATTTTAATTCTTCTTAAACTAATCCCTTTGGTAAACAGGTCCCAAAGAACGCTTAATTAAAAAAAAATCATAAATTCATCTTCAAAAATTGAACAGCTTATATAATTTGAGCAACTGACTCATTTAGAATCTGTTTTCCACAATGATATTAAAATATTTAAGAATGTTGTTTATAAAAGAAGTCAAACCCTAATCAGCAGCTTATTATTATTGCAGCTTATTGTCTAATATAATAGATTGTAATCTTATTACTAGAATATTTTATGGCAAGTGTTTCAATAGCAGGACCAAATTCATTACTTGCATAAATCTACTACAGACAATGAATATAAATTGGAAAATCACATCAACCATTCTGTGTCTTATTATGGTAAAATTATTTTACATTGAATAAATTATTTTACTTAACACCTACAATATTCTGTGAAAAAGTAAGTATGCACACAGTAGCATTAGATAACCGAAAACTTTTCACTTGCAATTTTGAGTTCATGAATTACAAGTGACAACTTAAAGACCAAGGAAATAAAATAAACATCCAAAAATCAGATAAATTATAACAATAAATGCAATACAAGCATAGGGTTTTTTTCCGTCTTACAAAGAATTCTGCTTATACTTTGGATGGATAGAAATTACTCATAAATATGTATACTGATAATTCTTTTCAGAATTTGGAAAATCCTCAGTTAAAAACATAGCTCCATTTGGGCTGGAAAGGGCCTAGGGAGGTCTCTAGGTCAAGCCCATGCTCGAAGCAAGTGCAACACTGAGTTCAGCCCCAGGTTGTGTCCAGTCATATCTTGAAAATCTCTGAGGTACTTCATTTTGTGAGAAGCACAGTCCTCTTGTGTGTGTTGACTGACCATAAAAGTTTTCCATAAGGACATGCCTCCGGCACTGTGTCAGAGGATGGCTGAGTTTCCACGCTGTGTCTAGGCTGATGTAAAAGCTAGCTGCTCAGGTATCAAATGCTACTGATAAAGAAGAGTTGCATGCATGTGCAGATCCGCAGTTCAGGAACAGTGGCGTTAGGTCCTTCCAGGATTAGCAAACATTTTCACAATCATCAAAATTCTATACTTAGGCACATAATCCCCATGCAATGGGATGCAGTCATTTCTACCTAAATAACTCTCCTAATAACAGACCCTATAACTCAGGAATTCACTCCTGGCTAACGTCACTTACCAAGAATGACCAAATGATATTAAAGTTTTCAGAAAAATCAACTCATGAATATAAAGAAATCATAGTCCTGCTGTTGGTTTATATGATGGCTAAAATCAGCACAGTACCCAAATGAGATGACAGATACTGTAATGCAGCAATGTAATAATTAAAAACCTGATTGTTTCTATTGCGAGACTCAGTAGTTACTCAACAGTTGGTTGACTTTGTCAAAGAATCACCCTCGACAATTAACAGTGCTGCCAAATATAGACTTTCATTTAAAAGCCAAGTAACTACTCCTCATGGTGGCAAAATTTCATTCTGAGCTAAACCTACACAATGCTGTCCTTGTTCAGGTACCAGGAACTGTAGCTGCAAGCTGTGTAACTGAGCTCCACTCCACAAAATGGGGTATAACACAATTTACATAACAGTGCTGCCAAAAGCTCTGTCTGTGTAAGGTGAACAGCAGTGCCTAAAGTATGAAAAGAATAAAATGATACTAAATCAAGTATTGCTGCTTCTTGCTAGACGGCTGGAAGAAATGGTGTTTCCACAGAAAGACACAGGCATGTCTGTTAAAAGACAGCTTTGTTTTGAATCACCAGGACTCACTGACCTGCTCAGAATTGAACATTCTGTGAAATGCGATTTTCTCTCCCTTCACAGTGCTGAACTATTTTATTAACCAGCAGGTACCTGATAGACATGTGGATACCTGCTGGTTAATAAAACAGTTCAGCTCTGAATTTCTAGCTGTCATGTAGCTACTCACTTGAAGTAATTACTAGGCTTTCCATGCTTTTAATATGACAGAAGAAGCATTACCCTTTGTGGCTAGCTTCCTTAAAATTAATTGCCCATTATTCACCATTATTTCACAAATTTTTCCATAGAATGAGATAATGTAGGGTCTGAGGACCAATTAAAACATCTGGGGCTGGGCTGTGTCCTCAGACTTAGAGCAATAGCATTGTGGAAGAACTACACACCACTCAATAAAACTCGTTGACCAAAAAAGTACCTTTGACTCAGAAATAGGTTTACTCCATTTCTTCCTTGCTCCAAAGGATGCATACAGTATACTTTGTTTTGTTTGTTCCCACAACAATTTGCAGACTGTTCACATGAGCACAGAGATTCCAGCTGCCTTGTCTAACCTTGCTTCTCTAAACACACAGCCTTAGTGACCTGCTTTTCAGGACAGCTTCTGCAAACATTAACCATTCATGCTCCCACACATTAATTGGCATCCCAGAAAACCTTTTATTGTGTTAAAATGTAAAGAAAGTCCTGCTTCATTTACCATCTTGTTTACTAGATAATGTGACTTTGAGGAAGGGTATGGGCTCCATGCCCTACCTGTTTATTCACTCTTGATTTCAAGATTCAAATACCTTCTCCATAGAAAACTGTTTTCTTGTACCAAGAGAGGAGGATTCCCTATGGACCTATAAAATAAAGTTGTCTTCGCTGTTATATTTCTCTTCATTCTATGCCTGAGCTATCATGCAGAGGTCTAAATAGCCTCCCATAAGAACCTAAAAAGATTAAAAACTGTGATAGGGTTGCAGATGGAAGGTTCTGTAGTATTGCTTTGAACGTCTCTGTTTTCTTATCACTTTTCTGTACACAGGATGAAAGACCACTCTCTGCCTGTGGGGACAGAAAGATTATCTTCTACCCAGAGAACCATCAAATAGCCAGCTGAATTTATAAGAACCTTCTTCCCAGATATTTTGAGCGCTTCCATGAAAAAAGAAATAAACAAATGACCCAGCAATATCACAGAATCATCAAGGTTAGAAAAGACCTTGAAGATCATCTAGTCCAACCACTAACCTAACACTGACAGTTCCCAACTACACCATATCCCTCAGCGCTATGTCGACCCGACTCTTAAACACCTCCAGGGATGGGGACACCACCACTGCCCTGGGCAGCCCATTCGTATATAGGTCTTGTCCAAGAATGAATCTTTCCCAAACATTTTCAGTCATGCATCACATAGTCTTAGCTCACCATTACCATCATCCATTGCCTTTATCTTACAGTGAAACACAAAAAGTGCCAAAGCAGCCTCAGATGCCCACAGATTTTGGGCAGGCTTCTACAACAAGAAGCCTATTTACAGCAAGTTTAATTGAATGACTTTACACTGCCTATCAGCATGAAGCAACCTGCTTTAAGCTGTACAAGACACCAGAGTAGAAGGGATTGGTCTTACAAACAGCAAGTATGCCTAGACGCAAAGTGTTCTTTCTTCACAGTCCATATTATGACAGTGCGTGGTAGAACAGATATGTTTCTGCTGCTCTTATTGAATAACAACCCCGCACAGCCCTACTTAGTCCCACCATAACTTATGCAGAGTGCCTAGTTAATTGCGATTCAGTGAGGACTCCTACACAGATAAATCTCCTTGCAAGAAGAATTTAAATCTTACCACATTTGAACTAGACAACTGCTTTAAAATTGCCCCTTGACTACTGAATGCAAAGAGCACTGCAATGCCGCAGCAGCTCCCGCAGATAACTGAAATCACTACAGCGCACTAAATATTGGTGTGACAGACATTAGCAAACCACAGCTTTCACCGCCCTCTGCACCACATCCTAGTGGTGAGAGAGCGTGCTGTGATTCCTGTGGAAGTTTAAGTGTTGGTGTATCTTAAAAGGACTTATTATAAATACTTCTATGTTTAGCACATGGGCATAAGGCTATGAGTAGAAAAACCCAAAATAAATAAACTGTTGTGTGTGTCTATTTCAGTCAAGCCCACAACAGCCACTGCCTGTTCCTGCCTATTCCTAAGCAACTCATTAAAAACTGCAATTAAGCCTTTTGCTTGACAGCTGCCATTCATCCTGTTTAACTCTTTGGTAAACTAGTTCTATTTTTATAAAGATTTAGGACATCTTTCTATCATTGGTGCATGGTAGATAGAAAACAGCAATGCTACAATGCCTGCCAGCTGATTTTTCTACTCCCTCTCCCTCCTCTTCATCATTTACAGAGCATTTGGCAGTCACTCATTACAACTCAATTGTTCTAATCCTTTCTACTCTGTCTGATGTAGTGATGTGCTTTCTGCTGGGGAATTAAGGCGGTGGTAATTGAAATCCTTGTGACTGTGATTTGGATACTGGAGGTATTCACCAGTTTCTTGCAATAACTGAAATGCAGTCTGTTTTAAGGCTTCCCCTAATACCTGCCACGCATTAGGTAGGAAACCACGTCTTACCTACCCCTCATGGTTGCTAGCTAAAGGCTCCCAGACAGAGGTCAATCCTGTGTTAGTAACCTTGGTCACTCTTCTGAGGACTGTTTGTGCTGCTGTATGTAAAGAGTCTCGTCGGGGTAGTGAAAAAAGTGGACCTCAAAAAAGATGTGTTGTAGCACCCTACTTCACCTCACATCTCATATACCTGCTCAGCTATTTGTCTCTTTTAAAAAGATCTTCACATTTAAGGATTGTCAGACATGGTCCAGTAATCAGAATGAAAGCAGCTGATGCTAGGGCTGTTTAATTACTTGATTATTTTGGTTTAGCCACCAAATCTTAAAAAAAAAAAAAAAAAAGATATTTCATAGCAGATTTGCTCTGAAATAAGCCCTCAAATTGACTGAAGCCTCATTCCTTACAGTGGTAAAGAGTTTTAAAAAACCTTTGTTCAGGTGACTGAGATGGGGTACATCTGTCTAAATATAGCAGTCTACCTCTGATTGAGTTCTATATTTTCCCCCTGCACATAATGGACAGAAAAAAGCATTTCCTGGGTGCAATACAGGAATTTTTGTCTTAGGTATCCACTGTAGATGCATCTACCTCTCTTTGCGGGCCATAAAGAGAGTCAGATCATAATAGCCATACTGGAGGACTATGCCAGACAAACCTCACCTTGCTGTAAGTGCAATCAAGCAGATGTGACCTCCTATGCATTTTTATTGCCCTACAAACTGAAAATCCTGCTGTAACTATAGATAAATACAAGGATGGGGTTTTTTTCGTTCTAAGATGAAAAATGTCAAAAATCTGTGAGGCACACAGAATAAACGTGTTGAAGAAATGGTAAAATAAAGGTGCTAAAAAACTTATTTTCATTTCATGAAAAAAAATCGGTTGCTCAGAAACAGGCTCTGTTACTAGTAATTTCAGCAAAAAATGGGAGAGACAACTGAATTTTAATTCTGTTGAGAGCTGCTTGGAAGTTCAAGTTCTTGATGAGATAGCACTCCTATGGTAAACAGATTCATTCAGTTAGTCCTAGTTAATACTTCAGAGATTGTTCACAGAGAAGGTGTTTAGCTTCCACTGTGACAAGTTAGTTTTGCCAGCTCATAATGGCAATCCAATGCGATCAAACACCTCATGTTGATCTTCTTCATATTGTGCCGGAACAAAAGTTCAGCAGAGATTGGTATGTTTCTCTATATGACTTTAGAGTGGGAAAAAAAATTGCTTAAAGTAATTCCTGGAATGTAGTCATATCATTGTTTTATCTGTTTTCTCCTATAGCTGGCCAGGTACTAAGGTACGATTCCATAAGAAAAGTATAACCTGTTTGCACTGGGTATATATATTTTTCCATGGTTCATAATTTATGATCATTAACACTGTATTTCCTTATGTCTCCTTGAAAAAATTCATTTACTTATACTTACACACAAATCTTATGTGCTTTGCTTTTATCTTGCACATAAGAGGCTTCATAGGAATCAAGCAACAAAAAACCAGTATGCCAATACTACATGTCTCTACTGCAAAAATCAAGTTCTTACCAGGTGACTGAGTATAGCTGCCTGTTATGCTGACAGATTCCAAAGCTCCCACTGATGGACAATGCACCTGCCCTGCTAAGTAATAGCTACCAAAACATCTCAAAAACTTTACCCTTGTGCCAGTAGTCTTTAAAAACTGAGTCTACAAATAAGAAAGCAAAATTTCAGAGATGTTGACACTAAGCTGCCTGGTTTTAGATATAATCACACATAAAATGGAAGTAGGTTTTCTCCCCATTAACGTTGTTTCTTCATAATCTCAAGGATACTTCATACTAGACTCATGCACCAACAGAAGTCAGAGAAATTAAAGGATTTCTATAATGTACACCAACTCTCCAGAACTTGTCATTAGTGGTGCTTTTGAACACCTTGCTTTTTGTTCGGAATCTTTTCTGGTAGCTCTGCACTACTCAAGATTTCTCCAGCAAGAGGAAGCCATGGGGCTGTCCTGTGCAAGACACCCAAACTGACCTGTAGGAATGGGTTAATGCTATTAAAAAGTGGCGTATCTCAAGCATAAGCATTTTCAACAATTTTTACTTTATAGCCCTATAAGAAAAGTGTCTCATTCCCCACTCGTTCTCATTCCATCTGCACCAGAAGGACAGGTTGTTCTCCTTATATCATGCTCTTCATGGACATCAATTAATGAGTTCTTTCATCTCCTCTTCATATGTCCATTTTTTTTGTGTGTTTTCTCTAAGGTATCTTAAATACACAGCAAGGAGTCCTGGAGACCAATGTTAAAGCAACTCTCCATATCACTCCCTCAAACTTTGTGCTGCACAGAGCAAGGTTTCCCTTTCTGAACAGTTATTTAAACTGAAACACACCAGAAAGGATTTCAACTGCAAAATCTAAAACATTTACAAGAGTATAATGTATAATACACAGCATACAAATACACATTGCCCACTTACTGTGAAGTGGCTAAAAACTGGGCTCGGCGGTTACTAACAAGAATTTTGCCTGATACACAATTAGCTACCTTGATGCAGGGACTGTGTATATGACTCAGCTTAATTTCATTTCTTGTTTCCTTTTCATGTGTGAAACAAATGTGAGGTGGGTCTGTATAAAATTAAGGGCAATCTCAGACAGCCCACAGAAAATTATCAGATATGAAAATAACGACCTAAAATATTGACAGTTTTCAGTCTCAAGAAAGAGGCTGAATTCCTGAATTTGCCCTTACGAAAGAAAACTAATTTTCTGTTTACCATTCCAGGTGTTCAGGGTAGTATGCAGACAAGAGCATGTCATAGGAGGACAGGCTGAGGGAGCTGGGGCTGGTCAGTCTGGAGTAGAGAAGGCTCAGGGAGAGCTTACGCACGTGTGTAAACGCCTGACAGGATAGTGTAAAGGGGCCAGACCCTTCTCAGTGGTGCCCAGGGAAAAGACAGGAAGAAATGGCACAGACTGAAATACATGAAATTTCTTCTTAACCTTTGGAAAAAAACTTTTTTTTACTGTGAGGGTGATCAAACAGTGGAACAGGTTTACCAGGGGAAATGTGCAGTCTCTCTCCTTGGAGATACCCAAATCCAACGAGGTATGACCCTGAGCAACCTGTGGTAGCTGAGCTTGCCTGAGGTAGGATGGGACTGGACAATCGCCAGAGGTAGCACCAGCCTCAGCCCTGGCATGATTCTAAATGCAGAACCTCATTAAAGGTACTTTAATGAAAGTAGTTTATTTCAATAAGCCTGCTCATATTCTCTGTGCTGAGAGAGCAATATATACAATCAAGTTCTTTCAAAAAAAAAAGCAGCTAAAACCTGAAATTACAATGGTCTTGATTTTCAAGCTCCCAAAATATAACATAGGCATTTGACTTCCAGAATTTAAGTTTCTAAAATACTTTTCCAGGTGTGTGCCTTGCAGTATTTTTTTGCTACTGCCAAAAACTAAAATCATACTATTTGTGAGTATCATCTGTTTGTTAAAAATACTTATTTGTATATTTATATCTGCAACTTTGGTAACTTACTGAAGATCATCCCACATATATCTGGGCCTTTACATCAACTTATGTGTATGATGTACATGATGACTGATCTGTGCCAGCATTTATTACCCTCTGGCCTAAAATGCAGATAACTAATTATCTGCACAGTCAGGTGAAGGGTGTTTCTTATTACAAGTGACTATAATCACTGGGAGGGAAATGTGATACCATACTTTACTATAACTATGGTGTTCATGCACTTGTTTTCTGTTACTTAAACTTCAAACGAACACAATCGTATCTTCTTCTCCCTCCCGCTCTGAAAACAAGAAGGTGAAGAACATGGGAAACATATCTAGAAAAAAATGTTTAAGATAATCTTTCATTATCTCAACTGCTGGTGAGCAAGACATGTTATCAGGTTTCTTGTCTTTCCTCTGAGTAGGCCCAGCTAGGACACAAAGACAGACTTCCAAGCCCTTCACCTGCAAAGCTAGGAGCCTGTATTTACATTTCATTGTTGCTCTTTTCAGCTGAGAATCTGAACATGATCTTAAGCCCTATTAGCTAAGGATCAAGCCAGTGACTGCATGCCATGGCTTGCAGCAGTGCGAAGAATCTGCTGCTCCCACAGTAGATCAAGCCCTACGATAAATACCATGACGAAACAGCTCTGATCAACAACAGAGAGGCTGGCCTGTTACAGGAGGTGTCATCCCACTTGCTGGAGAAACAGTGTTTTAATAATAATCTTATTTCATCACCAAAACACCTGGGTACTGCAGTTCTCAGCTGAAGTGAGAAGCCGCATGTGCCTATCAGGGTATGTAAAAAGTGTTCTATTTTTTCAACGTCAGTGTCACTAGAGACACAAACATCCTCCAGCATTTTATACCCATGCTGAAACAGCATACCTTCAGCTATCTCTAAGGGGCTGAAGCAATATCCTCCCTTGATAACTCTGAACTTTGAGGGAGTTTGAATTAAAAAAAATAATTTTAAAGGCTTTTTGTGTTTATAAGTGAAATGTCTTACATTGAATCACATATTTTCACACCATTATCCGAAAGAAGGTCACCAGATGGCACTATTACACATTGTTTTTCTGATTTCAGTCTCTTTAAAACACACAAAAAGTTTTTAATTGTGGAAGAAGTGGTAGTACTGTTACTGTAGCACTACATTTATTTGGGGGCAAGCATGATGAGTAGCAATCTCTGTTTCAATCTCTGCAACCCTAACAAATTCTTCCAGAGGAGCTGTCCTCTGAGAGCCAGATGCTCTTTCACAGATTTAAATACAGATATAAAAAAAGGGAAGGGACTGTTCTTCTGTTATTTATATCTCTCTCTGCTCAAGGACTAACATGTATCTGCAATGAGAACACATCACAGCAGGAATGCACACACATTTGGCTATGCTGATTTCTCCTCTTTGGTAAGCAGAAACCCTCTGCTGTCATTATACAGAAATTAAATGCCCTAGGCATACTGTAAATACGTACTTTTCTCAATTGACAGAGAGCCAGCATATTCAAGCTGCATCTTGGACCCAATTAAAATGCATCTGCACACCTATCAGCAAAACACTACACATATGACAACGGAAGCTGACATTTGAACCTCTCTTGATTGTCCTCAGCAATTCTTTTAACATCATGAGCAGAAATACCAACCTCAAGACTCCTAATTGACATGACACTTACAAATGGCCTGAGCAACTCTTGATATGTGTATTTTATAATAGCAAACCACTGCTCATTTCTGTGGCTACTAATTTGATATCCACTCATATGTGAGTCACGATTAATTCCTCAGTGTGTTAGAAGAGTAATTTAGAATAGTAATTTAGACTTGCTAATGTTTTAAGGTTGTAGGGTTCTTTCAGCTTTGTTCAGATGTTTTGTTGAAACCTTATATAAGCTGCATATCAGTTTTTTCCTCACAGGACAAAGAAACAGACTCAGTAAATTATTATTTTGCTTTCCACATATCCCATTATATAATTTTTTTTTGTGAACTATATCTTATACTCCAACAAACTCATAACTGGTGAAACAGGGAAAAAATTCAGGCCATGTACATTTAAGTATGTGATGGACACAGCTAATTGTCACAAAACATCCCAAACCACACATGGTTGACTGGATCTGCCTCTGTCAAAACACAGTCACTCTTCCTATATCTTGATTGGGATTTATGTGATAGCAGCATTAATAAAAGAAGTTTACTTTATGACAAGTGTATCATTGGCATACACGCTGCATTGGAGGTGCTAGATACCTTGCTAAAGAAAAAAAAATTGGAAAAACATCAGAAACATGATTGTTTCTGCTGATAAGGAGCCTAACTTTTCAGTATTGCATCTAATGTTACCTTCTGATCTCAATTAATCTCTTTCTCCTAAATTCCAGTTTGGAGGGTTCATGCTGGCCAGGACATACAATATCCAAGTGGAACTAACCAAAACCAACAGAAGTGCCACCACAGGCCCAGGGGAGCACTGCCAGCAGTCACCACACACAATTCAATCACATGAAAAACATCTCTCCTATATTTTTTAAAGCCTTTATTCATTTTATGAGGAATAAATTCAGTTAGTGGACATACAACTTTGCCTATAGTAGCACCACATTTTGGAAGTACACTGAATAAGGTAGCAGATTTTTTTCACAGGAAATGGTGCTGAATTTTACCAAAAGTAAAATTCATAAACACAGATATATTCTGTATACATTTATGCTCACAGAAATGAGCAGTTCTGCTCAACACTGAGCTTTATATTCATCCCATGTAGCTTCACGAACTTCAGTAAGCTTCTTACATTAGAAGCGTAGCACACATCCTATGGTAGTAGTTCTGTTTTTATCAAGCCTAGAAAAACTAGATTTCCAGCAAAGCTCTCCTTGCTAGGGGGGTTAATATTGGGCAATATAGTTCTCTTCCAATACAAAAAGTCAGCAAGGTACAGGATGTCATCAAGAGTTAGAAAATCCTGCTTTTCTTTTCCACAATGTTTGCTGCCAAGCAACATCTTAATGGTCATTGCTTTCTGCACAGAGCATGTTTGTTGTTCTAGCACTCCAAGTCTCTCCAAAACCCATTAAAACCAACAATGGTGATAACCATCTACTGCAAACAGAAAGCTAGCCCCATGCAGCTGGTCAGCTCTCTGCAATGTGCAATCCCTGGCTGATGTTTGGAGCTGGAATAACAGATTCTCCTCCTGCTTTTGGCATCAGGAAGCACTTTGCTATGTGGTCTTTCACAGAGTGCCAGAAAGGTATTCTTGGTCCACACTTTGGGAAACAGTGACGGAACAATCTCAGTCCCTGACAACATCTGGCAAACCTGAGACATCAGAACCAAAATGTCAAGATACTGGAAAACAGGTAAGTCACAGCTCCTTCCCCAAACCTGGTGGTTTTCCTTATTCTCCCTTTGCTGCAAGAGGCTTGGTGAACAAAATGCAACCAGTGTTGGCCCTAAAAGGGTCAGGGAGCACTACCTGAGGCTTGGCATTGGCCACTCATGTCTCAGAGGGGTGCCTAGCAAAGAGAAGACAGTAAGTTTCAGGTAAATTTCAGGTTTTCCATGGCAAATGGTCAGTGGTATGTATGGTACAAAATCTCTGGTTAATATGAAGTAACACATGCATAAGAATGAGGTATGGCATCAAATCCTTAACATAATGGGAGGAATTTTGTCTTTTAAAAATACTGTTTCTCATTACTGATTTCCTATCCTTATGCCTTACTCTTTTGTCCTTATACTGATACAAGATGATGCTATAATCACTACTTTGACAATACATTGATGATGTCAAAAAAGGGTGGTGGTCAGAACACACTGCAACAGGATCAAACAGACGATGCTCTACATTTCATGAGTGAAATACCACTCTCTTCTTGCTATACACAGATGTTTTAGCCTTGATAATGGGGTGACATCAAAGGACATCCAGGGTTTTTTTGTTTCCACAAATAAGGCACGCATATGACTTTATAAGTTTGAGGGGATCTGAGACACATCTGAAAGAAATTACCTACCCAAACTCAACAACAAGTCTGAATAAGCCATGACTGCAACCCGATTTCCTTTTAAGGGACTTGTGTGCACATATGCTTTGTCACAGCAGGCTCTATTCCCTCACTATATTGTAAAATATTTGAAAACAACAATTAGCATTTAATTGTGAAGAACAAACTTCCAAAGGCAGTGAAAAGCAGATGGAGCAACAACAATGTAATCTGAATTTTCATAATTAGCCACTAATTTTTCCTTTGGAAGCTGGAGTTGCAGAATCCTAACAGGGGGTTCCTCTTTATTTTAGGAGCTGTATACAATACAGTTCATTCATTGTAAATGCTCAGCCATCCACATTGAAGGCTAATGAAAATTTAATCAATTAAAGAACAGGTTAATTAGTTAACCAATACTGTAATTCTTGTAAAGTTATTACACCTCATTTTATCAAAATGGTAATCCAGAAAAATCTGCTATGATATATGTTAACAGCCTCTGTGGCTGCAGTGCTAGTGACTTTTCTATAAATAATAGTAAGACTCCCTTGATAGCTCATTTGCCATATGCACCTCTTCAGAACCACATAGGATGCCTACATACTGACCTGAATACCAAGGGAGTAAATGTTCACAAACTTGATTAGCACCTAAATAAGTATTTTATTTTGCTTAGTTGCAGAGAAAAACAGTAATTTTGAATCACCCCTATCTCAAAGGTGACTGTGTGGAAAATGACATCAGGTTGTCACCCTTACCACAACCTGATGTAATTTTAGGTGTTAGAAAAGGCAACACCATGGCATGTATTCAGGCTATTGCAAAACAAGCACAGGAGATGGCTTTTCAGAGTTTACCAACCTATTGCTGTAGGTGATGGCCCAGATTAATTCTGCCCAATTTCAGGTTAGGAGAAGATTAATCCTTATAGTAAAGGTCAAAGTCACACTTTAAAAATGCCCATTTCTCTGTGCTGATCACAGAAATAACCTGAGGAGACTATATTCACAGGTCAGGCAGCACAACTAAGCCAGATATATCTGGGGTCAGGAATTGGATTCTGCAATTATTTAAGTCTTGAACTTCTCATTGAGAATTCTGAAGGCAGATCAACTAAATCTGAAAATTAGTTGGTCTGTCTTTTTATTTTTGCATACTATTTTTCCCATAGAAAGACCAGGTTATTTACAGAGAAGAGTTCTCTTCCACTGTATCACTCACAGAAATGTGCCTGTACATATACTAATTAACTAATTGTAGAGCAATATCTCTTCCTACATTTCAGAAAGTAATTAACTGGTTTCACCTGTACCCAGTATCCCCCTTAAAGAGATGGACGCCTAAAACATGGGATGAGGTGCCTGAAAAAAGACTATTATGGGCCCACCATATAATAATTGCTTTGAGATTTATCAATAATCCAAAAACTACCCACATGACAGGACAGATCAGGCTGTGAAACACAGAGTGCCCTTTTCCAGTTTAAGTCCAAGGGTACAGAAAGCTGATAAAGCCTGTTTGGCTTGCTCTGAGTCCAAAAGAAATTGCTTTGTTTGTTTGCTAGGGTTGATTTAATATAGAAGGAGAGCAGTTCAGAGGCTTGGAATTATACAGTGGCACAGAGAGACCAGAGAAGCAGAAAGATCATAATTCTCAATGTTCTGACTTTTGGGCTTAATTTCACTTCCATAAAATCAACAGCAAAACCTGCCATCAACTTCAAACCTACCTTATATTCAGTGTAGTCCTTTCCCTTTTAAAAAAAATAAATTCTTGCAACTATAACAATTTACACCTACAGGTTTGTTCAAGTCCAATTTCATTGTTTTCCCTACTATGTCTCCTAATATTTTAAAGGAGGGACAATACTGTTAATGATGGGAAGAATTCTTAAGCAGGAAATCTATCTACTAACATTTAAAACTTTGGCAAAAACGTCTGCTAACAAGATTATGCTTACCAAGACGCTTCAAAATCAGCATGCCACTAAAGGAGAGCCTCATATATGGTATGTGGTTTGTTTGTCAGTTTCCACCAAGCCTCACCATTGCTGTATCTACTTTCTCTCAGATGCCACATGTTCTGCCTTGCCTCAAGACCATTTTGACATCAGTATGTTAACCATTGTTTTTCTTGCACACAGTAATCCAATCAAGCTATCAGAAATAAACCTTCCTACAGCACATTACAATGTTCTACGAGGCTCGAAGGCCATAGGTTTCTAAGATTAAATGAAAGAGAGAACCACCTCTCGACCCTCAAATCCAAAACTAAGGCACGAGTTTGCAATTCAGTCCATGCCTGTTACTGAGCCTATGCTGCTATTTTAAAATGAAAGTCTGTATTTCTTTATGCATGTGCACCTGCAAGATTCCTTAATAGGAAAGAAGAGGTTGCATGTTTTTGGATCTAAATATATATACTATATATTACGTTCTAAATACATAATTGCTTGCAAGCAAAAAACAGACAAAGGAAGTTATTCAAATAATTCAATAAATCACTTCAATACCAGTATATTTAAAATTACCAAATTTCAATATTGATATTTGCAAATAATTGCTTATATTAGTACACAGATTTGCAAATATATATTTGTGAATAACCAGGGAATGGGTCTGGCGACTTTTCTATTCCTTTGCTTAAGAAGACTTACGCTTTCTGAGTAGATACTTTTTAGTGAAAAAAGTAATACTTTAAATTCACATTCTAACTAACTGCACAGTTTCTTGCTTATGTAACAAATTTTAGTTATTGTAATTCCAGCTATTGGCCTTTTCTCTGAATAAGAAATGGCCTTTTCTCTGCATGAAATGTCATGTAGTAAAGAATAGTGCCCTGGGCTATTCCCATCATAGAATCAGCTCCTGATACCTCACTGGAAAGCGAGAAATCATCTCTCTCCAGTGATGCAGGCCTCCTGTTTCTATCCCTGTAGAGGCACAGGATATCAGGAATTACTAATATGATATATTAAGGTGTAATAAAATATGTCAACAGCTCGGTACGTCACGTCCTCGGCCTCAGGCAGGAGTGATTTGTTGCTTGGAAGGAGTCCAAATTTAAGGAGAAAACACAGACATATTTCTCTGAAGAGCTAATCTGGAAAAAAACTATGAGAAATGTGCTGCTCAAAAATTTTAAATATTTGAGAAAGTCTTATGGAAATGGGTTACTAGGCAGAGTCTAGGTGAAATAATGGAGGAAGCACACAAATTACCATCCCATGCATCTGCACTGTATCTTGTTGACCTTTTATATGGCCTACATAGCAGTTTTCAGAGTCATGATTATACATGCATGTGTATACATAGGCAAGCTTATACACACACATACACACAAATGGTAAATGGTTCCAGTACAGACTGAGAACAAGACAATTCAAAGTTTATAAAACCACTTTGTTATAATGTGTAGAGTAGGATTCTGAGCGGCAGCAAGTAGCGATTTTTTCTCAGAAACTGAACACGAGAACCAACGGCAATATTTCTCCAAAATTTAGGCCATGATCATTCTCTCACTAAATTTTAGAGGAATTTTGCTGTTGGTTTTGAGTGAGAAGAGATGCACATATTCTGTCTGTGACTTCTGGAGAGAAAGTAGCATTGCTGTGCCTGCTTCAAGATACACGGGAGTCAAAAACACATTCTGAACTGGAGAACTTAACTGTTTTTCATGGTCTTCAATATAGAGAGGAAATAATAACCACTTCTTAATCCAAACTTTGCAGAGTATTTCATAATTATTTATATCACTGCAGCATTTAAAAATCCAGGCAAGATGATGCCTTCAAGCAGGACATGCTTCCACGCAGAAACATTCCAAATTAAAACAAAGTGTAGCAAATACATACAATTAAGAATAAAGCAAATAAAGCGAATATTTAAATAGCAATAAAATTATACAGAAACCAAAAGTAGCTGCTAGACAGCATGATGCTTTCAAATTACTTCAGATGACTACTTTAAAAATGTGTAAGTCACTTAATAATATGAACTATTTCTAACTACTCCTGGACAAAGCAGTTTCTGGAGTTCTAAAATCTGTGTTTTTCCACTCAAATATATCATTGCCATAAACTAGGTAAAAGATAACTTGGTGATTGTGCCTCGTAGCAATAAAAGGGATTTAATTAGTAATTTGATAAAAGCTTGCACCACAAATTAAACAACAAAATTAACATGTGATAAATCCCAAAAGAGGTGCTTATCCTCCAGTGTTATAAACCCTGCAAACTTCAACCTTCTCCCTTGGACAGGCCTCAGACAATGCCCTGAAGATCACCAAACACAGGCTGTGACAGCAGACATGCCTTTTCCTTAGTGCACTATATCTGCTAGAAGTGTTTTAAAGCAAAGTGAGAGGGCGAAAAGTTTACATTAGCTGGTTATGCCATAAATGTCACTGGTATTACCACTCACTTTAGACTAGACTCCCAACAGCAAGCAGTTAAGAGGTGATAAAGCAGGATTAATCCCTGAGGAAAATTTATGAGTGTAGTATGTAGTTCAAATTCCCGGGCTATCCTTATTCTTCTTTGAACAAGAAATTATACTGCACCAATCTATTCATCCCTTAACTGTAGCACTTCACAGCAGTGTTAATCTCATTGAACACATATCTTTAGGCCTATTCTCACACATTCACCTCAAAAGAAGTCATCCAAGATCATTGCTATTCATGGCTATTCGTGTAAATGAATACAACTTCAATGATACGGAGGACAGTGAAATAGCAATGGAATAGTGCAAAACACAGTAACCGAGCAGTAACTATTCTTTGAACTGCCCTGATGAAATTGTATCTGACAGGGCAAGTAAAATTACCCAAAGTGAGCCACTGTTGACTAACGTAGAGCAGTAGTTATACTGCTAGGTAAAGCTGCTTTGAAGGCAGCATGAGCTCTGAACCCTCCACCTGCTGCAGAAACATGTGGACAATCAACAGTTAAAACTCTCATTGCCCTCCCCAGCCATGGGGCTCAATTCTACTGCCAGCAAGGCAATGGCTGTTTTTCCAAGACTACATATTTTTCATTTCCTCTTTTCAGATAGGAACACATGTAAGCCAACAAACCATCCATGACAGCAAATAGCAACTCTATTTGCTCAAAGTTACAGGTATTGCCTGCAAAAGAATGTAATACTACAATATTTTCTGTCAAATGTAATTGGTTTGCCAAAAGTATGCCCTAAGGCTGGTCTAATTTAGGATTTTCAGTTTACCTGCAACAGTGACCTGCTCTTAACAATACAATTGCAAGAATTTCACACACACAAATTTACAACAAAACCAAACTAAACCCAAACCATCCGATCTGCCCATTTTTCCAATAAGTAAAATAGAGCACCACCACTACTATTTTGACTTAGGTCCTGCTATACAAAAGATGCTGCCTTCTACTGGATGCATCATTGACTGATACTTGCAAAGATCTATTGCTAAATCATATAGAGAAATAAAATATTTGTTTAAATTACCTTCTGGACATCTATGTGTAATAAATAATCAGCAACTCGGTGACAGCTTGGATGATGAGGAAAAGACTGATGGTATGCTAGCTATATAGAAGGATAAGCATATATCAGTATACATAAAATTATATACATGATGAATCATATGCTTCTTACCATGTTTTCTGAAAGGCATTTATGTTTTTCCACCATGAGCTACTGAGGGAAAGAACTGCAATTTCATAAAGTTGTCTAAGCACCTAGTGTGATGGAGACCAGATTATCATCTCAATACTTTGGTATGAAAATTAGTAATAGTTGAATCATTTGTGTCTGTATTAAAACAGAACAAGATGGAGTCAAGAGTATTCTATAAGAAGGAGTTCTCACTGACAGTCCAAATTTCCAGAATTTTGAAACACACATCTAATTACTACTCAGGTATTTGGTTTGTACTGATAAAGGAAAATAGTGATTTTCAAGAGAAGTACTTAATGAGGGGTTTTGGATTAAAATCCCAAAACCAGTCACCTTCCTTTTTCTAAACCACCTGTATCTCACCTTATGATGTGTAACAACTGATCTGTGCGCAATAAATTCATTACAATTATCCGATTTTACTGTATCTTGTCACTTTATGATCTAAAAAAACTCTCAGTGCCAAGAAGGAATTTGAATCTCTAGTTTGTGCCCATAGCACACTTACTGCTACACAGATTAATGGAACCAGCCATTAAATTAAATAATCAAAAGTGATATTTAAATAAGAGTTGGCTGAAACACAATGGAATATGGCTAACCTAGGTTAAGGTGAAGGAAACACCACTCTTTATTCTACAAAATTAGTAATACCACACTAGACATAATTTGCAAGTTAAGCAGAACATTGTGAGTGACTGGGGAGAAATTAAGAAGTCTTATTCTTTATATTAAAGTTTATTTTATAAATAGCAAAACAGGTTGCTAAATAGGGAAGAGATGTCTTAATCGTTATAGGTATTACAACTGTTTACTTACACTCATATCTAATACACCTTCCCATCTGTTCTACATCTTGTGTATAAACCACTTTTAATGCTCACTCATCCCACATAGATCTTTTAAAATATATACTTTCAGACTTCCTTTGTCTCTGTATTTCTTTGCTCTGCTGACTAAAATAAGATTTTGAATTTTGGATAAAAGGACCAAGGGAAGCTATTTTGATTTTGAAATATGGGTACTACAGTGATTGCTGTTTACCAGAAAGCACTTGCTGGGTTTCTATGTTTGTTGTCTGTACCTAAGGGGTAAAAGGTTAACATATGTCCAAATCCCACATTGACTTTGACCATCTCTATAAAAATATACAAATGTCCAACCACAAGCAACAAAGAATAGGAACCCAGACTGTTCACTTTAGCTTCAGTCCTTTCAAAAGCTTTCTGCACATAAGATCTCTAATTTCTATGGTTAAAAAGCCTGGCTTTCAACGAACACCGACAAGTGTGGGCACATCTCTCTATTTTATAAACTGTCCTGACCATTACAATTTTCCACTTCTACGTTGCTTTTGTTATAGGACTTTCTTCAGTATGAACATACTATCCATTACGTAGTAACAAATTGAAATTGGTTATAATCTTATTCTACAGTTACAAAAGCAAAATACCTGAATTCTTGGAAACAATTTCAGAAAGATAAAGGACCCAAAAGGGACTGTTTTCTCACTTCTGCAGTTGGCAGTGGAAAACTGACTCCTGCTAACAAAACCACCAACCCCCAGATCATTAACAGGGCAGAAGCACTTCACAAAGCCTAATTTTTTGGCATGTGGCCCTGGTGGTATAGTGCTGACTGCCGAAGGGAGTGTCACCAGTCAGAAACGCAAAGGCCACCCTAAAATCAGCAGTGACCAAGACATCAGTGTACTGTGGCACCTCCAATGCTGCAACAAGCACTGCCCTAGGGCAGCTTCCACCAGCCACATCCCACACTTTAGAAAAGGTAGGTACCTACACCCACCCTTTAAAAACATGGTGAGGAGCGTTTACTATTGCTGTTTAAAACAAGGCCAGAAAAATTAGGGGAGTGAGCTGTGCCTCGTAACCCAAAATTTTATATGATGAGTGGGGCACCACATAAAGTGAGCCATGAATGTAGAAAATCTGTATATAATTGCATAAAAGTTGAGCACTCTCACCACCAGAACCTTAAGAGCTTGTAAAAGCCACTGGATTATTTTAAATATTCATCTGGGAGATAAATTTGGAGAAATAGCTTGTGGAAAAAAGTAGAGGAATGTGGGTTAGATGGAAAGATCAGTACCATGATGCTCCACCAAGGTCTGGCATTTCTGAGTAAGCCTGGAAGCAAAAGTGAAGCTCTTCCAGAGTTTAAGTACCCCCAAGCCAGCAGATATTTTGAGGTCTAGTATACTGATTTTGGTATTGAATTTCCACCTACAGTCTCCTGTAGTTCCCACATCCTGTTGAGTGTCCAGACCAAAGCACTGAGATGACAGAAGGAAAAACATCGATAAAGTTCTCCAGACTTTTGGACTGTATATTCCTTTCTTTGTACAGCTTCTAGCACAACAAATTTAAACATGTCTGGAGTTCTTCTGAAATACAGCATGGTGAACATTTGCCAACACAGCTGGTTTTGTGTAGCTCTGAGGAGTATCATCTGACTTTTTTTTAATTACATACTACATATGGTTTTTATTTTTAAATGTATTGATGGATATGTTGTCCCCTTGCAGTTAATTAAGGGTAGCACAGTTTTAGCCTTTCTTTTCCCAGCACAATTAGCAAGCATTGTCTAATGAATCTTAGTGGATGGGCATGATTTAAGAGAATTTAACCTATACTTCATTTCCATTCTGTCACTTTCTGCTCATTACCAGGGTATATACATACAAAACCAAGAGATTCTAGTGGTGAAAACCACTATAATCATTGCTTTGTAGTCAATAAATTACTGAGAGGTGCTAAAATAAACTGAGAATAGTATCCATTTCACTGTACTAATGGTTGTATATATAAAGTATCAGCCTTTGGGTATGTCAGTAACAGCCCTAAATTGAAACAACAATGCTAAATATTCAAGGTATATTAACTAACTGTTACTGCTACTGGAGTAACATTAACACAGAACTAACTTGAAAGTTTTTAAGATAATAAAAGCAGATAAAACGTAACACAAAACCAGGCTTTTATCAAAACAAAACATGTTACAAGGACAGTGGTGATGTTTGTGTTCCAAACAACGCAACCATCTTGCATGCGTTGGTATGCAAGATCCAGATACTCATAGCTCTATATTTACACACAGGCTTGCACAAGTAGACCAGCTGTGAAGTGCCTGTAGAATACCACTCTGATCTCCCTATGACCTGTGAAACACTGCTTTAAAATATCTTTTGTTGATGATGAAAGGCTATTCTATAGATAGAGTTACAGTTACCTGTTCTGTGGATTCAACATTAAGAAGCCCTGAGAAAAACCTGTTCAGTAGTTCAAGCCAACTACAAACTCAGACCTTTTGCAGATTTTTTTTTTCCTGTATGCATGCAGGTAATTAGTGCTTTTCCTTAAACAAACACGTATTAGATCATACATTATAACTGACTCTGCGTGTGCAGTGTTAATACAGCCACCAAGTACAGTACCTAAAAATACTGTTAACAACCTTTCCTTTAGAATGCAAATACGTGGCAACACTTGAGATTAATATAGATCCTAAAATATCACACAAGATATTCAAGTTTCTTAAGACAACAAAATTGGCAATAAAATATTGTCAAACTATGTTTTGATGGTAAAAATAGCTCATTTTCCAAATGCAGTGCTCTGTAAATGTAGAAAAACTTTAACTGTCTTGTATATACCATAAGCTATTTATCTAAAATGGTACTGTCAGTGAAACAGATGTCATTGCACAATATCCCTGTGCCACCCACATTCTGTTCTCCTAGTTGCCAAACAGAACTGTTTTGAGTTATTTACTGAGTGATCAGATTCAAGTATTTATGCAATGATCTTCACGCTACATTAAAGAAAAAAAAAAAGTACTTAAAAACTGAAATGTAATGTCACATGATGTTTTACCATGATCTGGTATATTCAACATGCCTTGACCGTTACAGACTATGAAGAAAAGACTGAAACTGTAGCAGAAGGTCAAAAAAGTCTTATTTTTAAGAACTTTGTACATCAACTTTTTCCATTTTCCTCTCCTTGTCCATTATATTCAATTTCAAGCCTCTGTTTTTAAACATCTTCACATAACTGAAGATGATGAAGGATTAATATCAAAGTTTCCTCCTCAGTCCTAAAAAATTATCTGTTCTTTGCATGATAACTACATAAAACACAAAAATCATGCCACAAAATAAGGTAGGCTGGAAAGGACTTTTGGAGGTATCTGGTAGTGGATCACACTACCTACTGTAGGGCCCATTCAGGGCAGCCCACAGGGTGTGGTGTCACTTGTCAGGGACTCAGCTTGGTCTGCAGATGCCATATGCCACTATACATTGTAGAACTTTGCCATCTGGTTTTTCATGCTGTCTTGCTTCTTCATATTTCCTCATTTTTTTAATCCATGTCACATGATCTCTGGAGTTTATCAGTATCAGACTGCCATCAGGCTTCTTTGAGGGTCAGACAACGCATGAGACTATCCACAGTTCAAACAGGACCTTGCGAATGCACCCCATGAACTCTAAATGCAAAAATCTTGTAGTCTGTTCTCATCAGTGTCACCAAACTGCTGCCAAAATTCAAGTTACCAAATTTGCTCAACCTGTACTCTTTAAGAACCCAGACTTACTTTGTTTAAAGCTTTTGGAGGAAAGTAGTGAGCACAATAAAATTCATATTGAGTACTCTGCATTCACATTTGTACAAGTAACTGACACACTAAAGAAAAGAAGATCAGAAAAAGTAGTTAAGTTCGAATATTCAGTTTTCTAGTACAAAAAAAAGTGCTTTAATTCTTAAAAACAGAAGAGAGAAAGGAATCTAAAAGACATCTAGAGATACTTATGACTTCTAGTAACACAGTGAATATATTCAGAACAAATGACAGCTAAGCAGAAAAATCATTTCAGATTTAAGAACTTTTTCTCATTGGAAATACTGTCCTTCTTGAGAATGTAAAACTTTCTTCAAGATGATTGATAATAAAAGTACTAAAATTAACATTAAAATACATTTTAGTATTGCAAAACGTTTTTCATCTTATCAGATTTTTACTCTTTGATACTTGTTTGCTACTAAGTCACCTAACCCTTCAACTATCCAGCTTTATGATGCCTTATTTAGTCCTCTCAACTTCGTTGAGCTGCTTTCAGATTACGACACAAAGTCTTAAAGGTAAATATGGCAGGCACAGTTTCTGTAGCAGAATACTTGTCGGTTTGACAACAGCAAAATCAACAACAGATAGACAGAAGGGGTATTCATTAGAGGAAAGAAGAGAATTTTCTATACACTCCTGAAATAAAGTTATTTCAGGACACTCTAGGCCACTGATTTCAGAGAGCTGCCTAGCAATTCTCTGTCCTAATGGGGGGGGGGGGGGGGGGGGGAAGAGTGAAAACGTTTCCATTCGTAAACACCTGAGGTTGCAAATTCTGCATTTGATATACTAATTTGATTATATACAATTTTTTTGCATTGACATAGCACACTCTTGAGGACTGGAAGCAATCTAGGCTAGCAGCTAACACTGTAGAAATTAAGCATCCTTTGCCACCAAAAGCCAAGACTATCACTTCTGTAATACTTGTAGTCCCTACCGGTTATGAAATAAGCACTACTGGTTATGAAATAGTGAATGCATTGCATTCACTACTAGGCACCAGACCTCAGACCACAAAAACATTTTATCCTTTGCTTTAGGCAATAGCTTTCGAGCTGAAAATCCTAGGCATTTCTATCAGGCTTGGGATTACATGCAATATTTTTTTTCTTCTTTTTTTAATTTAAAAACCAACAAAACCAATTATCTCATAACAGTAAATAAATGAACACATAACTTCAGTGAGATTCTCTCCCAAGAACATAATCTGTGACATCCTTGCTAACAGAAAATCAGTTCAGTCACCCTCCTAGGTGCAGTTCAATTGAATAGTAAAATAATTCATAATGAATTATAATTTCAAAGTGTTAGCTGAATATTCAAAAATCTGCCTTTACGGCATGGCTCATAGAAGAAACACATGGTCTGATACCTTCAGAAGCTGTTTTCTCCAAGAAGCAGAAAATACATATTAGCTAAACTGCAACAAAATTAGAGCAACTCTTTCATCCCCCCCTATTCTTCAATGATTTGCTAATACATTATTTTATTATTTTAATTAAGATCAAGTTAATTCATGAAAAATATCTGCATGAAACACATGATGCAAAGCTTGTGTTTTTACGAAAAGTACCCAGTTTTCCGATTTTTTTTTCGCCCTATCTGAATTCTGTGCACCTATAATATGAATAAAGTCTAAGAAAAAGTAATTAATATATCAAACAATAAATGAGTGCTTCTAAAAGTATCTTTTAAAATCAAGCCCATCTAGAGTACTTCAAATCATTTGCAAGCCATATTGAACATAATAAATGTTTATTCTTCTATTCAGTTGAAAATAATTGAGCGCTTACCATGGTATATAGCTACTTTATCCTGCTGTTTATCCTGGACAACCCAAGGCAGTTACTTTTCTTATTGACTATTGGTTAGACCAGTTATGGATTACGTCTCCTTCAAATCTAGTTTATGGACTGATGAAGGTGCATTAAACGGTTGCTTCATATACCAGAGTCTCTTCCTATCATTACATATATTTAGCACAAACTGTCAAAGTACTTACAATGCACTGCGAAATATTACATTATTTAGAAACTAACTAATGTAGTTAAAGAAGCCCTTCATTCATTAGGGCAAATACTTTGTTGGTGTTGACCCTTCTTTTAATTTACTTATAAAAGCCCAATTATGCATTTTGAGAAAGATGAATATGCTGATTTTGGAAAAGGAACAGAACAAAAAGGAAAATATAAAATTACAAGTGTACAGAAAAATTAAAAACCAGGGAATTTTCTGGTTTTATTTTTGGTAGACTTTTTTGTGCCTTGTCCTAAAACTGCAAGCACCTGTCCATACTGCTAAAACATCAATCTCTCTTTTCAAAGTTAGGCATATAGACAGAATCATCAGTTTCCTGAGAGTCACAGAGAGGTAGCCCCTCTCTACAGTTATATGTGCTTCATCTCTCTATCCACCTCTTTATACACCTGCACACTTATATTAGTGGATTGTGCCTCTTCTGAACCACTCATACAGGGCTGTTAAACAAAAGTAGCAAAACAGTGAACAGCTCCCTGAGATATTTAAATTTCAGTATTAAACATCCAATTAACATACTGCTACACGCATAAATATTTTTGGGTTCAGCTTCGTAAGTCCCTTAAATATAGCCTGCTTTAAGAAGAAAGCATTTTAAAAGATGATAGTAAATGCCACCAAGCATTCTGTGCATAAATCCCCTTCTCTCCTTGTGGCCAGGTATTAGGCCAAAAATTAGTTTCCTTTGTTGCAAATACCAGGAAAGGGAAACCATCCTGCTTAAACAGAGGACCTCTGCCTTTTGCCATTGTGGTCACTGTTTTTGCAGAGATTTTTTTCATGTAATTGCCACCAATTACAACTGGAAGTTAATACTGTGCATCAGCATCAGTAGATGAAAAACATGTATAAAAATGCCTTTGTATATTGTTCTGAGTGATTTGCTTTTTTTTGTGAAAGTGCATTGAAAGTCTTTAAAAAGTCAAATTTTGTCCAAAGATCCTCCCCAGATATTGTTACTGCTTAATCCAAAAGCTTAGGGAAAAAATAGTAGCTATATCACAGACCTCATCAATGTGCCAAAACGCTGAGTAAAGTTTTATGTCTTTTTGCTGGTATTTTTTCTTGCTTTCTGTGTGATGAGGATCATTCTGAAGTTAAAAGCTATTGATTTACCAGAAGGCTACCTCATGTTTTATATTTTCAATCCTACTAGACTGATTAGACAAAAAGACCTTTTAGCAAAACATGGAACCTTTTTATATTGCTTACTGTACTATATTAGGATCTTTATGACATAGAAGGGCTCAGCACTTACAAGGACATCATTACATATATGCTAATTAAAAATTGACCAACCTTTCCTTCAGCGTCTGCTGTTACCTTCTCAACCTTGTTCCTGTTCAAAAATTTCTTCACCCATTCTTCTACTTGAACATTGAACTTCATGAAAGTCACATAGCAAAAGTAAGCTGTCAGGAGTGTTAAGCTTTCCCACCACATGATCAAGTTATCCAGAAAAAAGATGATTAGCAAGATCAAGTCAACGATGTAAAAGGACACATCTCGAAAGAGTGGCCACCAAGTAAGGTTCAAGATCTCTCTAGAAAATAAAGCACACATTCCAATAACAAACAGGATATTGAACACAGCAGATCCCACTATTGTACCAATGCCAACATTGCTGTGGGATATAAACACCCCTATTAAAGAGGTGAAGAGTTCTGGGGCTGACCCACCAGCAGCCATGAAGGTTGCCCCTGCTACATCATCAGATATGGCCAGTTTTTCAATTATGACAGTCAAGGAAGGAACAAAGAACTCATCGCAGACTATGGCTAAGGCTATAAACATGTAAATCATTCCAATTACATGGAGGATCACTGCTCCCTTTCTTCTCTCCTCAAGAGAGAAAAGGTCCTTGGGGTACTCTCCCTTGGCATGATCATCTGTTGCATTGACGTGCTCAGCTTCATATTTCATAGAAGTGTGTGGGTCTGGAGTGCCATTTTCATTCTGTTCCATGAAATCCAACAGAGTCCTTTGGTGCCCATGCACCAGATTTTGGCTATCTAGGCTGCTGGCTAATGCCATGCTATGTGGTTCCATCTTGAAAAAGGCACTAACTGAAAGAGAGAAGGTACTAATGGCCACTACACTGACAAGAAGCCCTATAATTCTTATCAGTCTCAGTTTTTTCCTAACATTCTGGTGCTGTTTGCAACTGAACAGTGGTTCCTCCAAACACCACTCCTCCAAGACACCAGCAACAGTTTTTTTCTGAAGAGCCATTTTGTGTTCTTTGTGAGATGCTGAGGGAGTCAGATGGATTGTTCCTTCATACTTTCTCTCCAGCTTTGAAGTTAGAAGTGCTTTAAGAGTTTTCCCAGAATCAAGTACTTTTACTCTTCATAGGAAGTATTTTCTTCATTTGTCTTAAAAGGACAAACAGGTATTATTAATATTAGTGAAACAACATGGGATTAGAAGCTTCTAAAAAGCATTTTACAGACTGGGTTAAATTTAAAATTTAAAGCAGAATATTACCAACTGTAACATAAAACCCTGTCACATCCCATCAGACACAGCAACAATATGTTTGTTTCAGCAGTAACCCCGTGGATAACAGGCTATCAATACTCAGATCATTTTATGCCTCTCATACGCCTCTGAGCCACTGCTCTCAGTTGCTGACAAAAAAACCCTAGTGGAAAGTAAAAACTGTCTCCAAATGTTGCATAAAAATTAAGAAACTACTATTTTAGTGGATACACCAACTAGTATTTTAATAGATACACCTTCTGTAATTACTTTTTACCATGACCGTGTAACATCCAAATCCCAAAAGCAAGGGCAATAACGTAAGAAAAAGCAATCAAAGTGCTAACAAGCATCTCATCAGACCTTTAGGCAGCTGAGGCAGATTTAATTGAAATGTTAACGCGTGCATAGAGCGACAGTCATTGATATGTAGGTAAAAGACTATGCCATTGGAACAGGATCAAAATGAAGGTGTAACACATCCACAGTTTCTTTAATTCCTCTGCAAAATCGACTTAAGTTTATACATAGAACTCAGCTTGGTCCTGATCAGACCTAGGACACTAGCTTGGACTAGCAAGACAAAATTTTCATTCACCTCTGGGCTTGTTTTGGCTTATGTCACACATTCAGCTTTAAATGTAGGAAGTTACTAAGAATATCTGTGTGGTAAGTATCTTTTAAACGTGCTCCTCTTTAAGAGAATAGTTTAAATTTATGCAGGACTTGATCCTGAAACAAATGAAACAGTGAGAAATTAAACTATGTGAGGACTACTCGTGTATGTCAGAGCTAAGCGTATTAGACCAACAGTACTATTAACATGGGAAAAAAACCTATATAGTAACAGGTGCTTTGGTTACTGAATTTGAAGAACACATGTAATGTAGAAATTAGTTATGTATGCATTATGCATAGTAAGTTGCATTCTGTATGACACAAAATATGAAATACTTTCTAAATAAAATTGTTAGTCCTTACTATTACAGTCAAAAAATACTTTGTTACACCACTTATTCAAGTAATTTGTGGTAACAACTGAATACCAAACAATCTATTAATCAGTAGAACGTTGATTTTGTATTCTCAAATACAGAATTACAACTATTACATGCAGTTATTTACATAAAAGTTATTAAGTCACGTGCAGTTTCCTCCGATTTTTACAAACGGCTTCCATACTAAGAAGATGTCACAGAGATACACCATCTCCAAGATACAGCACCACAGTGGAGATAATTTATTTTCCACCTTAAAGTTCTTGCTCACCGGACTGCCATAAAAACAGTAAGCAGGAAAGACACCGGAACGGCACTACCGCTACTGTGTGCAATTTACGGCGGATGGGCCGATCGCCCCACACCGTTCCCAATCACGCGAATGGGAAACGGGGAAGGGCCCAGGCTGTCCTCTGCCCCGAAACTCACCCCGCAGCGCCCAGCCAGACCGCTCCCACACCGACACCCCACCCCCGCCGGAGGGCAGCCCCCCCGCGCCCCGGAGCCCTATCTTCCCTGACTCCCCTCCGAGATGCCGCAAAGCCTCGCCTAACTCAGCCCAAGTTCGCACCGCTCTGCTCCGCGCCTCCCCGCACCGCACAAACTTTTTCCCCCTGCGAAATGGGAGCAGATCCAGCCCAGGAGGGTCCCCCAGCCCCAACCGCGGAAAGCCGCGGATGCACTGGCTGGATGGCACGGAGCACCTCCCAGCAACCGGGTACCACGCACGAGGGTGGCCATTCACGAAGGGGAGAGCCCGCACCGCCGCAGCCCAACCCCCGCCCGCGCAAACCGGCGACGCTCACCCAGAGGTGGGGTGGGCTGCGCTGCGCGGTGCTGCGCACCGGCCCGCGGGCGCTCGGCAGGGGCACGGGAACGGGCACAGGCAGCCACCGCTACGGCCCGTCGCCGCGCCGTCTGCGGCGGGCGGCGGCCGCGGGATCCGCACCATACCGCACCGCTCCGCACCGCCCCGCACCGCCCCGCGCAGGCGGGGCAGCCAGCGGCCCGCCCCCGCCCCGCCCGGGGCCGCCGGGGGTGTCGCTGCGCACGGCAGCACCCCCCCAGCCCCCCTTCCCTTCCTCCCTCCCTTCGCGGTCGCACAGATAGTTTGGTGAGAGGCAAAACTAGGCTGGTGGGGATTTTAATTTTTCTTCTTTTCCCCTTTATCTTGGGTTAGTTGTTGCAGATTAATTGAGGTAAAATTCAGTGCTTCTAGCAAAGATAATAAGCCTCGAGGAGTGGGGTAATTTAAAAAGGAGAGGTCTTCTGATCAAAAATGTCCTTTATTCCAAATGTTTTCTGAAGGGGAACCAGGAAATGAAAGAAAAGGACGTTGCATTTTAGTTTTGATTTTAAGCATGGTGACATGTCTGCTATAAAATTACTAATCATCATTAATTTATGCATGAACAGAAATTTCTTCAAAATGCATTTTATATTTGTCACAGAGAACAACAAAGATGCATTGAACACCCTAGAAGACAGGGAAAGTTCATAGACCTTTCTGGTTTTGTCTCTGTCTTTCAACATACATATTTCTCCAATAAATTGTGCTTCATTAAGTAATTGCTTCAAGATTCAGATACAAGAGAACTGTTACAATGCAGCTTTATCATAGCTAATTCCAGGTGCTACATGCTGTAGATCCACTACCGTATACAGGTGCTGCTCTTCTGAAATACCATTGCCACTCCTACTCAATGCCATTGTTAGAAAAACCCACACGGCAATCTGTGGATAAACTGAAGTAACTTATTGTGAGTGAGCCAGCTCCCCAGGAAGACCCTCATTGTGTCAGGGCAGCTGTGAGCAAACTCCATGTGGAAATCCTTGAAAAATGGAGAGCCCAGGTGAGAGCAAGGAAGTTTAGACAGGGTGGATGGGACAGTGGTTGAGATTGTGGAAGAGTTCAGGAAACAGCTGACTAGCACTACTCTGCTTTCAGTGATATCCCTTCCACATTCTAAAAAAGTTTACTGTAAACAGTGAACTCTCAGTCTCCTTGGGCTAAAGAATAATTTTGATTTTTACAACTTCCACCTTGAAGATTTTAACCTCTGATTTCATCACACGGCAAACAGAAAATAATTGTTACTCAGTGCTTCATAAAGAATATAAAAATGTAAGAGTTTTTATTAAGTGATGAAGTATGGACACTGTAAATATCTTCAAAGGTATTATTAGGATATCACATGAAAAAAAAGGATTGCCTGGACAGGCCAGGGTTGCATGGTCTGTATGCATCTCCACACGGGCAGTTTGCAGCACCTCAGCCATTTGGTTTGCCTTGGCATTGATCGGAAACCTGTTAGTTCTTCTAAGGAGTTATGAGATGGCAAAACTGGATACACCAAAACACAATAGGCATCTTACAGACTACATAGACATGAAGAAATGCAAAAGGTTCAGAAGATGTTTTCAAAATTTCAACAATTTCCAGTAAGAGCCATGGCTCACTCACACATACAAAGTGCCCTTCAAAGCCAGGATTTGCACAGGTCGTTTACATTTATTTCACATTACACATTGGGAGGTTCTCATTAGTGGTCAACAGCTGATAGGGGGTGCCTGTTTATCCAGACTTGCATTGTTCAGGCTCAGGATGTTGCAGAGACGTGTGGAGATCGTTTTAACCATCCTTCTAGAGCCCCCACATAGATTAGTTAAAATGCAGATTTACTGTCTATATCTACATATGCAAGATATAGATGAAGTGCCTACATCTCAAATATCCAACCTGTACCAGTGATGGCAGGGATTAAAGGTAAGCATGTTTATATGATTTCTTATGCCTGCTGTATTGTTCGCTTGCAGTCTGTGAGAAATGGCCACTTGAAAAAGATACCTAAAAGATGTTTTCACAGCTTCGTAGATGGCCAGAGGCAGCCTGGGATATGTGTGTATTGTACCCCAACTTCTATCAATTTTTGAGATAAAAGTGGAGGCAGGTGAGTTTTGCAAGTGACCACAAGGAGAATATATAGAAAATCCCCTATAATTATGTTATAATATCCCCTATAATTACATTAGCTACTAACCAAAAGTTCATGTATCTGAATTGTAATAGCCATCTGTTTCTCTGTACTTGTAATGATTTTTCTCCCAACAATAAACATGTATCACAAGCCAAGGACAATAAAATCTGTAACAAGAATGATGTAGTTCACAGATGAGTATCTCTACCAATAACTTAAACATTTTGAATCAACTGACCTATTCTCACATAAATACTTCATAATAATGATGACAGAAACAAAAAAAGCATGGTTAAATTAGTATAAGGAGGATAACTAACAATAAAATAAATTCTATCTTTTTCTCACAAAATTAAGTATCAGAGCATATCCTGATTAAATGCAGAATAATTAGACTATTTGAATGAAACAGTCTTTGGTTTACATCTGGTTCAATGTTTCTCTCCTTAAGTGTGGAGAGAAGAGACATCTGCTGAATACTTGGATTCTGCATCTACACATTTGTATGACTAGCCTTTCATTTTTACATATGCTGAATATGTAGTTTTTAATAGCTTATATGTAGTTTACTGCACCATGTGTGAATAATAAGTCACTCTTCTTCACCACTTCCTTATTTCCAGGAAGCTCCATGAAGTAGAACTTTATTATTTTTACAGTATTTCCATTTTGGCTCTTCTCTTGCTGTTATAAACCTTCGACTTGGTAAAGCAAGCACAGAAATGTCTTTTGTGCAGGAGAGGGAAGGAGGAGGGAGCCAAATGAAAAATCCTGAATGACAACATCTCTAAGTACCACAGCAGTACCTTCTAAAGCTGGAAGAGAAAGCTGATGAGAAGGTTACCATGACTACAGAGGCGGCATATTTGAATGAAAATTGATGTTAAGCTTTTAAATGCTAATTGCAGCTCAGGTGACATTTGAAATATCAAAATTATTTCAACTTTTCACAATGTATGTAACAAGTGAAAGAGGGTGAAAAAGATGGCAACATCGAATTAAATTGAAACACTGTTATAGTCTTTATCATTAAAGTATGTTACATCATTTACTTGTTTGTAGTAATAAGGAAACATTGCATATAAATCACAGTGCCTGAGGTGCAGAAACTGTTTTTATTATCTGAGTAATACATTCTTGAGGAATATATTGAGTAAAATTAAACAGGCTTCTTTATATTAACTATAGTAACAAGTTTCCAGCAGCCTGCATTAAAGAGACTATTAAAAATATTCAGAAACTACTTTAAATTCTCAGTTACAAGTAAATCTTACAAGTACCTGAAGTTAGGAATGTTTCTTATCTCTGCTCCATATATTCAGAAATAAAAGGTGAATATATACACAGTGGTACAGAGTCCTCACTAGAGTCAAAACTGTAAGCTAAAATGGCATGTAGACCAGTATCACTGTGTAACTACTGCAATTTGCTGTTACACAAACATCTAACCAGACTTAGGGCTTTAGCTGTAAAAGATGCAAAAGATTTGCTTTATATTCAACTGTAAGCACTGGATTACTGTTAAGCCTCAAAGATCATCTGATATTTCTATTTCTCTTGCAGTGAGTTAAACTCTGCTTGTGAACAAGTGCTTTTTAAAACAGTCTTGATACCATTACTGTATGTCATGACCAGTTGTAATGCAAATTTACATTTTGTAACAAATGACTGATTTTAAAAGTTTTAAGAGTTTTTGAGGTTTTTTGTTTGTTAATATATAAGATGAGAAATCTGTGGGCTTTACCTGTGTTCTGCATAGTTACTATAAGCACTTTAAATATCTTTATTAAGGAAGCTAAAACTAGCTGCTTTTTTTGATTCCAGTTTCTGCTAGTGAAAACAGTGATAGGAAAATATAAATTGAGTATACCTTTAAAAGACAAAAGCTTTCTTGGCCATGTTTTCAGAACACTAAATAACATGTTTTTCCAATGTAGTGTTTAAAATACTGATTAGATATACAGCAGTTGTAAATGTTGTTATCATAGCATGCCAGTCTCTTTAAAGGACAGTCTCCATCAATGAAAGTACAAATCTTCCTTCTCTCTCTAGGCTTGAGAGGTCCGTGTCAGAGTAGAACCACCACAGCCTAACATCTAGTGATAAGACAGAAAGAAATACTGTATGGGATGTCATTATTTAAATCCACTTAAAAATCTGGATATATTATATCCAGATTATTATTTTTACTTGCAGGGTAATTGCACTTTCCAAAAAACAGCAGGATGAAGCAACATGACTTTCTCTTTCAGATGACTTTCAGGTGTGATAATTTGCTCCTCTGAAGCTCCTTGTATCTAAGTGCAGTAATGTAACCCCAGTGAGCTGCCCTGAAGACAATGGGAGTGCTTATTTTGCTATAATCTGTGGCCTACCAGCCTCATTTATAAGAACACCTGCAAGCTGGCAAGTCAGCAGCCTTAGGAACAATTGTTGGTTTGGTGGATGAGCTCCAACATCCTTGCCAATTTCCCAGCAGTTTCACGTATCAATTGTTTGGAGCCTCAGCTTGAAACCCTCTGTTCCCTGTGATGACTTGCAACACTTAGTAGTGCCTCAGGAATAGAGGTCAAACTTGATATTATCTGCAACTCGGATTTCTTACACAATTTATTTCTGACTAGGCCATTGTCCAGGCAGAGCTGGAGGGAAATGTCTCCCACTGACCATTCTCCTCTCACAAATTAAATTATCTTTGTTGCTATACCATCACACAGTAATTACCTTTTTCTTTCTTTTCTCTATCCTTATGTTCAGGCTTCTCATATTCCTTGCACTTGATGAATTACAAGCTCTTTCTCTTAATCTCTGCAGTAATCTAGTTTTCAGGTAATCTCCTCCACCCTGGAATGTTTTAGGGAAATAAATATAAGGTAAAAATTGTCCTCAAATAGTGAGATGTGAAGTGGTGAGAATTTATGAAATAAGTATTACAATCTGCTGATTAACTAACTATGCACAGATTTGGTGTGCAGAGAAGGCAGGATGAAAGACAAAAAGATGACAATACCATTTTAGAACTAAAGTCAGTGATAACCCCTTGACATTTCCAAGGAAAGGAAAGGAAATTCATGGAGTCATTTCCCTTTTAAGTTGCTAGGTTCTTGTGTGCATAGTACCAATTAGCATTGCTCAGTTAAACCGCCCTGCACACATGCACTGAAAGTGCTTATACCATGGACTAAAACACGCCCAGGTCAATAGACCAGAGACCCCATCTATCAGCAGTTACAAAACTTTCAGTGGTTGCAATAGAAACAAAAATAACTGACATATTGGGCTTTGTATATGGTAGTGGTCACAGCACTGAGTCATGCTATATTGAATTTTAGAGTAGGATCAAAAGGCTGGTTTAAAGCAGCACCACAAAATTAGTCCCATCAGCTGAAAAAAGCCCGAGACCTTTCAAACTAATAAGAGAATCTGGAATCAGAACATAAAAGGAAAGTTGGAACTGGAATAAATGGATGTTTTGAGAAGCTTTCAGAAGACAAGATACCCAGTTTTTTAAAATGGAAGACTCTTTATCAGAAACTAAATAATTTAGTGTAACTAAATAAATGTGTAATTTTCTTGCACTCATTAAGAACTTTTTACAGAAATTCATCCCCAAACCTAGCCAAATTTCCCAAACTTACAAACTTGTATTCTGTAGAATAATTTTGATCATAGATGAAATGCAACAATCTTTTTGGTGTACTGCAGTAGCTTTTTTAAGAATCAGACAAAGAAAACAAACCAACATAGCAGTTCAAGAGAAGCAGCAAAGAATTATTTCTACAGTTGAGATTTAGGAGAAAATACAATAATGGGATCTGGAATTAACCATACAAGGTTGTTGGGTTTTCTTAAATCCATCTTGATTATGATGCAGTTTAATGCGCAGGCTAGGAATGTTTAGGAATAAACAAAGGAGACATAGTTTGGAAGGTGGCTTAAATATTCAAAAAGCCCAAATGTATCATCCATTAGACATTCTAAGAGTCACTGTAACATGTTCATTACATTAAGGACAATTTAAGAAGACAGATGCAATTACTTGATGTGAGTTTTTTCCAGATACGTGATCCTTAATGCTGAGAACCTCTGTTCTATGTCAGATCTAAAAGATGTTGACTTTTGCAGCTGTCTCCAGTTGGACCACCAGCATAGGTTCTTGCAGAATCTGAAAGTCTCCCTCCAAATACTAAATGGCCAGTGCCACCTTGAATGCAATCTTCAGTGATCAGTATTTGATGCCAAAAGAGCTGGGAATGTGTTTTTTCATTGCTTTCAGACAGATTTGGATTGTCTCATTGACTCTTACTGACTTGTGACAGCTTGCTTTATCTCTTTACCTGTGTTTAAGAGACATGAAATTATATACAAATATAAATAATATTTTAAAATACTTAGTGTGTCCATTTAGCTCTATTTTAATGCCAAGAGTGGGTAAAGATCTTCAGTGCTTTCTGTAATCACTGGAAAAGAGTAACCCTTTTATCATTTCTTCCTATCTAATAGTAAATGGTGTGCACCATGCCATAGGTCAGAGAAGATTAACATGAACACACAGAGTTAAAAATTAAACCAAGCACTATAAGGATAGTATAAAATACAGGTTGGTTCCCTTTTAAACTTGGTACTCAAGATAAGTATTTTTCAGCACTAGCAAAAGAAAGAAAACTAAGGACATTCTTGCATCTTATGAAGTCTTTATCACATACATCCATTGTAATTTCTGCAAGTGGAAGTCCAATTCGTAAGAAACAGTTAGGATATCAGTCAGCAAACAATTGACTACTCAATGTTTCTTCAGGTGAGTGAACAGTTTTAAGCTTGATACTGGACTATGTTGTGGTTTAACCCCAGTCGGCAGCTAAGCCCCACACAGCTGCTTGCTCACCATGCCTCTGGTGGGATGGGGGAGAGAATCAAAAGTGTAAAAGTGAGGAAAACTCACAGGTTGAGATAAAGACAGTTTAATAGGTAAAGCAAAAGCCGTGCATGCAAGCAAAACAAAGCAAGGAATTCATTCACCACTTCCCATTGGCAGGCAGGTGTTCAGCAATCTCCAGGAAAGCAGGGCTCCGTCACATGTAACAGTGACTTGGGAAGACAAAATGCCATAACTCTGAATGTCCCCCCCTTCTGTCTTCTTCCCCCAGTTTTATGTGATGACCATGACATCATGTGGTCTGGAATATCCCTTTTGTCAGCTGGGGTCAGCTGTCCCGGCTGTGCCCCCTCCCAACTTCTTGTGCACCTCCAGCCTACTCACAGGTGGGGTGGTGTGAGAAGCAGAAAAGGCCTTGAGACTGTGTAAGCACTGCTCAGCAAAAACTAAAATATCCCTGAATTATCAACCCTGGTTCCAGCACAAATCCATAACAGTGCCCCATACTAGCTACTATGAAGAAAATTAACTCTACCCCAGCCAAAACCAGCACAGACTATAAGAACATTAGGTCCATTATTTTAGCTCAACTTGTAAAAACTCCGAGGAGATGAAAGTAGGTCTAATCAATGCTATCACTGGAACTAAATTTCAAGCCAGGACTACACCACAGTGGGAGAAAGGAGAGAGACTTTTTGACACTGGTGATATTGCAGCTGATGCTACAAGGTCAAGATTTCAACAAAGTAAGAGAAAGGTGATACTCTTCACAAAACCAACAGATGACTTTTCACACATAAGCTCTGGTTCAGATTTGAAATGGCAGCTTTTTCTTAATATGGGTTGTGTACAGAGCTTGAGCCACAAGTGCTCTGGGTTAATTGCATCTCTTTGCTTGCACAAGGAGAAAGAAATCTGCCTCTGCAGACTGTGCCTGTGGGGCAACAGGGAGGCAAGACAGGGAAGTGGTGCCTTGTGGTACTCTCCACCTACCTGGTGGCCACTGCAACAGGGCCCAGGTAATGAGGATCCATACAACTTGTCTGCTCTCCCTGGACATGCAGAGCAAATGACTGTCAACTCCTTCTGGTTTTAGTCATCTTGCTAGCATAGTGCAAGAAAAGAACAACCTAAAATCTGAAAGATCTTGTTCAGATCTACGTCAGGATGTTTTATGATGAAGGATCTACCTCTTTCTTGAAGTTTTCTTACCTTTTATAATGCACACAGTTTTGGCATTTCTTTAGGAAAAACAGGCCTGAAAATCAGCGTGGTGATACGCAGCTATTTAAGAACAGTGTGGCTGATTGTCATGTGCTTAACTGGGTAAATATCAAGCAGGTCAGACTATGACAGTATGATGTTTTTCAGCCATTAGTTTGTTGTCAGACCTTTTTGTGTCTGTTCATTCACAGTGAATGAACAATATACCATGTTAAGTGGCAGTTTTGCATGATTTGGGGAAAAGGGTGGTTGTGTGCTGAGATTTGGTGTGTCTAAGCTCAAGCGAAAGACTGGAAATCCCTCCTGGCATAAGTAGGACAAATTGCGAATCTACTTTTCTGGACAAATTCCTTCATTTGGTCCTTTAAGGGGACATCCTCATTCACTCAGGTACAGCAAGAACTTGTAGGGTCAGGCAGTTCAACACTGGCATTCAGGCATAAAGCACTGTGTCTGTCATTACGTGTAGCTGCCCAATATGTCGATAAGAGATGTGCATGGCCTTCGCTAGTATGAACATTTATGCTTCATGGTTTGCATGGAAATTTATTTCTCCAAACCTTATCCTTTGCATACACTCTGTTTGTTGCATTGTACCAATGTACAATGTACAGATGCATCAATGCAAAAAGGTTTAGGACTGGCAGAAACATTGTTTAGCAAAGGCTGTACCATACTAAAGGGACATTTGGGGGATGAACGCTAGGTGTGGAAAGTAAGCTTGTGATGGACACGTGCAGGGTTGAAGGTCACTTGGGTCAATGTAGGAGTTTATACAGTAAATAAAGAATTTGAGTTTTAGGTACTGAAGTGGCTTGTGTGGGTTTGTGTGCAAAACACAGAAGCCACATCTACTTTGGAAAAATTGTTCTCTCTGTGAGTGATTTTTACCACCTCCCAGAGGGCCCAGAAAGTATGTTTTGTTTTATTTAATCTGTGGCCTAGCTAGTCCAAGAGTTCAAATTGGATAAATCAGTCATGGGGTTTGCCTGAATTGCTGAGGTTTTGTGTGGTGTCTGAAATCCTGCCAACCTAGTTGTAACTCACTTTTATGCCAGCTTGATGTTTTATTTTGAGGGAGGGAGAGGTTGGCTGCTTGTGATGTCACTTTCTAAACAAAGGGCATTGCTGGCAATAGAAATGGGAAGTGTAATTATTTATTGGATTTGTTTTCACATCAGATGCATTCTGTCAGTAATTTTGTTAAATTGCTGATTAATAAACTTTAAAAACTAAATTAAATATGCAGATGTTACAGTCTTCTTCATGTAGGCGTGCTACACTCATCTTCAAAGTTCTTTTTCTGAAACTTTATTTGAAACAGAAATTAATGCTTTCTCTTAGTAAATCAACACACTTTGGTGCCACACAGTCTCTCTTTGCTCTCCAGCAAACTTAGATTTCCCATAAATAAGCAGAGAACATGTGTCATGAGTCTCAGAATGGGGTGAAAGTCACAAATGTGCTAGTGGAACTGCAAGGAGAGGAATAATGACCTGGGTGCTTCCCCCTTCACAGCAGTACTGCATGCTCTAAGGCACATATGAAGAATGAAATGGAGACTGAAGGAGGAAATGTCCCATAGAAACTGCAGCTGAGCTGCTAGGCAGTGTTGCACAGCTGGTCTAGCATGGCTGGTCTCGGGACAGCCTTGTCAGACAGAGCTTCTGGGGCGGTTGTGAGGATCCATGGGAGGCTGAACAGCCACAGCTTGGTGCAGCGCACAGGTGTGTGCTCTGCAGAGGGGAGGCATGAGGCAGAGAGGATCGCTGCTCCCCAGTTGCTCCTTTCAGGCGTGGAGGAGCTTCCTGGCCCGTGGGTGCTGCATGGCATGTTGGAGGCTATCATATGCAGAGGGATCCAGTTCTCACCACCTGCTGCTGTGAAGTCCTGGAATGGGGCTGTGTGTTGTCAAACACCAGCGATCACGAATTGTTGCAGGTCTCAAAGCTCTGGAAGAACATGTGTTTTCTAAGCAATAGTTCAACCACTACAGCAGACCTCCATGAAATTTCCTAATTATCTTAAAGCTTCAGCTCTCAATATCATACTTGGTTTTTCCAAAGTGTATTACTACTTAAACATTTTATAGCATGCACAGTCAAATATGTATAGTTAGTCAACTAGTTAAGATTTCTAACCCTTTTTATTTGATCTCTAAGTATCTCATTCAGTTGCTTCAATTTTCAGAATGTGGTAATTTTGATTTTTCCCGTAAAAGGTGATATCCTGGGCTATGTTGATATAGGTGTTGTTGAATTTGGGGTCTCCCACGTGCTATAGCACGTCTCTTCATGTCTTTTCTCCCTCTTCCTTCTGAAAGCAAAGGTATTTATTCTTTTGGTCAGTTCATGTGACACTCATGATTTTCAACCATTAATTTCCATCATAAATGGAAACTAGTGACAGTTCCTGTAACTCCAAATAGTTTGTTTTTAATTGGGTGCAGCTTTGCCCATTTTTTCATAATTCTGTGAATCATCATATTCCAGCCCTCAGTTTAACAACATATTCCCATTTTCAAATTGCTGTCAATAAAAACCTCTACAGTTGCAAACCATGATTTAGTGATGCTATCTCACTATTTAACAGTGCTAACTATCTTCAAAGTCTGGCATCAAATGCCACTTTGGGTGGCTGCTTTATTATTTTCATATCATTTTCCACCAACCTGTTGAATTAGTTTCAGCAGGGCCTGCCAATTACAAAATCAACCTTCTGTGGCAATTACCTAAACTGATGACTATTATACAACACCCCACTGTCAGATATGATCAGTTTTATAGTATCTGGCAAGAAGGACTTTGATAAACAATCATGTAGCAGTCTGTGATCTGTTTTCTAGCAAAGCAGTCTCTGAGAATAATAATGCAATTCCCAGTCAACCAAACTCAAGTCCTGTAAGTGGGCCGCATTTTTTCTGATATTTAATGTAAACAGTTTTGGTGTTGGCTTGGCCTGTATCTCTGACACGAGGAGAAATTTTAGCATTTTTGTTGAAAACAGAGTTGTTGAATGAAACCTTTCATTTCAGTAGTAGTTGTGCACCTTCAACTGTGTGTCAACTCTTGCTTTTACAGAATAGAGATTTTTTTCTGTGAATATGAAAATAAAGAAGACTGTATTTGCTAACTTACAAGAGCAGGAAGTTTATTTTTTCCTCCTAACTGACAAACTGCATTGCTTTACATACCATACAGGAATGACTCAAGAAAGGGAAATGACATTTGGGAAATAATTTCAGAGGCAATGTTCAATACAATGCATCTTCAACTCCTGATTTGAGCAACCTGGTCTAGTGGAAGGTGTCCCTGCCCCTGGCAGGAGGGTTGAACTAGATGATATTTAAGTTCCCTTCCAACACAAACCATCTTATGATTCTATGATTATAAAGGTAATTACTGCTTTGGCCCTTTCAAAAAGTATCTCCTCTACATGCACACGCAGGTCTGCTGCTCATGTGCTCTTCTGTGTTTCATGATTAAGAAAGCAAACTTATGCCTACATGAGAATCACAGACAACAGGAAGGTGAGTGTTTTTCCTACCATTCACAAAGTCATGTGCATATAAAGGGAAAAAACAGAAAGAGTATTTGTCAAGAATTCCATGAGAGCTGTGGCATGAATTGAATAATATGGAAGTTTAGGAACAAAATTAACAAGTTACAGCTCCATTTTCAGCCTTTAAGATAAATCAAGAACCAACCATTCTGCTAAGCAACTTAGGACTCAAAATAATGTATTATTAAATTACCATCAGGCAGAAATTGGAGTATGTTAGCTATGTAGCCTGCAAATCATATTTTATAAAATGAGCATAGCTGGGCACCAAGACCTCAAGAAGTTCATTACTCAGTAACTATACTTTCCATTATCACACTAATCACAGTAGTTGTATGATTCAAACTAACAGAGTAAGTGAATATTTCTGAGTAGCAGAAAATTGTTTCTATAATGACATGGTGAATAAAGTAACTTTGCAGGTTCTTACAGCCTTTCAAAACTGGTGAAAAATAAATGTTTACATTATTTACCATGGCAAAATTTCTGAATAGTTACAAGTGACACACACCACCTTCAAGGAAGACCTTACATGCACTATAGCCAGAAAAAAATTAATTAACCATGCTTTCTGATAAGCTGGGAATGCAAGGTAACTTCTCAGAGACAGATGGGAAATTATTGTAATGTGCTGATGACTGCAATAATGCTGCTCTTTTATCTTCATGTATTCACACAGTTGTATACTCTAAGATTATAAATGATTAATTTGCTGATAAAATTAACAATCTTAAATTTTATGGACTGATACTGAGATCATCACACATTCTCATTTAGTGAGATACTTGATACTTGCAATGGATGAACCATCTCTTCAAGTAAAAAGTGTATGGGAGCTCATTCCATATAGTTAAGAAAATGTAATTACACTTTACTAATTTTAGTACCACTAAAAGTACCTTCTGTTGCTTCCACTGAAAAATTTTTAAGAACTCAATCACTCTTTAACATGCACTTTTGTCTTTTAAGAGGGTTCTCCTTCACTCCAATACCTAAACTGGACCAAAGTCAAATCTTAACTGCTAGAGCAAGTAAGGATCTAATCTTGGTTGTTGAATGATTCTCAGACTGTGTTAGGAGTAACCTCACCTAAAAAATGACCTCCTGAATCAGTGGAGTGAAATGGACAAGGATCATACGAAAGCTGAGAAATCCTGAAATCTACTTTCATCATAACCTGGTATGACTGTTGGTATGGGCAGTACTGCAACCCTGGACAAAATTCCAAGTTTTCTTCTCAGTTGTTTTAGCTCTACACTTCAGTAGAGTTATTCCAGGTTAAACTAAGATGGTGAGATTGACCTTGTTAATTACTTTAGTCACAGCATGACCTCACCTAGAGCAGGCTGAAATCCAGAACAGCAGCCAAGCAGCCTCTCTGTGCAAAAATAGCACTTTCAGAAATCTCTCCCTGTAGAGCTTTTCACTGCATGTTACCAGTGACATTTTATATCATCCTCATCATTGACAGTTATATTATTTTTGCATTTCATAGAATCTGGATAATGAGAACACATTGACCAAATAATTTTACTCTTTTTACTTCCACTTTTAGGCTCACATCACAATCTTTAACATAAAATATGTCAAGATTGAAAATGCTATAGAAGAATTGTTTTACTGGAAATACTATGAAAAAAACCCACACAAGAGTACTATTAGTTTAATTTGGTTTGGAGCAATCCTTAAGCTTGACTTCATCACAAGTCAAGTTTGAGGCATATCATTTGGACCATGTAGACATGCTTGTTTCTGTAATATCTATAATGTAGATGTTGAACCAAGATGAATTCAAAACATCTTAGTTCTGCACAATTAGCACTCATGTGTTTAAAGAAGAGAAAATATTTTAAAGAAACCTTGGTAATAAAACAGGTGAAGTTTTAAACACTTTATTAAATGTACAGCTTGATGGTTTCCAGTTATATAAATATGCTTTAGTTTTATTGCTGTAATAAATTGAAAATACATGGAGGTGAATGAGAAAAAAACACCCATTCTGATATTTCTATTCATGTGTGTAATGGTTTAGTCCCTGCCGGGGTCTGAGACCACGCGGCCGCTGCCCCTCCCCCACAAAGGGAGTGAAATACAAAGCCCCAGTCTGAGATAAGGACAGATTTAATACAGCAGTGCAATAGCAACACAACAAACAACAACAATAACAATAAGAATAACAGTAATAACAATGAACAGGGCAAAATATCTACCAATACAGCAGTGAGAGAAAACCCGGCTGCGCCAACCCCACGCGACCACCGATTCTTCCCGCGCTCTGGCGCCTGGACGTGAGGTCAGCATGGCATATGAATAACCCGGCTAGAGCTTCCTCCCCCACTGCTGGGGAAACTTAACCCTATCCTGGCTAAACCAGAACAATGTGTCCCATATGTAGAGTAGCAATTTAGATCTGGTTCCAGAAAATAATGTACTCAAAGACTCGTTTCAAAACTGTCACAGGGACAAAAGAATCAACAAATGCCTTATGAATATTGATGTATATGACCCATGGCCACTGCAAGACACCATTTCCACCTAGCGATTTTTGCAAAAGAACAGTAAGAGAGTTCATCTGCAGAGGTTATTCTCCCAATCAGATGAGCTCTAATCCCATTTTAATCTCAGTGGGCTATATTAAACAAAAGCAGAAGGTCTGGATTTTAGAACAGATTAGCCTTGACCTCACAGAGATCAGATTTACTAAGTAATCAGGTGTACATAAATTGCCACCAACCAGGGCTTCTAATGATGCATTGTGGGTAGCAATAGAGGAACAAAGTAAAACGTCTTTGTAGTACAAAGCAAGAGAGAAAAGTACAGCAATCACTGCACAGCAAAAGAGAAAAGTGCAGCAATCACTGCACTACTAAATTGTACTGAAGTGCATGAAGTTTACAGTAACTTCCCCTCTATCAAATATTTTACTGCACCTTAACGAAGAAAATTTACTTTCTCTAAGTATTAAGAAAGGATGAGGAAAAAAAACCTTTAGGTGGGAGCTGCAGAGGACTATCTGTTTAGAGTTTGTGAAAACTTTACAATACAATCAGTAAAAGCTGCAAACTGCATAAAGGATAATACTTTTTTAAAACTCACTAGACTGACTGTGATTTTCAGCAGAAACACTCCAAAGCAGCCACTCATCATCTGGTTGTCATTTATATCTTTACTGCTGTGAAACCTGCTACATATGATTGGGGATAATCTCCAGGGTTACATAGCCCAATATGCTGCTATATCACCTAATTTTGCATGTGGCAGTCTATTAAAGGCTTCAGGAGTAGTCTACTCACAGGAGCTCCACAAGATTTTTCATGTCTGGAAAACAGGAAAATTCAGGTACTTTATTAAACAAAGATACCATGTTCTTGTTTCATTTACAGTTTGTACAACTAGTGTTTGCTTTGTCCCATTTGCATCCAAGTTTTTAACTATTCTCTTGTTCTGATATTAAGGTTATGTTAGGCAGTCATCATGTCACAGTAAATCCAATTTTAAAGGACCGGTTCAAAACCTTATCTGTGAAAAGCAAAGCACTGAATTGGTCTTAAATCTCTCCACTAGTTTATGGTGGGTTTGTGTGGCAAGGTTTTTGCTAGGCAGAAGGGGGCTACAGCAGTGGCCACTGTGAGAAGCTTCTTGAATCTCCCCTGGCCCCAGGTTGGACCTGCCTCTGACCAAGGCTGAGCCAATTAGCTACGGTGGCTGCGCCTCTGTGATAACATATTTAAGAAGGGGAGTTGTGAGGAGGACACCTATGCAAACACCAAGGTCAGTGGAAGAAAAGAGGAGGAAGCGGGGGAGGTGCCCCAGTGCAGAGACCACCCCTGTATCCCGTGGTGAGAGGGGAGGGCCGCCCCCCACTGCCACACATGGAGGTCACCAGAGGAGCAGACAGCTGCCTGCAGCCCGTGGAGGACCCCATGCCAGAGCAGATGACTGCACCCAAAGGTGACTGGAACTCTGTGGGAAGAAGAAGCCCCCACTGTTGTAGTTCGGCACTGGGAGGACGGCAACATGTGGGGGTGACCTCCTCTGGAGCAGCACAGGAATGGCTGCAGCCCGTGGGAAGAACTCATGCCAGAGAAATTTCATGGAGGACTGTCTCCTGTGAGAGGGACACCATGCCAGAGCAAGGGAGAATGTGACAAGTCCTTCCCCTGAGGAGGAAGAAGTGGTGGACTGACCGTAATCCCCATTCTCTGCCACCTGCACCTCTTGGTGGGGAGGAGGTGGAGAGATCAGGAACAAAACTGAGCCCAGGAAGAAGGAAGGGGTAGGGACAGTTGTTTTTAAGATGTGATAATGCTTCTCACCATCCTACTCTCTCTGTTAAGTGTTGTTCTTAGTGTTTGAATTAAAACTATGTTCTTTTTCTTCCCCTAAACCATGACAGAGTTCAAAACTATTCTAAGTTTTTTTTTTTTGGAAGGGAGCTCAGCAGATTTTATTCTAGATTAAGTATTATGTCTTTCTACAGACAGTGTAAAGTTGACATAAACACAGTGTCATTGTCATGGTTTGAGCCCAGAGGGTAACTGAGCACCATGAGCTGCTCACTCGCTTCTTCCCTCCCAGCTCTGGGAAGGAGAAAATGAACCAAAAGACTCTGGAATAGAGATAATGACAGAGAGGGGTGGCTCACCAATTATGGTCACAGGCAAAAGACAGGCTCATTAGGGGAAAAAAAAAAAGACATCACTTTAGTTCAAAATACTAACAACAACAACTACACTTAACAGACAGAATGGGTTAGTGAGAAGTGTTACCATATCTTAAAAACACCTTCCCCCACCCCTCTCTTCTTCCTGGGCTCAGTTTTGTTCCCAATATCTCTACATCCTCCCCCAGCGGTGCAGGAGCAGGGGATGGGGGGTACAGTCAGTCCACTGCTTCTTCCTCCAAGGCAGCAGGGAAGCACTCTTCTGCATTCTTCTTCCTGCTCCACGTGGCGTCCCTCTCACAGGAGACAGTCCTCCACAAACTCCCTCCACTGAGAGTCCTCCCCATGGGATGCATTATTCCTGAGATGCTTCGGCGTTGGTCACCTCCACGTGTTGCAGTCCTCCCAGTGCTGAACTACAACAGCTGGGGCTGCTTCTTCCCACAGAGTCCCCGGGGTCCTTCACTGGCCGCAGGCAAATCTCTACTCCTCCAGTGACCTCTGTGGGTGACAGGGGGGGTGGCCCTGCTGCTGTCTCACCACCAGATACAGGGTGGGCATCTCTGCTCCAGCACACCTCTCCCCTTTCCTTCTCCTTCCTTCCACTGACCTCGGTGTTCACATACGTATCCCACTTGTAGCCCTTCCTCACAAGTCCTCCAACCCCCTCTCTCTTCTTAAATACATTATCGAAGAGGCACTGCAACCGCTGCTAACTGGACCAGCTTTGGGCAGAGGTGGGTCTGACTTGGAGCTGGGGAAGCTTTCAAAGAAGCTTCTCACAGGGGGTGACCACTGTTACCAAAAACCCCACCACACAAACCCAACACAATCATAAATGCTGGCTAATTCAAAAGAAACAGGAGTTATGCTTTACCTCTCTGGTGTAGCTCAGCTTTTCCCTGCCAGATGATCTTCTGCTGTGTAAATGTGACCTTAGTCATCATATAACCACAGCCTAGTGGCTGAATCTGCATTTTCATTTTTTAAACTACAGATACTATTGATACCATTTTCTAGTTACATGGTATCAACCTCAAAAACCTCATTTTATAAATCAATTATAAATACCTTCAATAAGGTATTTATTAAATACTCTGTATTTAGCCCTAACCTTGCTACTCAGGCTATAATTTCCTTTTTCATACCCTTATTCGCATTCTCTGTTTCTATGTTCAACATCACCTTTATTAAAAAATCAAGTCAGAATACTCATTTGATTTTGGAACATGTAGTTTCACCTTAATCTTTACTTCAGCCTTGCAGAGAGGTGTCCCATCTCTTTTTTGTTATTTTCTTTCTGCATGTAGTACTGGTGACAGCAAACTTTAATATCTTTTAAAAGTTCAAACTTAAATTGAATTTTGGCAATCCTAATTTTAGTCCTAACTGCACAGGCATAATTTTCTCGGCTGCAGATCCCTTTCCCTTTCCCCTTTCATGTTCTTTGTTACTCTTAAAGGCTTCTCCATGTATTTATCTTTTCAGTATCATCCTGAGACCTTTCCTAGAAGATTAGGCATAAGAAAATGTCAGGCCTGGTCTGTGTTCAAGTCCTTCAGTGATGCTGATTTCACTAATGAGTTCCTTTCACTTATTTTACTGAGGATGTCTCTGCACAGGGACATACGAATTTATTAGCCAGTGTTTACAGTGATTATAGCTTTGAGAGACGCAGTTCTACCAAAAAAGCAACACAGAGACAGACAGAGAGGGTGACTAAACTGACTGGAAAAAAAATTAACTTTGATATCTGTGAACCATCAGCCTAGTACTTTAAAAAAATTTTTCTCATCCTCCTATCTCCGAAGACACTCATCCAAGGCAGACAGTATTTTTTCATCTCATCTACCTGTCTGCTCACATACTTGTCTGTCCTCTTATTCACCCAACTGTAGCCATACTTCCTTGCAATTTTATGTCAGTGATCTCCTGCTTAACTGATAGCAGCTGTCCCAGCCTCAGCATGTTTGCTCTGGAGTGGTAGGGTATAAGCTACAGCTTATGATTATGATCCAAATCTTCTGGTTCTTCTCTGAGCCCTTCAGAAGCTCAGAGCTTATAATGGTTTCTTGTTATTCCGGATGCCCTCTTCAGAATGGTATTTCATCAACAGCTGTGTTTTTTCATGTTGAGTGGTGCCCTAGGTACTCAGCCTTATGCCTACCTCGGGGGGCACCCCCTCTCCAGGGATGCGCAGCACAAGCCCCTTGCTCTGCTCTATTACTGTTGGGAACAGCCCTGTTGACTGTATGTCTATCAGCAGTGCAATGAGCAGGAAGGTTTCACAGGTTAGGATCCTCTGAGTCAATCACTGCAGTGTAAAGATGAGGAGGAAAAGGAGTACCGCACAGAGAGATGTTTGTCTTCCCTCCAGAGTGTTTTAGAAATGCTAAAAACAACCAGTAAAGCTGCTACTAGTGGTTAGATTCTTATTGCTCCCAGTGAAGATAGGTTCTGATTGGGTCTTGATATTATTGTCATAATGATTGTCAAGTTAATAAGACAAATATAAAAAAGGAACAAGGAATTCAAGACAGAAACAGAAGCCTGAGCCAGAGATAATTTTTACCTTTTTTTCTTTTTAATAGGACTCTGGTCTGTACTAAGATATTTCCATTACTATTATTGTTGGCTATTTCTTTCTAAGCTACAAAGACACAGGAAGAAAGCTGCATCTTCCCAGTTATGAAATATAAATGTACTGCTTTGCAATCCACATGTGCTGCTGCTTCACCGGGTTCTGATCAGTGGCTGGAGTCCATCTGCAACAAGACATGAGCAGCAGAGACATTTCTAGTAAATCTCTTACTTTTAAGTAGCACTGGAAATAAACACTGAAATCTGTTTTCTTGCCAGCTTGATTCAGAAAACAGTAGAAGAGTTACAGCAGGTTTAACCAGGCATTCTGCTATAGAAAGGGATCAGAACGAAGATTCAGATTCAGAGAACAGCAGTGGCAGTCACAGAGGTTTTGTGTAGGAAACTTCTAATTACTACATGGAACATTTTTGGGTCATGATTTCTCTTGTCACACAGGTATCACAAAAAGTGTATGCACATACACACACACACATACACACTCACACATGTATATAAGAAGAAAGTTCTTTTTAACTTCAGATTAGCTTCTGAAAACATCAAGTGATTTTTCTAAAGCAAGCCACCGCAGTTAGCTGAGTTACTGTAATTGTCCATGTTGGTAATCTCAACCCACTGCAGAGGTGAGGAAAAAAATGTCTTCCACTGGGCTAACACGCCTTACTGTGTTTTTTCTACTAATAAACATCATGTAGTTATTGCAGTTCAGTGTGTGAACAGGAATTTCTTTAGCTACTCAGAGATAAACCTGTTCCCACTGGCATCTCTGGGAATGGCATCTTTCCCTTCTCTGCCAACTATTAAGCCAAAGTCTCAGGAGAGGAGTCCCAGTTCTCTGTCCATCTGTTCATAGCTTCTTAAAGCAACTGGAAAAAATGTCTGTCCCCACTACTAGCCATAAGGTATCAGCAACAGCTCTGTGAAGTGTCCAGAGTGAAGTAGTGACTGAAACACTCCCTGCACTAAAGGTGTTTTTGTGTGCTTACCCTCCTGTGCCTGCAAGCCATTCAGGCAGATTTTGTTTCATTTGTCAATGCAGGAAGCTCTGTGGGCAGCAGTACAGAAATAGTTCTCCTGAAAAGTGTTTAACGTAGGAGCTGTGGCTCTCCACTCCTGCGTGCCAGAGAGGGTCATAAGATACATGCCAGAATGGAAATGGGAATGGGGATCTGTAAGTATGTATGTCTATTTTTTAGGCTCTCTTCTTTGCAAAAGGGAGCCATGACTGTACAACCTGCAGGATATCTGCAGCCACAATGCTTTTGAAGGCTTTCCTGTGCCTGTTGAGATCCTTTGTCTAAAAGCTGTTTTACTCAAGCTTAATGCAGGATCTAGGATTTGGCCCTTCTGAGAAATTTTTGAGAATTGCAGAGAAATCTGTCACCTTATTTTCTGTGTCTTTTACAAGGGACCCTGTCAGTGCTCTCCTGTGTGGAACTTGTCCCTGGGTGAACTGTGCTGAAGAAAGGCAAACACTTTCCTCTTCATCAGGAAGAAGAGTCTTGTATAACTCTTCCTCACTGGTTGCATTAAATGCATACAGAAGCATTAAAAAAACCCTGTATAATTTTCATATGCATAGCTCAGCACTGACATGACACAGCATTTTTGCAAATGGTATGGAAAAATGGTTTCTGTGGGTTAATTGTCTCGGTTGTCAGACTGGATTTTTAGCTGCCAGCAACCTTCACCCAGTTTCAGATCAGCACAGTGAGCAGTGGTGTGAAGTAGCTATGCTTTCTAAGGTTCTACTCTACTGTTTCCTTATTTTTTCTACTGCTGTTACCTGAATGCTAGCTACTTGGAAAGATGTCCACTGCATGCGTTTGGACAGCTTTTAAGCAGCCTAATTCTTGGTGTTTCAACATTTCCTGTTTAGCCTCTGGTGGAGATACCTCTTCCTTTCCCCCACCACTGCCTGCCATTCTCCTTAGAGATCCAGGGGCCCTTCAGGGAATCATGGGACAGGCAGAGTGGGCAGGAGGGAGGGCAGAGCAAATGCCAGGCTGTATTTACTGTGGCACCATGTGTACATCTATGCCAGCTGTGCCATGCTGTGCTATGGAATGGCTAGCACTCTCCCAGGCACAGATTTTGGTCTGTTTTCCCTTCTCTTAGCCCAATATGACTTAAGATTACTAGCTCACTAATATTGTGTGTAAACTGACACAGGCAGGACACAGGAACAACCACAAAACCACAGATGAAATGCGAAGGGTAAATTTATTCTCATTACCTCACAAACTGGGGGATCTCTGCAGCAGCACCCAAGCAGAGCCATGCAAGTGGGGACACAGGCACCGTGGAGCTTGGTCCTTGCTAGACAGAAAGAGAAGAAGAAAAGATCTTGAGCTTGCTGCTTTTGCCTGTATATATCAAGGATTTTTGCAGGCATAGTTTTCCACTGTGCTTTGATCTTTCCCACAGCGGGGCAGGAATCTCAGGGATGTTCGATAAGGTGCCTCTGAGTCTCTCATAGGCCTATGTTATCTAAACGCAGACATTCTATCCATCAAGCACATAAAGCTAAAGAACAATTAGTATGATATATGTGTTTTTCGACACCCCAGCTGCAAGTCACTTGATCATGTTTACAATCTTCCTCGCCAGTCTTCCGTTATATTCCCATATACCGCTAGTGATAGTGTATGCAGAGATGTTTTTGCAGTTTATATTGATGTACATTTACTAAATGTTTTGGAGACCACTAGCAGCAGAGTTACAGTACCACAGATTTCAGCTCCTGGGTACTTACTGAATGGATCTTGCTCCACTGTAGCTTTACTGCTTTCCAAGTGAGACAAAGAATTCTGTGAATAGCAGTCACGACTTGGATCTGCAGTGCAGACGAGACATACAGCTCGTGTGAGAGGCATTAGAGTTGTTAGCATTTCCATGCACTGCATGAATTAACATTACATTCTAGAAGAGCGTCTTAGGATAAAGAGAGCCTATAAAAAGGAAATTGACTTTCATGGCATTTGCCATCCCTGTAATGATTCTTCCCATACTCAGAACTGGATCCTCATAAGATGAAAAAGCTTTCATTTTTAAAATAACAATATACCTGTCTTAAAAAAACACAAAGAAAGAGAAAGGACTTCCTCCTTTTTCTAAAAAATATCCTGTTCTTTTATACGTGCAAGTCTTAATCACCTTTTCTTTTGGTTAATGGCCTGATATATAGTATGTTTAATAATTTAAGACTGAGCTAAAATGAGGTTGATCTACTTTCTTGGAATACCCTCGGGGAATATGCAGAAGAGAATTGGAGAAGCAATTATTTCATGCCACAGCTGTATATTTAACTGCTTGCTTTCCTACTCAAGTGGTATCTTGCATTCTCACAGCTGAGGTAATGGAGGAAGTTGAGACTCTTAAGTGCATCAGTGAGTCCTGAGAGGTGATTAGCACAGCATTCTGGAACTTATCTCCTTCATGCCAGGCAGTTCTTTGAGTGGACCATTTCTGACAAAAGTACTCAGCCTTCAACACTCACTATCATCTGTTTACTCAGTCTTGATTAAAAAGTTAACTAATGAATCAATTGATGATGGCTCCGTCCATACATCCTCTTTTGACTCAGTGTGCATGAAGGTGAATCAGGCTGAAACCATGCTCATTTTTATTCTGAGGGAACAGAGGCTACTATATGATTTGTCTTGTTTCTGTAGTACATCTGCAAAGGTTGAAGATATCACAGGCACTGTCACAAAAAGCTGCTCCAGCTGATCAGTTCTCCAGTGGTAGTACTTACACTCCACATCTACTCTGGGGAACCAATAAATGACTGACACACATAATTTTTTGTCTCCTTGGCACCAGTTTTTTCCTCCAACCTGCTATGGTCTGGCTTAGTGGAAATGACAGAACAAAACACCCCTAGCAGCACAAACAAGATGCAAGATGCAAAAAGCAATGAAGATCAACAGGACTCTGGGTCTAGCCTGATGTGTACCCTGTGTGTGAAAGAGCATCCTACTTCCTTGACAAAGCCTGGGCTGGCATTTCAGCCACTCACCTCTGAACTGGGACGAGAGAAAATGAAGCTCTGCTGTCTGACACAGCCATGCAAAATTGCAGGAGGACACTTAATCAGTAGATGAGTGAGTTACTGAAGGCAAAATTGCAGAGCATTGGAGTCCATGACAGATTACACTGAGGTTCTGACTCCTGTAGGACCTATATATTCAGTGCAGAACAAACTTGTGTCAATGCCATCTAAAGAATAATGTCAAACCAGCTCAATTCTCTTGAAGCCTCTACAGATAACAGCACATACATATACAACATTTTTATAGGGCAGGCAGCCTTGTAGTATGCAGGACATAGAGCAGATGCAGTGCAGGGGGATGACCTTCCACAATGTGACCACTGTGAATGGTTTCAATGTAGCAATCCAAAATACACAAAGGGCTTCCAAAATCCTAAGGTTAAAGAAATGCAGAAAAATGCAGAAACTTTTTAATATATTTTCTCCACTATTGACTTACAAACTCCCTGTAGACATGCAGGTGGGTAAAACACTTGCAGGTGGAAGGTTGATGCTTACAGCCTGTGTCTCTTCTAAGATTGCCAGTTTGGGCAGAAAAAGCATTTTGCAGTGCTAAGCAGCTGAACTCAGAAGGTCTAGTTCTCTTCCACTAGTAGGTAACATGATGCTTTAAGTTTTACCAATTATTTTTTTATGATTATTGTTAATAAATAATACTGCAAAGACATGATTGCAGGTGGCGCATACTGCATCTGAGCTCTTAAACTATTATGAATGCTACAGTGACTCCATCTCCCATATCTTATTCAGCACCTTAGGTTTGCCTAATAAAGCATCATTCTATCTTATCTAAGTCTTGTGCCACTCTCTCAGGCTTCAGAAACCTTACAAAGCACTCCTGCATTTCACTGATGGCAATAAATGCAAGAAAGTTGTTCATAGAATATAGCAAGATTAATAATCACATGAATTTGCCAGAGAAGCAACTGAGAAGCCCCCAAAGATGGTCCCTAGTGAATTCCCTCACAACACAGGATGAAAACAACCACCGCAGCATGAAGGATCAGAGGTTCACTGAGCCCAGGAGCTGAAGGCGGTGCTCAAGGAACAGTCAGCTCACAGCAGCATTTCCCCAGTATGCTCTCCCAGACTGCAATGTTTTCATGCTCAAGGTCTTAACCAGAGGTTCTTTCTTTTCCTTCCCATTTAAGGGCCTCGTTGGGTTTGTCTTCCATGAGCTTGTCCAGTCTCCCCTTAAGACCATTAAAAAACATCCCATGTCTGTGAGCTCCACAGCTTTATTCATAAGACAGGTGAAAAAACTGCTAAGTGAGGTTTCAGTTTTATGCCTCCCGTTTCATGGCTTCTTTTGACAAAAGAGAAGTAGATAGCTGCCTTTCACAACACCTACAGTGATGCAGGCTCTGTCACAGTGTCCTCACTTATCTCTTTTTCAGGCTGAAGCACAGGATATGCCCTAGTTCTTCAACAGCCTAGCAGAAGGAAAGCTTTTCCTTATCCAACGACAGGATAAAATTGAAAATGCTAGACAAAGTTGTCCTCAGTATTTCTTCAGTCTTGTTTCAAAAGAACAAACTCCAGAAGGCAGTTTCTTTCCTGTAAAGCTTTAGCTAAAGAGTGCCAGATGGGATTGCACTTCCTGAGGTGTTAACAAGGACATGGCCTGTCCTCTCCAACAGCACAGACCCTACTGCTTTCAGACTGTAGTGATTCAGTCTGTGCTATTGATCTGGAAGTGTCAGTTACCACCACACGGGGACAAGCTGTTTTATCCCAGGGATATAAATAACAATCTGAGCATATGGGGAAGAGAGTACTCTTGGTCTAGAACCAGCTTCTTCTTTACAAGCTTAATCTTTAACATCTGGTCCAGCTCACAGGGACCTGCAGTGTGTCCTGAAACTTAAAAATTGTTCCTTCTTTTGTTCTTCTTTGGTCTCTGATACTTAGCTGTTGTAGGGTTCAGCTTTGACCTTTTACTCTCACTCAAGGTGATGGCCAGTCTTGCACTGATATAGCAGTTAGAAAACATGCACCTCAGTTAACTTACAGTACTAAGTTACCTTGAATACAGGCAGAACAAATTTGGCCTCTGGCCAAAAATGGAACTCGTAAATGTGGTCATGTAGAAGTGCTTCTTTGTCAAATAAATTATCAGCTACAAGTGAGGAAACAAACCAGGCTGCTAACAAAAATTGTCATCAGCATTCAGCTACCCTGCATCTCAGAAGAGGGAATAAACTGGGGCCTTGTGAAAGTCTACAGCTAAAATGATAAGATTTCAGGCACAAAACCCATAGTGCATTCCCCAGAAACTTCAGTAAAAAGTACTTTGTGTCTCGTGAGAAAATATAGCTCTAACATAAATGTCGACCACACTTTTCGCTGTGCTTTCTTGTTGGGTCTGTACATTTCCATGTTGCATGCTTCTAACTTTATTTCCTTGGACAAATGGTAACTTTTAGATACAGAGACAGTATTGCTGTTGGTGTGCTTTTTGGGTTTGGCAGATTTGCATGGCGATGTGTGCATTTATTACAAGAATGGTATTTATACTCCAGTTCCTACTGGCATAATATGAAAGCTTACATCCCAGGGAGATTGGAAGAGTCCAGGATGATGAAAATTGGGAAACAGGTGAGGAGGGAGAAAGTAAAATATGTTTTACACATCTTTAAAGCTTAAGGTTTTGGTTAATATTGTGGAGAAATTGCCATTGTTGAGAGAAGTACGGTTTAAATCATCTTTGCACGGTGTGAGCTAGGCTTACATAATTCTCCATCTATCCTTCTCAGACTTCAAGGAAACTTTTGTTCGTACCTCCATTTTCAGGCCTGAAAGCTGTAAAGAGTTAGACTGAAGCTGTGCATTTGAATAATTTGTTATTATGTATCCCACAATATACTTAATCTAATCCTTTAACTATAGAGATGGGAGACAGTATATTCCTCTGCCAGGCAGCATTTTGAATGCTGCACCGTTTCTGCATATGTACAGACTGCCCTGATGTGTCTGTCTCCTTTGACAGCAGGATGGCAGCATGTATAGCCCTTGGTGCAAGCAAAGGGCCGTTTCTTCCCACTTGAAGAGCCGGCATACCCACCACATATCTGCCTTGGGGTAGAGCATGAGGATAAAGGCCATGCCAGGCTGGAAATCTCTTCTGTGCTGGTGATTTTCTAGCTTCACTTTGTTAAAGAAGGCTGCAAAGAGTTTGGATGTGTCCACCGCAGGGGTTTCTCCGGGTATGGAGAGAACACCTACTGTAGACCAAGGTCCTTCAGTCACCAGGGAGATAAGCAGACTGAGGGTGCTCCTGCCGGCGGGAAAGACGTGCCGACCCGTTAGGGTTTAAAAGAAACCGGAAAGGTTTTCTCCTTGCGATCTGTGCGCTGTGCAGAGACACCTGGTGCCCGGCCGGCGGCGGGGCGCGGCCACATCCGCGGGGTTCTACCACCACCCAGCGGGCAGCGCGGGGAGAGCCCCGGCGCGTCCCCCCGGGAGTCTCACCTGGGCCTGCACACTTGCACTGAGAGAACAGTGGAGCTCATCTTTAAGAGTGAGTTTCCCGCGTACCGCTTTTGTGTGCAGTAGCTAGTGATGCAAGTTTCGGTTGTTGGGTTTTTTAAATGTACTTATTCATAGAAAATATAACTGGCCTTTGGAACCTCACCTGGTGGATCGGCCTGGAGATAGATTTCTGAAATCTTCAGTTATTCAGCACTGAATTCTGTCACACATTGTTCATCCGCTAGCCTGTTCTTCGGCTAAGCTGTAAAAATGGGAGGCTACTTCAGCAGTCCCACCTGGAAGCCACATGTAGTGTATGCAAACACAGGACCATGTTTTCTCTGTGGCTGCAGTCCTTATTTGATGGTTAAAGGCACTCACAACAGCTAGGTGGTTGCTCATTCACCCTAGTAAACAGGGAAAATCAGTGATGAGCTTGGGGCATCCTGCACACAGCTCCCACAATACTAAGTCTACATGAAACACTGCTCCTTCGCTGAAACACCTTTACTCTGAAAACAAGAGATGTACTGTCCTGCAGTAGTCTGCACCAAAGGCATTGCACTGGTCTGTATGTAAAGCCTGGTGGCCCCAGTAATAAAAACTACATATTAGACAGATTTTTCCTGGCTTTTTAAGATGAAGCTAACAGATATTCAACTGGACAGATGTTCTAGCAACATATGGGGATCATAAGGAAAATAAGAATAATCATATCACATCAGGTCAAAGGTCTATCCGGTTTAGTGATTCTGCTTCCAAGTGTAACCAATAGCAGATGCGTCAGGAAGACTATAACAAAGCAAGCATGTACTGCTACTTTACCAGATTGCTCACTCATACTCCACAAATTTGGGGCTTACTGATCTCTGAACTTGATGGGGTGCATTGGAATTTTGTAGCCCTCTGTACTTTAGATTGTCTTTCCTGCCACAAGCAAACTTTTAATGTCCAGTGCTGCCTGAGTCAAGGAGTCCCAGTTTGATTGCAACCTGTTTGCTTTGAAGCCCTTAGTTCTTGTTTTCATTTGATGCTCCGTCTGCTGTGTTATTAGAAGAGACATTAAACAAGCTCCTTCTCAGGCCACAGGTGATGTTATAGACTTCTCTTATACTCCCCCTTTCCTTCCCTTTATGAAGTTGTCCTTGTTTCAGCTGGGATAGAGTTCATTTTCTTTCTAGTAGCTGGTACAGCACTGTGTTTTGGATTCAGTGTGAGAATAATGTTAACAACACACTGATGTTTTAGTTATTGCTATGTAGCTCTTATACTAAGGTAAGGATTTTTCAGTTTCCTGTGCTCTGCCAGTAAGCAGGTGCACAAGAAGCTGGGAGAGAGCATGGCCAGGACAGCTGACGTGAACTAGCTACAGGAATATTCCATACTATAGGACATCATGCCCGGTACATAAACTGGGGGAGTTGGCTGGAGGGGTGGATGGCTGCTTGGGCATTGGTCAGCAAGCAAGTGCATTGTGCATCACTTGTCTTTTCTTGAGTTTTATTTCTCTCTCTCTTTTTTATTTTCATTACTATTAGTAGTAGTATTATTAATTTTTTATTATTATTGTTATTATTATATTTTATTTTAGTCATAAACCCATTCTTATCTTGAGCCCCAAGCTCTACCTTTATTTTTCAATTCTTCTCCACATCCTACTGACAGGGTGGAAGAGTGAGAGAGCAGCTGTGTGGTGCTTAGTTGCTGGCTGAGGTTAAACCACAACAGGAGTGAAGCACCTAAACAAAGAGTTTTCCCCACATGGAAACCATTATACCTAGGATCACCCTTACTAAATTTTATTTTACTTCTCCTAGCTCTCCTGTACCCTTTTTTGAACTGGAGGACCAGACCAGATCAGAAATTTTGTTAAGATTGTGACTGAATGAATGAACTGCATGGAACAAATACAATCCATTCGTTTATGGACAGGTATTCCTGGCTAAGAGCAAAAAAAGAGGCATGTGGGGGACAATCCAATACTCCAGATACTAAACCATAACCTAAGAAAAGTTAAAATGTAGAAGGTGTGAAAGTGGCTTAAAGCCTCCACTACCTCCAAGTGTTAGAGAAACACAGTATACAGGAAGGCTTTTTACAATTATTTCTATGCTGAAATATGAAGATAAAACACACAAGAAAATTGTTTTCTGGGATGATATCTTTATGTCTCAAGCTTGCATTTTAGCACCACTTCAGGTGTAGCAGATTCACACACCTATAAAGCTAGTTTATACACACTGGCCTGCCACATCTGACAGAAGATGGCTACACACAGTGAAGCACACAGGAGTTACTTATTTGTTCTATAGCCGAGTCCAAAACTTCTTTCTTGTCCCGGCGTACTTTTGGCTTTAAATGGAACATCATGGTTCTGCGCTCAGATTGAAACTGTTTCCCTGTAAGTTCTGACTGTTTCCAAAGATGGTTCTTTGTCTTCTTGGCAAGTACCAAGGTACCTGGCAATATCACACCTTGAAAATTGAACTACTGAGGTAGTTTCACATACATTTACTCATTTGCCTCCTTTTATTTAATGAAAGAAACATCAGCTAAAATGGCAATACTCTGTTCTGAAAAAGTAGACCTCTGTCATGTAGGGAAAAAAGTAATTCCCTTGGCCTGTAACTCAAGAGAGGCACCTTGTGCATCTTACTTTTGGCTTCAGGAACCTGGTTAATATTGTCAACGCATAAGTGCCGTACTACATAATTGAGCCTTTTGGAAGTAATATGCCACCCCTGCACTGTTGCCAGCTGCAAGAGAAGGACATAATTCCTACAGTTTTATGTGCAAAGCTGAGGACTTTAAGGAAGATTGTTATAAAAATATCCAAATAGCAAGACCCCCCCATCCGCTCCTCTCCCTTGAGAAACATTTGTTACTAGAAAATACTAGCTTCCTCCCTTAAGTCCTATTGAACTATTCCCTGCAGAATTATGCAAAACATTCCACCAAGAATGCAAAACAGAGTTATGCAAAACATTCTGCCACTCAGAAAGGAAATATATGAGCTCAGAGAGTTAATAAGGGGATGTATTTGAAGTAAGGCATTAAAGGCTTGAAGGAGTAGACATGATTTGCCTAACTATGGGATTTGAGGCAGTGTGAAAGAAAACGGGCACCTAACATCACTGGGAAAGCAGATAACAACCAGACAACAGAAAAACTGCATCAGGCAAGAAACGTAGTACCTTCCAAAAAACCTGTTTCATAGAAGAGATGAGTTAGACAATAAAACGACTTTAATGTCACATGCAAGGTCAAGACTAGCTCACGTCTAATATTCAGGGTCACAACCTCAACTACCATCAATTTCACAATGAGGATAACAAATTCTCAGTATTCTCATCTTACAGAAAAGTCAATGTAATTTAAAATTTAAAAAAAAAGTAGGGACAGAGGAGTGGGAGGAAGGGTGTCTTTCTTTGCCAAAAAAATACAGTATCACAAAGAACAGAGATATGAATGGAAAAGTGATATTCCTGTGTATCTTTGGCTCACAGTCTTTTCAGTAAATTCCCTTGAATGAAAGAAGTTTATTTGAAGAAGACCATGCTGCCAAAGAGCTGTGAGCTCTGGTGTGGCCAAGAGAGCACAAGCAGAGAACAGAAGGCACACGCTGTGTGGGGAGAACCAGAAGGTGGTACTTCTGCCAGTGTTTGTAACATTTGTGATCAGCTGCTGGCCTGGGAATGGAAAGAATTATTTTGCAAGTGGTTTTCCCCTGTGGGTGCAGGGGAAAATTAGGGAGTTAAAACTGATCTCATCTGAAACTATAAATTAATCTCTTATGTCCCGGACCAGACTTCCTAACTCCAAAATGCACTTGTCACATGGAAAAGTGGGAGAATTAATAAAGTAAAAATGATGTAATGCTTATACAACAATTAAATACACATAGGCAGACAAGCCTGCAAGGTGAGAGAACTCTGGCCCTCATTCCATTACCTATGTAACTGATAAGTAAGTTAAATGTATTTAGGGTAATATCACTTGTGTGCTTAACTCTGTAACTGTCTGTGTTGAACACTGACTTTCAAAGAATGTAACACCTCAGACCGAAATGTACCACTCTGTAAAGGTACTCTCAGTACAGGCAAGGCAGATACTTCACTTTTTTTGATTCATAATGAATGGTGTTAAGAGGCTTATTTCTCAAGCTCTGGATAAAAGGAATGTCAAAACAAGCCCAGGTATCAGTGAAACTGTGCTGCATGACTTTCTTGCTCCCTCTCATCCGGTGTTTAGAGAAGACTTGGTGCATTTGAGGGGGAGGAGGAAGGAGGGGAAAGGAGCATTTATGTTGTCTGAGAGTCTATAGCCAAACAAATGTACATTCTGACTGATTTAAAAGGTAATTTAGTTTGGAGCTTTTCACTCAGCACCTGGCAAAAGATAAACCAGAATAAGACATTAAAGAAAGTTCATAATGAGCACTTCAAATCTCTCCTCCCTTCTCCATGTTGTCTTCCTCTAGGACTTTTTATATAATAAATGTCCTCATTTTTGCCTTCAAGTGACTCCTGAAATGTGATTCTGCTTGTCTAAGACACAGACAAAATTTCTAGGGGTCTGTGAATAGCAGTCTGAACTTTCAGAGTTGCTAGCTGGGGGTTAAGAAATGAACTCTACTGTAAACCAAGGACTCACCGCTGCAGATTTGTTAATGTTGTTGTTTCACCAAGAATGAAACTAAGATGTAGCACACATACATAGTCATTATTGGAGGGCAGGTGAACCCTGGTTGCTCAGTACCACTGGCTGCTCTGGGTTTATGTAGATTTTTACTGAGTTCCTCTCCCAGTGCTAGATGTTTACTGACCTTGATATTGATAGGACAAAAGAAGAATATTAAAGACCAAAGGCATGTTATGTGTCATATTTCTCAGTGCACCCTACCAGGAAGCACTGTGTGATGCAGTGGAGACGTAAGAAGTGATACAGGAGTCCCATATTGCTGTTACTGGCTCTGCAAGATAGTCGACACCAGAGCAGGCTAGTCTGGACGAAAGGAGAAGGCAGGATAAGAAGCTGAGCTGTTAATGCCAGCTAAGATGTTCCAGCGCTATGTTTGCTGCGTGAGGACTGATCAAGACAGAGGTATCTGCCTCAAACACGCCTGTCACCAGAATAGCTGGGTGCGGAGACCCGGTGCTGCCTCTTAACGCAGCTGTGCAATCTCCTCCCACGCAACCTGCGGGATGCATGCACCCTGATTACAACCTGCCCCTTTTGGAAAGCCTCGTAAAGCCAGCCTGAGCTGCCAGAGGTATGCAGACCGGACTAGACTAAAGTGCAAAGGTTAACGGTTTTGCTGATTAGAGCAGCTGTGATCAAGTTAAGGACCATGCTTGTTATTCACTTAAGGCTGTGCTTGACTTAAATCACATGCTGGTCAGTGTGTGGCTCTCCCCTTATCTCTGTCAGAGGAAGGGTAAAAAGCTCCTGATAGCTTACAAGCACTTGTGAATATCCTCCTGTTGTGAGCCATTGAGTGTCATAAGGCCACCAGACCTTGTCTGCCAGAGGCACCTTCAGATAACTCTCTTCAGATGTCTGCAGGGAAAGTGTCAAGGCTAACACAAACATACATAAAATGGGCTTTCACAGGAGAAGTGTGATCCAGCAGTGGGGAGTGGTCAGAGTGACTGGAGAGAGAGGGCTGTTAAAATCTATAACGAGCAATGGCATCTCCAGGGAAGAGGAAAGGAACAGGAGAAAAGTTGCAGTCAGCTGCACAATCCCTTGGTGGAATTACAGCCATGAACCTGAAACTAAAGAGTTAATTTCTTACATGGAAGTAACAAAATAAGGAGATATAACACATTGCACCCATTGTGCCTGCCACTGTCAGTTCCTGAATATCTCACTGTTCATGAAACTGGGACTAAAATACCAGATTTTCTTTCCTGCTATTATTACTAATAATGTTTTTAAATTTGAAATTTAAAAACAAACAAACAAAAATCTGCTACATTTTCTTTGAAATTTCCCATTTTCTATCAACTGGATTTTGGCAGTAGTTGAAACTTAATGTTTTAAAATAAAAGTAAAGTTTTTAAAATGGTGATTTCACTACTTTCTCATGTATCGGTTTTCATTCTGTGCATGCCTATGTTTTATACATAAAGAAAGAGAAAGAATTAAGCTTTCTCTATCTGTACTTAAACACAGACATCCCTGAAGATACTGAAGGACAGGATCTGACTCTCTCCCACCAGTTTTAAGATGTTCTCTAACCAGAGATTTAAGACAGATTTTGGATCTAAATGAAAAATGAAACAGACGTTTATATACATGCACACAGGTTCAGAAATACATGTACACATATTGCTGCCCACAAATACATACTATGTATTAATAAGATTAAAATATGTATAGTTCACATTGCTTGAAAACTATTGCCATGATAATAATGAATCAGCAGCTCCACTCTAAAGGGTATTCTTGCCTTTATACTTTATAATTTGATAGACAGTACAATCCTTTGCACAATTTCAGTGGTACAATATTCTTTTTCCACTTTTATATAGTTATTAATGATTATTCTCACTCTTTCAAATTTTGCTTTGGCATCAAGACACTCATGATCTAACAAGCTTTCTGTTATGCTAGCAAATAATTTCTTAAAATACATTTTTTCCCACAATAACTTATGAATAGTCTATTGATGGCTAATTTATCTCCGTCCCTTCATGTCGGTTGCTTAGAACACCCAACCTGTATTTCACTACACCTATCTATGTTGTGTTTTGTTCTGCTGATGAAAAGCTGAAACTGACTGAGATCTGCTCCTTCTTGAAGTGGTGCCTTCTTGAAGACACCAGGTGATGATAGCTCTGAAGGATGTACATGAATCCTTGGGAAAGGGAAGATGGAAGCAGTCAGGTAACATTTTACCTGGTGGTTCTGAAAAAGTAGTAGCACATGTAGGACTCCAGCTATTTCAAACTTATTTTAGAAAACCTCCACGATAGATCTTACCTTGCAAAGGACTTTTTTGGTGATCTGTACGTTACTACTGCCTACAATGGTTTTATGATATGATGATCAAAAGCACTGTTCACTGTTGCAATAGGCAAGTAGCCTGCACTGCCAGTGGTGTTATTATTTAAGAAGATCATCAGGAAAGTAATGACTGTCTAATCAGGGAGTTCAAAGTGTTCCTTTAGAAGCATGTTGATCCCTTATGTTATCTCCTCGCAAAGCCCAACAGTGCAAGGGAAACTGGGAAACTAACTCCAGGTTTTATTGTGGTCCTGGCCATTCTAAGAGTCATTTCCTTCTCTTTCAGGGATTTAAAGAGGCATATATAATGTGGGCAGAAGATTCTGTGTTCTGGTCAATAACATAGGCCACAGAGGTCAATGGCATTCAGGCAAGCCTGCCTGAAAGCCCCTATAAATTTTCAAAGGTGAGGGAGGAAGATTTAGAGATTGGATGTGTTCAGCCTGTGGAGGAGGAAAGATAAAATGCCATTCTGTAAAGGGGAACAGAATATTAAGTCCCATAAAAACCTTAAGAGGCTATACAGTCTCCTCAATGGGGGAAGAATTTTGCCCACCCAGGTTTTATTTGGCTTCAGGAACACATAAAAGGGCACTTGAAATTAATGCTTAGAACACAACTGATCCACCAAAGCAAAAACTAAGGCTTTCTTTCAGCCTCCTCTTCTACTGCCATTCCTCTTTTGTCACTGCTTATTTTGATGCAACACCTTCAGAAGAGGCAGTTTGTCACTGACACAGTGATGAAAACTCCCACCATCCCTCCTTTCCAGATGTTTCTTGCTTTCTGCTTCCAAAGCAAAGTTGGCACAGGCCCCCAGAAATATACATATTCTCACTCTGTTTAGGAATAGAAGTACTATTTTATGAGCTATGAGTCCAGCTGAGGTTATTCTATCTGTTTCATAAAAACTATTCCTGCCAGAAAACTCTTTGGGACTTTCTTCTATAGCAATACAGTAAGGCAGGCCATGAAACCTCTTGACTAACTCAGCTGGATATGCAAGGAATAAAATCTCTCTTTTTCCTATGTATGGAATAATACTGGATATTTATGATCAATTTATGTATGTATATGTAATAATATATATATTGAACCAGTGCAATGAAAACAGAAATGTTTAGCATGCAAGGAAATGGAGACTCTCCTTTTTGCTTTAAGGTGCTTTGGAGTGTGCCCAATCCACTTTTCATCCATATATCCTGACGTACTAGCCACTGGAATAGTTTTGTTGTCATTTTTCACAGTGAAACTGAGTCCAAGAGAGAATTCCAAGATGTTGCAAAAACTGACTCGAGCAATACATGGAATAGGAAATTGAACTCAAGTTTTCAGATTCACAATTTAATCTCACCAGACATTGCCCCATATTTTGATAATTTCGATTTTCCTGTGATATGTGTGGTGTCCTTAAAAAACATTTAAGTCAGTACCAGCTCATAAGCCAGTCCTTTAACCTTACGCAAAAGCCCTTTTATAATCAATAATAGTCAAAGAAGCACCCAACAAATCTTGGAACCTGCTCATTATATTTTCTAGGATGAAGACTTAGTATTACAAGAAAATACAGTGCATTGATTTGTATTTTCTGTGTTTTTTTAGGGAGCTGGTAAGTGTAAAGTTTCCATCACCTTCAGCAATAACAGGAACAGGAACAAGGGAGTGTCCAAGCCATTTTACATTTACTAAATCTATTGAATTGACATTTTTTCTTTGCTTCTTTTGTTTATTTCTCAACACATTACAAGGACCAACGCTTGCTGTTTCCTGATCAGTCACATAACATTTTAAAATGTTTGGGATTACTCTCTGACAAGGTAAATCATGGTCTGCAGAGATGCAGCAATAGTGAGGGAATTATGAGTGAGAGAGGCCAAACCACAGAATGACAGATGGAAAATCTGGAACACGCTTTAAAAAATCCAGTTTCTGGGACCTTGCTGGGAGAGACAACTGAGGAGTTTCCAAGCGAAAGGGAAGTGCATATGCACATGGTACTCATCTGCTGTAGGTTAAGACAGGTCTGGCAGATTTTTTGTGGTGAAAAATTAGGACTATTTGGAGGTGGTCAAAAGTTTTTTTTTCCCCTGTCTCTGTGTCTGTGCACAGGACACAGGGTGAGACTATTTGGATACCACTGGCTCCCAGTACAACTTTGAGCCTACTTTTGGAGCACTGATGGAAGGAAGCTATATCAAAACCGAAAGTATTTACTAACTCATAAACATTTCTCATTTTAAGTGGAGAAGAAAGTAGGGATGCAGACCAAGAGAAGGCCTTTTTTTTCCCACCCTGAGGAATAATGGTTGATGTGCATACTACATATACATCTAGCTAGTGTAAATAACCCAGAGGATCACCTTCTGTTGGCAGACCATTATGTGTTTGGAATGTCGGTAGGGGGTTAGAAACAAGAAGAAAAACAAGGAGTGAAGAAGCAGGGTCAGAGGGAACAGTAGTGTAAGCAATAGACATATGGATCTTCACATTTGTTGTGTTTCATGAATAAACTATTTTAGAATGATAAATGTCCTAGACACAAATACATGTATCATAGAGAGAATACAGACAGAATGACACAGCATATCTTGGTTCAGTTTCCCCTGAGCTTTTGCAGTATCTTTTCATATGTGAATTTCAAATCAATGTTTAAGATGTAGAAAATAACCACATTTTGGAGAAAGGGAGACATACAATTAATGCTCTTTTCCCAAGCTACTTTTCTTTAACTTAAAGAATCAGAGCACCACCAGAGATACATTTTTGTTCAGTAGAGTATGCATTTGTCAGAAATAAACAAGAGGGACAGTAAATTACAAAGCAAGGTCAGAATGATTTTGCTTCCAATTTCTCTGAATAGCTGACAATATTTTTTCTTTTGTAAAAGGAAAGAAGGAAGGAAACTTTTTATTCAAAAATAAAAATATAGAGAGCAAGGCATAGCAGTATTTCTGTGAGGGTGAGTTGTCAGAAAATAAGAATGAACCATTTGTACTGCTCTTTGAAGAGCTGAAATATCTGTATACGTTTCAATTAAAGCGATGGTGTTCTGGGAGGATTCTTAGTTCTCTGTCTTCAAGACACTTACATTTTTCTTCTGTTCTCTTCAACCTGTGGGTAATAGTAACCTACTTTCCCCAGGTGGGATTAACCCAATGAAACATGCACGGCACTCATCTCCACTTGAAACAGTTCAAGCTTCCTTGTTTGAAAAGGTAGACAGAAAGGTAGATGGAAAGAAGCACTCTTGCAGAAAATGAATTATTTTATTATTTTTTATTTTGCATTAACTGTTCTGATAGGTGATAAATGGTGTCTTAATGACATCTGTTTCTCTCAAGTCTATGAAGGGAGTATGGGGTGACATACTAGAAAGCAGATATCCAAGGCTGGACAAGACGGATCTGACCTCTACAGAATGAAATTTGTTCTCTCCAGTCTTGGACCCACATATAGTGCCAAGGTGGCCTTAAACAATTTTAGAACAGGTTTGCTAGCATAGCATGACTGGTTAATTTGTAATGTCTAAGCTTCGTGAATGTTTTCTTCTAGCATCCTATCACCTGTTTATGAACTTTCTCATCTAAAGTATTATGCCTCTGTAAAGGAAGTAGGGGCTTATGTTAGAATAATCTGCAGTGTTGGTGAGGCATGTTAGCTTGTGTCATCCCTTACATAGAATCTATTTGCTAATCTAAAATAAATCAACACTCTAAAATTAACCTGAATTCTAGAATGAATCTAAATTAACTCCATGAACAACTTCTGGTGATCCATCCAGCCTACCTGCAAAAAAATGTTTTGTCACACCTTCTCAACTCTAAATTATTTCTGAACCTTCTAAGGATAATCTGAACATTGAATAATTAAATGAAAAAGGGCTTTTTGCTTCAACATGCGTCTTTCCAGTGTTGCTGCATAACAAGGTGAAAAATGCAGTTTTCCAGAACACAGCACAATTATGTCAAGATTTGAGGCTTGGTATTTTGGACATATTTTTAGGAAATAACTTTTGAGCACTGGAAAAATCGTCAAGAAGTGAACAGTTCACCCATTCTCTGGGAAACATGACACTAAGGTGTGTAACCAGACAGAATGCAGTTTATTGATCTACTGTGGCACACACATATTTAATGTGTCCCACATCGCTTTTTTGTTTGTTTGTTTCTCTTTCACTATAACTCAGCATAACATTATTTTCAAATCAGTGTTTCAAATTCAGGGATAGAAACCACTAAGTATAATTTCCAGTGCAAGCCTGGAAGCAAGGTGAAAGGCAGTCAGTAGTGTCAATGTCTGAATGTATCTATCTGTGACTGTGGCCCAAGACCTCTAAAAAGCATGGGCATTTTTCCACAACTCGTGAAGCTTCATATGGTATAAGGTGGCATCAGTGATGGATTTTTTTCGGCCTCAACAATACCAACATCAGGATTTGTGACTGCAAATGTAAGGGACACAATAAAAATTCCACAGCTCCACACAGTCATGAACTGACATGTACAATGCTTGTCAGGCACCTCATGCCACATCACAAGATTTGAATGCTCCATCATCTGTCTTTGATAAATTATCTCCTGAAGTTGGGGGCTGAAATTCTTTTCATATGATAGTTCTGGCTCCAAATACTGCAAGCATGGTTATTAGAAATGATGTTAAGCAATGACATAACCTTATGTTTTTGCCAAAGTATTTTGTATTCTCTGCTAGAAAAAGCCCATGAGGCTACACTTCCAAATACTTTACTATGATGACTGTATGCACACAATATGACCATGCACTGACATGTGACAGCTGCTTTGTTGATAAACACATAAATTCTAACACAGTCAGGATATTTTCTGCCAAAATAAGCCCAAGCAAATACTTGTCTCTTGCTGAAATTTTAACAGATGAGTAACTCCAGCCACGGTGACTTGACAGTTGAGCAAATATAAACAAAACAAGGGAGGCTGAAAGACAGATTCATGATTTGGGATAGAAAACAGAAAAAAGCAGTACCTCACCCAGCTGTATGCTGGGATGCACTAGCAGGACTAAACTCCAGATCCTCACTTGCCCAGCTGATTTCCACAATGGTTTGACTTGGTGTGGCATGGTAACTAAGCAAAGCCTAGTACAAGCTGTTCTCTATCAAGACAGTAAGTGTTAGATATCTCAAAAACCCGTGTACCACTCTGACTTTAAACAATGCAACCACACATGCAAAACAAACTAGTGATGCTACGCTGCACAGAGATAACTGTATCGCCAATCTCAGTCCCATTCCCAGTGGACAAATATTTTCTTCAAAAAAACCCCCACTATATTTCCCACTCATTGGTGCCTTTGCTGCTGGTTTCTGGAGACTCAACAGACCCTAAGTGGACTTAGACGTTCTTCCCAGACCAGCACTGAAGTAAATGAAAACTGTGGAAACCATTACATTCTCCTGTAACCTTGCATTTGGACTTTTCTTTTGTCCCCCAACCGATTGTGGCTTGCATTTTCTTTCAAAAATTAGCTAGGCAAAGCTACTCTTTTCAGTGACCTCAGCATGAGATTATGTATATGTAGAATCAGAAAAGGGGGAGACAAGGTTCCCACTGTTTCCAGGCTTTTCATTGAAGAGCATAAAAAGTGAACCAAATATTGCCTCCTTTTACCAGCAGAGGACGGTACCTCATCTGCTTAAATGAGACCCTCTGCTGTGGCAATCACTAAGGTTTCCCTAGTAAACCAGTGGTACTTGCTCTGCTTCCTAGAGGTTCAAGAGAAAAAAATGCAGAAAGATTCGTATCACTTCTGCTGCATTCAGTCACATACAATGTGGATGTCACACAGCTGCTGGACTGACCATCTCCTCAATACCTAGAGCACGCAAAACTCCCACAGAGCAACTGTGGGATCATGTGTGGTGACACAGGGATCTTGGCCCATAAACTTAATTACTTACTTACTTTATTTATTTGTTTATTTTTAGAGGGTTTTATTTATTCCATGCAAGGTTTTCCTTTGTGAATTTAGTGCATGAAGGGATACTAGGCAGCATGGAGGTTGATCTTTCTCTCTGCAGAATACAGTGACATGGGCCATAAAGTCTGTGGGTTAGGGTCCAGTTCTGAGGAAGCACTGGCATGAACTACCATGGGAGCTGGGATCTCAACAGAAATAGGAGCAATTATATCACATGAAGAGTTACTGGGCAGTGCTTTGTATTGTGCATATATACATCACTTTGTCCATCTATTTTGCACTCATTCTCAGCCTGCCATAGATACATGGCTCATATTTATGTATTTGACATGCTTCTTAGCCCACACATGTGAACAATGTACTCTTATTCTCACCTGGGAGCTGACTCAGGCAGAACTAAAGATAGGATTCACCTTACATGAGCTGTTCAAAATTTAGGGTCGCCGTACTTCAGTGAAAGTGACACTGTCTTTTTCAGGTAGCAATTCATCCTAATGATAGGAAGCATTTGTACTGTAGAAGTAATTCCCCTCTGAAGTTGCTTCTCACTCTCTCTCCACTGAAAATCAAACCAAGAGAGCTCACTCAGACCAGACATTTCACTTTGAAACACATAAAATAGGCATCATTAATCCTACCATAACTGATTTGTCCAGCATCCCACAGGAAGTTTGTCATGCTGCTGACAGTCAGCCTGAGGTTTCTTGAGTCCCAGCCCAGAGGCTTAATCACTGAGCTATCCCAAACTTTTCTTTAGTAAATGCCTGATACGTACAAGTTGCCCTAGACAATCAAACCACATGATACAGTATGGGAATATATTACAAATCATGTTCAAGAAAAGCTACTGAGATAGATGCATTTAAAATAGTTTTTAATTAAAAACTCAGAGCTCCTTGGAATTCTTTCTGTCCTCATTACTCCTATCGATGGTACTAAGACTTATTTCTGAATAAAGAGTGCAGATTGGGCCTCTGCAATAACATAAAATAAAAATCACATCTTCTTTCCACCTGTATGTGCTTTCCATGTGTTTATAAAAGCTACTGGATTTATAGGCCCAGAGTTTCACTTTACCTATGCATCAAATACAAACAGAAATAAGGGCTTTGTTTTCACAGTTTTAATTCACTTCAGTGCTGGTCTGGGGAAACATCCAAGTCCATTCAGGGTCTGTTCAGTTTCCAGAAACTAGCAACAAAAGCACCAATTAGTGAGACTTGTAGTGGTTTTCTGTGACAAACATGTTTTTCCACTGGGAATGGGACTGAGATCAAACAACTTTCGTGTAAGGAATTTTATAGGCATCAAAACACAACAACTTTTCTGGAGAGGATTCAAACCTACAAATAAAAAGATGCATAGCACTATTGCCTAGCCCCTTAGCTTGCAATTTCCTTCTAAAACACAGGTCATCACAGTACCCCATCACAATTTGTTGTGGGCTTTTTGTTTTTACAATATAATTACCAAAAAACAGAGCTGTAAAATGTGTGAGATTTGGCAACTAGCATTGCAATTATTAAACATGGAAACTATTTTAATGAGCACAGTTTAAATAATATTAAGTTAAGCAGTCACCAGTTTCTTCTTAAAACTCTATATCATTACAGATGGTTCAGTGGCCAAGTATTAGCAGAATCCTTTCTATGAGGTGTCTAATACTCTTTCTGTAAAACCATAAAAGGACATGTTAGAATTGCTCCCTCCTCTGTAATAAAAACAAATTAAAACCGTCATGGATGGATTCTAAGGATGAACAATCATACTGAAAACTCAGAAAAACTGAATGATGGTGGTGAGAACAAGTAAAAGTCCAGATCCTCACACAATCCACAGAACTAAAGAGCCTCACAGATGGTGTTATAATGAGAGATGTGGCACCTTGCCAGTCACTATTGTTTGAAATTGGTATGGAGAGACTTCAATATTTCTCACACTGAGAGTTTTCAAGTAAATTTACAGATGAAAAAAAAAAAAAAAAAAGCATTCCAGCCCTGACTGAGCTGTCTGTGATAGCTGAGCTGTATTTGTGAAACACAGTTTTCCTACTTGAATTCAAGTTAGCATTGCTGAGGGAGGTACAGTGTGAGCTGTGTTCAGCTTGGCTAATAGAGGCCAACTGAAAGGTAAAGGAGATATTTATAGGGCTGATTAAAAAAACAAAGATACCATCTCCTCTTCAAAACTAACAGAAATACTGCCTTTGAGTAGTAGAAAATCAGGCCACTTGAGAAATCAGGCCACTCCAGACTTAGCAGTATAGAGAATACTGAAATTTGTTGGTCCTGGAAAGAAAAACTGGGGCATTCCTGCCATGGGAAGGGGAAGGCAAGCATGGGGGAAAGGAGCAGGAGAAAGATAAGAGCTTTGGAGGCTGGGATGACTGTACTGGTGCTTGAGGGAAGCCTAACTCTGTATCAAATAGTTATGCAATAAATAGTTTCTTGTTATGGACAGCAGCCGTATTACTGTCCTGTCCCAAGGGATGAACATTACCTTAGGCAAATCTAGAAATAGCCATTATATTTACAATCCCTTTAAAGTCTTGCCATTTTGGTTATAGCTCTGTTTCAATGAGCCTGGACAATCTGGCATTAACTGGAATGTTTGACCACCTCATGAAAAACAAAACTCATGAACCGGTATGTTTTACACACCTTAAATATTTCCAAGCCCAGTAAGTAGCATAGGTTTTTTGCCGTTAACCTTGAGGAACAGAGATACCCTGTGGTGAGTTCATTCTGTTTTTCTTAAAAATCCAATAGCTTTTGTTAACTAGACCTTTTCTGTTCCAGGGCTCTCTCATGTCAGGTTCCTCCATCTGCACTTTCATAACAGTACAAGTCCATCAGTCATGTGGACATTCAAAAGGCAAGATAAACAGGTAAAGGCTATGAAATACTCAAAAACAAGTGAGCATTGGGCTTCTCTAGCCTGATTCATTTATATTCATGTTCTATGCAGGAAAGTTGTGTGCTCATAAGGAGAACACCTATCCTTGTACTATAGTCTTAAGTGCTTTTTAGTTTCCTTAATAATGTTACCAAAAGGAAAAACACTGGCCAATGTTTTATTTGGTTTTGGAGTATATTGCATCATTTCCTCTTTGTCAGCAACGATTCTAGTTCAAAATGAAATTTCTGAGGAAAGTTACCATCAGCAGACAGATGACATTCAGATTTTTTTAAAAAAGATGCAACAATTCAAATTATTTTCAGCATTTTCAAGGAGTGAGGATGAAGTTTTGTCCTTGATTAGAAGAAGTCAGTAGGGGCAACATGCTAAAATGATGAAAAGTCACTTGGGAAATCAAAATTAGCACAACCTGAAACAAAACTTTTAAAACAGCAAGGACAGATACATCTATTATTTGTCTGTAGGGAGTTTTTCACTCAGTGAGACATTCAACTCTGAATTTTCCCAGATAATTGGACATTAGGAATGTTAGCTACAGGAGCCACAATTCTAAGGTTCTTTGTGTTTTTACCAAGATTGCCTTTCTGAAAAAACCTAGCAAGGAGCATTGGTCGGCATATTGATGTGAGAGTGATGTCACAAAAAAAGGATGTGAAAGTGGAACAAGAGCCTCAGATGTTGTAGTCTACCCCTTAATGCCCAAAATCATAATAGTTTTATTTTGCTACAGGCCAGCACTTTCCTGGTATCCAGGTGCACAGGTAAAGCATCTGTCTGTGGGGCAGCTTGCCAGCCAACCAGCTTATCTGACATGATGTGGCCTGCCCTCCACACCTGGGAAGTGCTGGTGGGATACACACGGATGGAGCTGTGAAGGAAGCAAGCTGTCTTTTCTCTGACTGAGCTTTCTAAACAGATCAGTTCCTCTATTCAGAGATTGCTCTCTTTACCCCCCAAGGCCATTTCTTCTCAGCTCCATTCTCTGCAACCAGATTGTACTTTCACTCTGACACAAAAAGTCTGTGAGCTTGCTTTGCTGCTTACCTAATAATTTGTGTGGAGAACGCTTTCCTTTAAAACCTGCAGGCAACAGTTTATGAAACTTGGTCTGATTATTCCAGCTGGTAATTACACTTGAGGATAGATGAGTTTGCTTTGTCTAAGTTTGAAAAGCTTCTTACAAGTCAGGCATTTGAAAGGTGGACTTAGGTTCAAATGTTTTTGAGTTGCTCTGCTTGGAATGAATTGCGGTAGAAAGGGGTAGAGAGAGGGATGAAAATTTAGGCTGAAACAGAGCCAGCAGGGTGAAAAATATGGAAGGGTACTGTGAAAGCTGGAAGAGAGTTAGTGAGAGGGGCAGATTTTAATGTTAAGCATGGATGATATAGTCAGGGAGTGATTTTCCATCAATACTGAGTGGATGAAACCTGGACCAAAGCAATACTGTTGTTACTACTACCACCAATATGCCTCCCTGCCATGAGGCAGATATCACCTCTGTTGATACAAAGCTCAGTGGAAGAGAGAGGGAGGGAAAAGGTGGGGGCAAAGAAGGATAATGCAAACGCTTCTACTATAGAACATGCTTTACAAACTTGTATCTAAAATGGCCACTGTACTCCTAAGCAAATACAAATATCTATGAGGAAACTGAAAATTTGCAGCCCCTGAGACCACATCTGTTTTAGACAAGGTAAGTCTACCCTTGAAGTACTCCAAAAATGAGCTGCACCAGCTGCTGGCAGCTCCTGCCCTCACCAGAGTAGCCTCTCCTCCCGGTCCTGCACTCAAAGTCTCTGTCTGCACTCCGAGCCTCCACCTGCGTGCTAAAAACCACTTATTCCTCTGGCATTTATTCCTTACTTCTATAACAAAATACCTTGCTCATTTGTATGTTTTCTGTGCTGCAGCATAGGTTGTTTGTGAGACATAGTTTACAGCGGTAAGCATCGATAAAACCTTATGTAGAATTTTGTACACAATCTAAATCTGCTGACGCTGGAAAAGGTTCAGAGAAGAGGGCTCTGACAGAGCTCGACAAGAATATCAGAGCAAGGCTGAGAGGGATGCAACTGGTCTATACATAATCTGAGGGAGAGCAGAAGCGTTATTTCTAGAGAATAACTAGCTCAGGGGAAAAAAAAAAATGCTATGAGCCAGTTATTTCACAGATGTCATCTGGGAATTACAATAGTCCTAATAATCAGAGCAATAAGCCTCTGGGAACAGCCTACCCATTAGAGCTGTGGAGACCAAAAACCTAACTAACTAACTAACATCTGAAGCTTGATAAATTTATGCAAAAGAAAGGAGTAAGAAACAAGTGTTGCAGGGAATTGGCTTAATGATAGTAAGCTTCATAATGGTGTGATATTCAAAATTTAAGAGTGATGCTTTTTGCATTTTCTTCCATGAGAAAAGTGGTAAATGACAAAAATTGCAAATAGTTTTTTTAATTATCAATAAATTTTTTTTTTTTTAAGATCTCTGTAATATGCTACATTCATTTGGCATAATTCTTCTATTTTGGTAAACCTCATGTAAGATGATGACATGATCTTGTGCATGCATTAGAGCAAGCTTATTTTTGCAAACAAGAATGCACTCTCATCCAAATTTTCAAGGTTGTCAGAGAATACCTACTTTCCATAAAATTGTTTTATTACCCTCAGTAATTGCACAAAATGGAAATTAATCACTGACAGAGTCCTGTCTGAGATTTTTCATCATTTTATGCAAGGTTCTAAAACTTACATACTAGTGCAACATTGGCCTTTTCCCCCCATACTCTCTGAATCTTCCCTAATGACTGAAGATGTGTTACACTGCATCTTCAGTGGATTAGACAGCTCTTTAGAAGCATTCCTTTGAAACTCATGGGAGTAAACCGGTTTGTTCCTGCAGACATAAAGTGTCTAACGTCAGAAGTTGCTGTTGAATATCCTCCTGGATTAGTGCTGGAAATGGAAGGATTTTGTTGTCACTTGAAGAAGGAAATGCATCATTCAGCTGGCTTCCAAATGCAGAACCCAGAATTCCACATGGATTTAAACCTGAGTGTCTCAGCCAACCCATCCTGTGAGTCTGCCATTACACTCATAGCCATGATAAACACCAGACCAAAAAATCTTGATGTTCTTAAATGACTACCCAACACACCTCAAGTGTTAGGGTTTACTAGGAATTCAAGAAGAGACGTTGAACCTAGTGTATTTCCCCTACTTCCTGTGTTTGTAAGCATATTTCTTCTTCTTGACATTGTGGGCATTGGGAAGTGCTTTAAAATAGAGCAGTAATTAGAAAGGAAGGAAGAGGTGCATTCACCACTAAAGGAATATTTGTTTACTGATGGGAGTGGAGTTCTGTTAGTGTTTCCACTATCCTGAAACCTATACACACCACTTTCTCTCTTTGATGACGTTCATTGGACAGGAGCTCGTGGAAAAGTTTTCTTTTTTCTAATTTAATTACTTTTCCCTGTTTCCCTTTTTGTCTTTGTACTTGATTTAGTGTCATGCAGTGTCCCAGATGGTCAGTCTAGGAAGCAGACATGGACATTTTCAAAGAGACTATGTTGATTCTCTTTAGACCCAGAATGACCTCCTCCTCCCACTGCCCCCATCCCCACTCATTCACAGGTTTTAATCCCCAATAAACACAGTATTTAAATGTGGAAAGAAATGCAGGCTATAACTTGAAACCAACTAAAGACACAGGAAACCATGGCTGGCATTGGCAGAATATCACTTAGCAGAGCCTGTTTTGCAGCATGGATAAAACCAGCTGGCCATGTTATGCTTGACTGAGAACTAGACAAGGGAGGGAGGATCACATGTGAATAGGAAGTGATATGACAGGAGATGAGGAAAGAAAGCTGACATGCCCAAGACAAGGTCTGAGCAAGAGAAAAGTGATGAAAGCTTTCCTGGATATTTTAATCCATGCCGATAAGAGCAAAATTCACTACCTCTTTCTGCCCTTGATCAAAATACAGAAACAAAAGAAACATTTTGGTATAAACTTGCCACAGAGGTAATACGGGTACTGTATACTGTGAAGTATGAACTTGCTTGACTACACACAATTCTGTCTTACCAATGTTTCTTTTAAAACCAGATACCCACCAGTAGGAAGTTCACCTGCATTATTTTGTCACTCATTCTGACTTGATAACTTTAGTACTATGTAAACAAATAGGTATCTGCATTTAATTTATACTCTTGAAGCTGGAAAAAGTGAAAGGAAGGGAGAATCAAACTCAAACCCAGATATTTTGCAGCAATATCAAAACCAAAGTGTTTATAGTTCTGAAAGTGTACTTAATTTTCTGTAACTTCTAGTGACTTCTTCCCATCACTGAGCAAAAGGAAAATTTTGTGTACTATGTGAAATTCTTTGATCGCTTATGGAAGAGAATTACTAAATAACTACACCTGAGGGCTGCAATTACAGGAATATGAAATGATACTACACAAGTAGAGATAGGATTGTTTTTTCTAGTATCATATTGAAAAGTTTGATGCTGTGCTTTTAATTACAAATAGGAGTTTTTTTCCCTCTATAGGTAGTGCCAAGCAATAATTTCTTCTCATTAGTTACCTGTCAGTACTCATTCTCTCAACTGCAGGGAGGGGGGGGAAATCAAAATTGTGAAAATCGTGAAAAAACACTGTATTCTTTTGTTTCAGGAATGGATTATTTTTACATCACCCTGTTCCACATTCAAACAGGCAATATAATGGTGTTTAGGAAAAATGGAATGCACCAGAAGTATTTGATGAGAAATTAGGGTATAGTACCAGGAAGTCTTCCAAAGGCTTGGTCTACAATTCAACATTTTGTTGCTGTGAAATATAGTTTTTCAACCAGATTTCCTTAGAAAATGAGGCATGTACAGTTATGCTTTCTCCTTCATATGAGTCCATTGGCCAACATGATAGAGGGATACTAGGCTCATGAATGTGAAGTATTTGCAAATACCATGTAGATCAGCGGCTGTTAAAATGAGAAAGAATCTACTACATGCCTGCACTGTGGCGGGAAAGGCTGCAGCACTGTCACGCTGGCCCACACTCTCAGGGCACTTACTCAGCATTCAGTGCAGAGGACATGGGCGAAGGAACTGGCCATAGTGGAAGAAGCAGGACCTGTGAGGTCAAAGGAAGCCTACAGAGGAACTAAACTTATTGTGGCGAGCATATAGTGTTCATGGTGTTCATATAGTTTTGCCCAGACAATCCCTATTGAGAATTTAGTTATACTGGAAAATTATGACTTACAGTGCAACAATTGAGCCTTTTCCTTTTTCAGATACATGAAATCAGTCTAGGCTCCTTTCTGTTGCTAACACAATGTTAGTACACAGAGAGTAAGAGTCAAATACTGTTGCTTTATATGCAGAAAAGCCTTAAGGGGTTTTCTGCAGTCAGTGAGATATCTGTTGTTCTAATACACACCACAAAATGTTACTATGCTTCAATGTGATTTAGTATGGTCCTTAACAAAGGCATTTGGCAGTTTTTCTGGTCTGGCAAACTCCCTTGAAATCCAACCATGTCTGCTTTTTCTTTAGTGTGTCACCCTGTTTGAATGGAATCACAACTGCTCCACCAACTTCTGCACACAGCAGATACTAGGGGCATATAATGCGTACATGTCAATTGTACGTACGTATCAGTCAACCCTATTTCACTTTCTTCTTCCTCAGATATCAAACATGTCTATTCCAAATTTAGTGATCTCATCTGAAAAGTTCTAAAACAATTTGCAGATGTTTAAGCTGCATAGTGGAAACAAACACTCAAACAACACAACTGCCTTCTACAAACCCTGTGCAAGCAGGACCAGAGAAAAGGCCTTTGACTGAGTGCAGCAGAAGCAGAGGCAACTGCTAGTAAAGTGCTTCTGTTTTCTGATGGAGGGGCCAGCTTGCACAAACTTGAAAATGTTGCTACAGCAATTGCAGAGGACAGTCAACTAGCAGCATGAAAACCCCAATACTCCTCCTCAGCAGGCTTCATGGTAGAGCTGGAGCTCCTCTCTTTCTCCCCATAACTCTTGGTCATGTTGAGCTCTTGCTGCTTTCTCCACAATCCAATGACAGTTTGTTTTCATTTACATTTTAAGTTCCCCTTCAGTTCTTGTTCAGTCCCCTGCAGAAATCAGTAATGGACTTTTAATTACTTATTTAATGAATGAGGAGTAAGGGATGGACTGAAGATGGCTTTGATGATACGGTGATCTTAAAGGTCTTTTCCAACCTAAATGATTCTATGATTCTATGAGTTTTCTCTGAAGATGAGCCCAAGATGACTCTTCACCCCCTGAACTCTGGCAAGTTTTCAAAACTTTTACAATCTTTCCCAATCCTCATTTTCAGAAAGCTCTGATTGTCATTGAAGGCAAAAATTAAAATCCCAGTTTCCCTGCACTCCAAGCTTCAGATTATACGAGGCATGGAGCTGGTATAGGCCACATTTTTCTCAAGACTGGTAGCTGGGATGGGGAAGGGAGTGCTTTAAAGAAGGATGTAGCGGTAGTAACTTTCATGAACATTACTGAGAATAACTTTTTGCAGGACTCAAGATAATCTTTTTAATGCCAGTAAGGTTCTGTGGTAAAATATGGGGGAAATAGCAATGAAATAACACATCTTTTTGTGTGATTGTCTGGTCAAATGTATTCACATTTTACTGAGATGTCCAAAGACAGGTAAATAGGCACTTGGCTGAGCAAATCAAGGCATTTGCTTACCCACAGGCTCATTCAAAGATTAAATTTGGAATTTTAATAAAGACTAAAATTTTCTGTATTTTGAAGAAAGCTAAGACACTGCTTGGGCTAAATTATAAAACACAGCAGAAACATTTTCTCCTACCAGTACTTTGCAGCTGTGCCTGTACTGAAACAAAATCTTCACTTGTATATTTGAAGGTAGGAGACCATATTCTCTGCTACTAGGACTTCAGCATTTTTGCCAGAGTTCTCTGAATTCAGCCATTGGTACCTCATCTTAATGTCCAGAAATCTCTCTTGGAAGTTAAATGCTTAAGCAGAGTCACAGCAAATCTCCACACCACCCTGTGTTACACAAGGGAGCTGGAGAGACCAGAGCTCAGATCTGAGGAATTGGGCCTGTGAGTCCCACTGAAACCCAGAGCTGGTCTCTGGTGACATTTTCTGCATGTAAGGTTTTGACCAAGCAGAAAGCAGGTGTAGAGCCCTTGCCAATGCCCTAGTCACTTGACCATCCTTCTGTCTCAGAATATACAGTTAGATGGGACATCACCTCTGTTCGCCAACTCCAGGTCACAGCTACTTACAGCCTTTCACCTGAGGAAAGCCACTTGGAAACAGTTAATGTCAGTAAAGCCACTGGCACCAGAAGAAGTTTTCCAAACAGTCAAGTTGCCTTGGTTTTCTGGCCTAAGCTTAAACCTCTGCATCCCAAATTTCCCATTGAAACAATGTTTAGCAAAGGTCTACATTTCCATGCAGCTGTGAAATACAGATCTTGTTTCCAAGGCAGCAGATAATCATTAGGGGAAGCTGACACAAATGTAAAATGAAATTATTTTTTCTAATTGCTCTCAGTGCTCATCTTAACTGTCAAAGGCTCTGAAGAGATAGATGTTAGGTTTATACTTAGTGGCAGTTTCTGTCTCCCTCAAATTTAGGGCAAAAGTCCCATCAGCCCCAATGACTGCAAGCTAACATGTGACGTTTTGACATTCTATCTCCTTTCAGCTTTTGGGTCAATATTCACATTACATGATATCTTACCTAGATAGAGCCTTATGAGAACAATATTCCACTGATCTGCTTAGCTGGTAGCCCCAAACTGGCATGAATTAAGTTATTTTTAAACTACCTAATCATGAACCATCTTTCCTGGTGTCTTGAAAATTACATAGCAAGATATATCATGCAAGACCAGTTGTTATAAATCAGATTATGAAGCCTATATTATAAACACAGGATTAAAAATATTTGTGCTTTTTCTAAAGGTTAATTTACACTTACTTCTTCATTTCCATTCTTAATTTTCAGGCAGAAGAAAAAGCCCTCCAAGCCCCCCAAATCTTTTCCAGTTACTTTCCAGCTGTGAATTTGTATTTAATGTTCTTGATCTTTGTTGGTGGCAAGCTGAAAACATTTGCTTTTAAATAGTGATTGACTATCATTTTTGTTTAACAGTTATGGCACTGCTCTTCCATGACCTCAGAAATTACATTTGTAACATATAGTCAGCCATGTAACCTACCACCAGCAACAGAGGGATTCAATTAACTGCAACAGGGAGTCCAGTCTGGTTAGAGTAGTCTTTCACAACAGCTGAAGGTAAAAAGAGAAATAAATAACAATATAAAAAGAAATAAGAACCAAAATACCCCACCCCTTCTCCCACATCAACTCACCCTCACCATCTTTAGATGTTCAGCAACAATTAGGTACATACCACTTGTCCTGGTTCAGCTAGGATAGGGTTAAGTTTCCCCAGCAGCAGGGAGGGAGCTCTACCCGGGTTATTCAATACCATGCTGACGTCCAGGCGCCCAAGCGCGGGAAGATTGGTAAATGTGTGGTGTGCGGCTGCTCCCCTCACTGCTGTATCGGTATATCTCTTGTGCTGTTTATTGTTATTACTGTTATTGCTATTATTATTGTTATTGTTGTTGTTCGGTTTGTTGCTGTTACACTGTTGTATTAAACCTCTCCTTATCTCAACCCCGGGATTTGTATTTCGCTCCCTGCCCCATCTGGTCCAAGGGTGGGGGAGGGGCAGTGGCAACGTGGTCTCGGGTCCCGGCAGGGCCTAAACCACCACACCACTGATCACTACAGACCCAGAACTTTCAGGAAACACTCTAACATGGGGATATCTGTAACGTGAAAATCAGCCCCTATCAGTTTGTGATTTTCTCGTGAAATGCCATGATTGATCTTTGATCTGTTGACTGGTTGTCCGTAGTCTTCTTAGCCATGATTTTTTTATACACTAAAAACACAGGCAAGAGACTTCAGTAGTAATTACATTCTTAGGCAATTGGTATGTCTTTTTAGGGCAGCCCAGAGAATTATGTTAGTTCTGTGAGCTGCGTAGTAATGATCTGAGATATGGGAAATGACCCAGAATGTCTGGTGCTTTGTAATAAATACTTCAAAGTGAAGTCAGGGTAAACTACATATTTCATTTTACTGGCATCAAGCTACAAAAGACTAAATCAACTGGTGGTAGTATATTAGAATAATGTGGTCTAACTAGATTTATATGTCTGCTCAATTCTTCCTAACAGGAACGTACTTAGCTGACATTGCATCCTACACACAATGTTAAACTGGCAGTAATATTGGCTGACCCATGTCTGCTACACAAAAGCTTCCAAACTAAGAAAGGATGAGCATGAATTCCTGCAGAAACTTTACCCTGGCTGGTAGAGGTCACTTATGAGATGTTTTCCTGAGACTTTTTGAAATAGGAGCAAAGTTTTGTCCCACCTTGTCAAGCAGAGGATCTATCAGCATGCAGCTGTCCCTAACAGACCTCTTTGTCGATCCAGTTACAATGTCAGACATCTCCGTGGTACAGGCCTGATGTTGCAAGACTGGTGCCAGGATATCTTTACTCCCATACTTGACAAAAGGAAATAAAAATCTCTAAGCATGTTTTTGGCAAGCTTGTCTTGTCTTGTTTATGCCATCTGAGGCAAAGGGGTTTCTCCTACAAAGGTTTAATCCTGAAGACATTAGTCATGTATAGCTCCACAGACCTAGTAAATCTCACAGGAGTCAGAGATAAGCCACTCCCAGCTGGAGCCTCTGAACTCCAGCATGATAAATAGAAGTGAATAAAACTGAGCCAAAACAGACCTTGTACAGAGAATATGGCTATTTCCATATTTCTGCAGAACTATACCTCTGCCTAAAGGCTGTGATTTAAAAGAAAGAAAGAGGAGTGAGAAAATTTGAGCTGCCAACAGCTGTTGCTTAAGAAGCAATGAAAGTGAGTGAGAAGTCTGTATGAGTACAGCCTTCCGTCCGGCAGCTGGGTATTGCAATGGCATAGGTGGCCCCACAATACAATTATGGGAGGCATGAAGGGAAAGAAGTGGTGTGGAAAAGAATCTTCTCCATAACTTTGATCTGTGGCTCATTTTTTAACAGCCAGGAACAACCCAGCTCTCAAGTTCACCCTTGCTTGGATCATCACACATCCTCTTGTCCTCTGCCTCCATTGCACGCATTCACTATAAGCTACTCTTGCATGGTGATACCTGCACCATCCTCAACTCTTCCATTTTACATTCCTCTCCTTTTTCAGTCTCCTCTGCCTCAATTTCTTCTTTAACTATACCAGTCTGTGGAACTGCATGTTCCTTACCCTTATACTGCATGCAAAGCAGTCTCCTGAAATTGTATCTTCTCTCTAGAGACTTGGGTTGATTTGGCTGATATTCTATCTATCTCAGCTGTCATACCTGCTTTCTGATTTTCTGTGAGGAGTTTATCTGAGTCAACTGCAAGCTAAGTCTGTTTCATTTAGACCACAATTAGCATAGTTACACTGCTAAATAATAAAGTATTCATAGCACTTTTTTTTTCTGGACCTATTTTATTAGGACCACATTTTTTCTTGTTTCTCATGTTAAGCATAATACAGAGGACTACACCATATATTCACTCTCCTATATACTATTTTTGATTGCAGGTGGTGGTGGATATCCTGGAGGCAGACAAAAATCACTTTGTAGCACAACCTGTTCATTGGTAACATTTTCTCCTAAAATTTATCAATGAAAGCAGGGGGATTTCTCTCTCTCTCATAACACGTATATACTTGCATGCGTTTCCTATCTTCTGAAATGGGAGACTGCCATTATCGCCTGAAACCTTTAATCCTTCTGGGATCCTACTAAAGTGCCTACTCTTAGTGATATCTTGCTGCAGTGAGTAACACAAGCTAATAATACCTTATCAGTGAGGGTGGGAAAAAAAGCTGTCCTTTTTCGAGGATTAAATTGTGCCATCAGCACAGACATTGCAGAGATACCTGCCTCTTTCACAAGCACAGAAAAAGCAATAGAAAACATTTACACTCTGGTTTGTCTCTGCTACTGTCTTGTACACGTACAGGTGTAACAGGAGTACTGTAACAGTCTAATGACAGCTAGGAACTCTCACACTTAGACAGATGCAGTCAGTCCATTGGCTGTGGTGAAGATGCATTTGGTTTTAATTAAACTCAGTGGCAATTTGTCACCATTGAACAAGAGCACTGAATGTTTTTTCTTGAGACAGAATGTCCCACAAAGAGGAGCTATTTCATGTCTGTAAGCTCTGGAGAAAGACTTCAAAACGAAGTTTAAATCAACTGCTTGTTTTAAGCAGACCCTATGGGGAGATGTAATAAAATGTGCTCACCCCTGTCCTCCATGCAATACAAAGCAATGTAAAGCTGTAGGATTTGAATCAGCCATCAGGCAGTGCCCACTTTATTCTCCAAATGGAGCAGTGAGTTTTATAGTGACATAGAAAAATAAACATTGCTGCAGTGTTGATGCTATCTGTCAGACTCCACTCTCCAATACAATCCTGCCCTTCCTGATGAAAACAAGCTAGAGCTGCATGTATAGTAGATTCTTTTTCACTCGTTGTCTGCTATGACTTGCTCAAAAGTCCTGGAAATCCATGGAAGGTTTTCCCATCAATTTCCAGCTGGCTTGTGATCAGACCTGCAGTATGTGCTACACCAAAGCACAGACTGGAGTGGTTATCTCTGTCCAAAGTGAATAAACCTGTACCAGGAATAAGACCATATTTAGTCTACTTATGACACAGGAGATATGGTCACCTTCACTGACAGTGAAATGTGTCTCACCATCTGTCTTTGCCTTAGTTTTCTTTGTTAGATGGTGATCACTGTCTTTTGTGGTGATGTACTTTGTCACACACAGGTGGAAAACTCTGTTGAGGTGTGAAGTATAATCAACATTAGCCTGATGAATTCATGCAGAAAGAGAATCTGCTACAGTTAAGGGGTTGCTTATATGTCATCACAGTCAGTGCCTGTGCTGGGTGAAGTGGGAATGGATCTGGTCTCACATTAACAGTCAGAGAGGGTGTGTTGAGGAACCCTATGAAATACAGGCCTGGGGGATCTGCATCCTCTAACTGGTTCTATGTGAGCCAGCTGCAGCACTGGAGAAGTCACTGCATGGGAATATCAGAGCTGGTCCCTGCCTCCACAAGTGTGGATTTGGGGACAGAATAGCCCTGAAGTTACACATGCTCCCAGTCCTGTTTGCCTTGCCCTGCTTTTGGGTAATCCACTTAATGAAAGACTGGGTAAGGACAAGTCTTCACAAAGGGTTGTGGAAAGATGGGGCTGTGGAAGGCCAGCCCTGGATTATCACAACAGCAAAGCTGCAGTGCAGTCCGGTGGCTTTGATCACCTTTGTTATGAAGGGAATGTTTGTGCATGATTATGTAGTCATTATAGTTGCCCTAACCAGTTTCTAGAAAGCATGAACAAGACTGTCAAGAGACAAAACATGGGCCAGAGACAACATGTGGCTAGAACCAGGTTCATAGCTATACATGGAAATACAGGAAGGGAAGGGGAGTTCAGGAGACTAGCAGGTACAAAAACAGAACCCAGACCAGTATCAACATACTCCTCACACCTCCCCTGATCTGGCTTTTTGTACCTCCTAGCCTTTGTACCTCCCCTTGCTTCTCATGCCCTAGTAAATCTTTTCACCACACTTGTAGTGTGCCGTTTGGGCAAGGCAGTGATCACAGAGATGGCAAAGGGAGCACAATCTACCAGAGGATAACTTCTGCAGTGCTGGGAGATTCCTGGAACAAAAAGGCAGAGTATCAGCAATTGTATGGCCCTAGATTGATATAGCTGTCCATGAACAAGCAATCCTGCGGTCAAAAACTGGCAGAGCTGCCTTGGAAGGTCTATCACTCAGCCATGATTTGTATTGCTCAGACACAGCTCCAGATCTTGTCTTACAGCCTCCTAAGGGGTCAATACAAATGATTTCTTTTGGGACTGACACACTTAATTTCTTAATTTATTTTTAAAAATACTCAGTTTAATTTTCTTCTTGAAAAGCTGGTTTCCCAGTCACCTTAATTTCTGCCAAGAACAACTTTGAAATTCTAGGCATCCAGAGAAACACCTGCAAAGTATATGCTGGAGATCCTTGGCAAGATCTTCCTCTGAGTTAAGTCAGTGGTAAACAGCTCCAGTACAATCACTGCTCTGGCAATGTCAATAGATGTTCTATGTTCCCTCTTGATTGCATCAAAACCAGGATTGGGTTCAATGCTTGCTCTAGCTATCATATGTTGCAAGTAAGGAGCTTCTTTACAGAAAACACTTAGAGAAAACAGTGTTATAGGACATGTTACAGCAGTGGCCACAATAAAAATTGGATGAAAGCAGCTTTTCACTGAAGAGAAAACACTAATTTTACACTCTTAAGCAGGGGAAATATCCATCAGATGAAGCAAAGTCAGTTGACTGGCATTTATACTTGATGTAAGTCCAAAAGACAGTGTACCTGATTCTCAAACTCTGAGAAGGAGGGCACACCACTGTAAGGCAGAGATTAGGGGCTCAGAAATCAATCCATCTGATAATTTTGCTGGTGCTACAGAAAAAAAAAAAAAAAAAAGTCAACAGCATCATTGGATAGCATGGATAAAGGCATTAAGCATAATTTCGTCTTGTTTTATTTTTTTTCCCTTTTCCCCTTTCTTGGAATTCTATTACCTCTCTAGAGGATGTCACCATGGGAACAGAAGGGGTACAATGAAAGTGAGGTGGGCTGGTGGTAAGTAATAATAATCACAAAAGATAAAAATTAGCAGCTTTTGTTATTTGAAATGATAATTACTTGGTTACTTTTCAGTTATTGTGTCTGTCACTTAGGGAAGGACAGAATGAGGCTATTCTGGTTCACTTTATTTAAAATCATTAGAGGGATTACACATAGTACAGAATTCTAAAACCAGAAACACTGAGACAAAACAGTTAATCTGTAAGCAAAGCAAAACATTAATCACTGGAAATAATATAACTACAAAAATGCTGAACAACACTATTGTTCATGAAGTGCCACAGATGATGGTACATGGATAAACAAGAGGGACAGATGCATTTTACAGTTAGATTCAAATGAGGCATAGAGAAGATATCGATAGACACCTAGTATGAGAAATTGAAGAAGACCTGAAGGTAATATAATTCAAGTGACAGGATTACTGTGGATTATGTAATATTGCACATCTGTTTGGTTTTCATTTTTTTTACTAATTTTTTTTTAATTGCTTTTCTGCTTCTATTTGCATTGATTTATCATAGTGATTAAGGTAAACACTGGAGGAATGACCCATTACTTGAAACTACTGTCCCTCAGTCATAGTGACCAAAGGATTCACTGTGTTGCCCATCCACTGCATGAGTTAGTTTTGCAGAGAAAGAAACTCAGGCTAAAGTAAATCAAGTGACTTGCCCATACTCCTCTGGGCAAACAATTCACGAACTTTGTTCTACACAGGGCTGCAATCGCTGGCAATGGTGGCAAAGCTGAATTTACAACTTCTGAGACATCCGTCAGGGATGGCGAATGTTTCAGGTTTTTTTGATTTACCTCCCTAAACTGCTTTCACACTCTGTTCTTTTTATCAGAAAAGCAGTTACATGTCATACTTGCACTTCGTACAGAGCTGTATGGAGGACAAAGGCTACATATATTTTTCTGTCACTGGACACAGTGGAAGGGGAGCAGAAAGCACAGAGGCAGAAGCTGAAAAAGCAAAGTAAGAATGGCAGGGATCTCACAGGAACATACCAGTGGTGGACACTCTGTTTCTTTATGATACAAATTTGCTATCTGTTTCCCACAATCAGCGTAGATGTTCTGCACAAGAACAAAGAGTAGCAAACAAACAGGTCACCTTGGTTCCAGCAAAAGGCATTACTAACACAACACAATGTTACCCTATTTGTGCTTGAGATCCAGTCATTGATTAATTGTCTCAGTTGTATTTACTGTAACGCGCACTGGGAGTTTCCCTGCAACCTTGGCAAACCTCACTGTGCAATTAGCACTGCTTACTTTTACTGCCAGTTTTTAAACATTCCCATCTAAAACACACCTCAAACTGTTCCAACACATAAGGTAGACACTTTTCTTTCAGCAGTTTGGGGCATGTGCCAATAGGATTTAGTTCTGACAACTTGGAAACACACATACTGTTAAGCGTAAGAGTTGAAATGCCACACCTTTTCGTAATTCATTCTTCACTGATGAATTCAGGCATCTGCAAAGAAAAACACGTTTAGCTCTTGATTTTAACTACCTGCAGGAGGAGAACTAGCACCAAGTCTGAACTCTTCTGTGTTCTTAAAAAGCATGAAATAATGCAGACACTCTCTAAAGACACTGCCTTCCTGCAATATGCTGGTCACCCAGGTGCTAGACACTTGCCTTTCTTGGACAAAGTAATTAAAAAGGTGTTTGTTAAAACACATAATTCAAATTTAATCATTGCCCTGGATACTTAAGAGCAACTCATGGAACACATAGTGTATTGATCCATGGTATTTTTGCATTCACGTAAATCAGCAGTATTCATACTAATTTTACTAAGTTAATCAGCTGCCCCTATCACAGTTACACAGAACAAGCTGCGATCCAGCCTGTCTCTCCTATAAAGGATAAGTGGGACAGTTATGCAAATAATTTGTTTCTGCGGTACTTATTTTATTTACCAAAAACATTTAAATGCAGAGATCCACAGAGTACAGTCATTTCCTGTTCTACATTTCCACTAAAACACTGGTGTGAGGTCATGGTGAGCTGTTTGCAGAAGTATATTAAACAGTTGTCAATTAAAAATTTGAAAAAAAGTATATTGGAAACCAGAAAAACATTGAGGTCTGGCAGCAGCCCAGTGGTTTAAAACACTTTGAAACAGCTGTTCTAGAGACACAAAGAAAGTCTATGGTCTCAAGTCTGAACAAAGCTGTTAGCATATTGTGTTTCACTCTCAGGAAAAGATAGCTCTGCCATTACCCAAGATATGTGGGAATAGACAAGAATCTGTATGAAAATCTTCTAGCTATTTCCATTGTAGCTATTTGTTCATTGTGTGGTGCTAGAAATCAAGTTTGTCAGTCTACTTTTAATAGCACATCTTTCTATGGTCCCAGGCTCTCAGTGGCCTACCTGGTGGGCTATGTCTGAGGAGAGGTTGGCAGGGCTTCTGATATTACGGAATCCAAGCACCTGCAAGAAATAAAACGGGGATTGCAAGCTCCAGTTTTCTGATTACCTCTGTAGGTTGCTGGGGACCCCAGGAAAGTTGAAACAGCAAATCAACAATGAATCACAATATGGCTCTTCTGAAGGGTTTTCTTTAAGAACATCCTCTGCATAAGAAAGATTCACATATCTGAATTTTCACCTAACCAACTCAGAATACCAATTAAAAGAAGGAAAGAACAAGGTTAGGAAAATGCAAAAATTTCCTCATTCCTTGAAAGGTTCCCTGCACAGACTGATTTCCTGTCATATGTTAAGAGAGATCTCTCTACCTGCAAAGCACATGCTTTGTTAAATACAGTTTTATTGCATTTTACTCTGTGCTTCAGCTGGGAAATTCTAGCCCCTGTGCCACCTGCGTGCCATTTTCCCATTACCTGGCACACTGCATGGCAGCACACAACTGGTAATTGCCTGTGTGTGATAAGAGCAGATTGCTGACTCTGCTACTACAAGCTCCTGCACTGGGGCCAAGTACAGGTCGTGGGATTAGGATGAAAGCTCTCCATTTGATGACTGGCTGTTTTCCAGACATTTTGCACTGCTTGACTGGCAGGACACAATAGAAAACCTGGCTTTACATGAAGGAAGGTAAATAGAAACAGAAAAACTTGATGTGAGAACAATGTGACTCAATTAAAATTCTGTGAATAATTGTAGCCTTTGGATTGCATTAATTGTTGGACACTGGACAGAAGCTTAAGGACATGGATTGTTTTCCACTTCTTATTGTGGGAGAAATCTTGCCATTATTTTCTCACCGCTTAAACAGCAAGAACAGAAAGAGACCTACACCTTTCTTGACTGCAGTGAACTTGCATCTCTGAAATGAATCCCGATTTATGTATTAAATGAAGCAAACGAACATGTAAGCAATCCTTCCTTCTTTCCTCCGGGATCAGTAGGAAATAAACCTCAGCTTCAGGAGGAAAAAAAATATGTTTTAAACAAACAATTAAAAAGACTGAAATCTAGGAGAATTGTATGTGAGAAGATAAAGCAAATGAGAAAATTTTTTTCTTCCCATTTTAGCACAGATAGAAGTGATATCCAGTTGCTGAATATTGAGAAAACTCTTTGTTTAATGGAAAACAGAGTAAAATAGCTGTTTAGCTTTACAGAGTTCCCTTTGCAATTTCTCAACCCATGTTATTACAAATTTTCAGCACAAGCATTAACTCAAAACCCCCCCAAAACCTGAAGCAAAAATGAAGAGTGGAATTTACTAGATTGCTCTTCAGAAAAATGGGAAATTCTTAAAGGAAAATCAAAAGATAAATTGTTTGCTGATTAGGCGAGACTGGAGGAGGAAGGAGACTCAGGTTTGCCAATGCAGTTCCAAGAGGTGGGAACTGGCCTTTCTGCATTTGGCCATAGGACTGCAGCTCACCCAAACCTAAACCAAGGTCGGCCTTCTCACAGTCATTTTGCAGGCAGGCACAGGCTCAGTTGTTTCCAAGATACACAATGTACAAACACCATAAGTGAAGGCAAAAGAGCACACTTAAATGGTGGATTTGAGTGATTAAATTGCTTTTTGAGTGACTGTTTTTAAAAAAAAAATATTTTTTTTTTTCCTTTTAATCTCCTTGCATTCAAAATCCTTTAATGGACTTACTATTTCATATAAAATGGTGGACTGGGCTAACTGAAATATGCTTACATGCACATCCACTATCAGTTCTCCTATACTTTGCATGTTAGAAAATGTAAACAAAAGATTGCTCAGCTAAAAAACAAATAGAGAGTTCTTCTGTGTCTGGACACCGTAAAATTAGTCCTTTCTACACCTGCTGTCTTTCTCCTGCTTGGTTCTCAAGTGATAAGGACTTTAATGTTAATTTTAATGGCTCTTGGTCACATCTCTGGAGAATATTCTGGAGCAAGGTGCAAGTATGACTTGTGCCTTAAAACACCCATTTAAGATTACTAAGGGTGTTTTACCCCCTCTATATAGAAAAGAGATGAAGAGTTAGAGAAGAAAGCACCAACTCTGCTTTCCTATATGCCTGTAAAAAACAGGCATTAGTGCTGAAGTAACTGAAGTTAAACCACTCTATAAAAATCACTGCACCTGAAATCTGTACTCAGTTTTAAGCAGTTTCTGAGGATATATAGGCTGCGCAGTGCAAACCTCAACTACACTTGGAGATCAATTTGGCATTTTCCATCCAGTGTACATTGGCTGAGAATAACACAGCAATTGAACTGAAAAAGAACATTCACAGTTGTACACCATAGCCCTCTTCCAAGCTCTTTGATCCCATTTTTGTGTATTTCTGACACTGGGTCCAGATATGCAAAATGTAAAAGCTGTTGCTCTGTGTGCTATCATTCTCTCCTCACTCACTATTATTATGAAAAGATGGATTTTAAAAAAAGGAATGATAGTTCCAAAGAATGAATAAATGTTCATCTCATCCTCTTCCTTTTACCATCATCACTTAGGCATGTAGCAAGCATGAAGTGCATATTTGGAGACAGTTTTGAAGGTTGTCAGTGAATTCTCGATATCTGTTTAAAGCTGTAAAGTAGACTGCAAACGTTCCCCTATTTTCCTCTAACTTGAAATGTTAGCAATCAATTACTGTCCTAGAAGCCATAAAGCAGACTCACAGGAGCCAGATGATAGTGTACAATTCATCATATATCCATGCAGCCTAAGGAAAAGAGACACAAGATGAGAACTGGAGTACAGTTTTAAAACCTATTGACATTTAATTTTTTTTTTTTTTTAACTTAACAACCAAGTACGATAGTACATTATTTCTTTCCTGAGATGGAGATCTACCAAATTCTATCAAAATGTTGAAACTTAAGAATTCCTCTTGGTTGCTTCAGCAATATGTCTGGCCCAGTGCAGGAAGGCAAACAACATAGCAAGAGCTTGAGGAGCTGTATTTTCTTTCTGCTATAAATCTAATTAAATGCATGAGTCTGGGAGATGTGAAATGCTGTTCTTGGTACTTTTTATATTTAGTAATAACTATACCTAATTACAATGTGCCAAGGCTGGATCAGTACTGTAGCAGGTGTTACAGAAATCAAGAGAAAAAAGACTTGATTTTACACTGTAGTTGTATTTTTTTCTGACTTCAGCACTGTTATTCCTGGCATCCTCCAAAGTCAGCAAGAGAATAATCACATGCAGAGAGTTTCAGCTGTTTTACCAGTAAAATAACAAGAGTCCAAAAGAGTGCTTTTTCCATCTAGCAGCAAAAAACCTAGATCTGTTAGAAATATGTGAGATAGCCTAGTCCTGTCAGAGGAAAGTTTAGTTCAAATATTCCTAGCCATGCATGGTTTCTCAATATCAATATTAAATACATACTTGTGTCCCTGGGCTCACTTTAAATAGGGGGAAATACCACATATGGAAGAACCAGTGCATACTATTGAACACACAGAGGAGCCTTTATTGCAAGCTCTCTCAGACACAGAAAATACATTGCTGTGGTCTTGAAACAGCAGCCTCTGAAGCTGATACAAGCTTCCAGAGAAGCCCCATGCCTAGCATAGTACTATGTCAGCATGAGTACATGGGCATCTGGTATCCTGTGTGCTATAGCAGGATGTTTTTGTGTTGTTCCCACAAACACACCCCTGTCAGGTCTTGAAAGCTTATGCAGCATGTCCCAATACGTGTGGTATGGATATGTCCAGTATTTGTGCACACGTTTGTGCACACAGCTTGCATGTATGTAAATGTGCATTCACGTAGACTTTACTAGATTACTTGTCCCTAATATAAAGTGTATCCATTCAACACAATTTCCTAAAATGGATTGTGACCTTTCCAAGGAAATGATTATGGGAAACTTTCACAGGTAACAGTTTGTGTTCTTTTAAAATACCAACAGTTTCATACATAGGAGCACTGTAGAAAAAAAAAAAAAAAAAAGTGTTAAAACAAGCTGTATGACAAGTTGTAGTGCCACAGTCAGTTTGGACTCTTTTGCTTTCTGCCCTGTTCCATTTGTTTCATGTGCAATGCATACTGAAGACTAGAAAACCAGTGCAAATGCAATTAAATCCCTGAATAATATGTCTCAGTGATTTACTTCTCCAGCAGGGTGTGTCTCAGCACCTATCTTACCTACGTCTTATTTTGAGGCCAGTTTGTCCCTGAGTTCATCCAGCTTCAGGACTCATTGGGGATTCTTCCCTAAGAAGATTTATCCTGTAAAGAGAGAATACAGAAAATATCCTCATATTGAGGACATCAGGTATGTCTTTCCAAAAAAATGGTGGAAATATCTTTTTATCATTGCTTTAAAAGCCACAGGAAGCCCATCAGGCCTGTGTAGTTCAGCCTCTATGTAAAAGCCACAGTGAGTTCTCATTGTAAGATCACACTTCACTGTACCTCAAAGGTACCAGGAGAGCCATGGCCAAAAATAAGAGCACCTACAGCTCTAATCACATTTGGGATGGATTCATCCAACCAAGCCATATATTTATGCAAAATTCTGGCCATGTGCAGCACTCTGCTCTCACCTGACCTGTGTCATATTTATGACACATTGGAGCACCTCCTCAATACCTGGGAGAGACAGAGACAGAGGAAGTAGGGAGCAGGGACCAGCCTGCACACCGTGACATCCAGCCCTCTCCTTTCTCACATCACAGAAACACAACACATGTGACAACTCATCTCGGCTATCTGCAGTATGTTGGTTGATAAATACACATAGAAATCCTTCTGCAAATTAACACATTACTCCCTAGGAGACCAGGAGGAGAAGGAAAAACAATGTCTTAACACAGGTAGTTTTGCAACAATGCTTTGTCTTTTGAGACTCATTGATGGTGTTAGCAAGTGAGCAGGTAAGGGAGGCTGCAATATCTCTCAGGCTGTGTTCCCAGCTGGGTGGAACTGCAGGTGAAGGTAAGGGAAAAAGAAACATGAGGCATGTATCATTGAAGAAAAGGGAAATAAATAAACCTGTGTACAGTGAGAAATAAAGCATGAATCACAGTTGGAAATACTGTGTTTTCCTGAGGGAAAAAAAAAAAAAAAAAATTCAACTTTGCCCAAGTTTTAAAGAAACAAGATAATTTCAGATTAAATTGTTCCTAGGGTTCCAGTAGTTTCCATTGCTATTTCCCTTGAATCTCAACTCTGGTTTTGGAGTTGCAGGTGCTGACAGATCTAAGAAAGACTACCTGCTTTCCAGTGCATCTTTATAAGAAAGGCTTTTTCTAGGGAGTGAATAAGGAGTTTTGCAAGACAAGAAGGAAAGAGCACATAAAAGGCAGAAAAAAGCAGATCAAGATGTTTGTTTAAAGTGCATGCATATTTCTTCTGAAGTATTCAACTGCTAAACAGCTGACAGGCTTGCTGTGACACTTGACCTTTCAACTATTCTTCTCTCTACAATCCTATGCTTTAGAAAAGCACAGTTTGAGGGAATTCTGTCAACCTATGTATATTTTCCTTTCTTCTTAGGGAAAGAGGTCTCATTGGTGCCTCTAGTGATATTTCAAAAACAGTTAGCTCTTGGCTTTTGAACAAATATTTTTGAGAGTGCCAGAGATTCAAACCCCACAAAGGAAGGTTAGATAAAATTCATAGAAGTCTGTGCTCTGTCAAGAACACACACACACCCCTTACAGAAACACATACCACAGGTCAAAAAAGCAAAAAGAAAATTCAGAAATAAACCTTAACTATAGAATAAAAAAGCCTGTTGGATTTGTTCCAACAAAGCTGAGTCTAGTATAACAATACAACTTAAGTTTCAGGGAAGTACATCTCTGGTTAGTGTAAGATGTCAGAATGCAGGATATCAGCCTATAGCAGAGTGATACAGGATGCAACAGAGGAGAAACGTAAATCTTAGAGGTGTAGTAACTGAAGGGGAACAAACATTTTTCTACATACCTCAGTCCTGGATTTGACCCCAAGGAAAGGATATCCCACCAAATCAATATTTAAGAAAGAAAAACAGCACTGGCCAAAAAGACTCTACTTTCTTCAAAACATCATCATGGTAATTAATTCAAGATAGCATTAGGAGACTTGCAGAAATTATTTACAAATGCCATCACCATATTGAAGACCTAGTTCCACACCATTCATATGGGTAGCTTACATTCACTAATGGTGTACTTCTGAAGTCAATAGGGGTGCTCCCATGATGCAAGGTTTTTCCTTAGCTAGCTGATGAATTTGGCATTCCAAGTTTTGCACATGCCCTTTTTTTATATCTGTCCAAGCAAATAAGCATTTGCAAGACAAGATTCTAGTAATGTGTCAAATAACATCAACAGGGTTAAAAGATATTGACAATAATTGGACTAAGAATTCACAACGCCCAGATGAGAGTTTAAGAACGGTATGAAAACAGTTCATTAAGGAACATATGACCTGAACAAACAGGATAAAGAATGACAAGTATGTAATGTCAGTATGTAATGTAACTACAAAGGCAAATTAAGATACCTGGCAAGTACATAGAAAGAACACTGGAAGGGAGAAGATTGTTGTCTGAATGGGACAGTTGCTGATGACATTCCCCAAGAGGCAGACTTTCAGACCACCAGAAGGTTAGTATTTCATTCTGGTTTACCTGTGTGGATACTGCTAAACCTAAGGATTTCTAAGTTAAACTGCTTCCACGGAGTAGCTCTATGGTAGGTTTGAAGAAGAGTTTTCCCTTCTAAATATCTTTGGAAATTTAAGAAGCATAAATCACTTCTATGCCTGCATCTGTAGAGTAGACATTTTATTTTTTTCTCTGATGAGCAAGCTTCTTGGAGAAATAGAACAGAAGGGTTTCTGACTCCAGACACAGCATATGAGAACAAAGGGATGAATAGGATGCAAATTTTGTTCTTTCTCTTGAGGAATATAAGGTTATATGGATGCAATTTTGAGCTGCCTTGTCTTGATTCATCTGAGTATACTATGAATAAAGAGATCATATTTACATGTCAGAAAGAGTAGAATGATTTTGGTTCTTTTCTTTTGGCAACCAGTCCCCAGCTAAGCGATCCCACAAAATAAGTTTTGAGTATATTTGAAAATTATCTAATTGAATTAACTTTGGCTCAACATCCCACATAACAATACTGAAAGACACCAATATGATTCCAAAAAAGCTCCAGATGGATGTAACAGTGAAAAAGCAGTTACAAATTTTAGCGGGGAGGGAGAAAATTTCTGTGTGGATCCCAACTAATACAAACCTTTCTATTTATTCACGACAGTGAGAATTACATGATTTCATAGGCACATGGATAGTAACATGGAAATATTCAGCACAGTAGTGATGTCCAGATAAAACAGACTTGGCAGACAAAGACATCACTCAAATGTAATTACTTAGTTTGGAAATCAAATGACAGCAACATTTCAGTATGTACATGCTGTGCCTCACAAGTACAGTTGTGTGTGGATGCTGTGCTAAGACCTAACATTCTTCTTGATAATACTCTAGAAAAACACTCACATTGTGCCTTTGAAGGGGGCTTTCTTTGCTCCGCAGCTGCTAGTAGAAATAGCCTCTTCAGAAGGCTTCAAACACAGATGCTTTTCGCCACCCTCAGGGGAGTTTTATTTTATATAAGTGAAGAAGTATAACTCATCTTGCCAAACAATATAAATCTTTATTTATCTGCATCCATAGGCAGGCTGCCAAGGTGTCCAACTCCTACACCTGTCTTGCTTTCTTCGAGGGGAACTGGTGTCAACTGCTTAAAATTGCAATATAAAATTAATAGCTAAGTGGAAATGCTAATTTAGACAAAGTATTAAGGACATAGGCAGATAAGAAATCAAAGAAGTGCCATAAAACATCACAGAAACACACACAGACATATAATTTAATTATTATATTGTACGATCTTTGATGTGGAGGCTTTACATTTTACCCTATTCTGTCAATGGAAAAAAAAAGGTACGTCTTGTTATTACTTTCATAAAAAATCTTCTGGTGTCAGAAAATGCCAGCACTTGAGGTGATCATGAGCTGAAATTACAACCTCCTGTGCCTGGTTTTTGTGACCTCTGACTTGCTAGCTTTTCTTTTGTTTAAGCTAGCCTCTGCAACAGGAGGCACTTTCCACCCTGAAAGGACAGACTTGTGTTGAAAAGAGTGTGCAGCCATTTAGACTGCCTCAGTTACTTTGTCCTGAAAGAATCCATCCCACCAAAGGATTGCTGCTGCCTCAGCAGTCTGCTGCATTATGTTTTCAAGTGACTCATGCTTTAAGTAGTACACCCAGCAGTTCAGGCCAAGGCAGGTACGATATTCCAGTTCAGTGTTTTCTTAAAGAAAGCCCCAAAATGCTGTTGAGTACAGAGCAGTATAGTATCTTTAACAAGCCTCCTTCTTACAGTAGCTGGTTACCTGTTGCACCTACCACAATTGCAACTACAGCACACAAAATAAAGACAGTCACGGCAATTAACACTGACTGTCTCAATCCCAATGGTATAATCAGTAATGAGAATAAACATCAGTGATAGTTGTGCTGTAGCCTTAATGATCTAAAGAAACATGCAAAACAAGGTTTTTAGGTAAGTATTCTGCTAGACTAACTGGTATCATTGAAAAAAAGTCCTTCTCCAGCTTGTGGGCCTCAAAATCTTCCTTCAGACTGTGGTGCTAAAGCTGCCTAATTTTTTGTCTAATAAACATGGATGTTACTCATTCTAATACAACACATCCCTGCTACCCACAAAGTTTGTCTTGTATAAAGGTTCTGTGCAATATTCTTACCTACGAAACTCCCTTGATTCTTCGAAGCATTCTAACACCACAAAGATCACTGGAGTCTCTTTTGTCTTTCTGCTAAAATAACATACTCTGTCATAGTAAGGCATGATTTACAGACAAAAGGTAGCATCTGGACTGACCAATACAGCTGAGCAAGAATACCAACTGCAGGGAAGATCCTTGGCACATAGAGGTTGCTCAGGGTGTCTGTCTTGATAAATCAGATATAACATGATCCTTCCACTTAGGAAAATGATTCCAAATGTGCAATCAAAACCGGTGTCATTTTATTCAGCTATCAATTTCCCTCAGTAGTGCTTGGACTGACTACATCAATGCATCATTGTTGCTTTGGTACTTACTCTTAAAGAGAATTTTTTCTGGAATCCTCATTTCCATACTATTGTGCTGGCACATAATTTGTATTTTATTTATATGCACCCTCAAACCTTTTCTGAGCATCTCACAAGCATTCACCTTACAGTGCTCCAAAGAATCAGGAAAGTAGTTTTAGTATTCCCCTAATCACAGAAGTAAAGACAGAGAGATACAGTAACATGCCCCAAGTCACAACATAAACCTATATTCTCCTGGCTGGCCCTCCAAGTCCCTAGAGACATGTCATTAAGGCTGCTTTGCAATCAAAGGTAAGATTGCAGCAGAAATAGAAACACACAGATTCACTTTAATCTAGTTAAGGAGTCTAGGAACACCAGCATGAACTTTAGCAAAGGCAGTGTAGGTCATCTATAGACTATGAGTGGTTATTTATATTGCTAGCTTGCACTGATGTCTCTGATGCTGTACAATCCATTCTGCTCATAGAAAAACAAGCAAAGCTAAGTCTGTGAGGGCTGAAATTATCCTTCTGACTGTGGTTATACATAGCTACAGTCTGTTCCTACATGTTTGATGTGTACCTCACAAAGAGAGCTTGAGCCCAGCTCTCCCCCAAGACTAATACTTATTTTCTATCCATCTCTCACAGGAAGAAGACTGAATCCATAAAGTAGCTTTTTCAAGCACTGTTGGTTTTTCAAGCACACTGTTCCTGTCACATCCTAATCAGCATTACAGCAACTAACTAGTTCATTATGGGTGAGCTGTGAATGGCTGCTGTTTAGTATCAGAGGAACTCTATGTCAAATCTGTACAGTGAACAACTATCTGTCATACGGGCTGAGAATGCACCAATTGCTTTGCAGCTTCTCTTGGTAGCATTGCATGTAAAAGCAGTTGTAAAGGACACAACTGCTTAGAAGGACCATCAGCCAGGAAATTCCTGTATGGAGGAAGCCCTGGACAGGAAAGAAAGTCACACTCGGTAGTTGTGAGGAGGAAGGAGTCAGACTGACCAAAACTGAATGCGTTGGGCTTGCTCATCTTTCTGCCAGTGTTCATTTGCATTTACACCATGCATTTTCTCAGTGAGGTTTCTCTGGAGCTGCAGCTGAGTGCTGGAGCCATGAACACATTCCAGACAAGATGCTGCAGGCTTCTTTCTGTCAGCATTGAAAGCCCCACTAACAACATAATTCAGGTTTCAGTGCATATAGTTCCATTGCCTTGCACTTCGCTCTTCATCAGCAGGCATAACCCAAGAAAGGGGATGGGTGTTGGAGATATTTTCCTTTCACATATTCATCCATCTACAACATCAAACCCTTTAATGGATAGCTATCAGAGCTGGATGGCTTTGCCTTTGAACTAACTGCTGGCATGCCAAAGGATATGTTAGATGTTCAGGTGATTTAGTCTTTCCTTCAGAGACCCTGCATACAGCTCCTAATTGAAATATAAATGTTTGGCCTCTGTCAGTTCTTAAGTGTTCCTGGGATGTACGGATGGGGAAGGGAAGAAGAAGAAAAGGAAGAAGGATTGTGGTGGTGGCAGAAAGAGACTTGGATCAACAGTCAAATCTCTTTTCATTTTATCCCCCAGGTCATCTTGCACATTTTTATCTGTTCTGGCAGTGTAGAGGGTGGGAATCACCATTAGTAGTCTAAAGGAAACTCTCAAGTCAGATCAGGCTTGCTAATGTTAATGAAACTTTGGCTAAGTGATTTGCATACAGGGGAAAAATGTCCGAAAAATCAGTTTCTTCCTGATTTCACAGCTTTCAACCAATGGCATCATTAACACTGTACCTACTAATTCCGTCATGTAGCACCCTCAGCAACAACCTAGGCAGGCCCAGAAAAACACAGTATGACCATTAAGAACTGTAGCTAATGACTCATAAACAAAATCCCCTCTATAGAGGGATTAAGTCAGAGGCTGCCACCAAATAGCTACTGTCAATTTACTTAGAGATAAAAATTTCATTCAGGAGACATAGAGCATAAATCATGACCCTTTTGGGAAATCACAGCAGAAAGAACAGGGTGAAAACATTATTTCTTACCAGAAGACTTTGCTCTAGGCTGCTCTTGATATTATTCCTTCTCTAATGTAGGATTATAAATTCATTAACAGCAAAATTGTAATTCATTCAAATCTCCCAAAGTCTAGGAATCATTTTAAGTGCAATTTGGGAATATGTCCATGGTTTTATGATAGCATGGTATGCATTCAAATTATTATTAAACTCATGCTTGCTGAGACTTGTGAAGAAAGAAGAGTGATAATCTGCAAAAGATGATGGTTGTGATCGTTCCTTCAGTATTTTTTCATTTAGGAGCATCTTGCTGTGCATTAAGGCATCAAATAAATTGGTGCTCACTAATTTAGACTCTATTGAGAACTGAATATTGAGTAGCTCAGACTGTCATTATGTCCCCTTTGATTGGGAAGGGTTTTGTTCACACATGGTAATGGGTGGTTGTACTCCTTAAAGAGAGTGACACTATTCAAATATTTGCTGTGATGCAGAAGTAATTTCCTTTCTTTCTCAGTTACCTGTTAACCCTGTTACAATGAATCTTCAGTCTGATTTTCTTGATAATGAGCGAACGCATCCAATCATCCCTGTGGCAGAAATGGTGCTACAATAGGAAGAAAAACGTCAGCTTTATTAAAACGTCAGGATATATAAAAGCAATTCCAATGGTGTACTGGCTCCCGAATCTGTTTGTATAAATGGTACTGCCAAGTCCCATGTGGGACGATCTCAGATTTGACCATAGTAATTTCCCATTGCACCACAGAGGATTTTTACAGTGTAGTTTTGTTCTGTTCACCAGCCAGTGGAGAGGATGTGAGACCAGATTTCGGTTGCTGTTGGCACCCCCCAGATCCTGCCAGCAGACGTGCTGGGGTGCACGCTGAGCACTCATGAGGCTGGCACTTATGCCCAGCTGCCTGAGATCTTTAAGCAAGAGCTTCATCCACATGGCTCCCTTTGGTTAAGGAGGAGACGTGCTATGTCTGCTAGTCTTTCAACACAGGTTTTCTCTGAACCTCTGACATCATGATCTTTTTGGGGAATGGGGAGGAAAAGTGATTTCTTCCTGGAACTAGTGCTTTGGCCATCAGTCCTTTTTTTTTATCCCTACATCCCCAAGAGAGGGGAAGGACAAGAGCAGGGGAGGAGGCTGTGTAAGACTCAGAGCCACATTCAGCTGAGGCAGGCTTGTGCTGGTCCCTTGTGTGGGGTATGGTGCTCAGCACTGCCTGCTTCTCCGTCACCTTCTCACACAACCACCTTCCTGTCTACCTCAATCCAGCCTCTAAGTCTGATATGCCCTTCCTGAGACAAAACAGAAGGTCTTTCCCTCTCATCCCCAAGATTTGCTACCAAAATCATCTGCCCACACAGCCTGGAAGTCAGCTGATCTCACAAACATATATCATGGCTGCTTGTTACTGCTAGCAGTCATCTTCCCCATCTCTGTCTTCACATCCCTCCTTTGAATGCAAGCTCCTTGGGGCACTTACAACCTGCCTACACTATCTGAAATGTGTTGCTCACTGCACAGCATCATGAACAGCCTATGCAAGTAGGCTGAGGGAGAGTATGGGTTTATGATCCTATTTATCTGTGTTTATTTTTATTTTGTTTGAATTTATTTATTATTCATTTCCACTGAATTTTTATGGCTGCCAGCTGGATCCCAGATTGAGAGCCAGCAAACATCCCTGGGGAGTTTCCATGCTCCCTTCTCCGAGCATGTCTCTTGCACTGTGCATCACAAATTTTTTGAACAAGGTTTCTTCCAGTGCAGAGGCCAGAGATAGGTGAAGCCTGATCACTGGGTGAAGCCCGACCACTGGGTGAAGCCCATGGAGAACAAACCTCTCTCTCCCAATACCCCTGGTAACTAATCTGAGTTTGTTCCAAACAGTAGCTCATATTTGTGTTATTACTTTTAAGGTCCCTCCCTTCATATGGAACTGTGAATACTGTTGTAGCACTTCTCAGTGCAGACTGCCTCACTGGCAAATGAGAATCATCTTGCTATTTCTATGCAAATGGCTTTAATTACATTATTATAATCTGTTATTAGTAAAAGGCCTCAGCAGAAAAGTCTGACACTTCTTTAAGCTCCACTCCAACAGCAAAGCTGCTTTTGTAAGCCTACATGGCAGAGGATAGGAATTTCACATGTCTAGACTGTGCTGTGCAAGAATTTCACAAGTGGAAAGCACCATAATTCAAATACTCATCAACAATGCAATAAACTAGGTTTGAAGTATGATTCCAACAAAGTAACATTATACAGTAATTTTTGTACAGAAATTGAGACTGGAAATGCAATCACTTTCCCACTGAAACTGATCACAGGGAAAACACATGTTAATAGGACAATTTGGCCAGGAATACATCACTAATATTGTCACCTATACTGTGTGTTCAACTAAATCAGACATGAGGGTTCTTGGTAGGAGCTATGCTGTATAAAGCACTGTCTTCACTGGCAGAAGTATACACACAAGCTGAGCTCTAATTATGATTTTAAACAATTGGGAAAGTTTGTGAAAACCCATGTGCCTCGGCCACTCAAGGTTATATTTAGGCATCAAAAAAAGTGATCTGACTTTTAAAGGTGCTGAGCAAAGTACCCCCAACTTCAGTCAATTAGTGGCATATATAATTTAAAAGTGTATCCTACCACACAAACATAAAAATGCAGTTGGCCAGATTGCGAGCTAGCACATGAGCATTATACCAGTTGGGCTCACCCTGATATTGCAAGAGATTTTTCTGTAACTATGTATGGTTTTGGGTGGCTCTCAAGCCCTGCTTGCATTTTTGCATGCCCTCTGCCAAGCACAGAACAAGTCCATCATCCAGAGGAGCTGTTTGTCCATTTTTCAGCCCTGGCTTTGTTTTTAGGCAGTTTAAATGTTTCAGGACTTCAGCACCGCTGAATATAAACTAGTAGTAGTGTTTTCATGCACATGGTATAAACATTATCATCCAGTGAGCTGAAAACATTATCATTAGGAAGAAAAAGAAAGGATTTTTCTGTGATCTAAAAGCACCATGACACGCACAGAACCTGCACTGGGTATTCCAGAAACACAGGCAAATAGGGCCCTTCAGAAAGATTACTTTACCAGTTATCAAAGAAACAGAAACACCACAGATCTCTTCCTAAAACAAATCTCGGTGTGTGTGTGTGCCCTTTTATTGTCTATCTGCAGAATAGAGATGGATAAACTTCAGAGATGTTATTTCAGCAACCACTTTGGAAAACAGTTTCTAAAAACAAAATGAAACATACAATTCTGAAAATACATTCCAATATGAATGGACAAGGTGGACAAATTCTACTTCTTTTTTTCCCCCATAAGAAACTTCTGAGAAAAAAAAGCCTTTACTACCCAAATCAGGTTTTGCAACTCACAGCTTCTCTTATGTTTCAAAGTCCTTTTCACATAAGTGAACAAGCTGTAAGAGAAGAGAACTATTTCACTTACACTGCTTCTGCATCCTCATGTAGACATCCATCTGCACCACCTCAAGCAAAGAGGATGTAAAGAACATTCATCTACTCTGCAGACCTTCTTAGCTGAAAACTCCTGGCAGTTTTTCTCTCATAGTGTTCTAATAAAAAATCAGAAGGAGAGGGCACTATCCATCTCACAACCCCATCTTTTCTTCAAGTTCTAAACATAAACCATATGTGACTTCTATTGCTTCCTTTTCCTTTGCATTCTTTACAGATGCTGCATCTCTAGAAATACTTCTCTCAAAATAGTCCCTCTGTTTTGGTTTTTTTTTTTTTTCAGAAATGTGTTTTTAATTTTGATGTCATTTTTCCTGGAGTTTAAAGGGAAGCTTTAAAGATGACCTAACATAATGACTGTGTGTTTTGTAAACACACAGGGAGAGGAAGAAGTGTTGGCAAATAACAATGCAGGCTGGAACACAAATAAAAGTAATTTTAAAAACAGTATAAAAATATAGTTACTCGCTTCAAAGAAAAGCAATCAGGTTTAAAAACAAATTCTATTCAAACACTGTTAAAATTTTATGAGTTTTATTATAACACTATCCTCAGATTGGCACACTCCATACACACAGCAGAAGTGTATTTCCAAACATTTTCAGTCATGTTAAACAATCTGTCTCTGAAAGAGCACGGAGAAAGCTGAAGGAAATGAGATTACTGGAAGAAATGTGTAAATGGTCATGCTGACTATCAGAATCTGGACTATCGTAAAAGACAGGGACTGTTAGGGGAGAAGAATTCCTACTCCAGATTATCAAGATAGACTAAGTGGAAAAAAATACCGTATTAAGAATGGTTTAGAGGATGACAATTTTGTTCTGTGGAAGTTGAGAAGTTTCAAAAGCTATTTTTCTTAATTAGCACAAAACCAAAACCTTTCAAAGGCTTTTGTGAAATACAGTGGTAAAGGAAGGTATGTTTTCAGAAAGAAAGTATCAAGTGTTTGATTCAGGTCCTTCTGTCTTTTTCTTTCATCAGAAAGAACCAATAAGACCAGCACATCAAAACTCTTCCTGTTGAACATTTGATCGTAAATGATGGGTGTAAATGTTTGTGCTTTAAAAAAATTTGCTCTTTAGAAAAACAGTTATACACTGCCGAGAATACAGCCTGCAATCCATTTACAGAAAGGAAGCAAGGAACAGAGAAGGCAAATGGTTGCTCAAGGTCACAGAGAAAGTCTTTTGAACCCAAATCTCCAAACAATACAATGCTTCAGTTACAAGAACAAGCCTCCTCCCACTGTCCCCAAAACTGATGCAGGTGCTGGAAGCACACATCATTTTTCTCAAAAGCTGCCAACTAATATAAGAATTATCACTTGCTGTTAAAGTGTTTCAGATCCCTCTTTAAGAAATGTACTATTTATGCTCCATAAGAGAATTTATTGCTAGCAAGAGGGTCAGCACCAAAACTGCACACCATCAAAATGCCTCTGTGAGTGGGAGGAAAGATTTTACCATATATATTTCTTGAGGTACAAGAACATAAAGGTAGGACTTGACCTCAGCAGTGGTTATAGATGGGAAACTTGAAACATAAATGTTTTCTTACCAGGCTGTCTAATGACAGATACATTGCTGAGATTGTCAGATTTTAAAGTATGCTGACTTCTTAGGATAAGTACAAAGTGTCCCAGATACAGATATCTTTAACTCACCAACTGCCTGTGTCTTGAGGCAAAGTCTAGTAAGATTTTTCTTAAGAAGAATAAGCAGGAACTTTTTTAGCCAGTGAACCTGGAGTAACAAACAATTTTCTTCTGTTTCACATGAACATGGCAGACTTCACTCGGTCCAAGGGTCGAGGTGCAGAAGACAAACCCTTAGTTAAGGGCTGCACCTCAGTCCTATGTGGGGATGCACTATCCCTGCCTGTTGACACCCATGGGAGGGCAATGGGCTTGTGAAACAGCAGCCCTTTACAGCTGAAACTGCACTATGAGAGGTAGAGGGGTGAAGCAGCCATTTGTGGGCAGAAAGGACTCTTCTCCACAGAAAACAATAGCTGTGGCAATCCCAGCACCCCAGACTACCCATGACATGGCAGCTGCCATTGCCAGCTCACTGAACAGAGTCTGGCCCAGTGACTCACAGAAACTCAAACCGAAGATTTGTTAATTGACAGAACTTCCCAAACTGAACAGAAGTCCTGAATTTTCAGTGCTAGTCCCTCCTCTCTGCTCCCTGGCCATGGTCACTCTCCCTTACCCATTTCAAGCTATGCAGGACTAGCCACTACTGTTTTTCAAGAGCAAAGGACAAACATTCCTTCCCAGAAGTTTGTTTGCTAAGTGGCAAAGCCTCCTTCCTTGTCTTTTAGCGACCACCTTTGTTTTATGTTAAATACTGTCAGCACAGATTAGAGCCAATATGGTTGAAATATTGACAGTACATCAGTCCCTGATACTACTGGAAGCTCTGTTTCCCACCTTAACTATGTATTTGGTCAACTCATTAAGTAAGTCTAATTTTGACAGCTTTAGGCTTACAATATTACATCACTTTTAATTGCTTACCAGATGTAAGAAATATAACTACATCTATTCTTTCTGTGACTTGTAACTTATATGCACATAATTCTAGCCAGTGAGGGTCTGTGAAAAGAATGTAATACACTGTAACAGCCCCATCCACTATGCTTTCCCCAACCAGCCCACCATGAGAGCAGTCCACAACTATTCTCCCTAACTGATGGAAGTCGTCTTCCATCCCAAATCTTGCACTTCAAACTCAATCACATCTCCCAGGGAAATCACGGTTGCTTTTACCAAACAAATGTTATGGGTTTTGGCCCAGGTTTACAAAACCATTAGTGGTTTACAGCTGAATTAATTAGAGGGAGGGGAGGATGCTTACATTGCCCCTTATGTTGGGATCTCCTCCAAAACGTTTACCTGTTTGAAACACCTGTGGTTTTTATGTTTCTGTGTACTAAAGAATATGTTCAGCAGCTGGGACTGCTGCCATTTTGTGAAATTGGGTTAATGCAGTCACCTACAAAAAAGATACTAAACTGGTTCATGGGAACTTATTTTAGATTAAAGGAAAACAAATAAATAGCCTTTAAAATACCATTTGGGGTGGGGGCGAAGCAGGATTGCTTTTTGTATGCAGGAAAACCTGATGCTATTTTCTTTAATTTCCATGAATTTCCATCATTTAAGCTTTTTTATCTCCTCTCAGCTCTGCAGAAGACCAGACCTAAGAAAGAAATCCAGGCCAGCAGGCAGAACATTATTTTGATCACACAAACCCGATTAAAAGTAGAAAAATTAAAAGACTAAAAGCAGAGAGAACTGCAAAAATGAAAGCAAAAGAGAAAAATGTTTTGCCAAGTCTTGGCAATGAATAAAGTTGAGATTCTTAGTTCAGGATCAGCAGACAGTCAGGGTTTTAAAAGTGGGTAAACTAATAAATCTTTGTGGGGATGAGGACAAGACATACGGAAAGACAAGGAACCATGTTTGAACTGGGCTGACATGAATTTCTCTCATGAGAAAGTGGCACAAAACAACAGAAGTGTTGCGAGACCAGATTAGATTTTGGATTGAAATAACAGAGCAACTGCCGTCTTTACTGATCTTTACCAGTTTGGGAATCTGAAAACCCAGGGGAACACTGAGCAAGCAGGGCTCAGACAGGGATATCGGAGTTGGGATTCCCTCAGTCTCAACTCAGGGCTTCAAGGGCATGAGAGTCTCTGGTTACAGGACAGCAGCAGCTCTGGCAGATCAGGCGTGGTTGAAGACTTCATTTTTAAGCCTTGCTTGTCTTCCCTGGCCCAGCATCACTTGCTGATTATCACCAATTCACATGGGCTCATGTTTATGTCTGAGAAATAGTATATCACAAACTTTCCTACATTAGAAAGAAATGGCTGAATTGAAGCAGTAGAAAGGACAGCTGTAGGGCATCTTTCTGCACTGATTTTCTCTCATGGCAGTTCCAGATAGCCACTGTCAGCTCTCACAGTGCTTTGCAAAAATAAGTAGTCTACTGTTGCTGTAGCAAAAATCATGTTTCTATGAGCATTATTTTTAATTTCAGCCATGAAGCAACAGTCACTGTAAGGCACAGATTCTTCCTCATGCCACTTGCAGCCCAGAGCAACAGTGAACAAAAAGCAGAGCTGTATGTGCCAAAGGAGTTTGCTCATAACTGCAGGGTGATGTGAATTGTCCTCTGAAATTCATGATGGAAGTCACTCTGACTTTGAGGCCAGTTTGTCAAAATCACAAAGGAAGCACTGTGACTGCGATTGTCAGTGAAGAGTTGGTGGGGGGGGTGTGTGTGTATAACTAACACGTGGAGATGCAGTGTGTACAGTGGAAGATGCCTGGCTTGGTGCCACTGTATGCTTTTACCTTCGCAGGGGCTCACACTGAATATTAGGCAGCAGAAAAGGAAATAACGGGTTTCTAAAGAACTGAATGCATTGGTGAAAACAAACAGATGCACACAGCAGATTTCACTAACTGATAATCCAGTTCATAATACTGAGTTATCAGCTGCACTACAGAAATTACTCTCCCTTGACCTTTACCCAGGAGGAAAGACCAGGTAATTCTTAACCCATGCTCATTAAACACTGCTGGCAAGTTCAAGGAAGCTCATGTGACTAAGTTGTTGTTGCTAAAGCACTGCCTTCAGCTAAGGTCCACAGTGCTTATGGCATTAAAATTATTCCAAACCTGTAAACACACAGCAGATACTCACATTAACGCAAGCCTGGAGCTTGTTGATTTGCTTCTGTGTGGTGACCAGCAGGTCTGATGCAGACCACCAGTATTGCGGTTTGAAGAGACTGGGGTAAGGCAAAAGATGACCTAACAACTCCGACACACATGCCTGATGACAAGTAATAGATTCAGCTTCTTTGATGTCAAAGAAGCCCAACAGAGCCCAACTTAGCTGGTCAGACAAATAGTCACCATGTGTATACAAGATAAAAATGTTCATTTGGCAGGGGGAGGGGGTCTGTTCTCTTGTAAATTCAGAGTAAATTTTTCTGAAAAAGGAAATTTACATTTTTCCACTCAAGTTAATATTACAGTTTGTGTGTGCTTTGGTAATACAATATTAACATTGCATTATGCTGTTCTTTATGTATCAGATGAAATGAGTCCTGAGATAAGGCTTTCTGCAGAGAAATTAATTTTTCATATTTACTGAAAGGCACTTGACAAGTGTTAGACTTCCCCCCACCCCGAAACTTGCATTGCACTTTCTCACAAGTAGTGAAGTGGCCTTTTTTCCCACCCAAATTCCATGTAACAAAAGAGAGGCAATTGCGCTCTCACAAGAAACTATAAACACGCTGTTAATACAAGTACCCACTCCTTTGAAATGTCTGCTTCTTGCTAGACAGACTCTGCTGTTTTTGTTGTGCGTTATGTCAATACAGAGAATCTGAAGTATTTCAAGAGGTGGTCTAGAAGAGGCACTAATGCACAGGAATGGGCACTAAGATATTTTTCCTACATTTGACACAATCAAGAGAGCCCCAGTAACTCTAAATCTGTAGTGGATGGCAATTGACATCCTGTGGCTAAGGAACAAGTTCCAGGTTTAGATGCTGACAGTTATTTACTCAGACATAACTTCTTTAGCCCCATGGGTTTGTTTTTTAAGGTTGGAGCTGTCACTATTACCTCCAGCATCAGCCTGTAACAGCCATATACATTGCAAAAAACATGAAACACAGGCAACACTCCGTATCAAGATGCCCACCTCTAGAAGGGATCCCAAGTCACTGGACTTCTATGATGGCTAGGCAGCCTTGTCTGAATGCGTTACAACTAAGCAAAGCACAGTTGGCAATGGATGACATGCAGTTATCATGACATTTTGCTAATATCACAACAGTTTTAAGGTCTGATGTTGCCAGTCACTAACACATTATGTGACAAACACTCATTCAGCAACCTGAAATTAATAAAAAATCGATTATTGCTTACCAATATGTGAAAAGCGGATGACTACACTAGTTGGGCAAAGGAAGAAACAGAGAGGTGAGATTTTGTAAAAGTGATTTTTAGCTAGTTGTGTTTGTGAAGTTTAATGACACTATTAAAACTGTCTGGACTCAAGGGTACCATAAAGTATTATATAAATTTAACCTTGGTTTTGTTTTGATAGACAAAAAGTGGTGAAGTGAGTGAGTTGTATTTATAATCTCCATTTTTATTCAAATTTAATGTTATTTATGTTTTAATATTGTGGCAGGCATATACGTAAGGTGCTACTTGTACTGTTTCTTTTCAGTGAAATGACATCAAGTAAAGCTGGGGTTTTCTGCTCCAAAACACACATCAAAATGATAATCACCTCTCTTTAAATTATTTTCATTAAGGATTACTTTTCACTTCACACCTGAACTTAAAAATTTACCTGATAATATGAAATAGGATTTTCATACGAAGATTTGTTGGATACTTGAGTTGAAAAGGTTCATTAAGTTGAAAGAGTAACACAAATTTCCTCTTGCATTTAAAGGATAAAATTGTCACAGTTTCATTCAATGGGTGAGAATAGACTTTGACTGATCTAGGCTAATATCTCGGTCTGTCTTTATTTATTAAATAGATTGGCTTTATTCAGGAAAGGCCAATCACAATCATATGATTACCCACCCTCATGATTCGCTGGACACTGATTTCAGCTATTCATGCCACACCAGCAGAATCAGACCCAATGTTTTGGAATTGTTTTGTGTCCCACCAACCACATTTTTCTCCCACTAGCAAGTAGGTTTTTAGGACAGATACGAGGCAGATTTCATTTTTTTTTTTTAGCTGTCCTTCTTCTAATTAAATTTGACCTTAATGGAGGAGAAAAAACAAAGGCAGAAAAATAATCTTTCTTGGTGTTTCTGCCCACAAGGTACAACATGTTTTTTGAATTTAGGATAACGAAAAGCGTGCTGGATTGATTCCAGTTACTTGAGTTATAGAGGGAATATCCATCCCCAAAATAGCTTTCATGGTTGTTACTTGCCAATTGACACAGATTAAGAACAGATTGATTTTCATTTGATTTCTTCTTTTCTCAGGTCTCTAATTTCATATTTCTGCTATAGGTTCCCCATCTTATTCCCCACCTCCTTCACTTCCTTGCACACTGCTATAAAAAGGGGCATTTTCTTCCTTCTTCAGTGGTCAGAAGTTTGATTCAGAGCTTGAGTATGACTAATGGAAAATAACTTTTACAAATTTAATTGAGCAAAGAAAGGTTTGGAAAGGATTTTCAGCATCCATACTTATTTTTGTTCTGATGTGGTTTTTGTGATTGTTAGGGAATATTTAGTTAATTCTACAGAAAAGAAAAAATTGGGTTTTCTGTACCTTTGTCTTTGCTAAGAAAAAAAATTTAATCTCATAGAAATTTAATCTCATAGAAATATTCACCTTCCCCAACTAACAGCAAACATGAAAATTAAAAAGGGAAGTACTTGGTAGATCTACAAAAAAAGGGGGTTTTAAGACAGAGCTAGGTGAAATTAACACACGTCTGAGTAAGAGAATTTGTTTTTAAAATCAGGCACTATGTCTGGAAATAAAACTGGTTTTGTTCCATCTTCCCTGTTATATAAAATTCATAAAAATTCACCTTGTCACTTCGATGGCTACTTGATCTCACGTGCCAGGAGGCCTTCCTCTTCGTTGCTCTCGTTGTGGCAATCAGAGAGGTATGTGGATTGTAAGAGGGAGTAGATTTACAGAGGAAGGAGCACATGATGCGAAGTTCAGGATGGTTGATATGAAAGGATAAAGAGGCCATTTTAATCACTCACATGTTACTTAATATTTTTTAGGAGCAACAACTCCACTCTGTACTCAAGCACCTTTTATTGTAAGTTAACCAGGTTTTCAACGTGGGGCTGGAACAAAGAGTACACATACTAGAACTTGCAGTACAGGATCTCTAAAAACCTTGCATACATTGCTGAACAGCAGCTTGTAAAGGAACAGGTCAGCTCATTTATTTCTCTATCACTTGACAGTTCAAACAAAACATATAAATAAGATTGTTAATGTTCAGCGGTAGTGAAGAGCCCAAGCTTGCCTAGGACAAAGAAACACTGCAGACCTATTTCTGTTGATGGGCAACTTAAAAAGTTATTCTGAAATCCCATATATTTACTAAAATAAATGCATCAAGGTAATGATCAGTTATTTTCTAAAGCATCATTAAAAGTATAAGATGAGAGGGGTAATGTGGTAATGTTGTGGGTTGGATTAGACAACAGCAGAAAGAAATTAAAAATAAATTTCAGTAGATTTAGCAAACTATTGAGGAATGGTGTAGAATGGTTTAGGACCATTTAGGGATGAATACCACAGATCTTCACAGGCCATTAAGTTAGCATAAGCCATAATGTCAAGAACCTGCTGTAAAGAAGCTTACAGCAGTTTCGTAACCATGACCAGACACGGCTTGTATTTAATAGGCAATTAGTTACAGCTTAGTGTGACAAGTATACTTTTGTCTCTAGATCAAGCCGCCAAGTTCTTTTATTTTATTTTCCTCATCACAACTGATGAAGAAATAAGAGAAAATTAAAATGCAAAGGGACAAGCTAGGTACAATTGCCATGTCTGTGCCATGCTGGGTTGAAATCTCTCAATGGACTGTCTTGCCTCATATAAGTTATTTGCATGCCCCTGGAGTGTCATTTGTTCCTTATCCCTTTATGTAAATTCATGCAGTTATTTGGTTTGTGAACAGCATGCTGTTAGTTTATAATAGCATTCAGCCTTTGTTGAACACCTCTCTCATAAAATTGGCCTATCTCTGCATATTAATAAACTATTTTGTTTCTCTGGACTCCTCATTAACGGAGGAGCAACTGATCATGCCCAAGAGTTGCATTACTGCTATTCAGCTCCTACCTCTCCCATTAAGTATTCCCAGGCCACTAGGTCTGTGGTTAAGTAACATTACCATAAATTTTCCAGGGGCAAGACTACAGCGCAAACGGACTCCTGGAGAGAAAGAAAGGTGCCCTAGCTAATGGCTAGGCTTACACACTCTGTTCTGCAACTCCTTCCATATTCAGGGGACTTCACCAGCTGCTGAAAACCTGTTTGAACAAGGGGTGGTCTTGGGGTCAAAGAGAATCTGCAAAGTAAGTGTCATCACATATTTTGGCAGAGATAGTGCTAGGGGAAGAAGAGACAATGTAAGACTAATACAAATCAAGAGATTTAAAAGTACTGAACAGCACTGGTGAAAAAACTGACAACTGTTTCCTCAGATATTTGTGCAACCTGCTGAGGGAACTGTATGCTAAAAAGTCTCATAAAACAAAGTTTTAACAGCTCTGCCTGTCTTGTCTGCCTCTGGTAGAATAACTAGATTTTACTTCAGTGTGACTCCTTTCTCAGACAAAAAATGGGAAATCTTTACTTGTGCCTATATCTGCCTTCAGCTATGACTTTCCATATACTACTGATGTACAGTATCTGTCCAGTCCCAGAAACAGAAAGCATATAAACTTATCAAGGTGCTGCTGCACCTGAGCTAATCAGTGGTAGGCCTAACAAGCCCAGGCAAAACCCTTCATTGGGACCATTTAAGAATGAATACTACAGATCTTCACAGGCCATTAAGTTAACATAAACCATAATGTCAAGAACCTGCTGTAAAGAAACCTACAGCAGTTTCATAACCATGACCAGACAGTTTTCATGCTGTTAGAACCCAGGCAAGCACATCTGGAGTACGTGGCTGCACCATCTCCCTTTGAGCCCTGCTGTGCTCTGCTCCACTGTGGATGTCCTCCTGTGGACATTCTCCATCTCACCTATGTGTTGTAAGCTGTTGGGGTGGTGAAGGGATGGTGGGGGTTTCTCCTTTTATATCCCTCTGGAATTGAGTTTAGAACCTTTAAAACCTTTGATGGATCATGTCTCACAGGATTACAGTAAATAACTGCATAATGGCGTAATAGGGAACACATTTATGTCATAGAGGCAATTTTTTCTAGTTGTAGGAAGTATTTGGAAAGCAAACTATGAAAATGAAAGGGTACATTTGTACTAAAAACCTAATTCAAAAGTTATAGCTGTCCAGTGTATCAAGTAATAGATAAAAATACACAATTAATGTGACCAATCAAAAATAAAGTCCTTTCCCCCCCTCCTCATTCAAGGGTAATAATTCTTTAAATAGTTTCAAAAAATGGTGAGGCTCACTTGTGGGAGGGAAGGAGACAAGAGGAAGAGCAGTTATTTCCTTTCTCTGAACTCTTTGTCATGCAAAGAATTGAGCTCCAAAATTCTCAGATGGGTTTCCCCTGTGAGTCTGTGTGTGTCTGATGGTGCTCCTGAGGCAGCTCTCCCACTAAGCCTATCCTTCTCACAGCAACATACAGGAGTGGCTGCTTTTGCTACAACAGCAACCAGGGCAGTAAATGGACTTGTGTAAAACTTCTATCATATTCAAGCTTTGCTCTGTTTCTTCTAGGCTGTCACTGCTCAAGTTAGTTGCTAGCCTTGGATTGACCAAAACAGGTGTGGCTCGCAGATAATGAGTCCCCAAAGGACCCACAATCCAAGTAAATACAGGCTGATGGACAGAGAGTGGTTGTTGTTTTATGAAGTGGAAGAAGGGGGCTGAAGTCTGGGGCAGAACAGAAAGGTGAAGGCAGGCCTCCAGGCACTGAGCCCTGATCCCAGTCACCACCTCTGCCTCCCTAGCACAGCTTCAAGCCTCCAACCCCAACCAAAGCTGTCGATATACTGCATGCTGCCAGCTTTTTGGAAGCCAAAGCATCTGACTGTCAGCACACAAACCATAAACACCACCACCTTTTTTTAGGTGTTCTGTGACCTGTCCAAGTTAGGTATTTTCTCTCATGAGCATGAAAACATAGAAATGTAGTTTGAGGGTTTTCGCTCCCTCTCCCTAATGCCACTGTTCAAGGTGGACTGTTGACACAGAAGAGGGAGAAATTTCTTTGAAGAATCACAGAATCACAGAATCAACTAGGTTGGAAAGGACCTTGAAGATCATCCAGTCCAACCATTAACCTAACACTGCCAGTTCCCATCTACACCATATCTTTCAGCGCTATGTCGACTCTACTCTTGAACACCTCCAGGGATGGGGACTCCACCACCTCCCTGGGCAATCCATTCCAATGCCTAATAACCCGTTCTGTAAAGAAATACTTTCTGACATCTAGTCTAAACCTCCCTGGCACAACTTGAGGCCATTCCCTCTTGTCCTATCACTTATTACTTGGTTCAAGAGACTCATCCCCAGCTCTCTGCAACCTCCTTTCAGGTAGCTGTAGAGGGCGATGAGGTCTCCCCTCAGCCTCCTCTTCTCCAGACTAAACAACCCCAGTTCCCTCAGCCGCTCCTCATACGACATGTGCTCCAGACCCTTCACCAGCTTCATTGCCCTTCTCTGGACACTCTCGAGTAATTCAATGTCCTTTTTGTAGTGAGGGGCCCAAAACTGAACACAGGAATCGAGGTGCGGCCTCACCAGTGCCGAGTACAGGGGTAAGATCACTTCCCTGTCCCTGCTGGCCACGCTATTTCAGACACAAGCCAGGATGGCATTGGCCTTCTTGGCCACCTGGGCACACTGCTGGCTCATGTTCAGCCGGCTGTCAATCAACACCCCCAGGTCCCTCTCTGACTGGCAGCTCTCCAGCCACTCCTCCCCAAGCCTGTAGCGCTGCTGGGGGTTGTTGTGGCCCAAGTGCAGCACCCGCCATTTGGCCTTATTGAACTATTGAAGAAGTGTTGACTGGGAGTGAAGCTGGCAACTCCAGACCAGTTAAGGTGTATGATGTTCACAAACACTTCAGTGGTGAGGGCCAGACATGTAGCAGACAGCAAAACATACCAAAATTGGCAGGGAAAACAAAGAATGTTAGATTTGTGGGGAGTGTTTGACTTTCTTGAGGCAACATACAGTTTTGCAGCTTAACTATACAACCTGTAGAAATGTGTCTCTTTGTATAGTCATCTATTTATCATGAATAAAGCTTAAGACATCCTAAATTTCAGCTTATTAATGCATCAAACGCAGTTTTCTTGTGCTCATAAGCAACAAAATAGTCTTCCAGGAGTAGAAAAGGAGGTAAGCCCACATGGTAATACTTCTGATGTGAACAGTAGAATGAAAGTAGCTGAGAAGCTGCCATATTAAACACAGGCAAATTCTGTTTATCTGTGCTTGTCCCCTGTCATACTAATGACTCCATACCAGAAACCTATTATATTAAAAAAAATGTCAAAGCAACCAAAGGGAATCAATGCCAATACACAGAGTTATAGACATACAAAACCAGTTTATTCAGAGTTTCTTTCCTTTCTACGTGGAAGCCCCGTGGAACTACTGAGAACTTTGTTCAGTAGCATGCTTTGTACTTCACTGACTTGGATTTTCTGTGTCTATGTTATTAATGGTAAGTAGCTGGTAAATGTGAAAATCATTGCACATCGAGATAATACATAACAGTACCCACTGTTGTAATATAAATCTCAAAAATTGATTCTTAAACTAGCTGAGATGTAGTCTAGGGTTGCTTGTTCAGGCTTAATTTGACTTATCAGCTATGATACCATCTGTATTTGAAGAGAAACAGCTGCATTTTCAGTTACTAAAGCTGACTTGAGCACTTTATAAAAGAGACCAGGTGAATCAACACAGACATCATCTCTTTCATATTCGTTAACTGTCCCAGATGAAGTATATTCCGAAGCAAAACCAAGCAATAATACAAATGTAGCATTTCAGTGAATGGAAAATTTCTGTTCCTGAAACCAGTGAGACCCTTCCCCACCTCAGTGGCAGAAAACTTTTTATCCAGGCATGCGAGTGACAAATGGTCTCCTAGAGGTCTTCTAAAGAAAAACACTATTCCCTGCACTTGTGCATGGCTCCCTGCTGCCCAGACCTCCCAGGGCACAGGCTGGGAGCCCACCAAAGCACACTGGCTCCCTGTGCTCGGTTCTCTCAGAGGAGTCTGAGATATACAGTGGGCAGGCAGTGCCATGCTACACACCAGCATGCCCGTGGGGCCCAATGTTCTGCTGGGGAGCGTCCACTTCCCACTTGACTGTCCATTCACATGAGCAGGAGCAGGTAGTGTCCAGGTGCTTTGCTCTGTGACAGCCTTCCCACAGCAGGCTCACAACTCCCTGTCCAGGGACTTGACTCTCACTATTAGACTCTCTTGAATACAGCTTGGTTTATTTCAGACTGGGTTTTTTTTTAGGGAAAAGGTATTTGCTTGAGATTTCCAGAAAGAACTGGTCTTTCAACTGGTGGCATTTGACTGTAAGTTACATACCTCTATGAGGAATGAAAGTTACATACCTCAGAGAGGGCAATAAAAATCCAGGCCCAGAAGAAGCAAGTTTGCCTGCTGCTGTTTTGGTCTTTTGCCCACTGGAGACTTGGAGTCTCCAAAGTGGAGTTTCATATGTGCCTGAGGCTAGCTCCACTCCTGGGGGCTGTGCTGTGCGACTCAGGGGATGGCTTGCAGGATTTCATGCAGAACTGCATCCAAGGGAGACAAGAAGGGACTGGCCTTCTTGCAGTTAAAACCCCTCTGATGTTCAGGAGGCTGGAAATGCGACCGCCCTGGGGACTTCAATGTGCTTTTCCTCCGAGCAAGATATCTGTCACAAGCTTAATTTAAGAAATACTAAATCAATTAATTTTATTATTGTCTTCAGTCTAGTGTATGTTGGCCAATCATGGTGTCAAAAAGAGAAGTAAGTTTAAAATGATGCCTAAACACAGGCTTGGAAATCACAGCTAGTCCCACACCATTATCTACCAAGTGAAATGCAGGCACTTGGAAAGTGCTGAGGAAAGAAATCTTCTTTATTACTCTACTCCAATATCATTATTACTACTTTTGCCTGTGCTACAGGGAGATGAAGGAGATGATTAACTCCCTCTGAATAGCTGAAATCCCTGGGCAAAGTTCTCTAGGTAGCTAGCCAGCAGCTTCTCAAACCTTTGCACGTGGTGCTGACTTATGGCACAAACAACCTGAATCCATCTTTCCATAAAACATGCTGGAATAATACAGACCCTCTGTGGGCTTTAGTAAGCCATCTGCATCAGTCTACCTCACCACAGGGGATGGCCAAACAGGGGATGAGGGGCATTTTTGTTTGTCTTCTAAAGACACCTTTTATCCAAGACTGAACACAAGAAACACGCTGCCAAGGCTTCTTCCTCCAAACAGCTTCATATAATGAACAAGTCCAGCTCCCGAGGGAATTAAAACTTTCAGTAATAATTTTATGTCTTTCATTATGTGGAACAGAAATCCTAAACAATGAAGTGTCAAAACAAGACAAATAAGGCAATCTGTTTGCTCAAGCAGGGATGAGCAGAACAGAGCCTCCTGTGTCATTAATGTCATGAAACTAATTGTAACAGCATTGCCTGAAACCTTGTTCCTCTGCACATCTTTCTTCTCACAGTGTTTACTCGACCTACTTAAAAACCTTCCTAAGTTTCAATTCTGATGGCTTTTTTTGTTTTCTTTTTTAAATACAATAGGCAGAGTTCTTTCTCCAAGGATAATGTAGATAATATAGCAGGATGGTGTCACAAACCGCAGCATGTGTTGGCAGGTTGGAGACCTTAGAGGGTGTAGTTTCCACTTGCAGTCCCAGGGTCTGACAGGAATTATATGAAGCATACTAGCAAAGCCAGGCGATGTCTTTATTGAACATTTTAATTCAGTAGCCTCATTTTAATGAGGCACAGGGGAGAATCTGTACTTTGCAAACCTGACATATTATTCAGCTTACAATATGAGATACACATCCAGCCTTTAAACTCAGCTAAGCAGTAGAGGCTGTCAAGAACAGCACGTAATGACACTGCTCAGCTGGAAATCCAGAATTTTTAGTAAAGAAAAACAATGTTTCTGCATATGTATCCGTTTTGTACAACACACAGCAGAGTATTATAAAGGAAATGAGAATAATCAGTTGTAGCTTTGTTTATACAAGCAATGTAAGACAGAAATCTATTTTCCATGCAGATGCTCCAATTGGAGAGTTTTATGAGCTATTACTAAGTCCAGTAGAAACTGATTTCTAGTAACATCTGTGGCAGCTACTATGCAGAAATTAAAAAGAGGTGAATTTAAATGCACAGGTAATTGGAAAATATACACATGGTTACAAGAAATGGATTTGAATTGAGAGGGGATGTTTCTCGGCTCTTGACTAAAGCATTTTTGAATCTGTGTTACTACAGAGTTACTACTGTGAATCATTTTTACTACAGAAGAAGCATAATGAAGCCTGATGAAGAGATATTGCTCATTGCACAATTATTTCATTTTCCTGATACCTTCTGGAAGAATAGAAGTGAGGTGTCACTCTACTCCTGACAGAACTGAGATGACACCAGTCATCATCTCAGTAGGGAACTCATCATGGGCAGTTGAGAACTCCAGCTACCTAGAAAGGCAATGTCATAAGATGGCTCCTTAAGTGATGATACAAACTACCATCTGCTCTGGTTAAAAGGGTATGGGACAGGAAGAAAATATGAGTGACTGCTAAGGAAAGACTGTAAGGAAATTATTTTGTGCATGTTGTAGCTGTGGCACTTATTGTCACCATACCAAGAAATGTGTTCTCCAGTAAAATCCAAAACCTGGACACTGATGTCCCCACCAGGCAGCATGGCAATGACAACCAATGTGATGTTGAGATGGAAGGGCACACTGGGAGAAGGTCAACTGTCAGGCAAAGGATCTCCCTTCATCATTCCTTGATCATCTGTGAGGAAGTTATCATCAATGCACTCCAGAGACTTCCTGGATTGCTTGTGCCCTGTTGGGTTGTCCCTCCAACAGTTATCAGGGTAGCTGAAGTCCTCTGTGAGGAGCAAGATCTGCTAATGTGAGGCTTCTTGCTGGTGTCTGAGAAGGACTCAGCTACTTACACTTCCTGGTCAGGCATTCTGCAGCAGGCACCTACTACAACGTAGCTTACTAATAGCAACCCACAAGTTCTCAGCTGGCTTGCCACTCATCCCAAGGCAGAGCTCTCACAGAAAGGGCTCACATAAACTCCTCCTCCTCACCTTTCTGCCTTGTCCCTCTAAAAAGCCTGTATTTACCCCAGCAGCACTCCTGTCATGTGGCCTATCCCATCACATCTCCTTGATCCCAGTAAGGCCATAAACCTGCAGATGCAGACAGACCTTTATTTCTACCTGTGTGTCCCTCAGGCTAAGGGAGGACAGGCATTTCTGACAGGCACCCAGTCATGCTGGTTTCCCAGAAAGGATATGGTAGCTTTCTTCACAGTGCTATGGTATTTAGACGGAAAGCCCTAACAAGCAAGGGTTTTGCTGAGACAGCACAGGCTGTATAGAGACATCCAAATCAGACTATTAACATTTTCCATTTTAGTAACAGAATATTACTATAGTCCTCTGTAGCAAACACACGTATATATATTTATATATATATATATGCACACACCTATAAAAACAAAAAAATCACACAAATGCCAATTCATAATAATGACAGGCAGCACATTAAGAGCTAAGTTAGCTGCCTCTAGTAAGATTCAGTATGTCTCCCTGAACAATAAATTACTGTTGCTTTAGTGGGTGCTTGTGAGAAAAGCAATGCCATTTATTCCCCACATGTAATAATTTGGTGTATTTGTTATGATTTCATGTTATGAGAATGATTGCTCTGAAATACCCAGCTGATGTATCTTACAAATCCCTAATGAAACTAATGATCCATGCAAGAAATAAATCTACTTTTATGTTTGCACCAGGCATCATTTAGTTTGGTTTGTTGCTTTTTTCATTCCTGGAGATGGCCGATCACCTATCTGCTGATGGGGGGTAGTGAATGAATTCCTTATTTTGCTTTGCTTGCATACACGGCTTTTGTTTTATCTGTTAAACTCTCTTTATCCCAACCATGAGGTGTCTCACTTTCACCTTTCTGATTTTCTCCCCCATCCCACTGCGGGGGAGTGAGCGAGCGGCTGCGTGGAGCGCGCTGCCAGCCAGGGTTAAACCATGACAGAACCATTCTCTGTAAAGGGTATTCCCTCCCCTGATATATCTGAACACAGTTAAGGTAACATGGTGATTTAATTGTTTGACTCCACTTCCAAATCAGGTACATAGACATCTGGGACCTGGTGGTGCAATCACAGTGCACCTGCATCTATTTGGTTTGGCAGCTTTCCAACACACACACAAAAAGATAATCCAGTTTCTAAAATCTGTCTGTAAAAGAAACACAGAATAATTATGGAAGGGTCACAGAAAACTTTCTGTCGGACCTCCAGAACATGAAGAACAGGCTTTTCATTTGCCAGACAACTACCCTAAATTCAAAAGCGGGTAACAGAAAAAATCCAGACTTCTGTAATTTGCAGTTATGCTCAGGAAGGATATTTGTTACAAAAACTACAACTCAGCAGGTTTAAATGACTGTGGATTAAAACAACAATGTCCACTGCTGTTCTGTCTAGCCTAACACATCTTACACATAGATCCCATCCCTAGCTAGGGCTATGTAAATCCCAGTTTAGATTGTTAGAGACTTCAGCAAATGTGTCAACTGCATACAGAATCTGACAATAAGAGTTCTGGAGAATAAGAAATTATCTAAAGGGGTAGAAAAACATTTTCTGGATTCCACTTTCTGAACACAGAAAACATTCAACTCCTAAAGAATGTTATAAAACTTTTTCATATTGAAAATGAAATTTTGATTAGGCTGAAGGCATGGCTGCACATTTCTGGAAACGCTTCAATAACAGTTTTATTGTTACAGTCGGTAAATAGTTTGATGAAAACATCACCAAATTGGTGAAAATAAAGGAAAAATACTAAAACACTATTAATTTGTAGCTTGCAAAAAAGGGAAATCCCCACCATCTCTGCTGCCAGCTGAGTACAAATAGACATTTTAAAAGTAGGTGCATTAGCTGCATTAAAAACACCTTCTGGCAGTTTTTATCATGAAAACAAAAAGGATACTCAGATTGATGTGGTTGTCAAAAAAAAGAACAAAAGCACAAAGTATGCTATCCTGTTCCCTCTTTATTAGTCTCCTATTAGTCTCATTATCTGAATGTTCTTTTACATTTCTGTTGTTTTTCAGGGCCATCACCAAGTGAGATTAGCTACACTTAGCTAATACTATTCAGTCCTGAAATAACACAGAAGGAAAGATGTAGACTGAAAAAGCTGTATTTGCAAGAGGAAATAGAAAAGATAAAAATTATGGAAAATAAGAGATCATTAGTAAGTTATTAGTAAGTTAAAAGACTGTCTCCGCATTGCTGACACCAGCTATAACGTGACATCAGTCTGTAAACCAGTGAAAGGCAGTTCAAACTGGCACAGTTCAAATCATAAAATATGTCCAGTTATGCAGAGTTCCTATATGAGATATTTAAGATTATGGTGTAACTAGTTGTCCTGGTTTAACCAGGATAGGGTTAAGTTTCCCCAGCAGTGGGGGGGAGCTCTAGCCGGGTTATTCAGATACCATGCAGACATCACATCCTGGCAGGTCACATTTTCCCGGCGCGGGAGCGCGGTGCACTCGTGGTCTTGTACATCGTGCTTCAAACTGCTGTATTTGGTAGCTATTTTGCTCTGTTCATTGCTATCACTATTACTGTTATTGTTATTGTTGTTGTTGGTTGTGTTGCTATTGCATTGTTGTATTAAACCTTTCCTTATTTCAGTCTTGGGGCTTTGTATTTCACTCCCTTTGTGGGGGAGGGGCAGCGGCCGCGTGGTCTCTGACCCCGGCAGGGGCTAAACCACCACAACTTTGGCGCCCAACGTGGGGCTGGAGAAGACTGAAATAAGGACAAAAGGAGAAGTGTGTTAGAGCAATCTGTTAGGTGTAATTTTTTTCTGGTTTTACTTGTATTGTTTGATAAGAAATGTTTGCAATGCTGGGCAATTTGCTTGCGTGGTGGGGCTGGATTAATCCTCATGTCCACTCTGTGCTCCTAGTACTGGCATTTATTGTCGGTGGAAAATGTGTCAAGGGCTTTATTTTGCTATACTGGTTACTGCCTGCTTATAATGGGCTCGTTTCGCTGCTTGTGGGGGTGCACCGCTACCTGTTTGCTGCCTGGTCTTTTGTTTGGGGTCTCACCCCCTCTATGGGTGAGCCAGGGGAAGAGATTCTCTCGGTTTTTGAGAGTTTCAGCTATCCCTGGAGCCTCCTGGCCACTGTGTTCGTGGCACAATGCTTTCTAAATGTCTGCCTGATCTTGTTTTGGGCCATGCGGTACTTCTCCAACAATAGCACCAGAGTGCAGGCCACAGTTTGCATTCACTTGGAGGGGTACCCAGTACACCTGGAATCGATTGCCCCAGGGGTGGAAACACAGTTCTACCATTTGCCATAGACTGGTCCATACTGCACTGGAGAAAGGTGGGGCTCCAGAACACCTGCAGTTCATTGATGATATCATTGTATGGGGGGACACAGCTGAGGAAGTCTTTGAGAAAGGAAAGAAGGTAATTGAAATCCTCCTGAAGGCTGGTTTTGCCATCAAGCGACAGAAAGTTAAGGGGCCTGGAAGGGAGATTCAGTTCCTAGGAATAAAATGGCAAGATGGGCGTCGCCACATCCCAATGGAGGTGATAAACAAGATAACAGCCATGGCCCCACCAACCACCAAAAAAGAGACTCAGTCTTTCCTGGGCGCTGTGGGGTTATAGAGGATGCACATCCCAAACTACAGCCTGATTGTGAGCCCTCTCTACCACGTAACCCGCAAGAAGAACGATTTTAAATGGGGCCCAGAGCAACAACAAGCCTTTGAACAAATTAAGCAGGAGATTACCCAGGCAGTGGCTCTCGGGCCAGTCCGGACAGGGCAGGAGATTAAGAACGTGCTCTACACCGCAGCCGGGGAGAATGGCCCTTCCTGGAGCCTTTGGCAGAGAGCACATGGGGAATCCCGAGGCCGACCTCTAGGCTTTTGGAGCCGGGGATACAAAGGCTCTGAAGCTAACTATACCCTGACTGAGAAGGAGATACTGGCAGCGTATGAAGGAATTCGAGCTGCCTCAGAAGTGGTCAGCACTGAGACACAGCTCCTCCTGGCACCTCGACTGCCGGTGCTGGGATGGATGTTCAAAGGAAAGGCTCCCTCCACACATCATGCAACAGATGCCACGTGGAGTAAATGGGTTGCGTTGATAACACAACGGGCTCGAATAGGGAACCGCGACCCCCCAGGATTAGTGGAAATGATCATGAACTGGCCAGAGAGCAAGGATGCTGGGATGTCACCAGAACAAGAGGTGAAACGTGCTGAGGAGGCCCCACCATATAACGAGCTGCCAGAGGAAGAAAAACGATATGCCCTGTTCACTGATGGGTCTTGCCGCATTGTGGGAAAACACCGACGATGGAAGGCTGCAGTGTGGCATCCCACACGAGAAACCACTGAAGCTGTTGAGGGACAAGGTGAATCGAGCCAGTTCACAGAGGTGAAAGCCATACAATTGGCTTTGGAGATTGCTGAGCAAGAAAAGTGGCCGAGGCTCTATATCTACACTGACTCGTGGGTGATGGCAAGTGCCCTGTGGATGTGGTTGCAGCAATGGAAACAGAACAACTGGCAACGCAAGGGCAGACCCATCTGGGCCGCTGAAGTATGGCAGGACATTGCAGCCCGGGTGGAGAACCTCGTTGTGAAGGTGCGCCATGTGGACGCCCATATACCCAAGAGTCGAGCCACTGATGAACATCAGCATAACCAGCAGGCGGACCAAGCTGCTAAGATTGAGGTGGCTCAGGTGGACTTGGACTGGCAGTGTAAAGGTGAACTGTTCATAGCCCGGTGGGCCCATGAGACCTCGGGCCACCAAGGCAGAGATGCAACATATAGGTGGGCTCGAGATCAAGGGGTGGACCTCACCATTGACACCACCGCAGAGATCATGCACGGATGTGAGACGTGTGCTGCAATCAAACAAGCCAAACGGGTGAAGCCCCAGCAGAATGAAGATCGATGGATGAAATATAAATATGGAGAGGCCTGGCAGATTGACTACATCACACTGCCACAGACCCGCCGAGGCAAGCGCCATGTGCTCACAATGGTGGAAGCAACCACTGGGTGGCTTGAAACTTATCCAGTGTCCCACGCCACCGCCCGAAATACCATCCTGGGCCTTGAAGAGCGAGTCCTGTGGCGACACGGCACCCCAGAGAGGATTGAGTCGGACAACGGGACTCACTTCCAAAATAACCTCATAGATGCCTGGGCAGAAGAACACAGCATCGAGTGGGTCTACCACATCCCCTACCACACACCAGCCTCTGGGAAGATCGAGCGCTACAATGGACTGTTAAAAACTACATTGAGAGCAATGGGGGGTGGAATCTTCAAACACTGGGACACACATCTGACAAAGGCCACTTGGTTAGTCAACACAAGAGGATCTGCCAATCGAGCTGGCCCGGCTCAGTCAAAACTTCCATGTGTTGTGGATGGGGATAGAGTCCCTGTGGTGCACATGAGGGACCTGCTGGGAAAAATGGTCTGGGTTAGTCCTGCACCAGGCAAAGGCAAACCCATTCACGGGATTGTTTTTGCTCAAGGACCTGGGTGCACCTGGTGGGTGATGCAGAAGGATGGAGAGGTCCGATGCGTGCCACAAGGGGACTTGATTGTGGGTGAAAACACACCGTGAGTTATACTGTGCTTTTGTCAATTTTTTCTTTGTCAGTGCTAATTGCTAAGTGGCAGCTGGATGTGACGCACATGGTATAGAATAAAGGGGTGGATTATGTCCTGGTTTAACCAGGATAGGGTTAAGTTTCCCCAGCAGTGGGGGGGGGAGCTCTAGCCGGGTTATTCAGATACCATGCAGACATCACATCCTGGCAGGTCACATTTTTCCTGGCGCGGGAGCGCGGTGCACTCGTGGTTTTGTACATCGTGCTTCCCACTGCTGTATTTGGTAGCTATTTTGCTCTGTTCATTGTTATCACTATTACTGTTATTGTTATTGCTGTTGCTTGTTGTGTTGCTATTGCATTGTTTTATTAAACCTTTCCTTATTTCAGTCTTGGGGCTTTGTATTTCACTCCCTTTGTGGGGGAGGGGCAGCGGCCGCGTGGTCTCAGACCCTGGCAGGGGCTAAACCACCACACTAGTTTCTAGAAAACTAACTGAAGAAATTAAGTTCTTACTGTTAGTTTCCTCTCATGTAATAGTGTTTGGTTCTCATGTGTATACAAAGAGGAAGAGCTAAACTATTCAATCAAAAGCATGGAACATAGGATAGAATTCCCCAAATCCTATATTCTCTGTTTCAGGTTCATTTCTTTTCATGGCAAATTTAACAAAATATTTCTCCCTCACTCTTTCATTGCCTTCCCTTCCTTGTCTACTAATCTGATCCTTCAGTTACCAAACTTGAGTTATGCCAGTAGAAACGTCTGAGGAAGCTCAGTGTGAACTGGTCTTGCTGCCTCCACATAAAGACCCCAGGCAGGTAGCAGAAATAAAATTTTGGTGCTTATAGAAGTCCAAGCACAGGCACCTAAAAATCACCCTGACTTGAAGAGACAAATTATTCTTTGAGGAAGGCAATTCTTCTGTTTGAGACTGAAAAGCAATTGGAAGAAAAGCAATAGGTAAGTATTACTGACACTGCTTGATAAAGCTGACTATATAATCATCTTCATTCTATTTACACAGATAAAGGGGCCAGAGAATTTAGCCCAAATACCTTCTGAAAACAGGTCCTGGAACAACTCAAAGCACCCTGCAGAAAATTTACTTTGAATTTCAGGTCCCGTCCAGTGATCACTGACATATTAAATCCTCACAGATTGATCCCCAAACATATGTTCCCTGCTGGATTTACATGTGGTGGACCCAGTGTGCAAGAGGTAAATTGTGAGAGGACACTATTCTCTTTACAGGGATTTCACATGGTAAAATTGACTTGGCCACCTGGAAATCTTTTCCACTGTATAATCTTCTATCTCATGGAAAGGCAAGTAGTTTTTTTCCGGATTATTTTTGGTAGAGGGAAGAATCCTACTGCCTTTCTCTGCAGCACAGTGTCTGGAATAGGACTACAGAGTAAAACTTCAGGATAGTGTTCGAATAAAATATAGGTACCCCTGTACACTTCCAGTAATTTTCATAAAATTAACTACAGTTTTTCGGTTCCTGTCATCATCAGGTGTTTTCATGGACTGGGTTTCTGTACAATTCTCTGATCTCTCAGCTGCTTCCTGCAATCCCTGAGTACCAAAGGTCTTTCTGTTTCTGTCTCTAGTCTCTCCATTGCACTGAGATGTCTGAAGACTTATACTTCTTATTGCCAGAAAGGCATAAGAATACCATTCTTCTCTTCTGCTCACTGTCTGAATGTTTCAGTCAAAACTTTTTTATATCCAGCTGAATTTTCCACTTCACTGAAAACTTGAAAATATATCAAATACTTTCAGATAATCCACATAAGTGTTCATATTGTTGAAAAGACTTTTCTTATTTCAAATACCTGGGCAAAAATTTCAGCAAATTATTGAGGACATCTTGGTAACCAGTGAACACAGAGGTGAGATTAACAATATTTACTGTGGAAAAATTTCTCTGCTTAGCCTAGCTAATTATTGTTTGTACAACATAAATTCTCCTCTTTCCTCATTTCCCCATTTCTGTGTCCATGGGATTCACTGATCTAGTGAGTGAAGCTGGGCAAGGCTTCACCTTACTTTGAACAGCATGATTATCTAGGTGACTGGGAGAGATCACAGTCAACCAGTGAGCTCATCGCAAGGCTCCTAGCACCACTTGTGACTGTTTGAATCCCAGCACCCGGAAAGAGTTTAAAGAGACAAACAACTACAAGCTGTAATTTATATTCAACTTTTTAGCACCTAGTCTCACAGATATGCCAGTGCAAATCTTCTCTGTATGGCTTGCCCTGGGGAGGACTGTCTTTCTTTCTGAGGGAACAGCCCATGGTCCTGTGAAAGTCTGAAAACTCATGGCATTGAAGGAGGATCTCTCATTACTAGCAGAGCAAGAAACCATCTCTTTCACTGTGCATGAATAACAGTTGGTTTGCTAAGTTATACTTGGAGGTAAAATCAGAAAATGTTTCAAGAACATACGGATAGCAAGACTCATGCCACTGAAAAATGGCTATGATTACCTTACCAAGGCAACTATTAATCTCTTCTGGGAATTATGTGACAAACAACCTGTCACTGAGTCTGGATTTAATCCTGTAGTCTGGATTATTGCAGTGAAAAACAGCAGTTTTTTAGCAGCAGGTATCTGAATTTAGGCATCATTGCAGTGAGCCAGGCTGTGGAAATACTGGTAATCCACCACTTCAGAAAACATACTGTTGAGTTCAGACTTGCTACAGACAGCACTAACGCTTGCATTAAGACTGCTTCATATGTCTACTTTACCAGCAGGAAAAGCTTAAATTGCTACCTGTTCTAATGTGTGCAGCTACTTAATGATCTCCTAGATGATGATCAAAACAAATAATCAGACCCTAATGAGCATCTGACCTCTTCATGAAGAAGAAAAGGGAGCTTTTCTGGTGATAACAGTGATGTAACTGTGACTACACAGAGCAGAGATCTGCTCAGAGTAGAGATGTCCTGTTGCAGGCTATTTGTCAAACCAGACAGCATTCAGCTGAATGTAGGCTTGGTATGCTGATAGTGCTGGCACTGCAGCCTTCCTACTCCCTTACATGTTTTACTCTTTCCATCTGAATATTGAAGAACATGAATCAAACCTTTGAGTGCTCAGAAGAATTTCTACTGCACAGACAGAGAAATAGAGAAAGTCTCAGAGATCTATTCTTTCATTAAAGTAGCAAATAGAGGTGCTTGCCACCACATTTTTTAAAAGGAAGTGCAAAGTCATCACTGAAACCTGCAGTAATTTTGATGTCCACCTAGATTCAGAATTTTGAGCAGCCTATCACTGAGGTAATAGTGACATTCAGTTTCATATGGATTTGCTGGACAAAAATTCAGAAACATAATTGTTAGAAAGAAGAAAAAGTCTGTTCAGCCATGTTTTCAAAGTTATCAATAATTACACTGTGGGGATAGTTTTAGAGGACAAGTACCTCCACCTGGCATATCAGATTCATTTCTTTTGCCTTTATCTGAAATTTCTGACATTTAGTTACCTAAATAAATGAGAAGGAGGACTCGGAATAGGAAAGAAGATGTATGGTTTACAAAAATGATGCCTATTGATCAACCTTTAAAGACTGAAGAATACTTGAGAGGTTTGATGAGACAGGAAAACCTGAGTATTTCGTCCTTTAAGTTCTTAAACTAGAAGATCTTGCAATACATAGCCCACTTATTCTGAACTTTAAAGTTAAATTATTTTTTAAAATACATTGTTATTTGAGACTTGCCTATACTTTTCAGTGCAATCTTTGTACTCTCAGATCCTGGTTATTCTGAGAAGACCAAAACTCCCATACAACAATAAAGATGTCATCTATTGTTATGAAGTAAGTCAACAGTTTTGGGCTTCTGGATCTTGACAACAACGCTTGTCAGTCATAGCTATCCGGGGTAAAAAAGAAATCCTAGGGCACAAATGTTTGAAAAAAAAGATAAAAATACAAAAGTCAGTGCCCTCCCGTGAGAACTTCAGAACTTTTCATTAGTGTTGGTTTATGGAGAAGTCTTAAAAAGCAGTGTTAGATCTATCTCTACCATGAAATTAATTTGACATTATGAATCTTATTGATTGTTTGAGCTATTCATTTTGAAAGATCTCATCAAAAGGAAAGCTTTTAAAGGCTTTACATTTAGCATAACATGGTACTTCCTTTGGATAGCTAACAATGAGCTTGACCAGAGTCCTAAAGAGTTTGAATACTACATAGTCTTCTTAGCACCCAAAGCCAAAACCTCTTTTATCTTTCCAAGTACAGCTGCTACAGAGTTCAGCTTTTGAAACAAGTGACATACTTCTAAAAACTCCTTTACAGTTTCAATGCAAGTGCTATCCCCAGTTTTCACCTAAATTTGTGCCCCAGTGAGAACTGATTGACCAGGAAAAGGAGAAAATGTTGGGTTCTTTAAAATACTATCAAAATGAGCAGTCCTACGGAGTGGAGTCTCTGTGGGTTTGGAGAGGGTTAAGGTCAGAAGAGCTACAGTTTAAAATTAGTGATGGTTGCAAAAGGAGAAGTATGAAACTATCTGGTAGGAATTACAGCTTAATCACAGGCCCCGCTGTGCAGCAGTGATACAGGTTAACTCATTTCACAGCCACGCAACTTCTCATGAGATCTTCTGATGGCTCACAGCTGTGCTAAACCACAGTATATCCAGCATCAGATGTCATGCAGGGAATGAAATTAATTTACATGTCACTAGCCATCACTGTGGGCACATCACCTTATGCTGCTTTAACTCCAATGTTTTTGAGTGTGATTAGTCCACTTTGCGCTAAGGGAGATCAGAATCAGACCCCATCTTTCTGAGTCACTCTCGCCCACACACATGAACGTTAACATGCAGGAGAAGCAAAATTAGGAGGAACTCCTAGTAACCTCTCTTGAATCATAGAGTGACTGCCACAGTGTGGGATAGTAGGCATTTAGTCTAGAACAACTTATGGGAAATCCATTCCTTTCTCCTTTGGTGCATGACACTGGCTAACAACTTTCATCATCCTAATGACACCATTCAGAGGTCACACACAGAGAAGCAGAAAGAGGTTTGCTCATCACATGGTGCTTGTAAATAGTTTACCTCACCCTTGTTTTTATAACTTGGTTACAGCTCTTAAATATGTACACAGATTGAACTTGCATGACTTGCAAGTTCTACAGTTGTTATGACTAGATCATACAGCTAGAGAGAGAAGGGTTGAAATATACTTTTACTGCTCCAGAAGAATGATCATACAAATGGGCTTCCAGCAGTATATGTACTTGACGCTGGTCCAGAGGGACAGTGTAGTCTGCAGTGTCCAAATGCACTGTGCTATCACCCTCTGTCTCTGCCATCTGCTGAGCATCTCCACTGAAGGAAGAAATGCAATTAACTGGTACCACACAACAACAAATAAGCTTGTGAAAGGATGAAGAAAAACTGATGTTTCCTGATAAACAGAATAAATAAAACCAATAAATATGGCAATAAATAATATCCAGGCAGGAATTCAGATGTGTTTTCAGAAAGAAAAAGCGATTTGCTCTCTTGTGATTTAGGGAATTGGTATGGGATTACAATCCATTACATTGCTTACTAGACCCTGTTTGTTTTGCTGTAAACCAAAAATACATTCAAGGAAGACTATAGCACAAGCTAGTGTACAAGTCAGCCCTAAAACTGTGGACTTGGCTTGTAAATTCACATCATATTTATAGAACTTTTGGGTCAAGGTACTGTCTATATCAAGACAGCACTGAAGCATGACACACCTTGTGGAAAGAGTAGTATTTTGGTGTTGTGGTTTGAGCCTAGAGGGTGACTGAGTACCACACAACTGCTAGCTCACTACTTCTGCCTCAGGAATGGGAAGGAGAAAAATAAAGCAAAAGGCTCAGAAATAAAGATAAGGACAGAAAGGGATGACTCACTCCTTATGGTCATGGGCAAAACATAGACTCGTTAGGGGAAGAAAAAGGACATCAATTAAACTCAGACAGTAACAACAACACTTAACAGACAGAGTAGGACAGTGAGAAGCATTACCAAATCTTAAAAACACCTTCACCCAACCCCTCCCTTCTTCCCCGGGCTCAACTTTGTTCCCGATATCTCTACCTCCTCCCCTCAGTGGGACAGGGGGCAGGGAATAGGGGGTGCAGTCAGTCCTGCCACTTCTTCCTCCTCAGGGGGAGGACTCCTCACACTCTTCCCCTGCTCCAGCGTGATGTCCCTCTCACAGGAGACAGTCCTCCACAAGCTTTCTCCAACGTGAGTGCTCCCACAGGATGTAGCTGTTCCTATGCTGCTCCAGCATGGATTCCTCCTGCATGTTGCAGTCCTTCCAGCACCAAACTACAGCAGTGGGAGTTTCCTCCCACAGAGTCCCGGCCTTCCTTGGTTCCACCTGGTTTGGCGTGTAGTCCACCACAAGCTGCAGGTCAGCATCTGGTCCTCCAGTGACCTTGATGGGTGACAGAGGAACAGCCTGCCCTCTCACCATGGGCTGCAGAGGAGTCTCTGCACTGATGCACCTCTCTCCCTTCTTCCTCCTTTCTTCCCCTGACCTTGGTGTTCACAGAGGTGTCATCCTCGCAACTCCTCCTCACACCTCCAATTCCTCCTCCCAGGTTCCCCTTCTTATGTACATTATCGCAGAGGTGCAGACACTGTTGTTAATTGGCCCGGCCTTGGCCAGAGGCAGGTCTGACTTGGAGCCAGGGGAGCTTTTGAGAAGCTTCTCACAGGGGTCACTGCTGTAGCCCCCTCCCCTGCTACCAAAAACCCCACCACACACACTAAAACAGCACATTTGGTCTTTTGACCAAATCAGCATCATTAAAATTATTTTTACATTTCAATGAATAGTTTCCTTTCTGCCTAAAGCATTCTTGAAATTCAAAAGCCTGGTGCATGAAGCTAGATTATGCTCTATCACTACCAGGTAATATGCAGTTACATATGTATATTTCTAGCTCCTCTTTACAGAATGTTTTGTTCTTGGCAAGGGTGGCATTAAGGAGCACTTCCAATATAGTTAATTAACACTGTATTTTCTCTGCCAGGCTGGCATAATGTATAGCCAAATTTTCCAGAGTTTCCAGTAAAAAATTCACTAAGGAAGAAATGCTGGTTTTCATGTCTGAAATGTCTGTTCATTCTTGGAAAATAAAACAAACTCTACATCCTTTCCCATCTAAGAAAAAAAAAAAAAAAAAGCTGGTTTTTATATTTCCCTTGTCACCTCAAATCATAACTTGCTCACAGCTATCTCAGTTTGTGATGGTCTGCAGATGCAGATCCCATCTAATCTATAATAAGCAGATTATAGAATCTCATCTGCTTCTCCTAGAAAACACAGCTCCTATGGTATATGTTTCCAATACTGAACCTGAAATTCTAACTGGAAATCTACAGACACACCAGAAAGCAGGTTCTTTGTGGCAATGTTATGAGTAGAAAGGGAGAATGACATTTCAACTAAGGCACTGTAGGCAAGCATGAAGATTTGGACAAAAGCAATTCTCATCAATCTTGATAAACATATTAGCATATCTTTGTCTGTTTTAAACACAGATTTCTATGATAAACACACAATTCTAGTGGAAGTTACTATTTTTCACCTGAAGAAGACTTAAGCTGAACTCTTGGACCTAGATTTAATGGAAAAATTAAAATTTCCTCTTTGACAAAACTATGAGAGTTTTTTGGCAAAGCTGTGAGACCAAATGGTAAGTGTCATTAGTCTAAATTTCACAATATCACTGCACACTTTCCCAAGGTGTACCATATACATAACAGTAAAAGCATGGAACTTGTATTTATATATAAGATAGCAGATCATACTCACTGATTATGTGTGTTTATGTATGAATTTCTGACCCTGCAAACATATACAGGCACCTAATTTAGATTTAATTTAGCCAGGCAGGATTTATACAGAATAACAAGAACATATACATGTAGTGAACAACTTCAAAGCTAAGTACTACTTACATTGCTGAAGAAAAAAGATCAGTGGAGTGTTTTAGCTACAGCACAGAAGGCATACTTAACATGTGACTTATAGTGTGAGTAGCAACTGTGACCTTACCCTTGCTTCCAGCACATCTAGAAAATCCTAGAAAACTAAGACAAAATAGGAACATTTTCTACAAAAATTCCTATAATTTAGACACTTCTAGGGTCATTTCTGTTCTGTTAAATTCAACTGGAACATTATGCCATAGCTATTTGTCATCTAGACTAACATCTTACAAAATTTAAGACCAGATACATAATTTATAAATAGTTCACAAACAGATAATGGTGCTCTCAGCATTGAATTTTCCTTTATATAAGGCACCTACTTTTCTTCTTGTAGTTGTAATATCTGAAAATGGGCGAGATTAAGCGAAATTGATTCCAGACTTAAATTTTTGGTCTTTGGGCCAAATTCTGCCTTCAGTAGCATTCATGAATTCCCTTCACTCCCCAACCTCAATGCATTGGATCTATTTGTGGAGAGCAGTGAAATAGGCTCATAGACAATAGAAAGCCCTTGAACTATACCCACTGAAATCTGTTGATGTCCAAATTCAGGGCTGTCAGCAAAAATGCAACTCAGAAGCTTCGAGATGATCCGTGCTCACATTTCAGTTTAATTCTTTGTAAGTAGGGATAGCTATTAGAGATTTTGGGGTTTGGGTTGTATCTATTCCTGTTTCTGCTTTTTTCAGCGGTATAACAGATGGTCCACAATAGCGGACAAAGGATAGAGAAGAACTCCTTCCATGAGCAAAATTTGATATGACCATTTTCAGCCATTCTGTTTTCACTATTTTAAACCAATCCCATCCCCACAAACTGAAGACCCCTTTCTCCACTTAAACTGACAGATTTTTGAGATTAAATAGCCACAAAGTTATCAGGTGTCCTCCCTTCACTTTGCACTATTGTTTGTCTCACTTATTTTTAGTGCTAATTCTTCACTTATCTGAAACGCATGAAATCTAGACCTTTGAAAAGACAAGTGCAGGGAAATAGGGTGGCATTCACAGCTAAATACACTAACTAATGTGATAACATTTAAAAGCTCATTTGCAAAGAGTCTTCCAAAAGCTGAACTTTTCTGGAAGATAGGAGCACATTTCCCAAAACAGATGGAGAGACAAAACCAGGAGTTTTTTCATTCCTAAGCTTCTTCCACAGCTCTCTGTGTGCCTTTTTTATCCACTTCTGTATTTTCAGGAGTCAATTTCCACTCCTCCACTCTGCAGCAGTCTCAGCTGTGAGTTTGTCAGCTACTCCCACATGGAGTGCTTTTTCCAGAAATGTCCACATCTCCATAACTCTCTATTCCTCAAATCCTGCCACTAAATCCATTTTCATATACTATAAAATCTAAGCACCTAGCAGGTAGCTGTCATGAATTGTGCCTTCTAGCTGCATGTTAGCAAGAAACAAAACACAAGCAGTTTTTAAATTCATGTCATGGCTTCTCACCTTCCCTCTCTTTTTCCTTTTCCTTGTCTCCCAGTAAGCTCTGATTCAGCAAAGCACTGAAGCTTGCTGTTGACTTTAAACTGTGGTTTTAACGCTCATTCAAGTGGCCTCCTCCCCACCACAGACATACACAAAATGTGTTTTGCTGAATTAGGGCCTTGCATTCTAAGTTTTCTGTGTAGGCACCATCTTCCCATGCATTTGCAAAGTACTTAGCATGAAGACTTAAGCCTGTACAGACACTTTCAGGTACTACTCAATGAACAGCAATCAAAGTGACGACAGCTGTCAACTTTCATAGTTTGACAGTCACATGGAACTAAGTGGAAACACAATTATGTCTTTATACATTGAAGAGATTCCCTGGGGAGTCACAAAAGCTAATATGACACATTTGAATATATGGTATATAGTAGAGAGAAGGCACCCTGAAGCCTACTATGCTCCCAGCATCAGAGGTACTATGGTCCCAGCACATTCCAAGCATCTGCATCTTCCTGTCTGGAGAGTAGGAGACGCTGAAAACAGTAGTACATTGTTGCATTTGAAAATTTGCCTCTAAAGGAAGGCAAGGGTCACACTTGCGAGGCGCACAAGATAGCAGTGGCATGAAAATAACTAGATGCATTACAAAGACACCTCAGCCTTATTTAGAGGATATATGCATTCAGTAGAGATGTCAAGATTACCTTGCTAATTGAGAGACTTCTTACCACTGTGGCTCTGTGTAGGGATCACACAAATACTTAAAACTGAGATGGTCACAGCTAGTTGTCAGTAAAATTTGCCTAATGAGCCAACAGTTTGTGAATTATCGATGTCAATGTCCCCCCCCCGTATGTAGTTCCCACTAAATTAATGGATTTCCATGTACTTGCCAATGTAAGCAAAAGCTGTGGTTCATTTTTAAGGCCCTCATTATGTATTTTTGAGGCACCGTGCTCCACATGTTTCCCATCCGAGGTACAAATAAACAGATAGTACCAGATGTTGTCCATCGGACAGAAAGAAACTAAGCTCCAAGTTGACAGCTGTAGCTGATGAGGTCATCAATACAGTTTAGAGATGGAAAGAGTTCACTGGAAAAAAATCATGTCACTTCTTCTTTTTCTCTTGTTTGAAGTCACTGAGCTTCAGGGTTCAGGGGAATTGTTGCTTTGACTTTATTCTTCTGTAGGCGGGTGGCTGGCTGCCAGTGGCAGCTGCATATGGGATCATTTGCATTGCATGCGGAGTCTCTTGTTTAAAGGGAAGCTCTTCCTTCCCTTAGATCATCTGTTTCTTTAGAGACAGGGCCACTGTTTCACACAGATTGTATTCTTCCTTTAATCTTTTCTTGCTGCTTATTCTGTACTCTTTAAAAAGTATCCCAAAGCCAGGTCTAGCAGACTCATCTGGGATAGCTGAAAAAGGCAGTCTGTGGACAAAGAGGGAATTATTTGATATTCCTGTGGTTACATACTTATATGAGAGGATTTTTGCAGTGCACATATGCTCTATTACATCACCACACTCCAAGCAGGAGTCTAAAAAAATGACATGTGCTGCAAGCAGGCACAAAACAGGTATTAAACCTCTTCGGGGAACAGTGTTCTGTATTTGCACCTCATGTAGACAGTGGGGTACCCCTCCCAGAGCCCCACATCAAACAGCTGGGGAACTTTCATCTCCAGGAGCAATGCAACTCCTTTCTTTTGCATCTGACAAATCAAGGACATTTGATACAAGGAAATGATTACCTACTTTGTAACTTATTTACTTATAGCAACTTATAATGATTTCTGAATATTGCTTAATAATCCTGCTTGCCCTGACTGTTCTGTGGAAGCTTACCAAGGACTATTGTGTTCATCAAAACAAAGCAATTTTCTGTGGAAACTTACCAAGAATTACTATGTTCGGCAAAAATAAGAGACATGTCCTTGGAAAGCAGATGGGTTCTAGCAAGTTTATGGATAGATAGCCATATATGGGTGGTAGAAATTAATAGACTAGTGCTTTTAGATAAGATAGAGGTGGTAAACCAGTGGGAACCACTCTTGTTATTCAAGAAATTGGCTAAGAGGATCTGCACATGCTCTGAGGAGAAGTACAAGGTGAGGAGGACTGTGAGCCTTCCTCCAACAGACCCCCGGAGACGCCCACCAGGAGGCAATGAGCAGGTGCAAAGAGAACATAAACTGCTGACACCAGCCTCTAGAGCTAACGCAGCCTCACTTATGCATATGGATGTTTGTGTTATGTAATCCGATGACTATGTATATCCACACTCTATAAGTTTCTGGTAAAATGTGCTGTTGGGGTGCAAGCTTTGTGGAGAAAACCCCTTGCACCCCGGTGCCAGAGTAAACCTACCTGCTGTATAACTCTCTCTGAGTTGTAGAGTCTGTTTTCTGCAAGTCACAATCAACTATTTTAATGGGTTTTTTTAGGGAGTAAAGAATGAGGGAAAGAGAAGAGAAGTTTCCCTAAAATGACCTTATAAAAGCTGTGATTAACATATTAGCAATTTGGCTTCATACTCTGCACACAGGAGAGTGCCTAAAAGTAAAATAAGGTGAAGTGGCTATGATATAACTCAGGTGCTCAAGTCCAAACTTGCTGGATGTTTGCCTTTTTCAGTGCTAAGGCACACGCTGTAAACTAACTCCTTTCCACATTTAGGATATAAGTTGTCATTCTATCCCCTTTTGTTTCCTCCACCTCCTCTTATTTCCCTCCCAGAACTTTCAGTATGCAAGAGTAGGTGCTTTCCTGTTGCCTACATAGGTTTAAGAATTGCTGTGCATGGCCCCTCTAGTTAAAAACAGCCAGCAAGACCCACACACAAGTAATGGCTGCCTCTGAATCCCAGTCTGTAAAGTAATTTTGCCTTCAAAAGGGAAGAATCTTATAAACTATAAAAAGACCCATAAGTAGACAGACCTAAGTAAAGTGCAATGGCATTTTAATAGATGGCATCTCATAAAGCAGAGCAGACATGGTTTTCATAAGATCTTTCTTATTGTAATCTGCTGAGCTCATGAGAAGAAGGGAAAAAAATAGACTTTTTAAAAGTCTTGTTAACCTCCCTTTTGTTTTGAAACTCCTTTGCACCGTCCCAAAAGAAAGGGAAAAAAAAGAAATAAGGAGAACAGGCATCAGAACATGGTAGACCGTTTGTGGGTTCACTGTGTCTTGGCTAGATATACACACATCAGTGACTGACTAGAAAGGGGAAAGGAAAAAAAACAGCAAAAGGAAGCATGTTCAGGCGTCTAATCTTCGGGAAGCTAGCCAGATTTCATTTATAGCCAGCCAATTCAGATTTGCCAGCTGAGACTCTCCCTCTCTGTGTCTGTAAGCTGGTCCAGACATGGTGAATCAGGGAGCCACAGTGAACTGCTGTGGAATACCAGGAAGAACAAAGTGCTGTTAGCAGTGGTTGCAACCCAAATGTATATCAAAGAGCTACTTTTTGACCATGATTTGTTCTAAAAGCAATTCCTATGTATCACAGAAAGAATGAAGAGAGGGTCTGATTACTGCTTGTTTTGTAGGTGGTTTCTTTTTTTGTTAACACAGGCTCTGTTAAATCCCTGGTGTATAGTAACTGTAGAATCCACTTGTTCATTCCCTTTGAAGTCAGTTTGCTTTTGTTCTTTACCTAACTTGATGCCATTTTCCACAAGCTAATTTGTATGCAACCCTGGACAGAACCTGCCACCCAGAATTCTGTATGAGAGTTTACTGGCAGGGAGAATGAATTTACTGTAGGGATAGAGACAGATCTTGTGAGCTTGTGTGGTTGGACAGTTGGGGGTAGAAGGAATACAGAAAAGAAGGAAGGAAGGAAGGAAGGAAGGAAGGAAGGAAGGAAGGAAGGAAGGAAGGAAGGAAGGAAGGAAGGAAGGAAGGAAGGAAGGAAGGAAGGAAGGAAGGAAGGAAGGAAGGAAGGAAGGAAGGAAGGAAGGAAGGAAGGAAGGAAGGAAGGAAAAGAGAGAGAAAGAGAGAAAAAGAGAAAGAGAAAGAGAAAGAGAAAGAGAAAGAGAAAGAGAAAGAGAAAGAGAAAGAGAAAGAGAAAGAGAAAGAGAAAGAGAAAGAGAAAGAGAAAGAGAAAGAGAAAGAGAAAGAGAAAGAGAAAGAGAAAGAGAAAGAGAAAGAGAAAGAGAAAGAGAAAGAAGAGAAAGAGAGAAAGAGAAAGAGAGAAAGAGAGAAAGAGAGAAAGAAAGAGAGAAAGAAAGAGAGAAAGAAAGAGAGAAAGAAAGAAAGAAAGAGAGAAAGAAAGAGAGAAAGAAAGAGAGAAAGAAAGAAAGAAAGAAAGAAAGAAAGAAAGAAAGAAAGAAAGAAAGAAAGAAAGAAAGAAAGAAAGAAAGAAAGAAAGAAAGAAAGAAAGAAAGAAAGAAAGAAAGAAAGAAAGAAAGAAAGAAAGAAAGAAAGAAAGAAAGAAAGAAAGAAAGAAAGAAAGAAAGAAAGAAAGAAAGAAAGAAAGACCAACAGCAAAAAAACCAAGTTGTCAGGTCTGCCAGGTTGTTACAGACACAAATATGGGAGAGCAGAACATGTTTGGACATGTAGAGCAAAGGGAGAGGGGAAGCCACAAAGAACAACTAAAAATCACATTTCCCTTAGATTTCTGTACTTTTCAAAATATTCTGTACCTTTCACACTATGGAACCCACAAACAGGACACTAAAAAGTCCCACAGAACCCTGAAACACTCAGGAAAAGCAAAACAACAAAAAAGTAAGCTATGACTTGAAAGTGGAAACAAAATGTGACCTAGAAGTCTGTCTGTATCAAGAAGTTACTGCCTTGTATTCCCTCAGTTTTGCTGTTACATTTTTGTATTGTCTGCAGTCCATAATTTGGATTCAAAACTAATTTGGTGGGGACACTAGAAAGGTTTTCATGAATACTAGCTATTGCTCCTGTGTCAAGGCCACCTACGGGATTTTGTCAAAAAGTTACAATAAAATTAAAAAGAAATTGCTTCTAGGATGATCACTGTGAATTTTGTTTTGAAATCACCTAGAAGAATCTAATTTAGCCTTAAAGAGAAGAGTGGACTATTATAAAGAAATAATAACAACAGCCAGAGTTATAATCAGTGGAAAACATTTTGGAAGAGATATTAAAACTCATACTTTAAGGCTCAAGCAATATTTATTATGGGCCAAAATGAGACTTAATAGAGTGGCAAGGAAGGAACAGTGTAGCTTAGTCCACATCTGCTTGCTGTTATTTTCTACCACTGTCTTTGAACAGTCTCATTAATGTGAGAGAGAGGAGTCTAGAATAGATGGACCTGAAGTCTGAGCTGTTCAGACAATGCCTGTGTTTTATTAGCTTTATTTTGCCTAGCAGCAGCACTGTTTCTGGCATTGTACCATTCCCAGATACAGAGACCCCTGACTAAGCTGAATCATCATGAGATTGAACTGATGCTGATGGGAAAACGCAGCACTCTGCAAAGCTCATCATTTCCCGCATAACGCTGCCATGAAAGCTTCTGCCCGCAGCTGGCCCAGTGCTCAGGATCCACATGGCCTCCTCTGAGTGAGAAGCACCTTTCCCAGGACTGCTCTTGAGAACACACCACCCCTTCTTGTTGGCTTTAGCTTCATCCCTGTCAATAGAGATATTAGGCAATTTCAGTTGGTTGCTGCATTTCCCCATAAGTAGGTAGGAAATTCCCCCAAGGGTTTAAATGATGGTAAGGTTTCTACTCTGCAGTATGGCCATGAAGAGACCTTCCTCACAGCTCTCCCACAAGCTCAACACTCAAAGACTCTCATGGAAACAGCCCAATTTACTAGCAGGGCCTCCTCAGCCTGCACCACCCATCATGCCTGCACTGCATATGCAGGCACAACTCATGTCCAGACTTATTGAGCCTTACATGCATGTCACTAAGCTCTCAAAATCAGCCCGTTGCACCCTGTTGCTCAACATGGCTGGACAACATGGCTGAGAAGGAGAGTCTGAACTGTGCAGCAGCTTCATTGTACCCAAGCCTTGCACAGCTATTTCCCAGCCAAAACCAGAACCTGGCTGTGACAGCAGTCCTCTCTAAGATCACGGCCTTCCAGTGGACAGCTCTCCCCAGAAAATCCGTCAGGAAGGAGCACACCTGCTGCTGTGCTCAGGGCTCAGCCATGGTACATGGAATAGCCACAGAGAGAGCAGTGCCAGCTGCCTGCTGGCCTGTCCCTCAATGCTGCCAGCACTTGCAGGCAGGCATCTTGGCCTTGCCCACTGGTGGGACAGGGTCATGCAGCCTTTGTAGGGGAGGCAGAAGTTCACAGCAGGTGTCTCTCAGTGCCTGTGGACACATTCTTGGAGCTAAGCTGTTGGGATCCAGGGTGATGTGCGGTGGCTGAGACGGTCAGCTCCCCCTGGGTGGAGGGGGCAGCCATGCCTTTATTCACAAACTCAAGATAGAGATAGTGGTGGTCCTCCTCCTGCTTTGCCTCAGCCTCCACTGGTTAAGATCTGGCTTCAGGACTAATTTTGGCTCAGTTGTCTGTGCTTTAAAGAAAAGCAACAGTAGTAGAGAGACTTCCTTCAAGTCATGTTGTGAAAAAGGCAGATGAAAATAATGTTTGTGATGGTTATCCATATATTTTCTTCAAACAGACGATGAGGAGTATCTGTAGTTGTTCAGCTGCCCAGAGGCCAGAAGACTCCTCTGTCCTCCCTTCACTTCTCTCATAGACTGTTTTCACTAAACCATGAAACCATAACTCTTAAAAAGCACCACAAGTGTAATACTTTGCTGGAAATACGGTGCTTCCTTCTAGCTGCACACAGTGAATTTTAATCACAGAATCACAGAATCACCTAGGTTGGAAAGGACCTTGAAGATCATCCAGTCCAACCGATAACCTAGCACTGACAGATCCCAACTACACCATATCCCTTAGCGCTATGTCAACCCGCCTCTTGAACACCTCCAGGGATGGGGACGCCACCACCTCCCTGGGCAGCCCATTCCAACGCCTAACAACCCGTTCTGTAAAAAATACTTCCTAATATCTAGTCTAAACCCTCCCTGGCACAACTTGAGGCCATTCCCTCTTGTCCTATCACTTATTACTTGGTTCAAGAGGCTCATCCCCAGCTCTCTGCAACCTCCTTTCAGGTAGCTGTAGAGGGCGATGAGGTCTCCCCTCAGCCTCCTCTTCTCCAGACTAAACAAACCCAGTTCCCTCAGCCGCTCCTCATAAGATCTGTGCCCCAGACCCTTCACCAGCTTCGTTGCCCTTCTCTGGACACTCTCGAGTCATTCAACGTCCTTTTTGTAGTGAGGGGCCCAAAACTGAACACAGGAATCGAGGTGCGGCCTCACCAGTGCCAAGTACAGGGGTAAGATCATTTGCCTGTCCCTGCTGGCCACGCTATTTCAGACACAAGCCAGGATGGCATTGGCCTTCTTGGCCACCTGGGCACACTGCTGGCTCATGTTCAGCTGGCTGTCAATCAACACCCCCATGTCCCTCTCTGACTGGCAGCTCTCCAGCCACTCCTCCCCAAAATGCTATTACTGGAGGGAACTGCTTATTTATTACTCATGAAAGAGAATGTTTGCTCAATTACAATTTTCACATGCTTTTCAGCAAACCACAGGCCAGCATATAAACTTCAGCCTCTTCATTTAAAATGATGTACAAGAACCAATATGTAATCAGTCTCAAACATAAACTAGACAACAACAAACATAAGCCACATTTTTTTCCATTAAAGATCATGATTTTCTCATTTCACACTTTATCTAAGAGTGGTGGCTTGCTTTACAGACCAGACTTTGTTCACTCAAAGAAGATATTTTAATTTGTTTAAACAGGGAAGAAACAGTGCCTAAATTGTCATAAGTGTTATTCATGTCCATGACAGTGTTTCAGATCTTCTCATTCAGCAACTGAGTAACAAATATTTCTGCTCATGAACAAATTTGTTTCACCTAGCTCTACAATTTTTTTAAAAACTAATTTTCCTTATTCCAACATCATTAAAAGCATTAATGGCTAAAGTGAGTACGGTTTTTTTTCTACAGCTGGCTTTATTTATTTCAGTTCTAGGAATCACAAGACACACAACAAAATTTATTGTTGAAACCTTTTAGCTACCAGATATTAAAACACTGAAAATAGCCAACATTAATGAGCTCTCAATGAGCTCCCAATGTTGCTACCATTGATAGAGCTTTTCAGACCTGACTGAGAGGAAAAACTATTTTAAAACAGCATTTGTTGCCCAGGTCAGTAGGTACTATGGGCCATGTTGCATGCTCAAAATCTCTCATTATACCTTTATATTTAGTAGCATCTCTAAAGCTAGCATGCTTCTCCAGAATTCATGGGCCCCCTCTATCTACCCAAGGTTATTTTTGAAAAGAGACATCTTTGGCAATATTCATTACATTTTCTCCTGAAGATGCTGCCAAGCAGGAGTGTTTCAGATTTGGCCTCTGCAGGGATCTCACAGCAGGGGCCAGGCTGCAGGCAGAACACAACTCTCTGTAAGATTAGTGTATTGTGTTTAGGTCAGGGTTTCCCCCTGTGACGGTTTTGGCTGGGATAGAGTTAATTTTCTTCATAGTAGCTGGTATGGGGCTCTGTTTTGGATTTGTGCTGAAAACAGTGCTGATAATACAGGGATATTTTAATTATTGCTTACACAGAGTCAAAGACTTTTCTGCTTCTCACATCACCCCACCAACAAGTAGAATGAGGATGCACACGAAGTTGCAGAGACACAGCCAGGACAGCTGACCCCAGCTGACCAAAGGGATATCCCAGACCATATGACATCATGCTGAGAAATAAAAGCTGAGGGAAGCAGAAGGAAGGGGGGAGGTTTGGAGTGATGGTGTTTTGTCTTCCCAAGACACCATTACATGTGATGGAGTCCAGCTTTCTTGAAGATGGCTCAACTCCTGCTTGATGACGGACAGTGGTGAATTAATTCCTTGTTTTGTTTTGCTTACACACACAGCTTTTACTTTACCTGTTAAACTGTCTTTACCTCAACCCATGAGTTTTTTCACTTTTACTCTTCTGATTCTCTCCCTCATCCCACTGGGGCGACTGAGGGAGTGGCTGTGTGGGGCTTACTTGCTGGCTGGGGTTAAACCCCCCAAACATGCAAGCAAAATGCTGTGCACTGACTCAATGGGGCAGGAGAGGGAAGGGAAGTATTCGCTTGCACTGCATTTCAGGTGGTCTCTGTCTACCATTATTTAAGGCTCCAAAAAGGTTGCTGATATGCTGACACATGTAGATGACACACAGGGCACATGGAAGTATCCCTATAAGTCATCCCCATTTTCTTCAGTTAGAGTCATGAAGAATGTTTGTCAGTCTGTAGATCATGATGACATCACCTTTGCTGCCCATGGTACTTATTAGAAGTATGTTGTGTGGCTTACACAAACAAGATCATACACTGACCAATATTTTTGGAAAAGAGTTGGAGTTAAGTTTCATATTGGCAGCATTAAAGCTGAAGTGTTAAGAGTTATTTCAAGATACTGCTCTGTAAGTGCTGTGCCACATCCTCTTCTATTTCTAACCACTATATGTATCTATCTGCAAAAAACCAAAGTGACTAATGCACAATAATATTCATTCAGACTCTCCCTGTTCTGAACTGTCATCTGTGAGACAAAGGTTTCCCCATTGTAATTTTAATATGAAGTAGTTTCATTAAGTTACATATACTTACACAGAGATTTGAATTGCAGCCTATTTGCAAGTGGTTTGTTTCACATATTTAAAGATCTTTCTTGAGGCTGGACAACACACATTCCAGTCTTAACAAAACAGCGTACTCTTGATACTTGATATCACACAGCATACTCACACAAAGTGTGTTACACAGCTGAATTCAGCAGAATGGGCTGTGTTGGTGATGAGTCCAGCCACTTGCCTCATGTACTAGGCCAGGAAGGGTGATCCTGCAGCAGCACATGCCCAGCCAAGATGGGTTCATGTGGAAGACTGAAGGGATATTCCTGAACTTGTTTGCAGTTTATTGACCTGGTTCATCAGCAGAGATGTAGCATTGCTCAACTGATTTGCACATTGGTTCCTGCTGTTTGCAAGCCCATGCTGAACAGTGCAGCTTGGGATATACCACAGGCCCACTATACTAGCATGAGCTTTGCAGCAGTGATGCAGTGGTGCTCATGGCTACTGCTCTCCCTTACACTTCCTCTCGCCCTAGCAGAGTCCTCTCAGTGATGCATTTGCAGATAACTCCAGTCTCAGTATCATGAGCTAGATCAGGGAAGGGATGGATTGAAATAAAACTTTAACCAAAATATTTCTTAATTTCAAACCCAGGGCATTGCACTGGTAGAGCTGAGGAGCAGTCACTAGTAGGAGGGAGGAAATCTTTATGTTAATATTACTTTTCTCTTCCATCAAACTACAGCCTCAGTCACTTTCAGTGCTATGCACAACTCCCTGGTCATGTGGTTGGCATGGTTTTGTTAGTAAATCTTTTTTCAGTTGCTTGATTGCTAGCAAAATATAGCCAGTCTCTAGCATCTCATTGCAAGTGACTGCATTGGATAGTGATGTCATGTTTCACATTCAAGCTTTTAAACAATCGTCCTCATGCAATGGGAAACATGCATGTATCCTGTAATGTGGAGGGCACCAGAGTCTGGGCAGGTTCTGAGCACATCTGTAATAATTGGAGAGCTTTGCTGCTTGCAGAAGTCTGGACAAAAAACCAAACACAAAAGGTCAAAGCTGGAAGAAAATCTGTCTTGGAATCAACTCAGCTGGTTTATAAAGATCTACGAAATGTGTACCTGACCTATATTTGCTCTTTGAAAGACCACTGTTACTGTCAAGCATCTGATGACAACGAAGTAGTAAAATACTATAAAGAATATTTATTTAGTCTCCTTCAGCTTTTATTCCTCTACAGCAAGGCTAATGCTAGAGGTAGCTCACAGCAATAGCTGATGAATTATCTGACAAATTGTTCAAGAGTTTTGGAAGAGGTCTATTAGTCCAAAGCCAGTGTACACTAGAACTAGACAAACGTTCCCATATGCCTCTTCCCTTCTAGAAGCAAATGAGTTTGTTATGGAGGTAAGCCAAGAAGTATCCTGAACAGTGCCAAATATTTTCCAGAGTAAGAAACTGCTGAGAAAAAAGCTCCTTTCTACTCCTGAATAGCTGAGGCCAAAAGGAAACATGGGTAAATTTAACCTTAATAAAGAAAAATCCAGCAGATGTGAAGAAGAGACATTTGGGCCAGAGCTGCCTGGAGTACATGATGCCATGTAGAACTGGATTACCTGCTTCTTTAGGCAAAGTATGGTAAGAAAGTACAAGAAAAGAAATAGACTCATTAGCCAACACTCAGGGAGAGGGGTGAGGAAGAAAGAGCTGCTGGGAACTTAGAATTGGTCCAGATTTCAGCCAACACAAGGAGGACATACATTATCCATTTGCTAGATTCCAACACGTGAGCACTATTTATTTGAAACTGTGATGGGATCACACAATATATCATTCATAACATTAATTGGCTTCCCCCTTGGTGGTCTCTCTGTAAAACTCAAGGTCTCAGTAGAAGTGTTTTTGCCTCCTACCCAAAGACAGCCTGCTTATTTCACTACCACTGGGGTTCCCAAGCACCCCTCACAACCAGTTTTGGTCACCTCAGCCTGCTTTCTCCTGATGTTTGGATTCATTACTGCAGTCCACTATGACATGCTTCTTGATTCCCATGAATTTGGGTGCTTCCAGGCCAGATGTTTGGAAATGTCACCGTTGCCGCCTCTTTTCAGAGGCCATGAGGAAGCAGTGTTTCCTGTATCTTTCACCCCAGTGATCACCCTTTCCTGGACATTACTCCTTCCAGCTGTCCACAGCATTATGGCCCCAGTGTGACAGCTTCATGCTTGGATGTCTAAACTATGTTCTGAAGTGTTCTGGGCAACCTGCTGTCTGGATCTTTGGGTCTGTTTGGCTCCAGAAACCTGGGCTGAGCTTTCTCCCCTAACATTTTCTTTTGAGTACAGATATGATAAATACCTTTTTTTTAAAGAAAAAATAAAAGAAAAAACAAAACAAAAGGCATAAACCCTCAAGAATGTACACTAGAAGGAAATATTTTTAAAGGGACAGCAGGAGGGTCTCACATGTATTTTCTGTATTCGTATTGCCTCACCTTACCCCCATCTTCTGAAGACCCATCAGAGATGCCACAACCAGCTTGTCTTACTTCTCCTGTCCCTCCTTCTCCTCTGGGAGTCCCTCCTCTCATTGGTCCTTTCAGTGCTGGCTCAAGGGGGCACAAGAAGAGCAGAATAAAAAGGACCTGAAAAAGAAGCAATAGATGGACCTGGAGAGCAGTGGAGAGAGAGGGAAGATTCTTCTGACTCACAGTAAGGCAGTCTGAGCAAGGTTAGGGATCAAGGAAACATGGCAAGCCAAGGAAAAAGCGACTGCAGCAAAGGGAAGATAAACATGAGCTCAGCACTCTTCTGTTTCCTACCAGATGGAAAGGCTGGGCAGCTATTTCCCCTCCCCTTCCCCTGTTACTAGCACTGCCCCTTTCATTTATTTCATGTTGCTTCAGCTAATGTTTAATCTTCTGCTTCAGAGTCTTCTAAACTGCTTGACAAGAGCATTTGGGCTGCTGATGTTAGAATTGGGATGTTTTCAGGTCCTTCTGATGGTTAAGGGCTAACAAAGAGTGCTTCGGAAAAGTAACAACAAAACAGAGCAAAACAAGCAAGATTGTTTCATGTAGAAAAATACTAGGCATCAGAAATGGAAATATTTTGTGGACTTGCCTTGGTTTTTGAAAACTTTCCTGTTGAAGACTTGCCCAGTCTAAGACAGATTTTTGGGTAGAAGCTTGCAGAACAGCCTTAAGAGGAGAATCTGACTCTGTAAAGCCCTGTCTGTGGTTAGCACATTGAACACATGTCTATATACTGCAAACATGTACTTAGCCGTTTAACCTTCTCTGTTTCATTTCTTCCAGAAAGGTTTCATTATGCATCTGGTTGACTTTTTTGAAGAAAGGAAATTTCAGTTCTCTTACTGGTGCTTGATATGTTTCAGCATCAAGGACACTGGACTTATAAATTCTCATCTGCATATGTGAGTTGCCCACCAGATAGGCATGTCATTTTTCATTGGTATGAGGAAAAGAAAGAGGCCACATACGGAGAGTACTGGTCTAATCAGAAGAAAGTACAGACATTAGAAGTCCACTAGCTTAGCCTAAAGATAACTGGGAGAAAAACATGCCTTATTCCTCAGTCTCCTGTCCATTCTCACTTGTTGCTCTACAAGGAGACTGAAGTTGTGTTGACTCCAGACTAGATTGTAGATGTCATCTACCTGACTGCCTGCAGTCCCATACGCTTGTTTAGCTGAAGCTACACTAATCTATAGTGGCCTCTGGACCTAGCCTTGTCCCAAAGTCCTGTAGACAAGAGTGGCCACCAGTGTTTGGTGTGAACAGATGTTGATGGCAACTGTGGAGGTTTTGCAAGGAGGACTGCATCCAGCCACCTTAAGCAACACATGCAAGAGTCAGTGGTCTTTGTAATTAGACACCATCAGTTCCTGCACAGTTTTAAACACATATGCTGGTCAGCCTGTTTTGGAGATGCTCCATGCTACATCTTTCCATATTTACAGCACTGAAGCTAAGAAAGTTGCTGTAGAAAACACCTTATATCGTACCTAGAGGTAAATGCCTACAGTCAGCTCTCTTTGCTGTTGATCCTCAGAGGCAGATCTGAGCCAACACAAAGGAACTGAACTGTATTTTGAGGTGACAGGCTCTGTAAATATTGAATAATATGTGAGCACAATGATGTGTGTTGCAATGCCATAATTTACAGACCCTGAGTGTTGTAACGTCCACCTTCCCTGACCACAGGCAAATCCTTACCCACCAAACCCAGCTTTTTCTGAAAGGAACAGCTTTTCTTTGTGCAACAGCTGAACAGAGTCTGGCTGAGCTTTCTGCCAAAGGGGTTGTGAAAAACAAAACTGATGAAGACACAAAAGGATTCCACTTGAAAGACAAGGCTTAATGCCAGCAGTGTGTGAGTTTACACCATTCCTGGAGGTATGTGTTACTAGGTGGTCCCTGTAAATGCACCAATTTTATAACCAGAAATTTATTTACAAGGATCTAAAGTCTAGGCCTGCAAATCCTTTTGGAGATTTATGTGTTAAGTAATGCTGCACTTAACTGTGAAACTTAACCTGAAGGTGTTTTCTGGGTGTCCAGTTGCAAGCCCCGTTCATATCTCTTCTGGCAGATTTAGATGCCTCTTTAAAAGCCAGTTGTGCACCAGACTTTCAGCAACACTGCTCTCCAGCTACAGTTCAAGTCAATAGGTGGGTAGGACTGTAATATTTGGAAACCATGTGTTCTGTAAGAACACCTGTCTGCAGGAAATACCACATCTCTGCTTCCTCACATGAACTGATGTCCACATGATTGCACGCACATTCTTTTAAAAAGGCAATGGCCTTAATTCTCCCTTATTTTGATGATTAAGCATGTTACAACATCCAGAAACAATTAAAAATACACAAAATGGCTACAAGCAGCAGACCAGTTTGAAAGTTTGTGGTGAAGGTAACAAGGGAAACTTTTAAAAGCCCCAGCTTCAGTCACTCACACAGTCACACAGTCACACAGTGACCCCACTTGCTGCCAAAAAGCCAGCAGGTGTATAGCGCACCAGCAGGTGGATAAATGTGAGTGGATAGGGGAAAGTGTGTGGCAAGATGGGTGTCCATAATACATTTACCCAAATACATTTTCATGCGTATCATACACATTCAGCTAATGAATTTGCATAGCTGTATTTTGAGACATTTAATTAGAAGAGCATTTATTACTTAATTGTTATATGAAGGGCTGTGAGTGGGAAGAGAACAAGAAGGCCAAAAAACTGATCTGAAGCTGATTTGAGAAATTTCTCTATGTGTGAAAAGATAATTCAGTAAAAGGGCACTGCAGTCAAATATACTTCTGTCTTTCAAATGGCTCAACTTCGTGTTGCCCCTTAGCTTCAGTTAAAGTTTTTTGGACCCAGTAAGCAAATGCGTTAAAAACAAAAATTCTCTGCAGAGGCAAGTTCAGATTTAGTTTGCAAAGTTCCACTTTCTGTATAAAATCTCATCTACAGTAAAGCACGAATCACAAAAACCTATGATCATAGGAGGCACCTCAGGTACACACCTACAGTTGGTAGCTATAGTTTTTAGTTTTCCCTTCATGAGGAAAGCCCCCCTGCTCTCCTCCTCGCCTCTCCCCACCCTTCAGGCACTGTGTACAAATACAGCCACTCTCAAAAAGCCCAAGGTTTTGCTGCACTGAATGGGTGTTCCTCATCTGTTCAGAAGACTTACCAGATTGTCATAAACAACGTGGCTGTGCCAGCCAGGCGAAAGCCTACTCTCAGAGTGTGTTTTTAGATTCACTACAATACTTTTGATCAGTCACACCCACAGTTTCTTTCCCTCCCTAAAAGCTTTTCCTTTTGGGCCATATGTTAGGAAATGTTTCAAGTTGCATCTTTCTTCCACAATGTCAAGTGCTGACAAGTGAACAGCCACCCCAAGTGCTGTGTTGTATCAAAGGAGCCATCCTAACACTGCACTCCAAATGGCTACAGAGGAAGCATCCTGGTGCTAATTAAAAACAGCATTTAAGAAAAGTAAAAGTAAACATTATCTTACATCTCCCTCCACCATCTGCCAAAATATTCATTACTTGTTTCAGTAGTTCTGCTTACTAGGCCCCCACTGTCCAGCCATTACTATCATGTGGTCTGGTTATTGTTACAATATATATGCAAGTCACCTATTTTGCTAATCAGACTGTGTGTTATTTTGCCTGTTTTGTTTTTTTTTTTCCTTTCTCACACAAACCACTGTTTTTTTGATCAGTTTTTTCTTTATTGTCTGAAAAGACAGAGCTCCATTGAGTGCAGGTTTCAACATTGTCTAATCCTGTCTTAATCTTATGAGGTGAAATCTTAATTATAATAGCATCCCTTCCAAGTACCCAGTGTACACACACTCCTTATAGCTCAACAATACTTTCTCAAAAGTATTTACATTCTTCTGAATTAAAAAAAAAAAAAAAAAAAGATCAGACTCTCAGCTAGAATAAATCAACCTAATTTCTCTCTCTTCTGTGTTTTGACATCAGTTCCACCAGCAGGAATCCAGCTCTCAAACGGTAAAAATTGTCATTCTTTCCTTTCCCCATTATATTCCGAAAGAGAACAAATAAACCATTCTGCAACTGTAAGGGTATCATCACAAAGGCACTTACAAGACTCATGCTGCTTACAAAACCTTTCCTTTCATTCTGCGAGAACTCACAGTCTAGTCATTATTTATTATTATTTTTTAAATAAGGAAGTCAAGTTATGCAGAAGTTCCTAAAAAATGCAACCAAAACAAAAGAGCAACAGCAACAACACTGGGGTGATAGAAATAAGCGGATTTGGGCTTTCATTACAGCCTGGAGGAAAGTTTTGTATTGAATTCATTCTTTAAAAAAAATAAAAGAAAAAAGAAAATAAAAAGTGGGGGGAGAACAAGAAGAAAGGAAAACTGAACAAATGAGAGTTTTGTTGTTGTTGGTAGTTTAATGACTTCCCTTTTCGGTGCTCTTTGACTGCTTTCCAGTTGCTCCCCTCCTGGGCCCATTTCTGTGGCACGCTGGGCTTGGCTGGGTGCCAGGGTGACAATCAGTGCCTGAGCAGCCTCTTCGGCCAGAGATTATTCCTTGGGTTCCTTTATTTTATTAGTGGGGAGGCGGGGGACCACGGGGGTGATTTCTAAACTGAAACAGGATGTCCTGCTGGTGTCCCAGGCTGTGAAAGACTCCGTTTCATCGGCCGTGCCAGTGATGCAAGATGGCTTAAGTTAATCCAGTGAGACTAGGCTGCAGATTTCTTCTTTAGCTTTTTTCCTCAAAAACCTCAGAGGGATGCCGCCTTAACAGGCAACTCTAGGGAGGCAGTTCCTCTGGACAGTCAGCCAGCTAGGAACTAACATATATCTCAATATATCTATTATCCACAGACAGAGCTTTTCAAACTGATTATGATGCAGTCCCCCAGACAATTATATAAAATGTTCCATGCAAGTAAGTGGTTGAGCAGGTATGCAAAATCACACACAAGCCGATCTTAGTCAAATAATTCTCATTCAGGTTTTTAATATTTCTATTGCCTTGTTCAGTGAACATGTCAGCAGGTTAAAAAACACATAATATTTATTTTGTCAGAACTTAGTTCAGCTTCTATGGGTTTTGAACAGTATCATCTCAAAAAAAAAATGGTATGGTTGTTATGCATGAGCAGCAGTTACCAAGTATATTTGTATTGTCCATGGTTTTTATCAGAGAGAGCAAAGAACAGAGCACTGCATTAGAAAGTGTCATTGTCAAGCTCTTACACATCTTTACAGAAAGGCTTTTCAAATAAGTAATAATTTTTCTATATATCCTGCTGATACAGGCAATAGTTATCTTAGGCCATCTTAGGTAAAGTATGGCATATCTGCTTATTATCAACAAAGTTTCCTTACTGTTGCCATCAGCAATTATTTGTAAACATAGTGTCATATTTATCAATTCACTTCTGTTTACTGAGCTACTATTATATGTGTAGTAAAAGCTGACAAACTATAGAAGATACATCCTTAGCATTCTCCCAGCTGTCATCCAGTCCCTCACCAGGAGAGCACCGCACCAAGCAGAGATTCAACCACTGTCACAAAACTGGTCACATTGAGACCACAGCAAAACTGGTGTTGAGCAGCAGCCTTCCTCAGACCCAAACCAGCAGCCAGTGTCCTGCCCTAACTATTCTGGATAACACATGGTGACAGTGGCAGCACGCCAAAGAAAGCACACCACAATAACAGGTTTGGTGTGCCTCTCCTAGAGGCCACAGCAATCCCTCAGAAGTTTTGTGGGACTAACAATCACTATGCAGTCAGTCAGCTATTTTTATGTGAAACTGCAAGTCCAACATCTGAAAGAGACACAAACTTCAAAAGAAAAATCGTGCTTTTGCTGAAGACTTCATGAAAATCAGTGAGTGCTGTCTTGCTTCCTACATTGCTCAATGGATTTCAAACTGGCTACTACAGGAAAGACAAAAATGAATACACAATTTATGTCCATACTTTGTAGAGGTGAAACCTAACAACACGGACAAATGTAGAATTCTCAGTAGAAAAAGAAAAAAAAACCCAAAAGAAGTCAGGTAAGCAGTGACTTGCCCTCTCTACCCTTACATCCTGAAGAGTTTAAAAAGCCAAAATAAGAATAAAAGAGAAGGTTCATCAATCCAGCAAGGTTTAATAGGCAGGCTTTGGCCGGTTCTGAAACATGTTGCAAAATTGAAACCTTGGATGATGCTCACAGACATTGTAAGACTAGCTGTTTCCCATGTATACACTTGGAGAACAGCTGCATTTCACAGTCACAGCTAGGTGCCCAGGCAGGAACAGCAAATTAACAGGAAGAAGAGCCTTCTATCAGTCATGAGTTTCTCCCATCCACAGAATGGGACTCGCTGTGGTTTGCAGACACTTGACTGTCCATGTGATGCTGACTGTCCTGGATTTTCCTGCTTCAGCACTAACACAAATGAAAACACTTTAATGGGAATAATTTTTTACCAAATGTATAGCTACTATAGTTTCCATGGAGACATTGTAAAACTGTGACTGGGAAAGGAGGGCAGAAATACTGGTACAAATTATGTGAGAGATGGCCCAAGAGGCAGTGTCTGTATTAGAGCATAAGCTGCCCTCAGTCCAGGCATACTGATCTCTGAAATCCAGACCAGCTTCCAGGGTAGTTGAACAGCATCACATCCTGTCATAAGGATCTCACACTGAACAGCTTGCTGAAGAAGAGAAAAAACAAACAGCATCAACATGAATATCTGCATGTTTGAATCACTCCTAGATTTTCTTATTGCTTGACAACAAGGAGGCCATGTGTACCTCCCAGGCACATGCTTCAGGAGCTACCTGCTTTTGGGTTTCAGACCAGGGAGAGCCCAGAACAAGGCAGCTTCCATCTTTCTTCTGGTTTCTTAACTGTTTTATTTCCACACACCATCAGTTATACTTTTCTGACCTCCATTTTTATTTTTATTTTGAAAAGAGCACTGGAGTCATTAGATGCAATGGCTACAGTTAGTTAAAGAGCTTGGAAATATACATATATTCCCTTTTCCACTTGGGAAGGTAATGAGGATTTAGGGCAGCACAGAATATAGCCACTTTCCTGTCACAGTCAAGGTGAAATGAACTGCTTGTCTCAGGATCAAAACTCAGAGTCATCTCACTAGATTCAAGACCCAGCTGCCTAGGAAATCTAGGTAAGGAATATCATGTGTACACAGGCATATCTCCACGCTGTGCTCGCTGAGCATGAAATCGCTCCTGAGGAAGAATGGAAGATGGCAAAAACATTCAGGAGACACACAGCTGAATGTTACAAGCATCTTTCACCTTCATTGCCATGCAATACATCTGCTATTTATCTTCCACTATCAAACAATATAATGGATAAACATTTGTTCCCTTTATAACTATATAAGTATGGTGATGACCACCCCACTGACCTGTGGCTACACTCAGTGCTGAAAAGGAAATTTGGATGAATACATAGGTCCCTGTTCAGCATTATTCCCTATATCCCTGTGGGAAAGCACCATTTCAACCACTAGCAATCCTATCAACATTGCAAAAGGTCATTACCATCCCTTCCCTTTTTTGGTGGGACTATTTTTCAGTTCAAGTGTAACATGGATGCTCATACAAGCACAAGCGTTTATATGAGCACCAATTTTAGTGGCTGGGTGAAACTGCATGCACAGAGTACCTGAGTGAGAGCACACACAAAACCTTCGGTTTGAACTGCACTGCCCACAGAAGGATAAGAAGTAGGCACAATAGCCAGCCATGCTCAGTATTTGCCTGTAATGACTGTATCCATGTAATAGGTAGGTACAACAGTTTTAAAAATTCATATGGAAATGAGTTGCAAATTGCCGGTATGCCCTGAGACACTCTCTGGAGTTTTCCACTATATGTGCATCAGTCATCAGGTATTCCTGGGCCACATACTTCTTATTCTCCTAGAGCTTTCCAGGTGCTAGTACAGCTTTGCCTCCCTTCCCACCACCACTCAAGCCAGACATTCAGTTCTCTGCAGGCCTTTACAGAAAAGAAGTAACTCAGTTTAAATTAATGGGGAAGAAATCAATTCCTATATGGTTATACACCAACAAAAGATACAGACCTTGAAAACATTTTGTCTTTCTGTGCTGAGCACACTGACAATTCACAATTGAAGAATGACGCACAGGCTTATCCCTTGATCAAATATGATCAACTCATTTAAAAAAATTATTTCAAGTCTTAGACCCCAACAGCCAAGAAAAGAGAACTCTGCTGTATAATGGAATTTCTTTTGCAGGAATGTGATTATACATACCAGAACAAAATATGATTTATGGGTGTGCAAAAGATTGTTCTGGCCACTAAAAAGGGAGCAAAAGTTACTGTGCATTTAACTTACTAAAGAAAATTTTGTGGGACTAATCGGGCTCAAAAGCAGATGGCTTAATTACTTATTATAATATACTGTGACTTTTAAAAGTTGCTGTGATTCTGCCAGATCAGAATTTGTTACCATGAATTATATGGATATATGTGTGTATGTCTGAAGATGACTGCAAGCACATTTTGCATTAGATGCAATCTAGTGTGAGATACAGAGCCCTACACTAAAGGTTACTACTGGTCTCTGATTTTGACTCTGCTGAAACCCAGGCATGCTAGCCAAGTCATTTGTAAGGATCTCCCCAACTCCTGCGACCTCTTCCTCTCTTGAATTTGAAAAAGCCTCTGGCAAACTCCATTTTCAGCTGGCATCTCCTGCTATCAGTTAGGCCTGTGCTCCAGGGTCTAGAACTCATCAGAGGTAGTTTCATCTTATCGTCCTCCACCAGTGGACTGAACCATGGTCTCCACTCATGTCAAAACCACCACCAGAAAGAACGTGGCGACCCAGACGGAGCTGACACGCAAACATGCAGCGGTCGAGGTCCCGGGCTGCAGGGCGTGCCTGAGCCTGTCAGTCCTGCAGGAGGGCAGCAGTGACAGCACCTGTGTGCACTGCGATCAGCTGGGTGACCTGCTCAGCCTGGTGGAAGAACTCAAAGAAGAGGTTGAAAGATTAAGAAGTATTAGGGAGTGCAAAAAGTAAATTGATTGGTGGAGTAGCACCTTAGCACCCCTGAAGCAACAGGAGCAAATGGAGGCTCCAAAAGACGCAAGCGATCCCTCACCCTCTTGCTATCATGCAGAAGGAGGGGACCTACGAGATGGGGGAGACAGGTCCCTGCTCAGGGAGGCAGGAAAATCCTTTCCTAACCTCCCTCACCTTCCGTGGTGTCCCTTCATGATAGATACAGGGCCCTGGAACTTTTGAATGAAGAAGAGAACGATGAAGAAAATGAGTCAAACAAGGAGGAAGATCAAGGTCCACCAAGGCCGGGTCATTATAGACCAGGTATTAAAACCAATTCTAAAAAGAACCCCCGAAGAGTCATTGTAGTGGGTGACTCCATTCTGAGGGGTACTGAAGGCCCCATACGCAGACCGGACCCACTTCATAGGAAAGTCTGCTGCCTCCCTGGGGCTCAGGTCAAGGACCTCATGGCAAAACTCCCCGCTCTAGTGAGACCCAAGGACTACTACCCTCTCTTGGTTTTTCAGGTAGGTAGCAACAATATTACCAGGAGAAGTTCTAAAGCAATGAAGAGAGATTTCAGGTCCTTGGGGAAACTGGTTAAGGGGTTGGGGGCACAAATAATGTTCTCCTCCATCCCTTCAGTTGCGGGGATGGATGAAGAAGAATACAGGAGAACTCAACAGATGAACTTGTGGCTCCAAGACTGGTGTTACCATCAGGGCTTCGGATTCTTCAATCATGGGTTAGTATACAGGACACCAGTCCTTTTGTCATCAGATGGGATGCACCTGTCCCAGAGGGGGAAAAGGATATTGGGGCAGGAGTTAGCTGGGCTCATTGAGAAAGCTTTAAACTAGATTTGAAGGGGGAAGGGGACAAAACTGGAACAGCCAGACATAAGCCCCAGGGTAGATTACCAGAGTTTGTGGGTTGTTGTGCCAGCAACCCTCACCCTGCTATCGCAGTGGAGGCAAGGGATGGAGACATGCAGCACAACAAAGATGGAAGGGATATTGATGGATCAGTAACTGTGGTAACACCTGTGAAAGCTCAGCCTGGACTTAGGACCTCTAAATGTAAAAAGGTGCTGGGGACATCAGCCCATCTGAAGTGCATGTATACCAATGCACACAGCATGGGTAACAAACAGGAGGAGCTTGAAGCCGTGATGAAACAGGAAAATTATGATGTTGTGGCTATTACAGAAACATTGTGGGATGTCTCCCATGACTGGAGTGTGCCAACTGATGGCTACAAGCTCTTTAGGAGGGATAGACAAGGAAGGAGAGGTGCTGGGGTAGCGCTGTATATTAGGGATTGTTATGATTGCTTCGAGCACAAATACAGTGAAGATAGGGTGTAGTGTCTGTGTGTTAGAATGAGGGGGAAGGCCAACAGGGCAGATAGGCCACCCAATCAGGATAGAGAGGTGGATGAAATATTCTATAGGCACTTAGGAGAAATCTCACAATTGCTTGACCTTGTTCTTGTGGGAGACTTTAACTTCCCAGACATCTGCTGGAAATACAACACAGCAGAGCGGGACCAGTCCCGGAGATTCCTGGAATGTGTGGGAGACAGCTGGTGAGTGAACCAACCAGAGAAGGTGCCCTGCTGGATCTCTTCTTTGTGAACAGAGAAGGGCTGGTGGATGATGTGGTGGTTGGAGGCCGACTAGGGCACAGTGATCATGAAATAATAGAGTTCTCTATTCTAAGAGAGGCCAGGAGAGGGGGCAGCAGAACTGATATCCTGGACTTCCAAAGAGCTGACTTTGTCTTGTTTAGGCACCTGCTTGACAGGATCCCTTGGGAGACGATCCTGAAGGCTATAGGGGTCCAGGAAGGCTGGGCACTCTTTAAGAAGGAAGTGTTAATGGCACAGGAGCAGGCTGTCCCCAGGTGCTGTAAGAGAAGCCGGCGACAGAGAAGACCACCGTGGCTGAACAGGGAGCTTTGGCTGCAACTCAGGGAGAAAAGGAGAGTTTACAGCCTTTGGAAGAAGGGACTAGCCACTCACAATGATTACAAAGAGGCTGTGAGGCTGTGCAGGGTGGAAATCAGGAGGTCTAAAGCCCAGCTAGAAATTAATCTGGCTTCAGCAATCAAGAATGACAAGAAATATTTCTGTAAGTGTGTGAGCAGCAAAAGAAAGACCAGGGAGAGCCTCCATCCCCTGCTAGACACAGGAGGAAACATGGTAACAAGTGATGAGGAGAAGGCTGAGGTGCTTAATGCCTTCTTTGCCTCGGTCTTTAATAGCAAGACTAGTTGTATTGAGGGAATCCAGCCTCCTCAGCCAGAGGACAGAGACTGGGAGAATGACCCCCCTGCAATCCAGGAGGAGATAGTCAGTGACCTACTGCATCACACAGACACACACAAGTCTATGGGACCAGACAGGATACACCCGAGGGTGCTGAAGGAGCTGGCTGGGGTGCTCGCCAAGCCACTTTCCATCATTTACCAGCAGTCCTGGCTGACCGGGGAGGTCCCGACAGATTGGAAAGTGGCCAATGTGACGCCCATATATAAGAAGGGTCAGAAGGATGATCCGGGAAATTGCAGGCCTGTCAGCTTGACATCGGTGCCCGGGAAGCTGACGGAGCAGCTCATCCTGAGTACCATCACACAACACGTGCAGGACAACCAGATGATCAGGCCCAGTCAGCATGGGTTTATGAAAGGCAGGTCCTGCTTGACAAACCTGATCTCCTTCTACGACAGGGTGACTTGTTTATTGGATGAGGGAAAAGCTGTGGATGTTGCCTACCTTGACTTCAGTAAGGCCTTTGACACCGTTTCCCACAGCATTCTCCTGGCAAAACTGGCTGCTCATGGCTTGGATGGGCACACGCTTTGCCGGGTAAAAAACTGTCTGGCTGGCCAGGCCCAAAGAGTTGTGGTGAATGGAGTTAAATCCAGTTGGCAGCCAGTCACAAGTGGTGTCCCCCAGGGCTCAGTTTTGGGGCCACTCCTGTTTAACATCTTTATTGATGATCTAGACGAGGGGATCAAGTGCACCCTCAGTAAGTTTGCAGATGACACCAAGTTGAGTGGGAGTGTTGATCTGCTCGAGGGTAGGGAGGCTCTGCAGAGAGATCTGGACAGGCTGGAGCGATGGGCTAAGGCCAGCTGGAGGAGTTTCAATAAGGCCAAATACCGGGTGCTGCACTTGGGCCACAACAACCCCCAGCAGCGCTACAGGCTTGGGGAGGAGTGGCTGGAGAGCTGCCAGTCAGAGAGGGACCTGGGGGTGTTGATTGACAGCCGGCTGAACATGAGCCAGCAGTGTGCCCAGGTGGCCAAGAAGGCCAATGCCATCCTGGCTTGTGTCTGAAATAGCGTGGCCAGCAGGGACAGGGAAGTGATCTTACCCCTGTACTCGGCACTGGTGAGGCCGCACCTCGATTCCTGTGTTCAGTTTTGGGCCCCTCACTACAAAAAGGACATTGAATTACTTGAGCGTGTCCAGAGAAGGGCAACGAAGCTGGTGAAGGGTCTGGAGCACATGTCGTACGAGGAGCAGCTGAGGGAACTGGGTTTGTTTAGTCTGGAGAAGAGAAGGCTGAGGGGAGACCTCATCGCCCTCTACAGCTACCTGAAAGGAGGTTGCAGAGAACTGGGGATGAGCCTCTTGAACCAAGTAATAAGTGATAGGACAAGAGGGAATGGCCTCAGGTTGCCCCAGGGAAGATTTAGACTGGATATTAGGAAGTATTTCTTTACAGAACGGGTCATTAGGTGTTGGAATGGGCTGCCCAGGGCAGTGGTGGAGTCCCCATCCCTGGAGGTGTTTAAGAGTTGGGTTGACATAGAGCTGAGGGATATGGTGTAGTTGAGAACAATCAGTGTTAGGTTAATTGTTGGACTAGATGATCTTCAAGGTCTTTTCCAACCTTGATGATTCTGTGATTCTGTATGTTGAATTCTGCTCAGCTGACTGCAGCTAACTCCATTGGCTTAACAGATCTGAGTGACTCATTAAAATCATAAATAGATTTATAGAGACCAATGTTAAAACACTGGTTACAAAGGAGTTTGTAAACCTTGTTACCTAAGATGTGGCTCTGATTTCCCAGTAACATTATCTCAGACACTGTTGACAGACAAGACTTGGAAAATGACTTTTAAATCATAACTCCTACACCCTTCACAATATGTTTCCATTATATCCAGTAAAGCACAGGTGGCATTTACCTACTTCTGTATTTCCTGTAGGCATCTACTACTTTCAAATCTGAATATATGAATGACACAACAATGCCTTATTACTCAGCCTGAACACCTGCAAAACTTTTCCTTTAAACTGCCCTGCTGGCCTATTCTGAAGGATATTGCTAATGTTTTGTTTCCCTCTACTGCTGTTGTGCAGTTGCTGTTTCTAATGTAGAATCAGACATGATGGACAAGGATTTTGTCTTCTCTCCCTATGGAAAAATTAGCAATGAACAAACAAGAACATAGGACATTTCTAGTTAGCGAGAAACACATTCCTGTAGAATTGCTGCAACTTTTGTCCACAGCCCATGACTTTTCTTCCCCTCAGCACTACCTTAAAGTTGTCATTAGAATTGCTCTAGCAGTAAGAATGCAACAATCATATTGCATATGGCCTACAAGAGACGCACAACTATCACAGTTATTGCTACAATACTGTGTGTGAGACTGGCTCAACGCAGACTCTCTGCCTTTACCATGTGCAACTGCAGTAGTCTGCTCTGAGATAGAACCCAAGTGTCTGTAGATGAATGGAAAGGATCCCATACATTGTCAAAGTCTCATAATTATATTTTTTCAAGCATTCAGTGGCCTGATACCAAGTTGCTACCTCATGACAATACTTTTTGATATGTAAGAAGACAAACAGACAGAAACAGAGCAAAGGGGTGCTTGCAAGAATGATGACTTTCTGTACTTGAGCCAATGAAAAAGACGAGAGGAATAACAAGTTTCTATAACTATTTTAAAGGCAAAAAACTTAAGATCAATTTTTCCAGGGCTGCTTGGTTTTTTTCTTTAATATGGTGACTCTCATTCATTTCTTGGTTTTAGGAAGCAGTAAATAAGGCACTGAAGAAGTCTTGGTCATTAAAACTGCATTCTGGTTCCTTTTCTTCCACTGACTTTTCACATGACCTGAAGCAAATAATTCTATACTTCCGTTTTTCTGTAATCAAGAGCCAGTCCCTCTCACAGACAATAACTAACTTCAAGGTAGGAGTTCTCCAAAGATTTGAAGATGTTCCTCTGTAATGCAGTAAGGACTAATATTATGAAGGCAAAGTCACACTTAACCAGTCTGATAGCTTTCTACAAGGTGACTGGCTCAGTGGATGAGGGAGATCGGTACATTTTGTTTACTGTTGACTTTAATAACACTTTTGATGCAGTCTCCTACAACAACCATGTAGACACACTATTGAAGTTCAGGTCAGATAAAGGGACAGTGAGGTGTACTGAAAGCTGACTGAAATGCCAGACTTAAAGGGTTCTGGTCAGCAGCACAAAGTCCAGATGCATGTCAGTCACCAGCAATGTGCCCCAGGGGTGGATACTGAGGCCAATACTATTTATTAATATCTTTGTGAATGTCCTGAACAATGGGACAGAGGGCATCTTTAGCAAGTTTTCAGATGACACAAAACTGGCAGGAGTGGTTGCTAGACCAGCTGGGTGGTTTAGCCATCCAGAGAGACCTGGACAGGCTGAAGAAATGGGCTGACTGAAATCACATGAAGTTTGACACATGGAAATGACAAACCCTGCACCTGGAGAGGAATTAGCCTATGCACCAGCACATACTTGGTGCTGACTGGCTGGAAAGAAACTCTGCAGAGAAGGTCCTGGAGTGTCCTTGTGGATGACTTCTTACCATGAGTCAGCAATGTGCCCTTGCAGCAAAGGTCAACAGCTTCCTGTATTGTGTTAGGAAGGTGCCAGCAGGTGGAGGGATTTGATCCTTCCCCTCTGCTCAGCACTGGTGAGACACATCTGGGTGCTAGATCCAGTTCTGGCCTCCCCAGTATAAGGGAGACATGGACTTAATACCCCAAGTCCAGTCAAGGCCATGAAGATGGTTAAGGGACCAGAGCATCTCTCATACAAGGAGAAGCTGAGAGAGCTGTGACTGTTCAGCCTGGGGGACAGAAAGCTGAGGGGGACCTTATTAATGTGTATAACTAGCTCATGGAAGGGTGTAAAGACAGGGCCAGATTCTTCTCAGTGATGCCCAGAGAAAGAGCAAGTAGCACAAACTGAATTTCATGAAAATCCACCTAAATGCCAGAAAACACTTTGTTGTGTGAGGTTGGCTCCATGCACTAGACCAGGCTGCCCAGTGAGGTTGTAAAGTCTCCATCCTTGGAGATTCTTAAAACCTGACTGGACAATGACCCGAACAATCTGCTGTGGTTAAACCTGCTCTGAGCAGGACCATGTGGGCTAGATGATCTTAAGAGAACCCTTCCAGCCTCAACTATTCTGTGATTGTGTACATGTTGGGATTAGCCTTGCAAGGTAGTAGCAGAGATGTTAGTTAGTGGTAAGTTTTCTAAAAATTTATAGCAGAAAACTTACAAAAGCAAAACCCGTTTTTGTTGTTGTTGCAATAGCTATTCTGGTCTGCAGTTTGGTGTTTGTTTCATTTGGGGTTTTTTTCCACATGATTAAAAATGGACTAAAAAAGTGCTTTTTTGTCAATGATAAACCAAAAAGAAACCTCTGATAGCTAGTACAATTACATTATTTCTGTCACAGATAGGCATGTATCATGCACAGGCCCCTGTGTTCACCTGCTGTTTGCTGAGCCTGACTCATCTACACGACTGGCACTGCCACCTCCAGCTGTCAGAGACATGGGATGATTCTCCCCTTTGGTCATGAAAAGTGCCCATGTGTTTTCCCCACTACATAGAACATGCATGACATAGCTCCACTTTTGAGACAAAGACAAAAGACTATGCTGAGAGGATTTTTAATGTGGGTTCAGGTACTCCAGCACTAACATAGGTCTGTAATATCTTCCAGTATATTTTTTAACATGATTTCAAAAAACAGTAGCCAGTTTAATGACTCCTCAAGACAAATCTCTCTCAGCATGCCTGTTCCTGGCTTGATGCAGCTGAAGAGAGGTATTCCACATGAATTAAAAAGAGTCATCTTCCTTTTCCAGTTGGGAAAATACCTAGAAATCAAGATACTGGAGCAAAGAGATTTCTAGCTGTGGCTCACTTCTTAAGCTAGTCTATGTCAGTAGGATCATGGAAAAGATGAAAAAATTGAGGTGAGTTGAGACAATCCTTTCTTTCTTTGTATTCTCTTGCTTAATGAGTCAAAACTTAGAAATACTAATTCTGCACTACCTATGCGTAATGAAAGTATTTCCATCATGCCTGTGAGAGAAGCTCTAAATTTACCCCGAGAGAGGAAACAGTACCCTGTTTCTACACGGATTTTTTAATTAGTTGTTACTACAATAGTTGCTATTGGCTTTGGCATAACAACAAAAAATAAAACATTCTACATTGCTATTGCCATATTTTCAAGGAACATCTTTCTGTTTGTCCCTGCCCCTTGCAGTGAAGAAGATCATATAATGCAGTCTCTTTCATCTGACACAGCAGAAACTTGGGTTACAACAACCAGTTAGGCTTTCCAGTCCTGTTACATTTGCAGCTCAGGATAGCTCCATGCAGAAATAAAAGGCAGAGACCATTCTTCTTCTCATAACTTTTGACAGTGACGCAGTATAAGACTAAACTCTGACATGCAGCATTTAAGCATTTAAAACTGGTATCAACACTTCAGTGTGCTCACTTTTATGGTAAGCACATTAAATGAGATTTCAGCTATGTAACATCCCAAGCATACCCATCCGCTGCTGAGGCACACAGCTGTTTCAGTTACTCAAGTAAAGCTCCTTGTCAATTATTTCAAAGAGAGAGCTTAGAACATATTTTATGCTTCAGTTTATTCTGATCATACAAAAGTTTAGCCCAAAAGGCACCTGCATTTGTAAAATGGTCTGCACAAATTTGTATAGGCTTCAGCACTAGTCCAGAGGACAGGACAAGCAAGAGCAACTTGCCATTCCATGAACAAAATGAAGACCTAGGTCCTCAAGTCTGTCATAACTTTTTCTACTGAGGTTTACCAAGGTTTTTTCATAGATTAAGGAGATAGAACACAATATCAAGGTGAAGACATCTCCCCCCATACCAGGAAGCTGAGACTGCAAAAACACTGGCAACAAAGTAGAAGAAAATTCTTCAGCTAAATTAAGAGATGTGATGTATAAAATTCTTTACAATTATTAGATTACAGTGTGAAGATGAGCATGTTATCAGGGATCCCTTTTTCAAAAGCAAACCACTGCTGGTTAACAGGATCAAAATGTTTTGAGTTTAAATAAGGAATCTGGTCATTTGACTGCCCCCTCTGCATGAGTATTCTACCATGAGGGCTGCAGTTGTTTCAGATTTCCTATTTACACCAAGTGGAATTGATGCCAGACAGCAGGTTTGCTTGTACAGCTGAGCTGAGTTTACAGCCCTTCTCACTTTTACAGACCCAAAGAGCTGACTGACTTGCATGCTTCATCCACTTGAACCAAGGCACAGTGTGGAGAGGAAAACTGTTGCCAAAGTCAGAAATGATTAGATTTTCATCAGTTCATTTCAATGAAGCAAATAGTGTTCCCAGACTGTTTTCAATGGACTGCTGTCAGATCTTTAAAAACATTTATTCAGTTCATCATGCTTATGCAACAGGTCATGAGTGTTACTAAGCGTAATGCTAATATCTGGGTAGCTAAAGTTAATGCAATGTCTTTTTATAAACTGCTGAATTTCTGCATCTCCTGTTATCGCAGGAGTTACAGCATGTACATTATGGAAAAATGATGTCACCTTTACTCATATGACTACTTTTAAAGAAAGACTTGTAGGAAAAAGCTCACAAATGAGAACAAACAACATGCGTCCTGAGGAGTGTTCCAGAGATCACAAGGTTGAAGACTGGTCTCTTGAATTTTTAATCTTATTTTAAGAAGTAATAATAGTAATCATCAGTTTTTCATAAGTTATCTGGAAAACAAAGATCATACTTTCTTTTTTTGATATGCTCTGAACTGTAATGTCTTTAATTTTAAGAGACTACCCCTAGATTAAAATTTTTCATTGAAAAATCTCAGCTTCTTAAAAAAGCAATTATATTCAAAAGATATTATAAAAACATTGCTACTTATTATATCCCAATTTGAACACAGTAAGCCAACACAGTAGTTTTTTAATCTAATGTTTTCTTCACCACAGCTCCATTGAAATCCCAGAAGTTATCCTGTGGAAGCGGTGGGCTGCAGGAAAATCAGAACTGGCATATCCAGTATAAGAACCAGATATCCCAAACCAGAACTCTGTATGTAGCTGACAGACAGAATGGTAGCAAGCAGTCTCACAAGGTTTTATGCAGCTCGTGAGCAAGTCATGCTAATCCTACCCATGTCTTGCTCTGACTCTTGTACTGACACCAGTTGGTAGGTAATTTATTCAGTCTGGTCTAGTAGTTTCAAAATGCCTTACCAATTTCTCCTGTTTCCCAAGATGTCTGAGTAAATGCTAGTAAGAGCTGCACTCATTTGCCATTGTCTTGGTACCAGCCACATTAGCATGCTTTGGTTTATGAGTTTTAAGTAATTTCATCCAGCATGTGAACGTGACCAAGTCTGGGATACAGAATTTCAACAGCTGAACAATGCACAGCATCACAGAAAAGCATAGCATATCATTTGCCCTTGAAGTACAGTAGGAAATTGTATAGGCAGAACATAGATAATCTGAGAGCGGTACTTGACAGAAAGATCCAAATGCAGCCTTCAGTTATGACAGATGTCCAAGACTAGGTTTCACTGCACATCTCATCAACTGGAAAAATATGTTTACATGGACTGTATATGATGACAATCCAAGAAGTAAATAAAGCAGCACTTGCTTTTGGCCTGTAGTTAAACTCTAGTTCTTTGGCATAGCCCATTCTAAGGGTTATTGCTGCATGATGACTATACTTTCCACATGCAAAAGAGAATGTCTGATTTATTGCTGGATTGTACTGTCTAGGGTATTAAAGGTAAAGGTTTTGATTTGCAGGATGCATGTGGGCTGGACGAGTCATGGAAGAGCCTTGCAGGGCCTTCTGCCTGGAAGAAAGGGTATCCAGCATCAGTAAGGGTCAAAAGTTGCAGAGTGGAGATGGTGCATGCTGGACTTAAGTATGGATTTTTCCAGTATGTCTAGAGAGATCCATTTTGAATTGCCATCTGGAAAAGTTTGCATGATTTTTGTATGAAAAGATGTTCAGAGATAACTAAAGGTATGGTGGTTCATCATGCCTGGCCATTTCCATATGTCATTGGATGGTATCTGATGCATTCTCTCAATGGCAGCAGCAACATATACTACCGTTCCTATTAAACATGTACAAACAGAAATCCACGCAGTATAATGTATTTTGCAGGTTACTTCTGTCTTGTAGCTGTGCCAAGAAAGCACTGCACTCACATGAAATAAAATAACATGCAGTGCACTCACTTATAGAAACGCTTTCAGCCAACACAGTCTGCATCTAAGCAGGAAGCAAATGGCAGTGACATAACTTCACAAGTCACATTTAAAAGACAGAAGATTTCAGAAAAAAACTCCAAGAGCTAAATTAACAAGGATTTAAAAACTATCAAAGGCCTTTCTGAAAATCCCCAAGTTTAGCACTTGTACTTGTTTCATCAATAAGCTTGTGCTTATTTTTAAAACAGGCTGTATTTACATAAAATAGGAAAGCATTCATAAAGTCGTATCATCCCACCATGCCTGTATTTTGTAGAGTACGTTGCATATTCTTGCTTTTCATTTTCACTTTCTAAAACAGATGAACACAAATCAAGAAGTTGAAAGATAGCTCTGTGCTTTACCTGCAAATGTGGTACTGTGCTCTCTGTTAGATTCAGTTTAGGATTAACCAGACAGAACTTTCATCCTCTGTTCACCAGGAGATCAGACTCAGTGATTCAATAACTCCTTCTGGTTCTACAAATGGACCGACAAACCATTCAGCTATCATCTAAGACCTCTACTGAGGAGAGGGTACTAACTGAAATACTGAGAGTCATTTCTAGACAACACATGGTGTTGCCACGTTGAAGAAATAAGAATCACTTTAAACTCGTGAAATGTGTCTGTCTGTACTACAGCCACAAACAATCATCTGGAAAGTCATATGGAAAGTAGCTTACTATATAGAGAACATACAAAAAAATCTTCAATAATGACAAAAAGATTCTGTCCAAACACTTGTAATAAAATAAAATTATTTGTAACACAGGCCTTAGATGTTTTAAAGTCAGGGTGTCATTATCATCTTTACATTGCATATCAAAGACCGAAGAAATGTGGCTTAAGATGTATTTTTTAAACCAGAGCTTGTGGTACTATGTCTGGAAGACACTTAAGAACACAATAGAAACAGTGTTCATTTCTATTAATTCCTTTAGAAAAGCAATCAAACTTTAAAGAATGGGTTTTATGATAACAGAGAAAAAAAAGGAGGGTTAGAAGAATACTGTCTCTCACTTCCAAATTTTGATCTACATTTTGATTACTGTTTGATTATAACATCCACTTGGCCTGCTGAATCTGTACTTTACACTTACCATAAGATAGTAGGTCAATGAATAATAACCCCAAAGATGTCTTAAGTGACAAGGTAAACACTCTTTTCAAGACTAGAGCATTTACAGTAGCAGGCTATAGCCTGTTTCCTAGCATGACATTATAAGCCATTCAGACTGTTCCCACATTTCAATAAATATTTATGGGTTTCTTTATTTGAAAATAGAAAGTCTACTGGGAATGGATTTATCAGAAGGCAGTGAGTTCATGAGCCAAGTATTGACAGAACTGCTTACAGTAGAGACTCTTCACACTCTGATCTGGTGGAGATACTCCATAGGGCATAAGTTCCTGGCTTTTCTCCTTGTTGTCACTGCTACCTGTCTACATGATCTTCAGTCTGCTATTTTCACAGACACATTGGCTATGTGAAGCTTGATTTTCAGATATGCTGAAAATTTACTACAGCAACCAAAGTCAAATGTTCTCTAAGTTCATGAACAATATTGGAAGATCTAACTCTAACATGGTATTACATCTTACACAGCTGCTTGCACCTGTTTAAAACTGAGGTAATGAAACCTGTTCCATGAGCTGAACAGAACTTTGTACTCTATCCAAAAACGATGGAAAGCCATGAAAACATTGTAATTAGTTTCACTGAGTTTATGACCAAATGTTTTGAGGCCAACAGTTATGGTAGAACAACCAAAAGTATTCACAGGGAGTTTATTAATTACACCATTCCATGTTTCTTTGGAGATCATTTTCTGCAGTGCTTCTAGGTGGTTTTTCACAGGCTTTTGAATTTTTGTTGTGGGTTGGGGGTGATGATTGCCAAGCAATTGTCTAACTATCGCATGCTCCTCAGCATGCAATGATTTCAACAAGGCATAATAGACTCCATGATGGTCTCAGCTAAATTTCACTACATGGCTATAAAACAGTTCCATGGATGAATTTGTTAGTCTTGGGTTATATATGTATCAGTGCAAAAATACCCACCTAACATGGTTAAATCTTTTTTCTCTATGCAATGATGTCATGACATAATATGACAAACCATAGTAGTGATGTGCCATTTAACCATTTTCCTCCTGGGTCTTCACACTCTTGGTGTCTGAAAGATGCATCACTCCCCTGTGGCCTTAATTGCCTATCACAGCTTTTCTGACAGTACAGGAGCATAAACCATGCCAGACCAGATAACAGTAACTTTCTGCTTACAGCAGAAATGTCATGAAGCAACTTTTCTTTCTTTTTTTATGCTTCTTCCAGAATTCTTGGTGACACTATTAAAACTGTAAAAGTGCTAGTAAAATAAACTACATAAATAATAAATTTTTAAAAAGTATTATGTAGAACTTAAGCAAGTTTCACCAGCATGTCTGTAGCATACAAGTCAGTTGACATGAAAAATGTGTTATCTGATGAAACAGCAGAGTATGCTAGAGACTAGCTAAGAAACCTGTGCATTATCAGGATCTGATGCAAGCCTACATTATGCCTTTTTACCAACCCTTAGGAAAAAGGTCTCAGATGATCATGCCATCTGTGTAAATACTCTGCCTCACTTCCTGCACAAGTAACATCTGAGACCTTGCTGGGGAAGAGGAAATCTGTGAAAAGGTGGCGTTTCTGGGACCCTGTTGAGGAAAGCAGAGAGCTGCCAAAGGATGACACCTCTGCCTGTGGCCATGGGAAGGCTCTGAGGGCTGGCTGAGTGTGGGGAACTCCCAGGGGAATGAGGGAAATGCCCCTTTGCAGACTTGAGTTTGCAGACCTTGACTGCAATTCATAGCTTACATCAGACATGAGAGAGGCTTTCTGCAGGACAAATCCACTATTGCATCAGCTGCTGCAGCCTCCAGCTAAGCTTCTGTTTGGATGATTGACCAATGCCTCTTCTGCATTGCCAGTTACAGGCTCGTAATACTCATTTAGTAGTGTAAACTCCCACTGACAGAAGAAAGTTGAGTTCCCCCTGAAACATCTCCCCTCATGTCCTGCAAGCTCTGTATTTGTAGCCAACTTTTGTGACTCCTAAGCCACGCATGAAGCATCTTTTTGGTTCTTAGCCACTAACACTAGAAACATTTGCTTTTAACTCTGAAACAAGAAGTGCCTCTGAATACATGGGATTTAAAATTCAAGACACATTTCCCATATCTTTGCATTAGCAACTCTTTGACTGCTTAAAAAAAAATTTTTTTTAAAAGTCAGACTTTGGTTTAACATTTTATCTTCAGGATCCCGATCTTCTCCCATCCTCCTGAACTAGACATGTAAAATATCCATAAATCAAAGAAAGTGAAAACACCCCTCAAGGCACTTTACTAAAAAAAAAAGAAGAAAAAGTGAAGTTTTCAAAAGGCAAATTAACTCTACAGTTCTTTGGGAAAAAAAACCTGTCCAGATGTCTGCAATCTCCTTCATTTCCATTAAATATGAGGTAGCTGAGAATAAGTCAAGGGGGATTTAAAATCTGAGCAGATGTCTATTTTATCTAATTATTTGCATTATGATCCATAGCAAAAGAGATTCCTTTGTCTTTAAAAACAGCAAAAATAATATTTGTGAAGCTAGATGCTGAACACAACCAACAACCCAGTGCAGGTGTATCTAATGGGGAACATTGCCAAGAACTTGAGAACTTTGACATTTGGTTTTACAGGAATGAGGGCCTGACCCATGCAAACTGATCAGCCAGTCCTTCGGCAGAGATGGAGGCCCACTGGCTCCTGGACACAAGAGTGGTCCATGACAGCCACTTTTCATTAGTGTTTTTTGTGTATTTTATTGTTCTTCATAGAGTTCTTTCAACAAAGGAAAGCAGAAACCAAATAGGTGAAAAATTTTCCCTGTTCATTTTACTCACTCCATCTTGTTCACTAACTACAACAACAAAATAAAGACAGACTCACCTTCTCATTTTTTCTTCCTTTAAGTCTTATTCCCCACTCCCCAAATTAGTCAACAAGCTGTTCCTGTTCATTGTTAATGGTTGAGGAGAACAACCACCTTGGCTAGAGAGTAAAAAGAAAGACTATGTCATGAAGCCTGGTGTTCATAAGGCAATGGACTTCCCATAAAAACTAGTTAATCCTTATTCATCAGCTGTGCAGTTTCCTCTAACTTCCTTTCAAGGACTTTCAGTGGCTCCTATGAGAAACAAAGCATTGGATTATAAACACTTCATCCTGGCAGGGATTTCACTATCATAAGCAGTTAATAATTATACACTCTCTGGGGTCTCACATACTAAACCTCCTAGTTCCCTCTGAGCAAGAAATGGGACACTCTTTCACTTCACATTATTTTGAAGAGGCTGTGGTGAAAATTAGTGTGTAACCAAGCAAAATATAATAGATGTTTACACATATATATACACAAAAACCCTGTAGCACCATCCTGCTTTCAATATTGCCATGGGGGCAGCAGCAAATGGCAACATTCAAGTGGTTGTTTACTTTAGTGTTTATATACCAGAGCATCAGTGCAGGGCTGAATCTAACTACCATAAATGCAACTACATGGAGATCAAAAAATACAAAGATGTTTTGAACATTGCAAAGACTGGAAGAAAAGGTTAAATTGAATGCAACCACATTGTTCCATTAGTTTGAAGAGAAACGTAAACAAACTGCAGGCTTCTAGGTATCTAATTCCATTTCAGGAAACCTAAGACCGTGAACTCTTACTTGCTCTGCTGAAGGGAGTAACACAGGAACATAAGACACTTGCTGGTATAGAATTACTCACACTATTCAAACTGCCTATAAGTAGATTAATGTGTTTAGTGCCATTAACTTCAAACATCCTGATTCTCCATATTTCACAGTGTTGATACAATATTCATAGCAAGATTGTCTAGTAAAACAAACTTAAAGGACAATAAAAAAATGTAATCAGCTGAGGTAACTTTCTTTTATGCTCTGCATATTTATGCATCATTTGTTTTTAAAATCAAATTTCACTCAACTGACCACCCACCTAGTTTCCTACTGCAACTGTATTTTATTGCTCTTTGAAAGAGTAGGGTCATAATTATTAGCCACTAGTAAATTTCTACATCCTTGACAGTCAGTGGCAGCGTAAAAGAGACCTTTCCTCCCCTACCAAACCATTGCATCTAATCTAATTTAAAACCTGGTGTCTATATCTTTCATTTTTTAGATGTATGTGATGGCATAGAGGAAACACAGAGCCTGCAGGGGCTGGGGGACGTAAGGAGAGGGAAGGAGAAAGAGCAACGCATGAGAGCACTTCTCAAATTACAGATAGGGTCACAATGAGAGACACAGCAAAGCAAGCTGATTGCTGTTAGGAGCTGCAGACCTGAGGACACCAGGGCACAGTACTGGAAGGTGACCCTAATTCTCCAAACAGCAATTTGGACACCTGCTGCCAGGGGTCAGTCATGCATGACTGGGGGTTCTCTGGCACTGGCGAAGCACAGCTACACAGAGGAGAGAGCAGGCTGGAGACCAGAGCTATCCAAGGACAAAATCTCTTCAAAGTCTCAGCAACCTTCAGGTCTGCACTCAAGTACCATTAACAGTCTCAAGGGTGGTGGCATTTGTTTTGCATAAACTCACTATCTGGGTCACTGCAACACAGTCTTTTCATTTTCCTGTGGGCAAGTACTTTCTTTAAACATGATTTTAAAAAACAGTGTGATGAAAATAGAAGTCTTGCTGTTCATTTTACGTCAACTGCCCGCTGCTGCTGAACGAGCATTGCAAATGCCAAGCTGACCTAAAAAGCCACACATCCTGTTCCACCGTGTTATTACTCTGCTCCTTGACAGCTTCCATGATGGTCTTTGAACCAGGAGCAAGACATAACAGTAAAGACAAAAATCAAAGGAAAAGGGAAGAGAAAAGAATCAAGACTGAAAAAAGAAAGCATGCTAGAAGAAAGAACTTTCTTAACTTTTTTAAAAGCCAGTACATGATTAATATTTCAAAGAAATTTTAATGAAAGACAAAAATCTTGAAACTAGTTAAAATTTCAAATCAGTAACAGACTCATGTTTGCACATGCATCTTTATAAACAATATACACATTTACTCATGAGCTCTCACAAAGACATTTAAATATGATTTAATTGTTCCTTTTTTCTTCTTTTTTTTTTTTTTTTTTAACTACTGAAACCATCTCCTTTAACTGCATGCCAAGGCCTGAGAGAGTTTAGTGGCACTTGAAAACATTGCCCAAATAAGCGAACCAATTAGATTAATTGGCACCAGAGGTACTGTATGCTTTTGGGTAGTACACAGATGGAAAAAACCCTCAACATTTAGGAGTTTTAAAGCTCTGTTTGTAAAGCTCTGTTTTTCTTTTAAGGATTGTGTCTGTGTATCATGGTGCTATTGATTTTTACAGAAGAGGAATGGGATGTACAAATCCCATCACAATGTACCTCCACAAAATATCTTCCAGACCCAGAAATACAGACTCTGAAAAATATTTATCACTTCCCATTTTCAGTCACAAAACACCTCAGAAAACATAGTGTGCATGCTTCTGGAGAAGAGAGGATAAAGAAGAGGCACACAAAAAATCCCTCAAATAATTAGCAGATGTGATTTATATTCATGTATCTGCAGTGCCATAAACAAATAAATGCTTAGGCTTACACACAGGTTCCAGGTTCCAACTTCCGAAAGTTCTCTATTTTTTCAATCTTTTTTTCTTTAGTCCTCACCTTGCAATACTTTAGGGAATTTCAGTAGGAATTTTCTTTTGGAGTTAGCAACATATAATCTTTAAAGGTACTCAACATTTTACAGCACCACATGCCTTCTTTATGTTGCTAATTAGGAGTTCAGACTATCTGCATCTTATGCAACAGTTGCCATAGGCAGCTGCAATAGCTCAAAAGACTTCTGCAGTTGCAATAAGTGTCTGGGCATCATGGGATGAAACAGCTAGCCCAACAGCTATTGCAGGGTTGGTGGCATATTTGAGCTCTTTTGAGCACACCTAATACCTCTGAACTCTATTTAACTGAGAAGCAATAAAAAAACCCCTGACTGTAAATTAATAATAAAACCATCTTCAGAAGTCCTCTGTGAGGTAAAGGAATATTCCCACTTCACCATACTAAAACTAGTATTGAAAAAGCAAGGTCTGATGACAGCCAGAGAGAAGCACTTTGTGGAACAACATTATGTTCCAACAATTCTTCCCGCCCAGTGCTGCTGTGCATAAATTTGTGTCTCTTCACCAAACTTTCAGTGAGCTGGGAACATACTGTCCGCTCAGCCGGACTGGTAACTTGGTGACAAGCAGTCAGCAAGGATAGAGTAGTTGCACTCCTAAGGTTTCAAAATCCTTTAAAAAATTTAACTTAAATTGACTACATAATTGATCCATGACTTTGGTCCCATATGGCACCATAAGGGAAGGGTAGAAAAATCTAAAAACCTTCCCATGATAGCTGTATTTTTGCTATAGCACATGTTTGTAGCATCCGGTTTGTAGTAGCTGGATGATGAGATCACTGATCATGGACCCTGCACACTTCAAAACCCAGGCAGATCTCCTACTTTGATGAGGGCTTGCTATGAGATATGAGAACAGGTTATGGCCCATGTACAAAAGAAAGGGATTATTTTGATCACATGTGAGATAATCCTTCCCAGATGGGTGACAAGAAAACATGTCAGAAAAGACAAACTGAATTTCTTCATGATAAGATCACTAACTATCCTCAGCTTTCAATCTCAGACGTAAAATCATTTACCTTTTTAATGAATGCACTTTTGCATTCATGCTTCCAGACCAAGGTCTGTGATGGTATGGCACTGTCTGGAATCAGACCTGGGCTGTCTAGCCAGCGAACAATGAGCTAATGGAGACTCATTGAAAGAGAATAGTATTTGATTCTGTTTCAAACATTTGATCTATTTGTTTCCAAAAGCACAGCGCACAGATTGAATAGGTTGACGTTGCTAACTTTCTCTGGTACAATAGTGCTTTTGAAACTGGTGCATCGCCTACAACAAATTCAGTGCAATTGCTCCTGGGCTTCTCAATTTTTTTTTGTTTTTACTAGCTGAATTATATCTTATTTAGATGGTAAACTGCTCCATGATGTTCAGACAGCTGTGGAGTACTGTGTCTACTCACCGTGCTGTGTGAGCAATACTTTGATCTCTAAAGTATTATAAAAGTGATTTACAATGAGTGACAGTAAGCGATTTAGTAAGTACTTCAGTTAAGGCTGTAGGGTATATAGTAAACATCTTGCCTGCAAAACCTATTTCAGCTACTGAGGCTCTCTGCAGATCCATAAAAACTCATGTGTTTAGTTACTTAAATTTAGAGATGAAACAAATTCTCCTGAAAGTTTCAGATGCTGTAAAGAGATTGCACTATTAACCATTAATTTAACTATTAATAACCCTTAAATTTTCATTAAAAGATTTATTTCTATGCAATCAACAGTTAATGCTTTCAGCAACAGTAAGAAAATACAACCTCAAAGCCCCAAGTGTCACTAACAAAGGATAGTGGTTGGGCTTTGTGTGATAAGAAAAGTTAATAAGAAAGCCAAACACCCCAAGCCTTTAGGCAAAAGCAGCAGACAAAACACTTAAATATTTTCAGGTGCATTACCTTTCCGACTAGTATTGTAAATCCAGTATGCTGGCTGTACAGAAAGTGTAGCAAATTGAATGAATTCTCTGTATACTCTCACTGTTGATCCATAAAAACATTGAGATATTCTAGTTGACTTCTTCACTCTTCAGTTCACAGTTTATCAAACCTCTCTGGGGACAGTTGTGAAGATTATAGATCAAATGTATAGACTTACTTCTGCATCTTTGTTGCCTGAGGCCAGAGCTCATGGTCCAATATTGCTATATACTCAGGCAACTTACATTCAATAGGAGGCACATAGGTATTATTCTATAGGTCCCATACTATGATATACAATTTGGGCAATACAGAAGGATACCCACTACAATGACAAATACGTAAAATACTTATGCACATGAAGAACAAAACAGAGTAAAAGCCTCAGTGACTAGGACCCTTTTGAAAAGTGATATTAATGTCGCTCATATACTGTGGAAAATTTTACCATGTTGTTTTGGCAAAAATCTTCAAATGGTTGTTATTCCTGGGCTCTTCCAGCAATGGCAGAACAGTGAGATATAAAACCCCTAGTGATTTTCTTTCTTCTCAGAAAACACTGCAGCCCTGACTTTGCTGATTTTGAAGCTAATGTTCAATACAGAATATGTTAGATTGGTTAAAAAGAAATAATTTCTCTCATGTTTCAGCAGTTGAGGTTGAAATACAAGGCAGAATGGTCTGAGTGCTGTTTTTTGTTTCTGTTGTTTTGATAAGAAAAAAAAAAACCAATACAGATAAACTGGAGTGTTACCAGTAGACATTAAGTAGGACACAATGAATCAGTAGCTCTACTGAAAGTTTAACAAAGACACCGTTGTTCTGCCGTGCAACAGGGGCAAAAGGTTAATCAGAGGTAAGAGCATACTAAAATTTAGGGACAGGAAAATATATTAAACCTTCTGAAATATATCAAATGCTCACTTTTGAACTTTTTCACCTTGCTCCTTTGGCATCTTCACCTCCCCTGGAACAAATCAGTATATCCTGATCTCATTAAATGACTGTAATTTGCTTTTACTTGCTTTTCTCAGAAATATATTCCATACAGCCATCATTCACCAAGTGAAGAAATACTGTCAGTTTTCTATATTGATCCAGTTTCCTAGGGTACCGGCCACAGGTGTGTTTCAGCTTTTGAACACCAGAAAAAGTTGCGGTAGTTTCACATTTAAAGCTCCTATACTGGGATTTTGAAAGTGTCTACAAAACTATGCCTGATATTCTTCAACTTAAAAATACTCTCTGAAGATAAACCCTCAAAGTCCCATTTCCTTAGTTCACATCTTTCTTTCTCCTTCCCACTAGTAAATTAACAGGCCTTCATCCCCACCAGCCTTTTGATTTTTTTCTTCTAATGAAAGTAAATTCTAACGCTAATGTTAATGCCTCATCCTCCCTCATCTCAATTGCACCTCTGTCAAAACCCTGCATTCCTGCCACTCTCTATAGCCCAGGCTCCACCCCTAAGGATTTCTTCTGGTATTCCCCTTGAAAACAATTCACCAAAGCTCTTTCCCTCCTTCCTGTTAGCAAACATACAGTACCTTTCCTCTCAGCTGGTTTGCCTTCAGGCAGGACAGTTGGGCAGACAGTGTTCCCTGTTCTTGTCACAGCTCCTTGGTGAGGACACTCCATGTGCACCCCTTCCCTCCAGGAGACAAAGCCAGTAACTTCAAGAGAGTATTATTAATCAGTTTTAAACTTTGGCGTTGCAACTGCTCACACCTTCAACTAAAGCATCTTCCCCTTCTTCTTTGCGTATGTACCTGTATCCTTCACACTGTGCCAACACTGCAGTTCGGTATCTTACCAATTTATTCTAGTATCCCTTATCAGCCTCATATTTGAACAGTATGTGTTAAATGTTTCACCAGTTTTCTAATGGTCCCATTTCTATTGGCTTCTCCTCCCAATTTAGAGGAAATTAGATAACACCTTAATTTAGAACACATTTCAGTTGAGTTCTCAGTGCTCAAGGGCAAGATGTCTTATACTGGTCAGTTTTGAAATACAGTGACTACTGGGTGCTCCCTAAATGGTTTATATTTGTTCTGGATTCCACCGAAGTTCAGAGATCAAATTTGGAAATACCTTTTCAGACCTTCTGAACCATTCTGGACCATGCTGATCTCCTCTCTCTGGTGACAAGCAGTCAGACACAAGAAAATGGATTGAAGCTGCATCAGCGGAAGTTCAAATTGGACATTAGGAAAAGGTTCTTCACTGAGAGGGTTGTCGTTCACTGAAACAGACTCCCTAGGGAAGTGGTCACAGCACCAAGCCTGGACGGGTTCAAGGAGTGCCTGGACGATGCTCTTACAGTTTAGTGTTCGGTAGTCCTGTGAGGAGCAGGGAGTTGGAACCCATGATCCTTATGGGTTCCTTCCAACTCAAGATACTCTATGCTTCCTGACAACCTACTTTGATAAGATGAATAATGTCACACTAGAAAAAAGGATGAGAGACCATATCCATACTCCATACTTTATGCTCCTAGATTAAGCATGGAATAGACAGTTAAATTAGAAACTTAAGTTGCAGTTAATGGAAAAAAGAAAACCATGCCCTGCGAAGTGAAGGAAAAGTGGGGTCTGATTCAGAGGATAAAAGATAGGTACTAAAGTAATTAAAAGTATATAGTTTAAATAGCCCAAACGGGACATTTATAATGAAGGGAAGGTTAGTGATTTTATGGACGGGGAACCACGGACAATTTTCTGTCATATAGCATTCTCAGGTTAAAACCAAATGTCACTCAGACATGAGGCTGTAGTTCAGCTACACACAATTGGGAACAACCACAAGGAGAAATTCAGCATTATGTTATGGAGATGATCAAAGTAAATGATCACTAATGACATGTTGGACATTAAAACTCATTCAATAGATCTCCTGGAGCTAAACAAATACTTCCCTTATTTTTAAAGTTTTCCACTTATCATATCATCAGCCTAGGTTTCTTCAAGGCTTCCTATAGCTTCACTCCAGTTCTACATTTCACCTTTTATGGTAAAAGTAAAAATTCTCTCTATTGAGAGAACTTCCTAGCATAAGAAAAATATCGCCCAGGAATTTTTCTGTACCACCTCTGATACCTCCTTAATCTTTCTGGAGAAGTTCAAAGAAGACCACAGTCCTCTCTGACCGCTTATGTTACACAGCATTCATTGTTAAGCAAACTTAACATTTGTTTCACTAGTTTATATATCACTGTGTTCCTGCATCACTGCAGGCTGGGTCTGGGGAGCAGCTCTGGGGAAACAGCCAGGCAGCAAGCTGAGCAGGTGCCAGCCGTGTGCCCACGCAGCAACGAGGGCCAGCAGCAGACTGGGTGGCATCAGCAGTATGTGGCCCTGACAGCCAGCGGAGGGATCATTCTCCCTTTTCTGTGCTCTGATCACATAATGAATGCTGCCTTGAATGCAGGAGAAACATTGACAGACTGGTGGGAGTTGAGGGGAGGCCACCAAGATCATGAGACTGGAGCCCTTGTCCTACAAGGAGAGCCTGTGGGACCATAACTTATTCAGCTGGGAGGTGAGACAGTTTTAGGGGTATGCAAAAGCATTCCAGGCAGTGACAGGAGCGGATGGAGGAGACACAGCCAGGCTCTTCACAGTAGTGCATGGGGGGAGGTCAAGAGGCAGCAGCAGAAGATGAACCACAAGAGGCTCAGGCTGGAGATAAGGAGTAGTCTTCTCCCTGTGAGGACAGCCCAGCAGTGGAGCCAAGGCCCAGGAAGGTTGGGCTGTCTCCATCCTTGGGATTTCTCACACTCTGACTGGGTAAAGCCCTGAGCAGCCTGGTCTGGGCCCTCCAGCTGAGCGTGCTCTGGGCAGGGGCTGGGACTGGAAACCTCCCCAGGTCCCCTCCTGTTTAAAATATTCTACTAGCCTGTTTTTCTGCTAACCTACATGCTATCCCTTTTTTTCTTCACTTAGACAGATTACAGTCTTGGATTAGAAAGACATTAAAACCATCAGGCCTTGCTGAAACAAAAAGCATTCAGGAGCATGTATCAATTTTCACAAGCTTGGGAGATTACATAGCTTCATCAACTCTTTCAATAGATATTTTAAAATCAATCATCATACAATAATGACAGAGGTACATGAACCCAGTGAAGCATTCTGCTGAGCTGGGACTGTTCAGCCTAGAGAAGATAACAATCAAGGGTGATCTCATGCATACAAATACCTGAAGGGAGGGTGTAAAAATGACAGTCACGCTCATTCCAGTGGCAAGAGGCAGTGAGCAAAAATGGAAGCACAGGAGGTTCCCTCTGAACATCAGTAAACGCTTTTTCACTGTGAGGTTGACCGAGCACTGGCCCAGGTTGCCCAGGGAGGTTGCAGTTTTTCCATCCTTGGAGATATTAAAAAGTTGTGTGGACATGGTCTTGGGCAACTGGCTCTTTGGCATCTCTGCTTGAGCATGGAGGTTGGGCCAGATGACCCCCAGAGGTCCCTTCCAACCTCAACCACTCTGTGACCCTGTGACCTCCATTCTGCTAGATACCATTAATCTATAAAGTGATATCTTGCAGACATAAGCTTTTTCATCACTGGAAGAAGAGAGGGGAATGTCAAAATTGTGCTAGTCTCTTACTACAGCAAAAGAACTGAAGCGGCAAAGTGGCGTAATGCCTTGTTGAAGATCACACAGGATATACATGGTGAAACTAACCAGTTGTTTGCTTCATGGTAATGAAGTTCCTTGAGATACATGGTCCATTCATAAGGCACAGGCATGCATACACATGAAAGCACACCAGCAAGTTTGCTTGTCTCTCAACTACTTTCTGACATTGTGTAGCATGGCAGTTATAGTCACAAGGCAGCCATCCTCTTTGCCAATAAAATCTTAAAAAATGCAAGTTTCTGAATAGTAGCATAGGTAGATTATTGAAGATAGGTGACTATACCATGACATGACTGTCAGAAATAAAAAAGCCAATCTGAGATAATTTCTGGAGCAGTATGCTGTTTCTGCCAGGAAACACAACAAGGAACGCAGGCATACACCTGAAAAGGCTGGATTCTGTCTAAGCTCAAAAAAAAAAGGCAACTAGGTAGTGACACTACAGTTTCAGTACATCTGCAGTAGAATTAAGTTCTGCAAAGAAAGTCACTAACACCATCAGTGTAAAAATGGGAGGCTGTCATCAGATATAAGTTTGAGTGAGGTTTAAGGACAAGTGACTCTCACCAAAAAAAAAAAAAAAAATCATATTTATAGGAGGCTCCCTTAACACTGGTCTCTTCAGTTTCCAGGTGATGACTACCAGAAGGGCATTTTTCACCAAACAAGAGCAGAGGCTACAGTCTCTTAATGGGCATCACCAGCCTATCCACTGATAATGTAAGAGAGGTATTTGGTAGCTGGTAAGACACTTCAATTAATTCCTTTTAGAAACCTTATGGCTAGTATGAACAGATTACATCAGCCATAAATTAATCAAAGGAGCCCTTTTTTTCCAAAGCACTACAGTAAAACTGACCTACAATTCCACAGGTTGTAGGGTGAAGTTTCCTAATGGAAACTGAAGCAAAGGAAGATGAAGAGGCTTGCTGACAAACCACAGTAAAACAAGCTTTTTCAAACTTCCCTGCAGGTTCATCAGAACTCCTGTCTGTGTTGGTCTGCTTGTCTTTTTTTTCATCCACCAGCAAAGATGTTCCTTTCAAGGACATTTGGTCCAGGTAGAAGAGAAAGATTATTCTGAGATATCAAACTTCATCTATCCCATGCCAAGGTGAGATTATGTTGGTATACACAGTTGTCTTTTCCAAAGTACAGAAAAAAACCCATAAGACATGTCATGGAGTGAACAAAATATTTTAGATAGTTCCTCCAGAAACAGAAGTGTTTTTTCTGCTTCTATAACCTTGCAAATGGGCTGACTGTAAGAAATTCCTACCAGAAAAATACTATAGTGTGTTTAAGACCAGGATAACTCTCTATGAAGTTTGTTCCCCAAGCTGAGGAGTGACGGTGGCTGACAAAACAGTATGAGCAAGACTTTCACAAGTTCCAAGGTGAGATCCAATACTGAAATAGCACAAAGTACTTTACCAAATTTCTTCAATCAGAGGATGATACAGTGGGGGAAGAGGATGGAGTTTTGAGCAACAGAGAAGAGCCATGGACTACTGATGTATTAAGAACCAACAGGGAAACACCTGTGAAATGCCTCAAAGGAATTAGGGCATGTTCCTCTACACAGGTGACACAGTCAGTTGCCCAACTGAAGTGCCTCTATACCAATGCACGCAGCATGGGTAACAAATTGGAGAAGTTGGAAGCAACTATGCAGCTAGAAAGCTACCATCTTATCATTACCACTGAAACATGGTGGGATGAATCACACAATGAGTCCTGCAACTGATGGCTATAAACTGTTCAGAAGGGACAAAGCAAGAAAGAAGGGGTGGAGTGGTTGTTCTTTATGCAAAAAAAATAATTGATTGCACAGAGCTGCCTTTGAAAATCAGTGATGAACAGATTGAGAGTTTATGGGTAACATTTAGGGACCAAGCCAACAAGGGAAACCTTGTGGTTGGTGTTTACTACAGGCCCCCAACCAAGGGGAGCTTGCTGACAAAGCATTCATACTTCAGGAAGCATCATGCTCGCAGGCTCTGATCCTGCTGGGGGACTTCAATCACCCTGACATCTGCTGGAAATGAGGCACAGCAAGCTATAAGCAGTCCAGGAGGTTTTTGGAGTGCATTGAGTATAATTTCTTAATCCAGGTGATAAACAGGGCAAACAGAGGAGAATTGTTATTAGACTTGTTGCTTACCTACACTGATGAACTAATTAAAGATGTCAAGACCGGTGACAGCTTTGGCTTCAGTGATCATGCCCCAGTGGAATTCACAGTCTTGACGTATATGGGCCAGGTGAAGAGTAGACCTCAGAACCCTGAATTGCAGGAGAGGAAACTTTCAGTTGTTTAAGGAATCAGTGGATGGCACCACCTGGGAAACTGCCCCCAGGGACAGAATTGCTGAACAGACCTGGCAATATTTTAAGGATATTTTTCTTAGAGTGCAAAAACTCTCAATTCTTATGTGTAAGAAATCAGGAAAGGAAAGGCAGAAGACCAGCATGGCTGAGTAAGGATGTCCTAGTCAAATGAATGTGTGAGAAGAAAATGTAGATGCAGTGGAACAGGGACATATATCCTGGAAAGAATATAGGGATGCTGTCTGGATGTGTAGGGATGGAATCAGGAAAGCTAAGGTACAGTTGGAGCTGAATTTGGCAAGGAATGTAAAGAATAATAAGGGTTTCTGCAGGTATGTTGATCAGAAAAGAAAAATGAAAGAAAATGTACCTCCCGGGCCCTCATGGATAATACAGGGATAATACAGTGACATTTGAGAGGGCTGAGGTATTCTGCATTTTTTTTTCCTCAGTTTTCAAAGGTAATCTTTCTTCCCATACCTCTGAAGCCTCTGAATCTCAAGGCAGGGACTGGGGGAATGAAGTCCCTCCCATAGTAAGTGAAGATCAGGTTCAAGACCAACTGAGGAATGTGAACATACATAAATCCATGGGACCCAGTGAGATGTATCCCAGGTTCCTGAGCGAATTGATTGATGTAGTTGACAAGCCACAGCCACTCTCCACCATATTTGAGAAGTCATGGCAGTCAGGCGATGTCCCCAGTGACTGGAAGAAGGTAAACATTACACCTGTTTTTAAAAAAGGAAAACAGGCAGACCATGGGAACCAACAACCAATCAGCCTCACCTCTGTGCATGGTAAGGTCATGGAAGAGATCCTCCTGGAAGTTATGTCAATGCATATGGAAGACTGGGAGGTGATTAGAAGCAGCCAACATGGCTTCACCAAGGGCAAATCATGCCTGACTAAGCTAATGGCCTTCTGCAATTGAGTGACTGCATCAGTGGAGAAGGAAAGAGCTACAGATGTCATTTACCTAGACTTCTGTAAGGCCTCTGATACAGTCCCCCACAACATTCTTGGCGTTAAATTCCCATTCAGATATGGGTTTGCTGGATGGACTGTTACGTGAATAAAGAATTGGCTGGAGGGCCACATCTGAAGAGTTATAGTTAGTAGCTCAATGTCCAAGTGAAAAACAGTAACGATTGGTGTACCCTGTACTGGGACAAACACGATTTAATATCTACATCAACAACATAGACAGTGGGACTGAGTGCACCCTCAGCAAGTTTGCAGATGACACCAAGATGAGTGGTGCAGTAGATTCCACTTGAGGGAAGGGATGCCATCCAGGAGGGACCAGGACATGCTTGACGAGTGGGCCCATGTGATCCTCATGAGGTTCAACAAGGCCAAGTGCAAGATCCTGCACACAGGTCAGGGCAATAACCCATATCAATACAGACAGAGGGGTTAATTGATTGACAACAGCCCTGTGGAGAATGACTTGGGGACACTGGGAGACAAAAAGCTGGACATGACCCAGCAATGTGCCCTCGCAGCCCAGAAAGCCAACCATATCCTGGACTACATAAAAAGAAACATGAGGAGAAGGTTGAGAGAAGTGTTTCTACCCCTCTGCTCTTGTGAAACCCCATCTGGAGTACTACATCCAGCTCTGGAGTCCCCAGTGCAAGACAGACATGTTAGAGCAGGTCCAGAGGAAGGACATGAAAATGGTCAGAGGGCTGTAACACCTCTCCTGTGAAGAAAGGATGAGATAGTTTATCCTGAAGAAGACAAGGCTCCAAGGGAGACCTTATTGTGACCTTTCAATAGATAAAAGGGGCTTATACGAAAGACAGAGAATGACATTTTACCAGGGCCTGTAGTGACAGGACAAGGACCAATGGTTTTGAACTGAAAGAGGATAGGATTTAGATTGGACATAAGGAAGAACAATTTTTTACAATGAGGGTGGTGAGACACTGGAACTGGTTGCCCAGAGAAGCTGTGGATGTCCCATCTGTGGAAGTGTTCAAGGCCAGGTTGGACAGGGCTTTGAGCAACCTGATGTAGTGAAAGATGTCCCTGCCCATGGCAAGGGAGTTGGACTAGGTAATTTTTAGAGTTCACTTCCAACCCAAACCAATCTATGATTCTATGATATAGTATGTGCATTAATAATTATATAAGAAGAAACATTACCATTAATATAAAATCCACAGCCAACCAAGTGCATTTGGACCATAAGGCAGTATATCTAAATTGTTGAAAAGGCACCTTAAAAATTATGTCCATTTACTATTAATAGAGGGAGATCTGTACCAGCTTTGGCCCTTGAAAAAATCCTCCTTATCCATGAAGAAAAAAAGCTTGTTCTTAAAGGAACAGTGACATGAGATTTATAAGCATGTGCCTGGATGCTCAAAGCAACAGTAGTTTACTTGGACACTCAGTGCATGAGAAAGACCTAATATCAAGAGCTTCCCAAAGTGTCTGGCAAAAGCACAATGGGACTTGCATGGAGAAACCATGGGGCTGGGCCAGATGACCTCTTGATGTCCATTCCAACCTCAACAACTTTTGAAACAGAATGAATGTTGCTTTCCTTGCTTCATCTCCTTTTGAAGAAGAAACTGTAGATCCGGTGTTGATTTAGGCCATCAAAGGTTTAGCTGATGTCTAATGCATTGCATTGTCAAGGGAAGATGTTGATATTTTATTAACTATTTTAAGAATGTGAACCAGGAAGGAAGGAAGATATTGCATAGATAGAGTGAGGACAACTCTCTCTCCAAAAAAATAAATCTATAACTGCAAAAGAATAAAGGATAAAGTAAATTTATCAACATCATTGCTAATCCCAAACATAACTCAACTTCTAGCAAGGCACAGCAGAATTCTGTTCCATATTTGCAAGACCGTAGAAAGTGCCTATTCTAGCCACCCACTCCTGTTATCTGTGATAATGCAAAGAGAAAGGGCTGTTCAGCACAGAAAAATCCCAGCAGACACTCATAATTCATTTTTTACATAGGTGGTGTGCAGACATCCAAGGGAGCTTAGGCAAGAGACAGTCAAAAACTAATTGAATACCTTAATCACTTACTTCACTTGCTACACAGGCTGAGATTCACAAATTCCAATAGTAATAATAATTATAATACTAATAAAAACCATTGCTAGGCCACCCTGCATGCAGAGGTTCGACAGACTATCAAGTGCCCCATCAAGCCACATCCTAATCTTAGATGTGTATACTTTCACAGAAGCTTCACCTTAATTCATCCTCTTTTTAATACACTGTGCTAACAAAAAGTGACATTAATGAAAGTAGTATTAACTTCTTCCCACACATAACAGAATTTTTGAGGGAAAATATTTCAGAGTTATTTGTTGGACAGAAGTGGAAAATAATAATAATAAAAAAGAAGTCATTACCACATTCCACTTCTATCTTCTCATGCCCTGCCCAAAGAAAGTAACAACCACATCAAAATAACCCCACCACAAAACCTAACCAGGTCCCTAGCAAGCATGAAACTGCTGAGTGGGGACTCATGTAGTTGCAAAAAAGAATTCAAATATTTAGATGAATAGGCAAAGTGAAAACTTAGCTGCTTATGAAAGCTGAAAGAAAACTGCTTTATCTTGGATAGCCTGGGTGATGCTGGCTGAGCCTATGCTGAATGCCTCCTCTACACTGCTCAGAAACTAAGCCCTCCTGTGGCATTTTGCACTGTTTTCTAGACCACCCACTCAGATGTGGATACACAAACCACATGTGCTAGGAATGTCTGCCCTACACTGAAAGCAATATCAGCATTATGACCTTATTACTTTTGCAGCCAGGCTTTTAATACAACTAGTTTTATCTTTTCAGTACCTTTGATTCCTTAATGGTTTGTATGCAGTCTCTCTACTGACATTAGATGCTTAAGATTTGAAATGGGAATGAAGTTGGAAAAAAATACCATTATCAGAGTGAAAATATTTCTGGTGGATTTTTCCTCTCCTTTCCTCCTCTAAAGAGATAGGCTTTATTTCTAGGTCTTACTAAAAAGATGTAACTGACAACTTCACAAACCTACTATTTCCTAAACAGAACCCAGACCTTGAACTCTGTGTCCCTGTGAGCAATGATAAAAAGTAATCATTTATTCCTCACTGTGATGAGAAGGGTAGTAATGGAAATACCAGCTTTACAGCCTCACTTCTCTGAAGGAACATAGGAAAATGCATGACCCATTTGATGTAACATTCAGGAAAGGGTTACTTCCAGTCAGAATTATACTGAATGATGATGAAAGTACATCTTCTGCTCTATTCACAGATCTACATTTGGCTTTGCTGAAATTTCCAGATTGGAAAAATTAAAAGTAAATGAAGGATGAAAAATGCAAGATTATCACTTTGCAGTAGAATCAATCTGGCTGAGGTAAAACATAGAATATAAATAAGATGCAATATTCAAACAAATGCTAAACAGACATTAGCATCTCAAACCATAAAACAGCTTAGATTTTTGTATGATGCTGCAATACATCTGTCTTTCATCAAGTCAGCAACAGAGCAGTGAACCAAAGAAGCTGCCACCCTATCTTACAGCAGACAGAACTGCTGACCAGCAAACTGTGTTTTCTATGTTAACATAAGGAACCACATCCAGCTACTAAGGGATCTCTTCTTTACTCTTTTTTTTTTTAGTTCCCCCTCCCCCAAGGGTATTGTTCTCCCTGTGGTAATACTTCTCTTTCCTGTCTAGTCACAGTGGCATTTCTTGCTGCTCAAGTAAATGCAAGGCCCTTATGGGATTGTGCTTTGATGTTAATTTATCTGCTCACTCAGACACAGAGCCGGCCTTGTAAATGTCATTGGTTTAGCTGTGTTAATGCACTGATTAACTACCAAGCACACACAAAAGCACTGCAGATGTATGAGTTTTAGTCCCCATCATCTGTCCGTAAGCCTTTTATGTCTAACAGTAAAGCTTCCTGGTGTACACTATGTTGTACTGTATACTGCTTAACAATTAAGAAAACTATTGAGGCTCATAAAAACACATGCCTTGCACTTGTTAAACTTCAGCACATGTTTTGCACTGCTTATTTTTGCAGTTCCTGCTAGCTCCTGCTATGGCTGAAAGTCTGACAGTTTTTACTGTCTCAATTTCAGAGCATTGCACTACAGCAAACTGTGCAAATCAACGGACCAATGACCAAACACAAAATACCATGTCCCTCTATAGACTGAAATGAGTTTGCTAAAAGATAGTTTGCCATTAAACTGCAAGTGGTAAAAGATGGGATATGATGTGTATCAACAAAAACTGTATGAAGCAAATCAAATATCCTACCATCGGAGCAGTGTCTGGACTAAGATAATGCATTCAGCAACTGAACAGTGCAGTCTTCTCTTCAGACCATTAATTCTGCAAACTAAATAACAGGTCTTGAAACCAACAGGTCATTCAAGAGACCCCAAAAGACTAGTATAGCTTCTAAGAAAACAAGATGATACCTAATAAGTAAGGACCGAGGACCCAAACCAGATTGTGAACATACCTTATTTCACTGTGAGAATGGGAAAGAAGGAGAATGGCTCAGGCAAAACCCAAGAATTCGTAATTTCCTTCTGACTAAAATAAACTTTAATAGAAATATACTGGGCTCTCCAAATGCACTGTACTGTGTGTACTCTGCTTCTGAAATTGGAATATACACTTAACCTAACCAACCAATGAAAAGAAGAGAGAGACAAATGATCAACCATTTCTTACAATCCAAAGGCTGAAGACTGAGCATGGGTTTTATTTTACCTTGGAAGACTCTCCTCACTTCAGTGTATGACCCATCCTACTTTCTTGCTCTTCCTCTTTAGCATGGACTAAGTTGGCCTTCAAATCTAGATGACATTGAAATTTTTGTAAAGCCTCTCAGTGGATTCAAACTTCTAAAAACATATTAAAATTTGTCTACTCAACTGGACATCCACTTTCTGAGGTGAAAAGCTAACGGCGAGACGAAATCTGTCCTTACTATTGGATACAACCATTGTTCTAGTAACAGTGACTCACATGCTGAAAATGATTTTTTAGTTACTGCAACTTACTGCTAACCTCCCTCTGGTCACCTCCATGAATTAATCCAAATTCTCACATATAACTTTGCTTTAAGCAGCTTGATGTTAAGTAAAACTCCAAAACATTTATTGACGAAACACTTTAACCCATCCCAAAGATCAATGCTTATATAAGTTAAAGACTTGGAAGGGTATCTTATTTTTTTCTTGAAGACAAATATGAATGTCTGAAATTAAGTGAACAAGGATTTATTTTGTTTCTGCATACAAAATTAGATTAAAATAGCTAATTTTTCTTTATTTAGATCAACACTTAGTAACTCTATTATACTATCAGAATTTTGTGAAAAAGTCAACACACACACACAACTGCAGTCTATTTTCTTCCCTCTCCCACTAAATTAGAAAATTTAAGTTTAAGGATGATCCACAATTTGCATGAAATTCAGCACTAACATGATACTGCAATTGCTGTCATCTCCCTTTTATGCCTATTTGCTGTTTTCTTCCACCCCTGTTCTCAGTGTATAATAAAGCTTATCTGGTATTTTAAGGGTAAAATTACTCATGTCACCATTTCCAACAAAACAGTGCAATAGTCATACTAGAAGTATCATGGGATTCTTCCACTCCTGAAACTCAATGAGTTTTTAGCACAAAACTTAGTTATAAAAGTCAAAATGGACAAAAGTCCATATGTATCTGGTATATCTACATGATAGGAAGTTGAATACACACTAGCAGACCAAAGGTTTTTAAGGTTGCTTTTAGATTTCCAAACATTTTCATATAAAATAATTAATAAAAAATGAAGTTTATCCCCTTCACATGCAGCCCTTCCCCCTCCTCACCATCACCTGCCTTATGTCAAAAGTAACAAAATTACACTCCCACTCCTCCCTCCACTCCCCAATTGCACATTAAAACATGGACTTAAAAGAATAACATAACGCTTCAAGTATGCTTCATGCCAATCGTCAATAAGAGTCATAACATTACTGAAAAAGTACACTTATTCTTGGAAAGCCTGAGAAGGACTTCCTGCAGAGTGTGGTCAAACATTTTAAATAAGATCCCCAACGTAATCCATATCTTGCCCTCTCAAAAAGAGCAAAGTGTAAAATTTTCTTTGGACTTAAAGAAACAGTATTAAGATTTACCATTGAATAAGAAATAACCCCCATAAGAATTTAGTTTTACAGTGCTACACAAGCTGTGTGCATGAAACAGTAAGTCATACAGATACTACTGTTCAGTTCTACACATACAGACTACATGTGGCATATAAGCATACACATGACATACTGGCCTGTCCAGAAACAAGATACATTTTTTAAGGCTCGTAAACTTGAATATACCTTTGCATCCAGAAGTATTTTTAAAATTTTTTTCACTGGGAGATTTGAACTTCTAATAGAAGGGTTATGATTTCATCAAGAAATCATCAGCAATATGACATCACAAAGCTCTGATGTGAAACTGAGTACACATCCTCTAATTTGATCATGCACAAACAAGGATCCTGATTCTAAGGAATAATGGATGGCATGAAAGAATACTCAGTTTTATAGACAAGAAATCCTTCTGGAAACACAAGCATGTTATTGAACAGATAGCAAAATCTGGAAAGGGTAAAAAGCATATATGCATGTGTGCGTATATATATACACACACATATATATGATGTATTTATTTCAACATGTAACCGTATAACAACATTTTTTCAAATAAAGGGTTTTAATTTAGCAGTTGTAAATATCCCCAAAAAAACCAGAAACAAACCACCCAAACAAACTAAGCAGACCATATACTATAATGAACAAACAAAAATGTTATGCAAACAGTTTTATGTTAAAAGTGAGTCACACACTGACAGCAGAAGAGTGTTGAAATTTGTAGTAATAAATAGCTCCAAATTAAGAATTTTCTACAACATTTCCTTAGAAGACAGGACCAGTGTTTCTCCTCTTATGATCCTGCAGAATACTTTCACTCAAATATATTTAATTTTATAACATTAAAACAGACACAAGAATGCAGATTGCAAAAGATGCTGGATTCAGAACAGTATACATAACATTTTCTGTCAAAAGTCTTACTGGTTTATTCACTAAGGCTAGACAGCAAGTCATATGATCCTATCATCTGGCGCATTTTCTACCATGGTCAGGATCAATAAATGGATAGAACCAAGGACCTGCGGTCCAACATGCTGTGGTCCAACCCACTGTGGCACACAGGAAACAAAATATAGGACCACTGTCTGGTCCCCAACTCTGCACTTTGTTTCCTGGAACTGCAGAGGTGGAAACAAGACCGTAGTGTTTCAAGTGACTAGAGAAAGATAGCAAGAAGTGGCATTTTAACATGAATAAGGTTACAAGGCTTGTGATAGTACTGCATCAAAAGAGCACACATTGGACCCTACTACTTGCTCATCTGATAGTGTCATTCAGTGACTCACTGACTTTAGAATACATGTATGCAGTAATAAATAGATCAGTTATGTAATAAGGCAGTGTGTTGAACATGCATTCATCTTGTGGACAGGAACACCACAGAGAGATACATGATACCATACACATTCATTAAGACCAGGTATTTTTGTTTGTTTTTGTGTGTTTGTTTTTCAAGGCTATCCAGGCAAACTGTTCCAGAGCATTTTCTTCTTGAGAAGAGCAGTCCTCTGAGTCTTGTCACTTTTCTTCTCCCTTATCAAGAGATAATGACTGGCTTTAAGGAAAAATAAAGCTGAAGAAGGTTGTTTTGCTTTTTCACCCCATTTTGGTTGCATCATTCTGAATGTTTCATTTAAAGAGCAGTTTTTGATGCTGAATCCTCATGAGGTTCCAGACGTTTCCAGATAACTCTGTAGTTTACGGACTGTGGTTTTGTCCAGTGAGCAAAGATCAAAGTCAAAGGTTGTATTTGTGATATGAAAGTGTCCAGTTTCTTCTATAAGATTTACTACCTGAAAGGAAAGAAAAGATGCAGTTGAAAATTTCAGCAGTTTTAAATGCCCATTGAATTTATTAACATGTCACTAAGTACCATATAAATGACATAAAAGAAGCCCATTGCCCCAATACTTGCAGTCTAAACCACTGTCCTTATCACTCACTTCCTTTATAACATGAACTATGGTCCAGACTACAGTACCTCAGTTGTTTTTTTTCAGATCATCATCAGCCATAATGCCAGCCTACCCATCTGCTGTTCCAGCAAACACTACCATTGAGAATATGTTTTTCAAAAGTTAAAAGACAATCTGCATATTTTCTAAGTCAGTCTTTAAAAACAAACAAAAAAAAGAAACACATCCCCCCACCCCTCAGCCCCAAGCAAATTAAAAAACCCAGGTAGGTCTCTGTCTGGAATATTTACTGTGTGCATAGATGCTAAGCAGGTTACTTTAGAAAATAATTGGCATGAGTCTGCAAGCAAGGGAAGGAAATAAATCCTTACAGAACCTAGTCCTTATCAAACAAAAAATCTATTCAAGAGCTCTCACATCAACTATTAGTTCACGTACTAGCAGTTATTTCTTGAGCAACAGACTTAAATCAATTTTTTTAAACCAAATCAACCATGAAAGATTCCTATCAATGGCCTAAGATCACTTCTTCTGGTGACTAATCTATAATCATAGCTTTCATTCAAACAGGAAACAAGAGTTGTTAGCAGTTCTTGAGAAGAATAGGCACTAAAACACATCTCCTGTGAGGAAAGGCTGAGAGAGCTTTGACTCTTCAGCCTGGAGCAGAGAAGGCTCAGGGCGGATCTTATCAATGTGTACAAATATCTGAAGGGAGGGAGTAAAGAAGATGGAGTCAGGCTCTTTCCAGTGGTGCCCAGTGACAGGACCAGAGGCAATGGGCACAAACTGAAACACAGGAGGTTCTCTCTGAACACCAGGAAACACTTTTGTCCTGTGAGGCTGACCAAGCACGGGCACAGGATGTTGTGGGGTCTCCATTGTTGGGAGACATTCAAAAGCCATCTGACACAGTCTTGGGCAACTGGCTCTACATGTCCCTGCTTGAGCAGGGCAGGGTCAGACCAGATGACCTCCAGAGGTCCCTTCCAACCAATCATTCTATGATTCTGGGAAATCAACAATACATACATAACTTGTGCCTTTCTGCAGTTTTGACATTTTTAGTTTCTGAATTGTAGGCTACATTTTTAAAGTGTGGTCATACTCAACACTGAATTGCTGTAACAAGTAACTCCAGATACATTAAGTTCTAGGATGTGCACCTACCTAAAAAACCCATTCAGAATCTTTGAAAGCCAAAGCATTATTTGTCAGATAGGGCTAATATAGTGCCAACACACTATGGCTATAAATCTCTTATGCACTGTTTCAGTCCAAGAGACAGACATCCCAAGTGAACACACAAAAAGGCACTCCATCCTGAAGCAGGCCTCTAGGTAGTGTCATGGACTGACAGAACATTGCTATTCTCCTCAGTCTTTCCAACCACCCGTTCTGTGGCACTAAGGCTAGGCTCAATGTCTTGTTTGCATCCTTCAATTTGAAACCTGTTTAGTTCTAGGGCTTCCACATACACCTCCACTGAAACGCTGCTGCTAGATATTGCTTGCATGTTTGAGCTTTATTGCTCTGACTAATTCCTTTTCCACAGCTGGGGGAGATACAGATGTATGCACACGTGCCTTACAGAGCATACCTTAAAATGACAAATCTGATACGAATACACCAACTTGAAAAAGAACCGCAAATTTAAACTAAATCTTTTGTAACTTTATGCTCCCCATTTCATTACATAAACAGACGTTTTTTCTCCTCAGATCACAGAAGAAAAGATTATGTTGATGATAAATGAAATACCTTCATGTGCATTGTCAGGCATGGAATGACACAGACCAGGGTGGATTAAACAGAATAGAAACAAGATAAAATAATAAGAGGGAAATGCCTGTTACAATAAAAATCCCCCTTTCCAATCACCTCCCATTTTACAGGTTGGAAAAAAATAGAAGTAAAATCTGCTTAATTTGGTTTGTACGTGTCCAAAATTCTGAAAGTACTTAGGAACAATCCTGCTCTTATTAATACTTCATTTAAAATCTGTGTCTCTTGGCTTTAATTTTTTTCTATATGGGAATTTTTAATCTAAAATTGCCAACTTCATTTGTCCACTTATTGATTCATAGAGTCTTGTAACACTTTTTCATCTCCTACTGTTCTGCAAATAACACGAGAAAAAAAATCAAATAGGACAAACCTGATTGTTACCAGAAGGAAACTCTGATATGTGTTATCTGTCATTCTCATTTTTGGCACTCTCTTGAGCCTCATCTAAGAGAGAAGCTAAGGAGTCAATCCAGCCTCATTTTTGTGAAGTTAGGAATCTAATCCCAGGCTTGGTCTCCAAATATCCACTGTGTGATAAATAAATGACTGCACAAGAAGTTTACAGAAGTCAAGGCGATGAAGATGTAGCTATGCTGAACAATTCTGTCTAATGCTTCCTTGCATTATGGTGGAAGAAACCACCCCTTATAACCCCCCACAGCGATATATCTGATTTAGGAAACAAAGATTACATAGAAATGTTAACACGTGTATTTTTAAACAGCACTGTGTATTTTAAAAAAATTGATAAGCACTTTTATTGATCAGGTTCTGCTCTGAGCTTTTAAGCTCTAGGTCAAAGGAAGTATAAACATTTTAAACATATCCCTCATTCAGCCTTGAAGAAATATAGCCACTATATCAGGGCACTTGGTAAATCAGACTGTAATGAACTCCAGAAGTTTTAATGGATGTACAAAAATATATCAAGATAAACCCAGACAGCTCTATGAAAAACACCTGCCTGTGTTCCAGTCAATGAGGGATTCATGACATACGGTATTAGCATACACATCCTTATGCTATTCAGAAATACTTGAAAAAGAATAAAAGGCTGAGATAGTTGCCAGGAAGTCTGACAGTTATAATATTAAAAACATGGCTTTAAAATGTTTTATTCTGAGAGCTCAGGCTGCAAAAACCAAAAATATCTCATTTTTTTTTCTGCTGTAGTAAGCTTTGCTTTTCTGCTGTAATGTACATCTCTGTTTACATAATGTCTCTCCAGCTCAGTTTCATCATTATCCATCATAGTACAACTATTTGTCTGCCTTTAAACAAGCAAATGAGTATGTTTAAGGAAGCCAAAGTGCAACTAATGACATAGCCATTTTTCAATTTATGGAGGGTTTTAGGCCATGTGATAGTTTCCAGACCTGCAAGCTGCCCCTTGCAGAAAATTCTCAGAAGATAGTTGCCATCTGAAGTTAAGCACCTTGTGGAAATGAGCACTGTAATTTTCAGCAGTGCCCTCAATTTCTTCCTTATGCCTGTGCTGTCTAGTGCACTGGCTTTAAGGAGATTTTTCACCAGCTGAAGATATGACTTCTGATGCCTCAAAATAAGAGGCAAATTCTTACCAGAAATCTTGCCTTTCATGGGGTCATGTTAACATCATCTGCACTGAAAATGCAGAGTTAGGAACCTAGTTTTAGCCAGCCAAATTTGAATATATGAGACATGCAGCATTAACATGTGATTGCAGACTCAGTTATCCCTACTATTTCACAGGAAATCACAGAGTTAAAAAAAAAATAAATATTTGCCTCATCACTGTAAATCCCAACCGCTTTCTTTACAGTGAAAGAAGTGGGAGAGAGATTTCTTTTCTAAATGTAATTTCAGACCAGTTTCTGTCTAGCCATGGTCCAATATTCATCTAAAAATTGCTCAGGTGATTCTCACAGGACTAATTTCTTGGTCAAATGTTCTTTTTCACCTGTCTTCTCCCTCTTGGGCAATTCTTATATAAGTATCATTTTACATCAGGATTACTTAGTTACATATCCAGGCACTTGTAGTTCAGTATCACATCTCTCCTGCCTTCTCTCTCATTTTTTCAGATTTATTTTGGCTTCCTTTAACGAAGTGTCTCAAAGAGAAACGCCTCTCTTGGGAAAGAGCCACATTCTCAAAGAGAGATATTTTTCTCATTTCCAGCTTGGCTGTGTTCCTGTTTGCTGTCATGCCTATGGACTTGGTAACAACTGAGATTGCAAAAACCTGTCCTCTCCTTTTCACATCCCTTAGCATAAGTTTCAAAAGCCAGCACTTTTGAAAGATCAATGTCTTAATTCTTCTCTTGCAAGTCCCCTCTCTAAAAATTCCCTAAAAGTCTGTGGGTAGCAGACTTTAACATGTGCAAGAGATTATTGCCTGCCCTGACATAAACTAAAGAGATTACAATCACCACTCAAAACACACAACTCCACCACCGCTCCACTTCAACACAGCCACCGCATCTAAAACTCTTGCAGCTATTTACAGTTTTCTGCTGCATATTTTTGCACTCAATCCCTCTCCTCATGTAGTAACTACCATCCCTTTCTGCAGTTTTACTCCTTGCTCTCCTGACCTTTGTACTTCCTGTAGTCTCTATATACTTGCGTTTCTTGGTCTAGAAGTTTCATATTCATTCCCAAAACCTTTCTTACCCCTGTACTCTTTTTATTTCTCTGCTAACTGGTGGTACTTTACATTACTTACATAGCTGCAAAGCAGTAAGGACATTTAAGATGGGATGACAGTTTAGTTGTAATGCAGCGAAGCAGTGACTCTCTGCAAGTTAGCCACTCAATATTTCTGTAAACTGATAAAATCATGTGAACTAATGAACTACAGAATATTAAGGGATCAAAGGCTTTAAAACTAAACTGCGTTATTTGTTTTACAACAGCACAGACCATCCGTTAGTGCAGACTGGCTAACAGACCACTGGTAAATAACTTGCTCTTCCATTGAATTCTGGTAGACCTCTGTAGTCAGTATTATGCAGTTACCAGCCATCAGTACATAACTGCACCACTGTCCTAGCCTGCACAGTCTGGCCATAAATCCAGCTTTCACCAGGGCTGCATTGACAGCCTGCACACACTCCAAACCAGGGGAAATAATCTGCAAGAACAGTCCCCCAGGTAACAACACCGATTCTACATCAACCTAAGTTTTATAATACAACTAAATAAACACTATGCTATGAGAAGTCATGGACTACAGTATTAAAATTACACTCTTCACATGAGTTGTGAGGAGAAGGTCAATGAATGAATGAATGTTTTCTTCTGTCTGATAAATACACCCAGGAGAAAAGAAAAAAATCTACCTTTAGTTTAAAATGCACAAGAATATACTGTTCTTTTTTCATTTACTCAGAACAGGATACTCTAAATTTCCAGCTCAGTTATGTATCTTTTCACACAGTTTTCCCTTGTATTAGTAACTTCCCACGAAGCAGATTACAACAGTACTCTAACATCAGACTGAAGAAGCTCTAGTGGATGAACCCATCATTTTCCTAACAAAGGTAAATATTTCTTCGCCACCAAATACATTTAAATACTCCAAGATGAGAAAGAGGATTATGGATTCAATTTGAACCATCTTATTTGCTTGGAAAATATTTCTTAGGATGACAGAATTATTCCAGTTGGAAGGGATTTTGCTAGACCCAGCCCCTGCCCAGAGCAGGCTCAGCTGTGGGGTCAGATCAGACTGCTCCAGGCTTATCCAGTGAGGATTTTAAAAGCTTCAAGGATAGAGACAGCACAGCCTCTCCAGGACTGTAATTCCACTGCTAGACCACCCTCATGGGCAAAAACATTCCTTGTTTGTTTTTATCTTTGCTTTGCATAAAAGGTTTTGAAGATGTTTTTCTTTTTCAAAATTTCACATGAAGTCTCCTAAACCCTATGCTCTGCAGGCTGTCAATACAGCACCATTGAAAGCTGGATTTATGGCCACATTGTGCAGGCTAGGACAGTAGTGCAGTTCTGTACTGATAGCTGGTAACTGTGCAATACTAGCTACAGAGGTCTACCAGAAGTGAAACCATTCAAAAGCTATGCCTTGGATAACTGGGGAAGTGCATGCTCAGGAAGCAAAGCTAGGGTGTGAATTTACAATACAGAGGCTTTTTCAGATTCACTTTTTATGTGCACTCTCTAAGAATTAATGAATAATGTAAAGTGGAGAGGGTGTTGCAATTCCTACATTTTAGCCTCCTGCACAGTAATTTCCCAATGTAGATAAAAACTTGCCTTTGCCACCATTCTGAAAGTGTGATTTGGTTCCCTTTGTAGACAAAATGGAACTTGGGAAACAACAGTACATTGAATAACAGGAATAACCAATATGCATCATTGTGTATTGTAACTTATGAAATCTGACAATTCAGAATTCCTCTTTAAGAGTATGCTTAATCAAGGTCTTCCTTTTCACCGACGTCTCAATTATTTTCTCATCTTTACTCACAATATTGAGCCTGCACTAATAAACAGACTAACACTGGGGCTTACAAAATATTTTTAACACACTTATCCAAGTGCTGAGAAATATGATGAGTGATTTCAATCATTTAGAAGTGGTAAAATTTCCCTCTTTACAACATGTCGACACTGGCACATAATTGCACTAAACATAATAAAACGATCTGTACTACAATTACATCTGCTTTGTTAACAGCATTTATTGTTTAATCTTCAGAATTTGTAATCCAATAGTACCTGACAATGCTGCCCAAAACAAAAATACTATTCTTTGTTCTTACTATTGCATAACCTTTCAATAAATTTGGAGCCTTCTCAGTTTGCACATTTTCATATTTTACTCGTTCCATGACTTCATAAGACTCAATGAATATATTGCATTTTTCCCCAAAGTGAGTTTTGCTTTGAATTCCATTTTTCTGTTTGCCATAGAAAACATCTTTAATTGTTTCTGAGAAAACACCAGTCATTTTTAGGAAAAAGCAACAAGATTTTTATCAAGTCAGGGTGCACAGCTGTACCCATTCTCCCACCCTGTTTTTGCAATTATTGATACAGTATGTTGAGAAACACAACATGAATTGGTGAAAAACTTAGCTCAGATAGTAATTTTTTTTTTAAATTTATCATTTACTGCGACACCACAATTTAAAGTATGCGTAGAAATTCCCTAGGTTGCACTGAAAGTGGTAATGGGCTGTATATGGATTATACAGGCTTGAAGGCTATTAAACCTGATTACAGAGTTTTAGATGAAGAAAAAAAAAGAGATGTGACTTTACAATTTCAATGAGCACGCTTTGATATTGCATGAGAGTGCTACTCACCTGCTGCAGTACATGTCTCTCCCTCAGTGTCATTAATCTTCTGTGGAGCTCTACTAGTTCATCGAGATATGCCTAGAAACAAATCCCCCCCCCCCATAAACAACTTGTTAATTAAGTCATAGCTATGTATTTCAAAAACTTTATATATCTTCAAAAACAATACAAATAGAAATTTTACTTTGAATCTCCTTTGAGCTGAATTTTCTTATTTAGTAGTCTGGTTTTCTCTTGCTAAATAAAACCCAAATATATGGTTTTTTAGATACTTCATGCCAATGAAAATCTTATTAGGTGGTCCTTACTGTAGAAGATCATCGCTATATCTCAACTGTGGCAAAAAGTGTCAAAGCAGCATCTTCAAAAAACATCTCCCACCTTTCCACATAAGACCCAAACCCCAACACTCACAATCAAATCCCTCTTTCTCTCTAAAGCTACATAATTAATTTTCTGTATCAACAAGCAGATATAAGGGGAAAACCATCAAGCAAGATTAATCCAATGGTAAATTCCACTGTCATCCTTCTTAGGATGTCAAACATATCCTACCTCTCCACCCAATTACCAACTTTCTCCTTCAATCTGAGCCATCAGAAACCTTTTTTTCTTTTAAGCAGAGAGAGATACAGCACCCATCTTAAGAAACCAAAAAGCATATGGATCAGGCCACTGAAAATCTAGCAACAGATACTGAAACTCTGGTTTCCTGCCTCACGTTATCACAATGTTGACACTAATACCTGTAAAATATGAACCCTCTCAGGAACTTGTCCACACTGGGAAATTGTGCTATGTTCACTCACACAAGGACTTAGAGCTCTTACCCTTGGCCAGCTGGCATGATTTTAAACAAAACTGTCTTTCTCAGTGCTAAATGGTAACTGTTGCTTCATATCATTCTAGTTAACATGCTAAATCACACTGCCACTTCCTAATATACAGCCTTCAGAAAGGATTTTGGAAAAAATATATATTTTTTTAATTGATTGATTTATTGGCTAGGAATACAGCTGTGAATTCTCCTCTCCAAAAAGTACCACTTCACTGTGAAGTACAATGCAAATTCATGTTGGAGAGTAGATAAAATAAGTAATAGATGGCAGATTCCCAACCGGTGAAATTTGCCAAATCACCCCATGTATTGAAGAGAAGGAAAACACTTTCAAAATAGCATAGAAGAAGAAAGAATTACAGAAAAAAGGAGAGAAAGATCTGCACCTAGAGTAACCCAAAGCAAAGACATACTAATTACTAAGATCTTCATTGTGTAACAAAGGTTGGTGTTTAGTAAATACATTAATATCACATTCTGGACTAGTTTACTGTTACCTCATTCTCATTTACCTTATCACAATCCCCATTCTTTATTTGTTTATCAGATTTGTTTTGCTTTATTGGACTTTTCACTTCTAAAATCTGGAAAAGAAAGAAAATCCTGTAAAAATTAAATGCATAAGTGGATACAATTATGTAGAAAAAATTAACTGAAAAAACAGTTAATAACACAAAGAATATAGCGTCTGGAGAAAATGTAGTCAAAATCAAAACTGAGCTTTTCATTCTTTAATCCATACAACCTACTCATATTTGTCAGAAAAAAAGCAGTTTACAGCAGAAAATACTGAGTTGCTGGAATTAGGTGATATTGATATTATTAATCCTTAAAAGAATTAATTTCATGTCACTGAAAGCCTCTTCAACGCTTTTTTGTATCTTTTGCATGCTGGTAGGATAAGAGTTCTGATTTTGAAAATACAAAATGATGCTGAGGTATGCTCCAGTGCCTTTGAAACGTCACATGATCAGTATATTTTTCCTGTTTTTTTTCCCCAGTGCCCTCTCTTTTCTTCTACAACAGAGATTTTGAAATATAGTCTTTGACTGAAAAAAGAAGTGTTTAACAGTAATTTCTCTTGCACTTACATAGTACCCTTCCTTCAATGCCATACAAAGCCATTTACTACCACTTACACAAACCAAGAATACTGGATGAGTATTGAACCACAGTCAAGAAGAGCATGTCATCAAGCATCAGAACACCATACTTAATATGAAAATTTTAGGACTGAAGTGAGGAAGTTAGGGAAACAGAACTGTTGATTGTTCTTCCAATTTTTCCACACACAACACACATTCTTTGAAGTTAAAAGTAGAATTAAAAAAAATAATTAAATCACCATGTCACTCCTAACATCAAATATGATCAGTTCTTCTGAAAAACATCAAATGAAAATACATGATCACAGATTATGGGAGATTTTGTTTCACACTTCATTGTCAGTAAGACTAACATCACTAGCATGATTATCTCCCAAAACTGCACTGGACAGTCACAACACAGGACAAAACTCACCAAATACAACAAGGAAACAAGTCCTGTAAAAGCAAGTCTTCTAGACTAGCAAAAAGCCTCAGTGGCAGCTTGCTGTAAGTTCCCTCTCATTTCTACTTCCCTTGGTAAAAATGACTAAAATGACATATGTGCTCCCCAGGGTGACCAGCACCATAAGAATACAGCAGGCAGGCAGCTATTTCCCTATATAAAGTGACTGCAGATCTGAGTTTACTTTATGTAAGGGCTTACTTAGCCAAGACTGATGCATGGCCAGAAAGCAAAACATACTTTTCCGAAGAAAAATCCCAGTTCTTTGATTCAACACCCCATGGGGTTACTGCTGTGTAGGCCAGTGGAAGAAAAAGTCTTGTTTTGAAAAAAAACCAGACCTCTAGGCATGGCTCCAGTACCTTTTAGATGCTTTTCTTGTTTTTAAAGAAAGAAAATTCTTGGTTTCAAATAGGACCTTAGCAAGGATATTTGAAAAAGTTCCTTCCTTACAGTGCTCTTAATGTGTAGTTGAAATCTAACATTGTAAGCACTCTTGTTTAGATGAGACACAGCACTAATCACATCTGAGGAGGCTTATAGAAATATTAACTCTGTCTTAGCTCCTTATTCTATGAATGGACTTGGTCAACATAAGCCTGATTTAATCAGTCAAAAGCATCACCCTGGCAAGCAACACTATGCTACAAAGCAGCAATTTCAAATGTGGCTACGGTCCATAGAATCTGAATTCCCATAATGCTTCCCTAAATTTCTGATTTTCAGCTCAATTATAAAATTCAGCTCAATTATAAAAACAGAAGAAGGCATGTGACATTCAAATTTAGCTGGCACACTGCTATTGTTTGGAGTGTCTAAACGTGCAGGTAGAACTTCTGTTAGATGACCAAAGGGGGAGAGGAACATGAAAGGTGTGACTGAGTGGGCTGCCAATACTGATACAATTGCTTAACAAATACATTGCCTCTGTAGAAGTTAGTCTTCATTAAACAACAAGACATAGACAGGTGTTTTATTTTTCTTGTGCTTACGTCGCCAGTAAATGCAATATTCTTCATTGTTATAGTTTGCTTTCTTCCCAAAAGACTCTTTCTTAAAAACTTGCAACTTTTGTACAGATCAACTTAGAAAAGCCTACATACTTTCTGGTCAATAAGAATGCTTTCTGGACATGAAATCTTCTTCTCTCTGTGTACAAACTACTTCCTAGGGGTTTTTCCTCCACAGTGTATTGGAACTTAACTGACATGAATAATAATGGGGGCTTTTGTACTATCAGTAAGCTTGTATTGGAAATGTTATTAGCAAAATATAGACAAGTAAATAATTTCTGCCAGATAATTGAAGCAGTTAACCTAAGAGATATAGGAAAGACTCATCCATAAAACTCACCATCTAAACCACAAACTTTTGTTAATACATGCAAGCACTATTCTAACTATATCAATACTGTAAGCAGCCACTTACTGCCAGTCAGTAAATTTCATGACTGCTTTGTGTGTGATTCAACTGACATTGTGATTGGCTCCCTAAAAATCAGTGACAAATGATGTATTTTATAAATTATGACTTTTTTTTTAAAGAATATCAGTTTTTGTGTTTAATTTTTATATTTCGAGAGCCTTACTTGATTGGTGACTGGGGGTGAGATAACTCCCAAATTCTAATTCTAATTTGTCCCTGATGTATTTTGTAGCTCTAGGTTACTTAATTTCTTTTCTCTGAAGAACAGAACTTCCCTACTTTCCTACTCAAAAATAATAACAAAGTTAGCTTTTACAGATATGGAACCAGTGCTCTAATAGTGAAGTAAAAACTATTGTGTCTTCTAGTGATGTAAAAAATATTGTATCTTCTAGATAAACACTGGTGAGGAAGAGGGGAAGAGAGGAATGAACAAACTCCTGAGAATGAGCCTATTGATGCAATCTGTGTCTACTACTAATGCAAGCCCAAATCTGTGTCAATTGTACAACTGATGCTGTAAAGCCAGTTTGCATTGTTTACCTTACAAAGCTAAGTCATACAGAAAGGACACATTTCTTAAAATACTGATAAAAACGTTACTTTGGTCTATAGTATTTGCTAAACCAAATACCTCTCCTTCTCCTGAGAAAAAATAGCTCTCATGTCAGTTCACTGACTGATTAACTGCACTGAAGTAATCAGAATGTCATTACCAGCTCTCCAGGACTGCATTTACAAATCCTGAAACTTTACCTGGTTGTTGTTGGTTTTCAGTAAAGATTGTGCCGGTTCATGATGGAGTGGTGAGGAAGCTGAACTGCTGTCACTGTCACTGCCATCGCCATCACTCAGACTAACCCTATGGAAAAACAGAGCCAAGAGATTACAACACCTCCAGGCAAAGGGCTGTTAACAGGGGTGAACCAAGCTTGCACTTTGAGGTAGGACACTAAGAATGACCCATCACTAAGCAAGCCATCATTAATCAAGGTCACATGGAAGAGAGGCATCCAAGCAGAATCCCACTCTGGAAGCAGCTCTGCATAGCATGGAGAAAGAGGCTGTCTGCCTGCACTTGGCTAACATGACATGTCCGCTTAACAGAAGCTAACATTACAGAAATGGTTAAATATTTGGAACATTACACTGCTGTTTCCAGTGTTCCTGGAGCGAGTCTGTATCTCCATTCATAGCCACATGGAAGGAGGAAAATGTTTTTTAGAGATACTTTTCTGCTCTTCTAAAAGCTTTCTAAACAGCTGTACTTCTCACCCAGACAAGTGTTTAACTGAAAAGTTCCTTGTTTCTCCTTGTAAGTAACACTCTTTTTCCAGGCTAAAATTTAAAAACTTAGTATCTCAGGAGAGGCCACATGAAAAAGCTCAGCTCCTAGTCAGCCTCACCCTTCATTTACTTAGGAATAACAGGGAATATTTATTTGTTGGAAGGAAAAAAAAAAAGTTATTTGGGATAAAAAGAAGGTAGAGAAACATTAGCCTTAAGGTTTTGTTAAAAAACTGAAACAAAATCTCCACACTTAGAGACAAGTAGAGCCTGAGACAATCCTTTATGCAATCACCGACACAAACAAAATCTCAAACTGATAGTCATCTTCGTCTTTTTCTCCTTGATTCCAGCTGCTAATTTGCACGAGAGAAGCAGCTGACATTCATTGTTTGCCTAATACCTTCCCATTTAAGCAATCGCTGACACTGGCCTCCAGTGCTGTGCACTCACAGCAAAACCCTCTGGATCAGATAAAGAACCCACTATGAAAAGGTTCTAAGAGAGACTATTTCAGGTTTTCCGTTCTGTCTGCACTCTTACACGTTACCTACTGCACGCAGTGCAGAAATTACTTGAAATTCAAATTTCATTGATTCTGATCCAATTTAACAGCCTAATCTAAAACTGCTTAGAAGAGAGATCCTGAAAATGAGAAACTATGTAGAGAATAGCTCATTCGGCAATTGAAGGACTTAATTTTATCTCATTTATGCCAGAGAATAATTATGACTACTCCTCTGAAGTCACAATGGCATGAAATCAAGGAAAGCCAAATGAATGAGGATCATCATAACCATACAGATTAGTACAGAAATAGTTTGTACTGGGAATGGCAAATTCCGCTAGTTTTTATAAAGGGGCACTTTTACACGCATGTGCTTTAAAAAAGAGAGTCTGTGTTCTCTGCTCATTTGCACTCTTTGAGAACATTAGACCTCACCTCATTACTAACAAACAGGCTAGTAGCCACTAAGCTACTTGCAATCACAAGACACTCACCTGTGACTCCTGCTTCCACCTCGTGTATTTACAGGTCGTTCCAACTCAGAATCATTGTCGTTCTCATCTGCTTCATCTGCTTCATCTTCATTATCATCTGAATGCAGATCTTTCATTCTAGACCTCAAGGGACCTGAAACAACAGAGACAGTAAAATATACAAATGAAGTTCACTTTGTAGAGTTCCAGGCAATTCATCCAGCTTTGTAGATGACAGAAAACTACCCTCCCCACACAGTGCTGGGAGAGCAAACACTTAAACATTAAACAAATGAAGTAATGCACTGGGCACTTATGCTGCAGGTGCTTATCCATGAATCGTTTACTCATAGGAGCAACTCAGCTTCAACAGACTTGCTGATGACAGTGAAGTGACTCATATGTTCCAGTGTTTACACGACTGGCCCCCTGGACCACAGCTGAGGTAAGTAAAATATTGTCATGCCAGGAGAAATTGACAATTACTGTATTGTTATTATTAGCATCAAGATAATTTTGCACTGATGGGTTTTAGCATGTTTTGCTTCCTCAGAAGAAGCTACATGCGAGTAAAGGTCTACAGGGGCATACTGATTAGTAATAGTACATTTGTTAGGTTAATCCATATATTGAGAAGCAGAGTCTAACAAACTCTGACTAACTTGTACTGGTCAAGACAGTCTTTTGTCTTCTTGTTTTTTATATATTTAGCTTTAGCTGCTCCCTTTATTTCAGGGTCAATTTCAGGTCAAGTAAGCACTTTGCCAATGTTCATATGTAAAAAGTGCATCAATCCCAAGCATCACTACACTATCTCTTTTCCTGAATTAACAGAAGGTACAAAGCTTGACTTGCTCATAAAAAACTGCATTAAACTCAGTTTGGGATTTTGGGTTTATTTTACTCAATTTATTTTGCTGTAAAAGACAGTTACAGAAAAAAGAGAGGAATATGTTTATCGTATCTGGGAAATGTAAAACTACAGCTGCTTGAAATAAGAATGGGCAAAAGCAGCTTAGAAGAGGGAAGAAAGCAAGACTGATGCCACAGGGCATTTAACTCTGAAGTACAGCCTAACACCAAGCAGCAAGTAAAAGCAACAGTGATGGCTGCAGGAACATTTACTATTGGGGTTCTGTAATTCCTTCAGCCCAGGAAACACAAAAGTACTAATGTGAACAAAGTCAGCCCCAAAGTGTTCTTCAAATGGACATGAAGCTTGCAACTCTCCATCTGCTAATTGGGAAACGCAGCCAAGGAGTGTCATTCCTGATCACTGTCAGAGGAGAAGAGGGTGTTCCCTTCATGGGAGGAACAGCTTTATGGATTATTCCAGACCTACCAAGGCTCAGGTCACAGGCATTATGGCTAGTTTTGTGCAAGTCACCTCAAAGGCAGTGTTGAGAATGATTTACCACTATGGTTGCACTGGAACTTCTGTAAGTTGTTGCAGTGTGGGCAGGTTCAGATCAATGGTTTCTCTTCTCTGTTTTTACACCCTAAGGTTGGCTGGGAAGAAGCACAGATGGTGCTGATGGGCAAATTCCTGGTAGACCAGACACTTGTACAGGCGACAAGGAGCTGTGCAGAAGCGCGTCTTGTCCACACAACCACTGCTGATCTGCAGAAGCATATGATCAGTGCTCCATTTTCTGTTCCTGTTTGGGTCTCAGGTAGACAACACTAAGCTATTTGCAAATGGTAATTTGTAGTCTGAATATCTAATCATCTGACCCCTGAAGGAGGGAAAGGACTCCTTCCTCAGCTTTTAATAGGAGCAGTAATAAACATATTCCCTTTAAAAGGGTAGAGAGAGGGCACTGTCAGCAGCATCAGCACAGGGATAAATGAAGAATTTGCCCATTTTCATCTTTTGGAAAATGTTTTTATTAGCTGGCTTGACTGTCGAGGTGGGCGAATGAGACACATAGCATAGGGAGCTAAATTAATTGAGGTAAAGGGCTAGAAAAGAGAAATTATAAATACACAAAGAAGGATTCCATGTTTCAAGTGAGATAAAACAGTAGAACACAGGGATATTTCCAAAGGCTAGGCTTAGCCTAGAAAGGCTAGTTTCCTTACACCTTACTGGGAGAAGACACTAACATACACCATCAAAGTCCTACTGAACACAGTTGTCTTTGCACTGAGAGCAGATGAATCTCACTTCAGTCCACAGGCTAAAGCCAGCTTCTCAGAACACATCTGTCTCCTCTCCACAACATACAGCAGGAAGAAAATGGTAGAAAAGACTTGGTGAAGGACAGGTGAAAGGAAAGCATCATCATACTCTTGATGAAAGAGCAGAGGGAAAGGTCAGTGGAAGGAAAGGTAAAATAACCTAATTTTGTAATTAAATTTAGTATGACATATGAATAGCTGATCTTGCACGAAACACCAGCAGGTAACTCCACAACATGGCAATTGGTAGTTATGCTTGCAAGTCACGCAAAACATCAGTCCTTTATTTTATTTTTAAATGGAAGCAGAAAGAAAACTAGCACACATTCCTCATGATCCCTACACAGCCTGCTCTCCCAGGCTTAAGCTAACTCATTATTCTTGCCTATGTTCTTTTTCCAAGTATAGCAGAGGGACATTTTATCCCCTCATACTCCCTTGCTGTGTTCTGGGACAATCAGACAGCCCTGTCTCAAGTTGCCAACAGGTTTATTCCTCTTCCTTGAAAAAAACCACATCCATCACTGTCAGCCCTGTTGGCACTGAACAACCTGTCATTCAGACAAATTTTCACTTAATGAGACTCTGAACAGGCATATTGTACCCAGCTAGCTAACTTTTTCAGCAGATTTTCCTAACAATCAGCAAAGCATTAATTTTTAGGTCTTTTGTTTCTAGCACTGATAGAGATGTCACTGTTAATCTTAAACTCCTTGCTAACAATTTAAAATTCCATGACAGCCTTTTTAAGGGTTTGAGAAGTTGTTATGTCCTAAAAGTTCAGAATAGTTAAGGAGAAACTGAAAACTAGGAGCTGCCCAAGAGCAAGCACTCTTGGTAAGGAAACAGAAATATCAGAGTAAGCCCCAAGGTCAGAAGAACTTGAAGAACCTTAGGTTAGCCCACTGCTTATGCAAAAAGAGGTGAAAAAAAGTTCACACTGTGGTTTTCTGACACTTGAGTGAGCACTGGAGTTTGAACACAACAGAAAAAGAGCAATGGCCCTGGCAAGTAACTTCTAGTTAGGGAAAAAAGCATGGGCTCTGACCACAGCACAACATACAGTGTGAACATGCCACTATATGCCTGGTGCTCCATTCCTTTGGTACACAAATGCATGGCCTGGACAATGAACGCATTTAGTTAACTGGAACTCCCAGAAAGAAGCAGTAATCACTATTTACCGCGGCAAGAAGAGGAGACTATGTAACACTTGCACTTCAGAGTTGGCACATCAGAGGAAAATCTCCCGTCTATTCTTGAGAAGGTACAAAAAACTGAAAAACAGACTGTGGTATGTCTCATATATGATCCAAAAGAGATGAACGGATCCAGTCTGCTCAGAAGAAAATACTGAGTCAATAGGTTTTTGCTCAACATAACAGATCCAGGATATCTAAGTCTTTTAGCTTGTAATGGACAGTTCACACCACTAACGGGGTTTCAGCAAGAACGGGTTCTGTTTTGCCTTAGGTAAAAATCAAATGCCTGAAGCCAGTCATCAACCACAGTTCACTTCAGTTCTTGCTTTCTTTCCCCTGGAGTAATGCTGCCAGAACACATTAGAAAATCAGTACCTGTCACCTACAAAGGCAGTAGGACAGATATGCATCATGTGTAGATCTGTTTAAAAACAAACTGCGGAGGCACTAATGTATTTCCATAACCTTAAATCAAGTCTACGATTGAGGAATACAAATTAGTTTAATAGATCATGTAGAATGAATCTCAACTTATTTAGAGAAAACCTGTAAATATTTGGCATGTTCTCTGGGAAGAAAATGCATTTCTTTACTGAGTTCCAAATAAACCATGATAATTAGCCAGAAAATAAAAATGCAAACTTAAAGTAAATTTTAAGTCTAACCATCATCCTCCCCTGCCATTCATCTAACGTAAATATTATGCTTTTAAAACATCCTAATGGTATGGGAAGATGACAGCCCTTTGAAAGAGTCCACATACACACATTCTTCATACTTCCCACGGGAAACCACACCTTCCTGAGCAGGGCTTCACAGAGTCAGGTGCCATGCTACCTGACCCTGCAAAAGGACAACCTCAGGAACAGAAGCTCTTTTGAGTTTAGGATTTGTTAAGTGACTGGCATGTATTTAGTGCTCCAAACAAATACCCTTCACACCCTTTTCTCAGATACACATTTTCTCCCCTTTTATTTTGTCCTTACAGCCACATCTCAAACAACCCGAGGAGGAAGTCTCTAAAGCAAAACTGTGGCCAGTTCAGGCTATGAAAGGCAGCAGAAAAGTGGTAATGAGATGTCATCAGTTCTGTTTTTATTGGCCCCTTTATTTCACAGGTTCCTTTCAATTTCTTTTCCTTTGTTGGTACCTTGTTGTCTGCTGTTTTGAGATGGTGTAAAACTGGAACTGGAACTGGAGCTGGAACTGGCAGGACTGGGCTGTTCAGACTTAAAAGGGAAAAAAAAAAAGAAAATAAACAACATTGCAAGAAACATTTTTGCCTAAAATTCTTACTGTTTGTTACTGCCTAAGGCATGCTGTCAAGGAAAAAAACCCTACAGAACAGAATAATACTCAAAGATCTTTATTTTGTGTGTCAGTGAGGCAAATACTGTGGAAATTGCTATGCACTCAACATATGTACACACTACTACTGATTCGTGGAAAAAGACTCTACAACTCAGAGAGAGTTATACAGCAGGTATGTTTTACTCTGGCACCAGGGTGCAAGGGGATTTCTCCACAAAGCTTGCACCCCAACAGCACATTTTACCAAAAACTTATAGAGTCTGAATATACATATTCATTGGATTACAACACAAATATCCATATACATAAGTGAGGCTGGGTTAGCTCTAGAGGCTGGTGTCAGCAGTTTATGTTCTCTTTGCACCTGCGCATTGCCTCCTGGGGCGTGTCTTCAGGGGTCTTTGGGAGGAAGGCTCACAGTCCTCCTCACCTTGTTTTTTCCTCTGAGCATGCGCAGATTCTCTTGGCTAATTTCTTGAATAACAAGAGTGTTTTTCAGCCAGTTTACTCATCCTATCTTATTTAAGGGAACCAATGGAACTTCTACAATCCGTATATGGCTATCTTTACTCATTACCAAGACCCAACTAGTCAGAGCACATCTGTTCCTCAAGGACAAAAACATGATATTTTGCTGAACACTGCAGTTCTTGATAGACTTTCACAGTAAACTGCTTTGTTTTGATGGACACAGTAGTCCTTGGTAAAATTCCACAGAACAGTCTGAGCAAGCAGGATTATTAGCAATATTCAAAAATACTGTAAGTAATACTATAACTTGCTATAAGTAAGTAAATAAGTTGCTAAGCAGTTTGCTATAATAAGTAAATAAGTCTCAAAACAAGTAATCATTTCTCTGTATCACTATATCATGTCTAGTTCTTTACTAAAGCCAATATCCTAACAAGAAGTTCCCAACACCTTGTTTGGAAGGCTATACAACAAGGTTTTTAGAACAGAGTTGTTTAAATCAGTTTACATTATTTAATAGAATTCTAGACATTGTTTTTCCACGATTGTTTAAATTGTATATATTTCTCTCTAAAATTCTATAAAATTACTGAGAAAGTTTTCTGACTCTCCTTACTTGTACAATATCCCTCGTGGTTAAATTGGAACTAAATTGTTCTCAAAAATAACAGTAGTAATATCCAGTCACTGTAAAACTCAGTTTTCATGCACACAGGCTTCCTAAGCCTAGCAGTTGCTTTTTCTCCATAAATCAATGTATTGTTGCTTTTCATAATGAGCAGGCAGCTTTACAGCCTTTTACCGCCTTTTCTCACAATGAGAGATGCCTATTTGGGCAACAGAATGCTTGAGGAAAACACCACTAACATCTGCTCTCCTCAAATCAACACCAGCTCCTGTTCTCAGAGTCAAAATACAAACTCTGGACCTGCCTGTATGGGTATATACAGCTTTTGTATACAGGTGAATCAACCCTGTGCAAGAAAACCCAACCCAACCAACAACACAACCCATTTCTGAGATTCGTACACAGTCCACTGCAGCAGACCTTTCTGGAAGACACTGCTCCAAAAATGAAGTAATTCTAAAAAAAATCCTTTTTTGGTTTTTTTTTGGGGGGGGTTCGTTTTTGTTTTGTTTTGTTTTTTACTGTCTGAACTCCTGCAAAACCATACAGGATTTTTAGCTGTAACTTAATTATGATCATGTGAAACAGACTTCACTGATGAAGATCAACAGTCCCTGCAAACTTTAAAGACATCACCCTTCTGGAAACTAATTTCAGTCTTCCAGCTTCAGGTTACTCTTAAACATCTGGTTTATCTATCACTTTCTGCTTTTTGCAGCAAAATTACTGGCTGACAACTGGTTTCCAGATTTCCATTAACTGTATTTTTCCTTTATTAATTTCAACATGAACATTAACTTACGCAAAATCCACTCCTTTAAAAAAGTAACAAACATCAAAAGACTATCATATTCAGTTTAAAATACTTGAAGAAGTGCTAAAGCTGCAGGAAAAAAAATCACACAGGTGTGGTCACTATTGAAACTTCACTACTTTCTTTTTGAACGAGTTTACTGGAAATAAAGAGAGGGAAAAGGCCTGGTCTTATTCACATTATAAGGCATGCAAACACCAGTGAAATTCCTCCGTGCCAAAATTTTCTCCCAGCATTAACTAATTGAGACAGGATCACAAAGAAGGAATGGATATGAACAAATATGGAGTTGTTATAATACCTTTCTGGTAAAAATTTTTCTCTCCTTTAGCAAGATCACTTTGAGAAGCCAGACCACAGAAAGTCCCAGTGAAACACAAATGATCACCCATACTCTTTAAAAAGGGTACTTAATGCCTCTTGAAACAATTATTTCCTTAAACAGCCCTGTCTGAAAATCTATTCCAAGAAATACAGATTAGCATAAATGTTACAATTGTTAATGAAACTGAAATTAAACCTAACTTTTTTGACTTTGACCCAGAGGAAACAGCTGCTTTTAACATAAGAATGAACGTTATTAACAGAAAAGACTTGCCTTTTTAGAAGGAACTAAAAATATGCCTTCCATATATGAATATGTATTAGTGCCGACAGCACTGATGCTTCTAGTTACCATCTTTTGTCACTTAAGCAATGCTTTTTGACAGTTTTACAGGCTGTTATCCCAAGGGCTTAGGTATTTATGGCTTTATTCACTTGGGCTTTCTCCTTTTATCCACTGGTTACTAATCAAACAGATTTTTTTTTTTTTTTTTTATGGGTCTGAAATTAGCTAAAGGGTGTCCTTCAACAATAAAAGCTTAAGACAGTACCAGCAAAGAGCTTCTCTCATATGGCCTTTTCCTGTTTTACTAGTTTTCTCTTCCTGCAGTCAAGCTAATGAGAGTTCAGGCTCAAACTGTTCATTAGTGCAAGGACCCAGTATGATTTATTTCATTCTTAGACAGTCTATTTCGTTTTAGTGCTCTCACACCAATGCACAGGAGACACTCGCTTCTTTATTAGGCCTGGTTGAGGGATTCTGTGCTCTGAAATGGTTCAGTAAGAAAAGGGACTTTTATTTGGCTCAAGTTTTTCCTGAAAAGGCACCTTTTTCACCAGCTCTAAATCACTTGGCTTTGTCATTTCCAAACTCCTGCCTGTTTTTACAAGTAGTACAACAATTCACTCCTGAGCTGCAAACAATTTTCAGGGAAACTCACCTGTTCATGACACAGGATATAATAGAGATGTTTCTATAATATTTCTTCGTTATCTGGATTCATATAACTTCTTCTAAAAATAAACCCCATCATTTCAAGCTCCTTATTTACATTAAAAAAAGCAAAACATCTGTATGTGGGTTACAATAGCTTTTCTTGCCTTCCCCTGAATCGTTAAGGGACACTTATATTTTGTTTCCTGAAATAAAATTTAAGTGCTGTAGTAATATTCCATTTCATATCAGTCTACATACTTCCTATTTTTACACAAGTCTAAAGATTTGTGTTTCCCTGTGTCATATGTACTGAAAAAGTCTATCCACTTAAAACTGCATATAGCTGAGTATTACTTCAATTTCCACTTTGTCTGAAGTTAGCTTCTCAGGGAGGAGCAACATGCTCCCCCTAGGACAAACCTTCTTCTATTACACAGGATTCCTGTACTTAAAAATTCTACTGCCTCTTAAGCACCCTGTCACTAACCACTGCCTGTTTTTAGTAAAACTAATCCAACTCATCTGTAATCCAAAGGACAGAACAACCCCACCTCATTCACCAAGTGTCCAATTCTGTTGCTGCCAAGGGGAAACACTGTTTGGGTGTCCGTGATACCATAATCCTGAACTGAGCTGCCTGCACCCTGCCCAAATTCTGTATCACCACATCTTCACCAACCAACCTCCAAGGCAGGGTAAAACTGTTCCTTTTTAAGCATTCAAAAAAGTTAGCTTGCAGATTGCAAGCTCACACAGGGAAGATGGAAGAAGAGGGGTATGGAATGGGAAGTGGAATTAATTATTTTCTTATAGAAATGGAAATATTTATTCATAACTATGACATTTGAGGCACTAAACAATTTAGAGAAGTAATTTAAGATTAAAGAGGTATAAAATTTAGACAGAAAATGTCAGATTATTGATTTTTGAGAGGAAGCAGAGACAGTAATTTGGCAGCAAATGTAACCTAAGGTATTGATCCAATTAGCTGCCTTAATTATTTATAGTCATTTCAAACAAAAATTCCATATCACTGATGGAGATTAGGTTATTTGTTAATTAAGTCAACTCTGTAGCTGCCACCTGAGCAAGTCCATGGGCCCTGATGGGATGCACCCATGAGTGCTGAGAGAGCTGTCAGATAATCTTAGTAATCTTAATTATCTTAATTATTTTAATAATCTTTGATTGATCATGGTGACTGGGAGAAGTCCCGAAAATTAGAGGAAAGCAAATGTCTCCTGTCTTCAAGAAGAGCAGGAAGAAGGATCCTGGGTACTACAGGCTGGTCAGCCTCACCTCAATCCCTGGGAAGGTGATGAAGCAGCTAATCCCAGAAACTATTTCCAGGCACTTAAGGATGAGAAAATCATCAGGAGTAGTCAGCATGGCTTCACCAAGAGTAAGTCATGTCTGAGCAACTTGATATCAACTTCTGTGATGAAATGACTAGCCTGATAGATGAGGGGATAGCAGTGGATATCGTCTACCTGGACTTCAGTAAGGTCTTTGACACTGTTTCCCTTAAGATCCTCAAAGACAAGCTGTTGATGTATGGGCTAGATGAACAGATAGTGCTGTAGATTGAAAACTGGCTGAACGGTCAGGCCCAGAGGGTGGTGATCAGTGGTGCAAAGTCTATTTGGAGGCCAGGAGCTAGCAGTATACCCCAGGGGTCAATACTGGGTCCAGTCCTGTTTAACATTTTCATCTGGTTGATGGCGCAGAATGTGCCCTCAGCAAGTTTGCTGATTAGACAAAACTGGAGGAGTGGCTGATATGCCAAAGTGTCATTCTGCCACACAGAGAGACCTCGACAGGCTGGTGAAATAGGCCAACAGGAACGTCATGAAGATCAACAACAAGAAGTGTGAAGTCCTGTACCTGGGGAAGAACAGTCCCATGCACCAACATATTCTGGGGGCTATCCACCTGGAAAGCAGCTTGGTAGAAAAAGACCTGGAGGTCCTTGTGTATCTTATTAATGTATATAAATATCTGAAGGGAGGGTGCAAAGAGGATGGAGCCAGGCTCTTTTCAGTGGTGCCCAGTGACAGGCCCAGAGGCAGTGGGCACAAACTGCAACAGAGGAGGTTCTATCTGAACATCAGGATACACTTTTGTACTGCAAGGGTGATTGAGCACTAGCACAGGTTGCCTATGGAAGTTGTGGAGTCTCCCTCCTTAGAGATATTAAAAAACAATCTAGACATGGTCCTAGGCAACCAGCTTTAAGTGGCCCTAGTTAAGCAGGGGAATTGGACCAGATGACCATCAGAGGTCCCTTCCAACCTCAACCAGTCTGTGATTCTGTGAATCTGAAACACATCTTTCATTTAACAATTACTATCCAGAAAAGACCTTAAGCCAAACATTGCAACTGTTTCATCTCAACAATGGCACTGGATGAAGCAGGATTTACATTTCTTTAGAGTGCGTCCTACTGAAACATGTATCTAGTTTTGAAAGAAAATCCTTTTCCTTCTATATTTATGTACATATTTTATCTTGGCTGTATAAATAAAAAATAAATTTGAGACACTGTTAACATAAAAATTCAGAAATACTCAAGGTACTGTAAGATTTAGAAAAGACGCATGCACAGGAGACTGAGCTAAAACATGTGGATAAAAACTTCTTTTGCAGTACACTGCACAATACAGTCGAAAGGTGAAACACTAGTAAAGGCTGTTGCCTGTAGGAATAGTTTTGAAGAACTCTTATCGGTAAGAGTGGAAGACACACAGTAAAGCAGGCACAAGAGAGAGGATTATGTTTTCTCATGTAGAGCAGCTGAATACTACAGTTTCCATGGATTTCATGCCTACAAGATAACAAATAAATAAACTAAAAATATGTATGGTCACGGGAGTATGAACATGGTCCTTAACAAACTGAAAGAGGCAGAGGACAAACTGATGGAAGTTCTTGTTGGATAATCCCAAGCAAAAAGGACGAAAACTCTGTTCTGGATATGTAGGTAATGCTGGCAAATCCAGGGTTGCATAGTCTTGGGCTTTTCAAAATTGGCTCTAAAAACCATGTTAACTGGACCACATTTCCCCAGAAGTGTGTGAAAAGACATCAGTATTTGTGAACAATTGATACAGTATGAACAGCACAATGTGGGGAAGTTAACAGCTGTATATTCTATCCAAAGTCTGAATTATGGGAGGGAAAAAAAAAAAAGACAAAAACGGGGCCCACTGATGGAAGATGAAGACACCCTAAATAAGCCACTTGTTTGAAGAATATTGCTTATCTTGTAAGTTCAGTGGCATGAATGATGCCACTGTGATGAGAGAATGGTGACTGTCCCTCTGTACTCTGTAAGTGTGGAAAGGCCAAATTAAGCTGACAAGCAATACTCAGATACTGATTTTCTGGGAGTTTACTATACAATTTTTAAACTTTCTTTTTGAGAATCTTCACATATTCTATACACAAAGCTCTCATAAGCCAGCAAAGGAGAAAAATGTGTTTTAGAAAGAAAGTCTAACTCTCAATTGAAAAATTCAACCTAGGTATTAAAGCCAGCGTGAGAGTTTCATTCAACTAATCTACATTTTCTGCTCTACTGGGACTAATAGCAATGGTAGAAGATAGGTGGTAGCTGTTCTGGCCAGCCCTGACAGCTGCTGTATGAGAAGCCAACACCTCCCAATTCTCTTCTCTGGCCCAGTTTTCTCTCCTGTCCCATACTTTACATATCAGCACTGAGAAGGGCAGATGTTGATGCAGTCCCAGTTAACTGTTTGGGAAACGGAACAGACAGTTTGCTGTCACTTTTTGTGCAGTAAGAAGGTTGTCCACCTAAATTCTCCCAGATCTGAGGTTCTGATGTTAGAAATTCATGCACTCCTATTAACAAAGAAGCAGCTTGAGAACCATCTCACTACATGTAAAACTTCTTTTATGGATGTCATTCTGCACTACAGTACATTTCCACACCGTTAGAGATCTGTTCTTCTCAGCAAGTATTCACAGACTTTGCAAATTCACCGTAGTTCCTCTCCCTTCTTACGTAGCTTAAACTCTGTAGAGTGCTCCCAGCATGACCCTACACTAAACTTTTACTATGCAGAAATCTTGTCAAGGTCATACACATCAAGTAAATACAGACCTAAACATATGAAAAATGACAGCAGAGTCCCTGTGCACTGTCTTTGCTATTGTAGACTATAGGCTTCTGAACCCATGTCCAAAAAAATAAAATAAATTTGTCCAAAATTTCTCCATAGACTATAGATTATGTGAAAATCTCAGCTTTCATTTCTGTACATTCCAGTTTCAGTGAAAAGCTGTAAAGAGAGAAATACAAAAAGCTATGTTTTACCCTAAAAAATTCTTGAGTCCCTGAAACAAAATAAAGCCCCTCAAACTATTTTTCAAAGTGTCATAATTTTTAGCCAATCTTGTGATACTGTAGACTGAACAATGATTCTTAGATGTCATGGTTGGAAACAGTATGCTCTACACACATTTTTCTCTATAGGTATTTCTGAGGCATCTGTCAGTATGGTTCCTAAGCACTTGCTCTATGATAATATTATCATGTATTTGTCTAGTAGTTTTCACAAAATATCATGCATATTATAAACACAGAGATCTACACAATGCTGATTCTCTAAGAAAAAAAATACAGAACAGATTTCTGTCTTCTTACTGGTACTTTACTATTTATGGCTGACACATCTGTGTGCTGTAACTTTGCCTACACATGTACTGTTACGAATTACTACAAAGAATAATACTCATTTAAATCTCCTTGTCCCTGCTTTGGAGACTTAAAATTGGTTTTTGATAGTGTGATCTCAGCTTTACATTAGTAGAAAGAGTTTTGCAACTGTTTCATAAGGTGTAATAAGTTACTAACACAAAATAAAGACAATTTCTTTAAAAAATAAGAATATCTAATACTTGTCTATATTTACATTTCACTCAAACTGTTATAATGTGTAATATATTTGTAATGTAATTGATACAGGTAACTGAAGTTATTAAAAATATTGGCAAATTATTATTTAAAATATTGGCTAAATTAAGATCTCATGTACTACAACCCTGAACAATCCTGAGTTTTACGGTATTGAAAGGATCAAAAAGGCTGCATATGGCACAAATAAATCAAGTTGAACCATCACATCTACAAACTGTTTTCTTTAGCTAACAAAATTTTATCTACTCCTAATGGTCTTCTGCCAATGCAAATTTAGGTCACCAAGAACACGAAGAGTGGCTTTTTCCTTTTGTTGTTGTCCAGAATATTCAGACCACGGTTCTTTTCTTGATATTCCTGCCCACTCATGATATTTTACTCTCCTTGTGGAAGATGCAACACAATAAGCACTGTCTTGAAACCACATCCATTCATCTATAGAATAAAGTTACAGTGTAATAACTAAACTTCATTAAAACAGCATGGGCAATGGAAAAAGATTATTCATGCAGTTAAAGAAATTATAATTCTCACAGCACACATCTACTCTTTTCTTGTCACGGTTTAAACCATAATACTTTTGCAGTAGATAATTTGAATCATTAAAAACACACAGGTTTGACTCATATGTAATCTCCTCCCACTACTTAGGTAATACCTAAAATGACCTCACACAAAGCAGCAAAGTTATTTGATTGACTTCTGTCCTGATTGCAACTGCTCACCAACAATGATACTAAAACGCATACATTTTATAATGGCTTTCTAATGGGGGTAATAAACGTTGAGGCCACCAATCCAGTCACTGCTGCCCCTGGATATCCATTATCCCTGGATACATAAGTAATCTCTCACTCGGGCACCAGTAGAGCTGCCTCTTAACCTCAGCTACAAAACACAGCTGTGCTGGTGATGGGATATATATTACCAGTCACCTTTAAACATTCTCCTCTGATGTTACTCTGAGCTCATCATACAAATTTTGTGGATATTTAAACAGATTCAGACAAGTGCAAATAGCTCCATTTATCCTTCTAACTGCTGTCTGAAGCATTAATTCTTACAACACAGAACAACTTCCTTCACTTTGCCAGGTGGCTTGCAGTACAGTTAGTGCACAGTAAGCAATTCCTCACGGAGGTTCAGACACCCAGGACAAGAACAGGTAACATGTCTCAATATAATCTGAAAAACCCTACGTACATGTGCTAGAATCAGGCAGCCCTGTCTTGCTGTGCTACACATGTGTGCAAGGACTATTGTTTTCAATGCAATAAAGTCAGCATTAATTAGCAGATTTCTTGGTCCCTTCAGAGCCACACAGTCTTGTTACAAAAAGTCTGATCACCAAACCTATATGCACCTACTCGGTTTCAGCCCCAAATGGAAATGCATGCCATGAGATATTGCTGCTTGGAGAGGAGGATTGGAAACCCCACTAACGTACTGAAGGGCAGAGGAAGCAGAAACTGCACATTTCAGCTGGGCACATAAGGATTTCTATTTTCAAGGGAAGATGCAAGCCTGCTTAGAGGCTTTTAACAGAAAATGTTGGGGTTTATAGGAATTACTACCAACACAGCTGAATGTTTTACTCAACATCTTTTTCTAACAAAAACATCAGCTGTACTGAAGTATTGACTAAGCCAAGTAAGACAGAACTACTGAATGATGACACAGTGAGTTAAATTCACATGAACACTTCTTAAAGTTTAAATGAATGACAGTTTCACTATTGCTGTTATGGTGATGTAGGACCACTTCAGCAAACACCCAAATTATTGTTAAAGTTAGTTGGAGGCATGAGACTTTCCCTAATCAGTAACTGCTGCCTGGTATGCCTTGATTTTGCAACGGAGTGAACACTTGCTGTGAGGGAACAGGCAACCACACAGAGAGCAAGAAGGAGCACCGCTGGATTACATCTGCTTTCACTTATTCCTTGTACCAGGGTTACATGCACATTTCAATAGTGGAAGAACAGTGACACACAGGTAGTATCACCCTTGAGTTTGGGGTAGGCACATGATGTTCATCCAGAGAATCTCTTGCCCATTCCAAAAGGGCCCCCCAGCATCCCCCTGCAGTGTGGCATCGAGCACCAACACCCAGCACAATCCCACTCCACAGCGTGGAGAGCTGAATGGCAGACCCTCATAAGCAGGCAGTGAATTGTCATTAATTCTACACAGGCATGATAACATGATACACTCAGAGTAGCAGTGAGTTCAAGCAGGCTTCATCCTGCCTTGATAAAAGTTAAACTTCAGGGGATTACTCAGTCTTTAAAATGTAAAAATTAAATTGTGTGTTTATGGTGTGTCCTGGAGAATTCACATCAGTCATCACTATATTACAAGCTTCTGAATGGGAAGCATTATGAAAATTATCTAATGTAATTTCATGGGGAGTTTGGCAGAAAACCTTCAAAAGTACATGAGTAAAACATGCCATTTTTGCCAAAGGAAACAACTGTGAACTTGATGGTTCCACATAAAAAATAAAAGGGCATAAAACACTTGGATAGGTCTAACTATTATAGACATTGTTAAACTATTTCAGCTGATAACTAATAGGTGTTGGATTTTCTTTTAATTCTATGGAGCCATTTCTCTGGATCACCACATAATGTATGTAAGTAGATATAGAAACTTCAAAGCAATGAAATCTGTATCAAAAAGATCTCATCTGATCATGATTAAAATAAAATATTCTATCTTCAGCATTTTGACAGCAATCATCTCAGCCTTGCAAAACTGTCATGACTTTACTGGACCAGGAACAAAGTCTCTTTTTGCCACAGAAGAAAGAGTATAATTAAAATATTGGTACTGTATGTACCCAGTTAGAAGCCTTAATTTCTGCAGGCTAGCAGGGGAATAGAATTTTCCAGGGCTGAAATATAGAAAATTAGGCCCCAATCCAAAAATGCATTTATGCATCAAATGACTGAGTTAATCCACATGAGTAGTCCCCACTGAAACAGATGTAGCCAACACTTGTGAATAAAGTAAAATACTGAAGTCTGAACTAGTAGCCTAATAATGTATGATGTTATTTCTGTAGTCAAAATACGACATTGCATAAATTGAAAAAAACAACTCAATACCCATGACTTTGCCTCAAGAATGCAAAATCTCCTGACTCACAAGACTACATTTGCAACCTGGACATTTAACCATATTTACATAGTTTCTCTCCACTGTTTTATTTCTAAATGCTTAACCTTTTTGTAAACCAGTGATTTCCTAACACAGGGTGGTAACAAAACTATCTCAGGTTAACATCTGAGCTTGCTACTGCAGAGGAATCACTACCTGTCAGTCTTGCTGCTTCCTCATCCAGCAATGGTTCGCCTAATATGCATCTAAGCTTTTGTGAGCAAAGCCAAAGTATCTTTTCCTTCATAGTAACAGCTAATAGAAGTAGGCTTAGCATAGCAGCTGAATGGGGCCATACTACTGTCGATGCTGATGGCCACAGAGAATATTTGTGGCTACTACCATTTCTCTAAGGAGGTCTGATTATCTTAGGCCGCTATTTCTCTCTGAGCACATATCTGGAAGGAAACACTTTGGACTGTACAGTATTTACATGACCTGCTAACACCCACCTGTTTGCGACTACTGAATTACCTCCTCCACACAGGAGTACTATGGGCAAACAATCCCACAAGAGTGGCTGGCAGGGTTTTAAGAGCACCATTCACACCTGGACGAAAAGCAACCAAATGAGGAAACAATGCATTAAAATGTCAAGCAAAGAGTAAAGATTCTAAGAATACAACAGGTTGCAAACCCATGGTGCCCAGCCTGCAATGAAGGGTATAATCAGTACCAATCCTCTTCTGCGTCATTAAAGATCTTAACAGAGTCACAGTTTCACAAAAAAATTAGAATCTAGCTTCCTTTTTTTACCCTGGGTAACTACATGAAAATTCCACACAGAGTTCTATTATCACTACTGTTATTTCTAACTTTAAATACCATCTGAAAGGGATCTTATTCTGGCTCCCAGCCCTGTCAGAAAGCAGGATTTTTCGGCTAACAAGGGCCTGGAGGTTTTACAAGACCATGGGGGGTTTCAAAATATTCTTCCAGTTTTGTAACAGTCAATAGATCATCTGCCAGATCCAAAGTGGCATTTTATAGATTACTTTAAAAAGGTACTCATGTTGTAACTTTCAGACCGCTTTAAGATACGCAAGTAGTTAATTAAGTACAAACCCACAGTCTATGTGATGACTACTATATTTTCATTGTTCTGTAATGGACTTCCTAAGAAGTAGTTGGCATCTTTTTCCAAAGGCAAAAGACCAGCTAAAGTACTCTGTTTTTAATAACTGAAACTCTTCACCCCTGAGCTGTCACAAATTGCTAGCATGCATTTCTGCTCAGTTTGTCTTTCCATAGGCTTCAACAGTCCAAAAGGCTGCTACTATTATTAAAGGCAGTGCTACAATTGCAGGGACATATACAGGCAGGAAGGGAAAAAACAATACACATCACACACAAAATAATCACACCAGGAGCAGAAATTAATCCAATAGAACTACATGCATTCTCTAAAAAATCCACCAACAAACCACTTTCATGCACAGCAGATTTTAAGAGTTTTTATTCTGGTCACTGCTACTAGAGATACACTGAGAACATTTGTTAACACCTAAACATGTATGTATGATCTGCCTGATTTACTTTGTGCCTTTCTGCTGCAGCAGCTTCACTTGGTGCTACACACCATCTTTTCCTCCCTACCCAGCCCAGCCAAACTGGTAATAATCAAACACGAAGTATCAGAGCATCCTTTCTGCAGTGGCTCCACAGCTCAGAAGGGGAAGCTCTGGCCATAGAAACCACCCCTCAGATCCAAAACTGTATTTTCCCATCTCACACACCAGTTTGCAGCTCACACAGATGTTATGACAACATCAGCATATTTCATGATGCAACAGGCAGCAAAATCAAGGATGTCAAGTCATTTTTTTTTAATCATGTTGTTGCACTGTCCCACATAGGAAGCAAATGGAGTTTTCTTTAACTAAAACATCCTGCCATTGAATTTAAAAGCAAAATGTTTGGAGTTTTCAAGTGGACTTTGCTAATATTCCTATGCCTCTATAAAATCATAAATCTGACATGCTTTCACTCCATACCCTACTTTACATGCTTCGTACCAAAGTCAGTAAAATAATTCTTCAGCCTTTATGTGTAATTTCTAACTGAATATACAGGTCGCTCCCAAATAGCTTTGCTAGCTCATATGACTGTAAAAAGACCCGCACTCTTTTGGACATCAAGTCTATCACTAATGCTGAAGCCCAACACACTTTAAATCATGGATGTTATTTGAAAAGTGATACTGAACAAAGCAGCATGAAAAGAAATGGAGACACACATTTCACTTGACACCAGCTCAAAGGCAACAGAAAAATAGAGCTAAAATAAATACAGCAGTGCACCACACTATAGCATATGCCAAATAGACCACAGAGAAATGACCATATGTGGTCTTATTAAGTCATGCCCAGAAAGGCTATTAAAAAAGGGCAGAAAGTTTATCACTAAGCAGGGATGTGATTTGCTTTATTTCCCACTGTAATTTTATAACAGTATTTGGAGCTCAAAACAGGAATTGACAGCAGGGCATCAGAGTACAGTGCCTGGCTTTCTGAAATGCCCCTGCAGCAGCAGCATGGTAAGCTGGCTTCCTTCTTAAACCTGAATTTTAAGGGACATCTCAGAGGGTGAATTAGCCATTGGTAGACATGCTCTACCACAAGAAAAACAAGCCACTTTCCTCAAAGGGTGCTAAACCTCTACGTCCTCCACATCATAAAGGCGAAGGCCAGTATTTCAAGTCTGAATGCCCACAACTAGGAGAGCATGATACCAATACTGAGAAGGGTTGAGTACACGCTGCTTTTGTGTCTGAAATTAAAGCTCATGAGTTGAAAGGTTTACACCACACCTTGATTCACTGATTCAGGCTGTATCTGAAGAAATTAGGGGAGCAGCAGCATTGTCTTCCTGTAGCACCTACCCAGTGAAACAGCACCTCTGTTTAATGACACTTGTCATCTTCCTTTATCATGAGGACTTCTCAGAATGTTATCCTTAATTTAAAAACCCAAACCCAGCCTTCGCAATTGAGAACTGATCATGGACTACCCATAGCTTTGAAAACAGTTTTTGGTGTGACCAGCAATAGGAAGAAACTTACTTTTGCAGGAAGTTCTAGATTCTGGTGAATATATTTGATAAAAGCCGTACGAGTTCATCTACTTCTACTATGTGGCTTGCTGGACAAATTTCCAGAAATAATGTCAGCACTGTGCTGATGTCCCACTTCTTAACTTGCTTCTCACATATTATTAAGAAATGAGTTAATGGGCAAAATTCAGAAGCAATGAACATTTGCCAAGGGAAGACTCTCTGCCTTTTTTTTTTTTTTTTAAAGAAATGTGCACAAAACCTACTTGTTTTTGTGCACCTAATGACAAACCAAACTCTATGTAAAATACAGAAGCACGACCAAAATAATTCTAGGTGAAGAAATACAACCTTAGCTACAGTGCAATTACAGATGGCTCTATTAAATTACACTCTTTATTACATATTTATCATGCTTGATATGCATAGTTATGCATAAGAGCTAATACCAAGAAAGTCACCATTTCAGGACGTGGGTGTTTGAGAATGAGAATATCTCTTACTCCATGGAATGAAGAAAATATTGTCCTCACAAAATTCTTAGCAAAGTTATTATTAATTTCATTACAACACTTCATACAGTATTAGGTTTGCACTATGTCATTAATCCAACTTAAAACTAGCAAAAATGCACCTGACTCAAAGTTAATGTTATTTTTTTGGGGTATCCTAAAAATTTTCTTTTAGGTATTGATTTGTAATCTGATTTGTTATATCTAACCCAAATTTGATGAGTTGGGTTTTGTGGTTTTGCTTTTTTAAAGCCACTTTGAGAATAAATCCTGAATACTTTACCACCAAATATACTCCTAAATACTGATACATTCTGTGTTCATCAATGCTACTCTATCTACCACTATAACTGTACCAGAGTAAGAAACAACATTTAACTGAATTTTATAGAATATGATTATGTCAGAACATGCCACTGAAGAGGTGTCTCCCCAGCTTCAGGCAACTATGTTGGTTAGTA